>NC_085841.1:132368731-132989731 GCF_035594765.1 Anolis carolinensis
GTTTGGCTTATTCCAATGTTGCATTAGTGAAAGTAGCTCAGGCAGTATCCAGGAACAAAAAGCTGCCTATTGCCAGGAACTATGGCTCGTTCCCTTGAAAACCTGAATCTTTATTTTTATTTTGCACATCTCTGCTTGTTTGGATATAGCACTAAGCTTTTACTTCTTGGTTAGTTTCACCACTTTTATTCATTGGAAGAGCCCAGCAGCCATGCATGGTCTGTGCCAAGTATTATGCATCTAATTCATAATAAGACGCAACATCCTGCAGTTATCAGTAGCTTTGACATAGTGTAGAAACAGAAGTCCTTTGCTTACTTACCTGGGGATAAGTCCACCTGAATTTGCTGAGGCTTAATGTCCATAGTAGTGGAAACATAAGCCTTGATTTATGTAAGTATGTGAAAAAGGAAAACATAGGACTCCTATCACATGTAGGGGAGGAATTCAAACACCTAATAATAAATCTAATATTTCAACAGGTTTTTGCACAACAACAGAATCTCTCACCTAACTCCTGGGACGTTTAGTCATTTGGAATCTATGAAACGACTGTAAGTAAATTATTTTCCCCTTCAAACATTTGGCAGCTTGTTTTATTATCTACGTTGTTCATTGTATTGATCAGTTATACAGGTCACATCTGTTCACTTGCTGATATGCCGGGATTTGAGGCCAGATCTTGAATCTCAGTGCTTCCAAGACAATCTATGCATGTTTTCTTGAGAAATCTTAACTAAACATGTGATAGAATTTTCTTTTCATCTCACATTTCTTTATTGAAATGGAAAATAAACGTTAGTTTTGTATTCTGGCTTGATGACTAAAACATTCTAAATAATCTAAATAATTATAGCTCTTAACAATCTTATGTCCTACTGGATGCCTTATGTACAGATTTTAGCAATGTTATCATTATTCAGGAAGAGTTTATAAAGATTGGAATGGACTGTGAATACTATCATTATCTTCATCTGGCTTGTAAGAAAGTAGCAATAACATCATTCGGTTTGAAGTTAATTAATTAGTTGTTTTGGAGTTAATTAAAGGTTATTTAGTCATTGATTAAACTGTGGACTGATTAAACTGTGGAGTGAAAATGCCACAGATTTGCACTGTTTACTCTCTTAATCATCTGTATTTGAAAATACCAATAACGATTTCTCAAGACTCATTAGATAAGAAAACTCAAGTGAGGTTTAGAGTTGATAGTAGAATTTTGATTTGCTTCTTGGTGAAATAGTCTACCTTATTCCACTTTTGTGGTATTATTTTTAATTGGCCAGATTCATCAGAATCACCAGTGCTTTCAATATGGCTTAACTTAGACAGTTACACACATTTTCGTAGATTCATATAGTTAGAAGAGACCACATGGGCCATCTAGTCCAACCCCCTGTAATGCAGGAAAAGCACAATCAAATATGGTCATCCAGCCATTGTGTGTGTGTGTTATATCTTCTTTCTGTGTGTTTGGTCATCTGGTCAAGAAGGCTTCATCCATTTCTTCTGTCTGGCTATGAAATTTGTAGTAGACCCCCCACAACTACATCTTTTTCAGTCCTTGTTCCCTTAATTCTTATCCAGATGCTTTCAGTCTGGTTTTCAGGATGGAAGTCTTGCATCTCTTCACATGTGTAAATATTTTTGACTTATAATGCTACTCCACCCCCCTCTCCTGTTTGATCTATTTCTGTGAAATAGGTTTTACCCCTCCATTGCTACAGTCCAGCTTTATAGTATAACACTTCATTCCCTTTATTTCTTAAATGCTTTTTCATACAATAGCATAAAGCCTCCTTTGCCTCTCTTTGCAGACCATATACCTACCCGAAAACAATTAAACAGTGCTTCCCAAATCTACAAAATAAGCTTTTGGGGTGCATGGTCAGTTGAGATAAGAGATTGTCACCTCCCAATCCCACTGATGGAAGCAGTTCATTCAGGAAAGATACTCCAATGGATTTAGAAAAAATCCTACTTCATTGATTGCAGTAGTCATGAATTCTTAAATTTAGTATTTCTTAGCTTTCAGGTGTCTGCCCTTGCATTCTGAATAGGGTTATAGTCTCACAGATTACATGTGTCATAGTAACCTGAAATAATATTTACGTTTCATAATTTAATGAATTGTTTGCCTCATTAATATGATTCATGAAATCTTATTTCCTCCAGCCGTCTGGATTCAAACGCACTTCACTGTGACTGTGAAATACTGTGGCTGGCAGATCTGTTGAAAACATACGCAGAATCTGGTAATGCACAAGCTGCAGCAACCTGCGAATATCCAAGAAGGATCCAAGGAAGATCGGTAGCTACAATAACACCTGAAGAACTTAACTGTGGTGAGATCTCTTTAAAGATAAAAATGTGGCTCCTGCCATCTTTTCATTAGGAAGTTTATTTATAGTGCCTTACAGAACATTTCATCTCTTTTTGACAACATATTGGAACTGACATTGACAATGTTATCACTTGATGCACACAAAGATATTCAATATTGTAAAGATGCAAAATATTTTTGTTTTCTTTAATATTAAAGTATAATAAAGATAATATTTTGATGAGAAGTAATGAACCTTAATTGTTTTCTCTTCCCTTTTCTATTGACCTCTGCAATTGTATCTTTCCACTATGAAAACATTGCAGTTTATCATGTTCAGAACAGGGACTTATTTCTATTTGTAGCAACAGAAATAAAACCAAACAATAGCCAACAAAGATCTCCTTTGAAGTCCAAAAAGTAGTTGAGTGATTTTATGTGTTTTAGAATTCCCTTTAATTTTCCTATAATAATGAACATATTGTCTGAAGTTTGCATTCATTGTGGAAAAGCCAATGAAAAAGATGAAAGATACTTTAAGCTGAACTTGCTCGACTTGTGATCCATCAAGCTAAACCAATAGCATATGGAGGTCCTTCAGTGTCTCGATTTTCTCCTGTTTCCCCAGCCTTCTCAGGATCACAAAAACGTAGGGTCTGACATGCTTCTGGCAGGGCATCAAACATGGTTGGTGGACTATTTCAACTTGATAGCAAACAAACTCCGAATGTTTGCTTTAAGGATTTTAAGTAATGTTTCTTTGGAGGAAGGTAGAGACTTTGATACTTCTGATCTTTTTGACCACACTGAACTGTATTGTATGGCAGATCATCAGATTTATATAATTCAGTTCAGTGCCATTAAACTGCATTACGAAATTACATTATATGGCAGTATAGATGGGTCTAATGTCCAGGGCTAATGAAAATTGGAATTCATAGCTTTTTGAAGGACCACATGTTTCCCATCCTTGCTTTGGGGTTTTTGATGGAGATCATTTGCAAATGGTTTTCCAAATGCATGCTTGGTACAATTGTTTTATAGTAGCCTCAAATTTGAAATGATCCTGGAAAGATGTCTAAACATTATAGTTATTAGGGTTATAAACTCCTTCATAATTTAGTACAGTCTGTTCATAAATTAATATTGTAATTTTTGATTACAACATCTGTATAAAATTTTATCTTACAGTGCATGTTAACTGGATGATGTACATTGTTATTTTCAAGCAACAATTTTGTTAGGAGTTTTCTTTAAAAAATACACTTTATTGATGATACAGAGAGGCCAAGAATTACGTCAGAGCCTCAAGATGTAGATGTTACCTCAGGGAATACCGTTTACTTCACTTGCAGAGCTGAAGGCAACCCCAAACCTGAAATTATTTGGCTGAGAAACAAGTAAGATTTTTTTTTACAATGGATTGGTTACTTTGTATAGACTTGTAAAAAGAAGATTTAATTTGAAGAAATCTGTTAGGATAAATGTCAGCTTGTTCGTAGACTTTTTTGTAATTAGTGTGGATGTATACACATATACTTCAAAGCTTTTCTGTTACAATTTTGTTTTCCACAGTAATGAACTGAGCATGAAAGCAGATTCTCGCTTAAACTTGCTTGATGATGGCACTCTCATGATTCAGAATACTCAAGAGACAGACCAAGGCATTTACCAATGCATGGCCAAAAATGTGGCAGGAGAAGTGAAAACCCAAGAAGTTACCCTGCGCTACTTTGGTTCACCAGGTGAGTGAATCGATTTCAGTCTCAAGTGTTTTGGACAATATTACTGTTGATTCCAGACCTCTTACTTAAAAGATAAGACTAATGCTGTGGACTTTATCTCACAAACCTGTTATTCCACTATTGTCACTATTGCTGATAGTGGACACAATACCACATCCAGTACCTTTTATATTGCATCTCTTAGCACAATTTCAGCTGTGATCATATCTTCACACCTCTCATGACCCTGCCTTACTGCAGCACTGATCTTTCTTTTAAACTTTTTTTTTGCAGAATTGTACAATTCTAGCATTTAAAAACTACACAAAAAGGCAAGAATAAATTTAAAATATAAAATAAAAGGGAAACAACTAGCTTAGAAATAGCAAGGAGGAGAATAATCCTTCCCACTATCATCATGTCTGCTGGCACAGAGGCGGAAGGGACCCATCATACCAACATAAGTGATGGGAATGTTATGGGATTGAAAGCTATTGATGGCTTTTATCCATTAATAGGTAAGGATGGGAGAATCACGGGAGTGACTAGATGCAGACTAGCTTCAAGATACACATAACATGTGATTGAGACCATCACCAAAGGCGATGCTGGTTTGTCTGCCTTGTCCAATAAATCCCTAAAATAGTATTTATGTAAAGTGTTGCAACTCCTGGACATGAAAAACAGACTATTCAAAATAGCCTGTCAAAGTTCGTTATTGCTAATGACCGTTTCATTCAAATGGAATAATTTCATTTGTTGAGGATGTTATTACTGATAGGTAGAAAAGGTGGATTTATCATAATTAATTCTACCTTTTCTATTTCAATGAGACTATCAGTAAAGACAACTGATAGGGAGTTGAATCAGTAGAAAAAATGCAAATAATCACTTCAGTTACTCTTGATTCAGTGGGTTTACTTTAGCTGGAACTAATACTTGGATTTGGACCAGTGTGTGTTAGGACTAATTTTGTTGCTTATATTTCGGCCTAGAGCACTATTGCATGGCATAACAACTTCAACCTTATACTTATACTAAACCTTATAATAAACAGTAAAATAATAGTAGCTATTTTGAACACATTTCTTCTTTAACAGCTAGGCCAAGTTTTGTGATTCATCCACAAAATACTGAGGTCCTAGTTGGGGAAAGTGTAACTCTGGAATGTAGCTCAACTGGTCATCCCCAGCCACGAATCACATGGACAAAAGGTGACAGGACACCACTGCCAAGTGACCCCCGCATCACAATAACTCCATCAGGAGGGCTTTACATCCAAAATGTGGCCCAGGAAGACGGTGGCGAGTATACCTGTTTTGCAACCAACAGTATAGACAGTATCCATGCAACTGCATTCATCATAGTGCAAGGTATGGTTCATTTAATTGTAAGATCTTTGTTCTATAGGTGGCTAAAAAGGTGTAAATCATGTAACAGGTGTCATCCAGAACATGCCTACAGTAGATGAAATGGCTCTTCAGGCTACAAAAGACTTTACTCCTCAAAGGTGCCATCAGGTAATCTGTGATTTCACCAGTTCCCCAATTCTCCAGGGCTGACTCAATTTTAAATGTATTTTAAACTGTTTTAATTTCAACTTACTAACAGAATGTATTGTTTCTCTGTTGTTTCAACAAACAAATGTTGTTTCCGGTACACAAAATTCTGTTTTCAGTGCAAATGTACTATGTATAAATCTTGTGCAGAACAAGTCTTGAACTGAGAATAGTTGTTAAAAATCCCCGCAGTTTTCAGTCTTTCTCATAGTGGAAATAAATTCTTAAATTTCTTGTTTCTTCCCTTGGGAGTGAAATTAGTGAAGAATCGGGCTCTTGATATTTTCCCTAGGAGTAGACTTTTTTCTTCATATAGACACAGCAATTCATTATTAAGGGCTGCTTGATCCTGCCTCTCCATCTATTAGATGTGGGACTGTGGCAGCCAACTGTGTTCGTGTATTTACACTTGTATCCATCACCTTATATTTCAGTGTCAAATGACTTATGTCAGCACTTTTAACATTCTATCATTACTTTGTCAATTGAACTACATTTCTTTTACTGTTATAACTTTTGAACTACCCTTTGTGGTTACCAGCACTCTCTCAAGCTGGTAATGATCACATTGTGTTTTCTTAACAATACTGTTGAGTATTTTTAAAGAAGGAAAGAAACTAAGGTGTTTTGAATTTAGATAACATTGTTATTTCATTTAGCTATTCCTGAGACGCACCCTACTCTGGATTTTGATTTCATTTGTTTGAAGATCCATAGTAGCTGGAACATTGTGGTACTAAGCAGTGTGTGTGTGTGTGTGTGTATGCAAACACACACATGGACCTGAGTGATGAGTAGCCATAATCTGGTGCACTAGTATTTTATAGTTCACTGAACAATAAAAATAAATATTGTAATGCTAAATAATAATTATTTTTATTACTACTATTTTATTTCTTATCTGTCTCTCCTTGTGGCTTGAGGTGGGTTACAACATTGCTAAAAACACACAATCATCTAAAATTCTACAAAATACATCTATTAAAACATACATCCATAGAATAATATTAAAATACACATAACAAAGATTAAACATAAGATGTAAGTTTGAAATTTGTGATTAAAACTGGCTGTAATTGCTTTATCATGTTTATTGGCTTTTCACATAGCTGTACCTCAATTTACTATGACTCCTCAAGACAGAATAGTGATTGAAGGACAAACAGTTGACTTCCCTTGTGAGGCACAGGGATATCCACAGCCTGTCATCGCCTGGACTAAAGGAGGTAAGATTTTAGATTTTTTTTTAAAATTTTAGGTTATTTTTAAAACATTAAAATACCTTACATACTTTTGAAACAATCCATCTAAAGTAAAAAAATTTGGAGTGGTTTCAGAGTATATTTTTCACCCACTGTTCCGGACAGTTTTATTAATGCTGTTTATTTGAGTGGGTTGAAGAAAGTGTTTGAGTTAGGCATTGAAGTACCCTTGCAGTTCATTCATGATTCTGGCTTTGCAACCTGCAGCTGGTGCCTGTAATGACTGTTAAGTCAGGCCAAATTTTCTCCATTACATCTGGCCACATTTTACTTTTGTCTTTAGCTTGATTTAGAGAATTTCAAAAATTTGGGTATAAGTAACTTTCAGTTTGTTTCCTTCTTTTCTAATAGTTTGTCACCACTTTTCACGGGAGTGGAGGAGGTTTGAGCTGTGAGTTAGCAAAGCTTCCAGTATTATTTTGCCCCACCCCCGCTCTAAATAAGACGAGGTTAATTTTACCTAGTTTTGGCTCTCTTTGGGCTGTAAACAGTCCAGGTGCCAATTTTTCCAAATCTGCAAGTGCCTATAATGTGATTCCTCATGCTTGCTAGAAAGTAAATTGATTTCTAAAAATCCAACTTTGGGGGATATGGGTTGTGGCCCCCCCAATGTCTCAAAAGGGATATTTGCCAACTTAGATTTAGTATGATATACATTTATTAGCGTTTAGATATACTGTACTTTGAGTTGTTTAAATTCTGTTGTTAATTGGACATAATTTATACAAGAAAGATAAGGAAAACATTACAACTTTAAGTATATAATTTAAAGTCTTTATATTATAATGGTCCGTGTGCAAACCTTTTTTGCAAGTCTGTTCTTTAGTCATTCTGACCCTCAGGCCACTTGTGATTTTACATCAGCAAAATGTTGTTCCACTGCTAAACATAGAATCCATTACACATATTTGCAGATGCCCCTTTCCTCTCCTTCATTGATTTCTCCCCCTTTTTTGTCTGCAGCAGCTGCAGAGGAAACAGGTGGAAGTACTTAGATACACACATGTGACTGTATGCATTTGTATTAAAGATCTTGCTGGATTACACCGATTAGTTTGAACCATCTATTGTTGATTCTGTTGGAATAGATGTCTGAATAATATGTTCGTGTTCACATTGGCAGAGCTACAATTCAGTCTGTTTCATCAGTGCTTGTTTCCTTATGGAAAATGCATACATTAGCAAAGTTAAAGAGCATAGTGGAAAGCTAACATCTACATAACAGTTGGTACTCACAAGAAGTTTATTATTTATAGAATCTCATACCTCTCAGTTTCACTCAGAAGCATAATTTCCAATTAAGTCAAGGTCGTCTCACCTTATACTGTGTACTGAACCCCAACAGTTACCTCCAACTATCACAGTTCTCAAAGGGAAGGCTTTTGGTTTAAAAGTATTAAGGTTTACCTACAACATTGTCCACAAAACCCCCTAAATTGTTAGGTATTAAAAGAAACTGTCGTCCCATCTTTTTTTCTGTAAGAATGAGATTGTCAGAACTAAGTTCTGGGTTGTTGTGTTTCCTGAGCTTTATGGCCATGTTCCAGAAGTATTCTTTCCTGACGTTTCACCCACATTAATGGCAGGCATCCTCAGAGGTTGTGAGGTATATGTTGTGATATACCTTATCTCTGAGGATGCCTGCCATAGATGTGGGCAAAATGTCAGGAGAGAATACTTCTGGAACATGGCCATACAGCCCGGAAAACACACAACAACCCTATGATTCCGGCCAGGAAAGTCTTTGACAACACATAGAACTAAGTTCTTTCAATGAGTTTTATCCATGTGTTATCTTAATGTGCATTATTTTATCTTTGGTATGTTTAGGGAGCCAGCTCTCTGTAGATAGAAGGCACTTAGTCTTGTCCTCTGGAACCCTGAGGATTTCCAGAGTAGCTTTACATGACCAAGGCCAGTATGAATGCCAAGCGGTCAACATTGTGGGATCCCAGAGGATTGCTGTACATCTCAATGTACAACCTAGAGGTAAGTCCACAAAAACTAGTTTAGTTTAAGTATTTGATATTGGCATATATGTTCTCCAATATCAATATGTAATTTGGAAGAATATATTCACTTCATTTCTTTTGGGTTTTTGGGAAACAGTTCAGACTGCTGGTATGACCTTTAAAGCCCTTTGCAGCTTGAGTATTCTGTCTAAATGATCACATCTCCCTAAGTAGATCTGGCCAGTTTTTTAGATTTTTCAGGGAAGACTTTCTTTTTGTTCCACCACTATAGGCACATTTGGTGAGGACATGGAAGAGAGCATTCTCCATGGCTGCTCTCGCGCTCCACTTTTTTTTATTCAGACATGCCTTTGGCTCATGTTGCACCATGGACTTTTAATTAAGCTGTTCTTTTATATTTTCTTCTTGTTATATGACTTCCAGTCATTTCCAACTTAGAGAGACTCTACGACGAATCTATCACAAGGTTTCTTTGGCAAGATTTGCTCTGAGATGGAAGGGGTGTAACTTCTCCAAAGTCTCTTCGTGAGTCTCTGTTGCTGAGCAAGAATTCAAGTCCTGGGCTCCAGAGTTGTAGTCTGACTCTGAAAGCACCACATCATAATAAATAAATGAAAAAATACACATTGTTTTATTTTTAAAGGCACCATTAATCTAACATTGTGTGCTATATTGTTATTAATGGTTAGGCTACTCTTAATGAAAATATTACGTTTTTGGGCTGAGAAATATATATATTACCATACACATCTATTCTGTTTTGTTGGGCCTGGAGGGACTTGCTTTAAATACATTTTTAAGATCCTCAGTGAACATAATAGTTCTGTGTTTTATCTGCTTGTTTTTGCTTTTGTTCAACTTTCTTTTAGTGACTCCTGTCTTTGCTAATGTTCCACGTGATATGACAGTAGACGTTGGGACAAATGTACAGATTCCGTGTAGTTCTCAAGGAGAGCCTGAGCCTGTAATAACATGGAATAAGGTAATACATTCATGTTTTTATTGATTTATCATAACTGTTTTGCCAGCTCCAGGTATGACTCAGTTGTTACATTGCAGATAGTATCTGACAGTTCCTTGTCTTCTGTTTAAAATACTATGTTTGCTTCTGTCTGAAATGATATATTGTAAATATTATATTCAGCAAACAGAAACTTAAACAATTTGAATAGGTGGTTTATCATTATCTTTTAAAAATAAATTTTATTAAAATACACAAAATCAAAAACACAAGCAGCCTTTTAGATACAGTAGAATCTCACTTATCCAACATTCGTTTATCCAACGTTCTGGATTATCCAACGCATTTTTGTCATCAGTGTTTTCAATACATCATGATATTTTGGTGCTAAATTAGTAAATACAGTAATTAGTACATAGCATTGCTGAGTATTGAACTACTTTTTCTGTCAAATTTGTTGTATAACATGATGTTTTGGTGCTTAATTTGTAAAATCATAACCTAATTTGATGTTTAATAGGCTTTTCCTTAATCCCTCCTTATTATCCAACATATTCGCTTATCCAACATTCTGCCGGCCCGTTTATGTTGGATAAGTGAGACTCTACTGTATATACAATTTTTCTTCTGATAGAATGCCTGACTTATCCTATTGGAGATTTAGGAAACCTTGTTTTAACTTTACAGTTGTAGGTCTGAAAAAAAGAGTTCAGATAGATAATGTCAAGGGTAAGCAATAACAAAATTGGTCAATTTGACATGTAGTGATTCATGTCAACAAATATTATAATTATGTTGATTATGAGCATGAATTTTTTAAATGCATAATGTTTTTCAAAAGAACTATCTACTCCATTGATTACCATATTTTGCATCTAGTTGAAGCAAACTATGCTCTTTCAGAAGGATGAGAAGAAAACAGATGTTTCCTTTGCCATTGCTTTGCTCCCACAAGGTTCTTAAGAGATGTGCTTCTTCTATACATTGAATGTTTCCCTAGTAGAATGAAGTTTTGTTTTGTGTAGATACCCTCCCTATGTAGAGGAGGAAGCTCTACCAACCAGTCGTTTGTCCTCTTGAGAAGAAATAATAGCAAAGTCATTCTAGAAGAGAATAGTGCCAGGTGTTCTTAGATAATACTAATGTTGAACACCTGAGTATAACTATTTTTGCAGACACTAGTACTTCATTTTACACAGAATTGATATCAAGTCATAGAGTCTACTTGTTGGAGGAAAATACTTTCTACTTAAAACAGAAACATTTTAAATAACTGTAGGGCACCAACCTCTCCATGGCTATGCCTCCGTCCTGATACCACAAGGAGGGAGGGGATGCCTCAACTGGCAAAAAGTGCAGCCCTTTTTAATACAGTAAGTCCCATGTTAACAGAGAGCAGGGGCTGAGCAGGGAGATGTTCTGCTATTTTTTGTAGCTGGATGCTCTGCAACAGGCAACTGCAGAGACCTGTGGAGGTCCTTACAAACTGTCAGAAGATGGCATCTTTGCAGTTCACCCAGCTATAAGAAAATAGCTGGCCACATCAACTTCAATTCCACAACATAGAAAAAGCTCTGTTGTGAATGGCTGATCTGCATGCAAGATGGGTTAGGTGACAAATTTGGGTCATTACACAGTTGGAACAGAATTCACACCTACATAGTGACCATAGAAGTGAGTTGTGGTAATGTAAGTCCAACTTACACCATAATAATTCAAGTAACTGGATGCCAGCATTTGTTTGTGCTTTCCTGGGATTTCAGTTGTTGCCCAATTATTTTTGAATGTACCATTATAGGAAACACAGTTGATAAAGATAAGAAAGCAAAATTGTATCCAAGGTTCCATTTTTAAGTTGTATTGAAAAGTATTTGTAGATTTGTTCCTATACTGTAGCTACTACTTAAATTGGTGTTCTCTAAAAAAAATAGCTCCAGATAATTGTTCAAAACCAAAGAAATCATTAAATATTAAACTGGTGATTCAACCTGAGCTTGTGAGTTTGAAGACCATTCAGGAATGTGTCAGCAAAGCAAAAGAAGTGTTATTTTCTTACCGCCCAATAGGTTTTGCATAATAGGTTTTTTCTGAAGCTCTACTACTCAATCGTTTTTCCTCAAGTCTGGTTCTACATACAAGTTTGTAGTGGAAATAATATTTCTTCTTCGTGGTCTCTGTGAATGCATACATAGTTTACTGTGCCTGCCCATGCTCTTAACAGAAGCTTCGCAAGTTGTGATCTTTCAAATTTTAGCAGTAAACTTGCCCACTCCTCTACAGGGCATAAAATATGCCCTGGCTCTCTGCTCCCCAGTTCCTTTTTTTCCACTTCCACAGCAGCTTGCTTCAAACATGCCCAGTGTCCGATAGTCATACCAAATTCTTTCTTTGTCTTTGAGAGAGCCATGTGGTCATCTTGTGTAGCCATTGCCAAGCATTCACAGTCCCTGCGAGAAAGAATAGAGCATCCAGGCTGAAAGCCCTGCTCTATCAGTAGGCCTAAGCCCCTTCAACCTTCATGGTACCTCCGAGTTCAGCACCCTTGGTTGCTTCCCATAACCAAGTTTCTTTGAGTGGTCCTCTGTGAATTCACACTAACCCGCCTGTTCCTCCCCTCAACATGCAAACCTCCTGCTTTCTAGCTGCTACTGTGGCTCAGGAACTGCGGGACCTGGAGCCAGGGTGCCTTTTATGCCCTGAGGAGGAGTGGGTGGGGTTACTGCCAAAATGTGAAAGGTCACAGCTTGGGAAGCTTCTGTTAGAGCCTGTGCAGGTGCAGCAAACTCCATATGTGAATTTACAGACGACCACTTGAAGAGACACGGTTATAAGTAAGCAGCCTGTCCATATGGAATCCTGACTAGTGGAAAAGCTGCTAGTGAGGATGGCTAGGCAAAAGAGTATGGTCCAGTTGGCAGCAGAAATGTTCTCTGCTTTCAAACTTCATTTTCCAGCTCCACCTTGCAAGAAGAAGCAGCTAGGTTGAAACTGAAGTGTAACCATGCAAATAGTTTCCAGTTTAATGGGCTTTTTCTTAACCAATGATGCAGTTCACTTCATAAATTAATGCTGACTTTCAGCTATTAGAATCCAAATTAATCTTCTTGGCTGGATCTTGACCAAGGCCCTACCTACACTGACCATGCGGGTCAAAGCTAGCTTTGAACCTAGACAACACACTCCCACAAAAGCATATTAAAGGCTTAATCAGTGCTCTGGGCCTCAAACTAGTTCCAGGATTTCTTACATAATAATCTGCACAGCAAAACCACTTTTTTCAATACTGGTTTGAGACTGACTTAAATCAGCACACCAGAAACTTACATGAGTTGAAAAAAAGTAAAGTGGCAATAGCAAAAGTAATCCACTACCCTTTCCACTGGGTCAGTTAACCCCCTGTTGACCACTATGCACTTGAGACCGCCCCCACTCTGGATTCTTTGCTGCAAAGGGCAAGTGTATATAATGAGCTCCATATTTTGTGGATCTGATTTCTCCCTGGATCCTTGATACACTGGGATGTGCTACAGTGCATTTATGGCTTTCCTGAAACTTTTTTAATGCACTGTATGTGAACTCCAGTGCACTTTGGCAGCATGCATTTTGTGTTGTCATAGTTTCAAGCTGTATTGAAGCTGCATTATAGTGTCAGTATAGATGGGGCCATGTAGAGCTTATTCTATTGTTTTCAGTGCATCTACTCAAAATCATGATTAATCTGTGCTCCAACCACTGCTTTTGAAATTGTCTTGGAAAACAGAAGATGTTCATTCAGTAGATGATATGTGCTTGATGGGCTGTATTCAGCTTGCTGGGTTACTCTTCTCTGGGCTGGAGTCTTCTTCAACTGTCCCCTGGTGTTGTGTTCTCTGTGTTTAAGTAGTTTCTGTGAGAAACTGAAAGTTCTGAAATTTGTACTTACGCAAATTAAAAATGAAGAATTGAACATAATCTAAAGTACTACCAAATTATCAAATAATTTGGCATTCTGATTTGCTGCAGGATGGTGTTCAGGTCACAGAGAGTGGGAAATTTCATATTAGCCAAGAGGGATTTCTTACTATTCGTGATGTTGGGCCAGCAGATCAAGGCCGTTATGAATGTGTTGCAAGGAATACCATTGGATACTCTTCAGTTAGCATGGTATTAAGTGTGAATGGTAAGATTTATGCTTTATGGTGAACAGATGGAGATTAATTGCATGGTATGTTTAGTGATGTTTATCAGTAGGATGGGGCAACCAGTTTCTTGGTTGTGACCTTGAAATAGGGAGCAAATTTTCAAATTCATCTGTCTTTAGTGCAGTTGCTTTGGAGTGAATCCCTGCAAGCATAGTATGGCATAGTAAACATGCAACCCATCAGGTACCTAGATCCTTCATTTATTTATAAAATACAGTTTTATTACTGTGTGCTTCAAGCCCCAAATTTTTGTTACCTAGCAGATGGGATTATCAATATTTCTGGAATTTAACTATATTTAGCATTTTCTACATAGACAATTTTGATAAAATTTATTTTAGTAGGGAATGGGGGGTAGTGGGGGAATAACAGACTCTGCACTCAAGTGATATTATGGAGAAGATGGAGAAGGACACACAATTTGGTTAAAAGATGGAGTCAGCGTGCGGTCCAAAGTGTTTAGTGTAAGGATGATTTTACACAGTTCTCTCTCTCCCCCCCCCCCCCCCTTGATTCTACTAGCCATATCAATTCACTAGGAGACTGGGTTGGGAATAAATAATGGGTTGAGAGAGGTATTATTCCAAATGAGAGAAAAACAAGACCATTTCCATTTAAGCTGACAGTTGTCCCCTCCCAAATACCTGTCTTCCATCTGTTATTCTATGTTTCATGGCTACTGCGTTTGGTCAGTCTGATGATGATTTGGAGCATTTAGGGGAAGGATATTGGAACCCCCCCCCCCCCCCCCAGGCTTATTTTAAACACTTCGTAAAATCTTGGGGTTATCCACCTCTGGTTTCTCAATCCTCTTTTTTTGTTACAGTCCATTGGGATTCACCACTGAAGTTCAGAGTTGTCAGAACAGCATGGATTATATTCAGAGTTGTGTTAGTGGATGTCCACTCATACAGTGGATCATTCTTACCTCTCACCTTTGTCCCTTTTAATGCAGCCAGATCGCCCTCACATCAATGCCCTCAAAATCTTCACCAAGCATCATACAACCCTCTGGAGCATATTTGAATAGTCACTGGATGACTTCAGAGGAGAAAAGAATATGTTAAATGTATTCTTGGAAGTATGAATCTGTTTACATGAGTCTGGATTATGTTGCATTTGAATCTATTGCTTTTTATAAGAAAAAATGTGTCTTTTAAAACTGGCCACCTTACCATCTAAAGTGTTAATCCCTTTTGATTAACCTCTAATTCATCTCATATGAGATGAGAATGTAGAGTTGTTTATGAGATGCCACTGCAAAATAGATGTTCATTCTGCAGTGATTTTAATACTGTTCCAATATTCCCAAGAGAGCACTAAGTTTAATTAAAAAAAGCAAATTGTTAGAAAAAAATGTGTCTTTTAAATATCAAAATGATGCCAAATCTAGACTTCACTAATACCAACCCATTTTTGTGTGGTTGCTTTTTCAACTTTTCTTTTTCTCTCTGTGTAGTTCCTGATGTTAGCCGAAATGGAGATCCATATGTTGCAAGCTCAATTGTTGAAGCAATCGCTACTGTAGACAGAGCAATAAACTCAACACGTACACATTTGTTCGACAGGTATAGGATTTGCTTTCAGCATGACAACATATTTATTTTTTCCTTTTTCCATTTTGCACCTGTAGTTTGAGCAAAGTGGCAAATTAGCTTAGAGAAATCAGATATATTACAGTAGAGTCTCGCTTATCCAACTTTCACTTATCCAGCGTTCTGTATTATCCAGCGCAGTTTGCCTTTTAGCAGTAAGTGTTTTTGTAGTCAATGTTTTCAATACATTGCGATGTTTTGGTGCTAAATTCATAAATACAGTAATTACTACATAATGTTACCATGTATTGAACTGCTTTTTCTGTCAATTTGTTGTAAAACATTATGTTTTGGTGCTTAATTTGTAAAATCATAACGTAATTTGATGTTTAATAGGCTTTTCCTTAATCCCCCCATGTTATCCAACATTTTCACTTATCCAATGTTTTACTGGCCCGTTTATGTTGGATAAGTGAGACTCTACTGTACTCTTGTAACCTAAATGTTTAGAAGACATCTGTTCCCATTTCTTTCACAAATAGTCCTATGTCAATGCATCCAGATGCTTGCTTATTTATTTATTCTTTTTGCTTATTGCTTGCAATCTGGAATAATGTAATTGAGGTATGTATTTATTAATTACTTACAGATGACTTATTGTAAACATCTGGACCCTTTATGGACACAGTCTTAATATCTGTAATTTCACTAGTGCATAAATAAATAGTGTTAGGATTAAGGCTATTTCTGTTTTACTTAATGTTTATGTTTTATTTTTATGTGTTTTTCCTGTTTTACCTCTTAGTCGCCCTCGTTCTCCAAATGATTTGCTAGCCTTGTTTCGATACCCAAGAGATCCTTACACTATTGAGCAAGCAAGAGCTGGAGAGATATTTGAAAGGACATTACAGCTAATTCAAGAACACGTGCAAGATGGTTTAATGGTTGACCTGAATGGAACAAGTCAGTGTCATTTACTTCTAAGTGTTCTAAGTTCAGGTGACCCTGCATATCCACGGATTCTGCAACCATGGATTCTACCATCCAGCTGTAATATATTTTTAAACATTCAAAAAAGCAACTGTATATTTAATATTCATCTGGTATAGCAGTGATGGCATAGTAAAATGGTGTTTCTTATAAATAAAATGGCAAAATCAATTTTGGGAATTTATCTGGACTATTTTCAAGCAATTTAGATTGAATATGTGGATGCAGAATCCATGGATATGGAGGCTGACAGTACTATTTTGGTGGGCTTGGTGTTATGTCTGAATTCACTTTGGTAAATCTTTCAGGTGGCATCCACATAGTGAG
The DNA here is from genome assembly GCF_035594765.1 of Anolis carolinensis. Classification (NCBI taxonomy): domain Eukaryota; kingdom Metazoa; phylum Chordata; class Lepidosauria; order Squamata; family Anolidae; genus Anolis; species Anolis carolinensis. The sequence continues at coordinate 132,385,567 of NC_085841.1, forward strand.
TTGGAATAATACATTGATCAGTGGTTCTCAATCTGTGGGTCCCCAGATGTTTTGGCCTTCAACTCCCAGAAATCCTAACAGCTGGTAAACTGGCTGGGGTTTCTGGGAGTTTTAGCTCAAAACACCTGGGGACCCACAGGTTGAGAACTACTGACAGATGGTTCTGACTTTCTGATCTAGCCCTCTAACTAAAGAGCAATTACTTTGTTCTGAAATTAAAGTGCAATATGTAGGTAAAATGTTTTAGCATTGTGAGAGCTGATCCTCAATTTCACAGTTGCAGTATCTAAGACTTCATATTTCTTTCCCTGTAATGTTTTCTGCTGCTTGATTAATGCAGTTGCATCTCTACACTCCTTAAAGCTTGGGCAACAGCTACTAGGTGCCTTATGAAATAACCATACTCTCAGTCTGAGTATGCTGATGCAGCTAAAATTGTATTTATAAACCAACTGTTTAGTAACCACTCCAAGCTCTTGTTTTTGGCAGTTACCTGTGGCATGTTGCAAAGGATTTGGAATCTACACTAACATTTTAGGAAGACAGAACAGCTGAGATCTGGCAGATGACCAATTTTTACAGCCAGATTGATCATGTGAAAGGGAATACTTACTCTTAGGAGGGTTCTTCTATTTTGAATATCTGGATTTTATTAAAGCCTCATAAAAACTTTGACTTCAAACTTAGAAATATGCTAAGTAAGCAAGGTTTTAGACCGTCTCCTTTATAGATTGGGAACATTATCAGATTATTTTAGTAAGAGTTCCCCAATGTAACCACAGCAGAACAAATAATTTGTCTTCAGTCATTTATCAAATATTGCAATCCATAACCAAAACCTGGCTTTAACAGTTTAAAATACTTTGTGTAGTGGTTGTGTTACATTTGGCTTCAATCTTAGGTGTAAATATGAACTCACTTAATCCCTTTGATCCCATTCTTGTTTCTTTCTCTGTACTCAACCCATCTTAACTTCTTTCTGACTGGTTTTACTTTTTCTCCACTCTGCTATCATTTCCTTTATTAATCCCTTCCTCCTCTTACTAAGGATCATATCTGCCTTCCCCTAGCCAAATAACACGTCAAAGCCAAAAAGAGTCTCAAATAAAAGAAATGCACTATTACATCAGATTAAAAGTGGCCATGAACCAATGCATTTATCTACATCTTTAAATTGATTTGAGGTTTTATTCTCAGACTGTGAAACATTTAATTTTTTGTCTCTCCATCTCTGATCTGTTTCAGGCTATCACTATAATGATCTTGTATCTCCACAATACTTGAATCTGATAGCTAACCTTTCAGGCTGCACTGCCCATAGGCGTGTGAATAACTGTTCAGATATGTGCTATCACCAGAAATACAGAACACATGATGGTACCTGCAACAATCTGCAGCATCCAATGTGGGGAGCCTCTCTCACTGCCTTTGAACGTTTGTTGAAGTCGGTCTATGAAAATGGATTTAATCTACCAAGGGGTGTCAGAACTAACCGGCGATATAATGGATACACCCTTCCAATGCCACGCTTAGTTTCAACCACTCTGATAGGCACTGAAACAATAACCCCTGATGACCAGTTTAGTCATATGCTTATGCAATGGGGCCAGTTCCTGGATCACGACCTTGACTCCACTGTTGTTGCCCTAAGTGAAGCCAGGTTTTCTGATGGTCAGCATTGCAGCTCTGTTTGCACCAATGATCCTCCATGTTTCTCCATCATGATCCCACCGAATGACCCTCGAGTCAGAAATGGGGCACGGTGCATGTTTTTTGTGCGTTCAAGCCCAGTCTGTGGAAGTGGTATGACATCCCTTTTAATGAATTCTGTTTATCCAAGAGAACAGATCAACCAGTTGACTTCCTATATTGATGCATCTAATGTTTATGGCAGTTCAGAACATGAAGCACAGGAAATCCGAGACCTAGCAAGTCACAGGGGCCTCCTGAGACAGGGCATTGTACAGCGATCTGGGAAGCCTCTTCTTCCATTTGCTACTGGCCCTCCAACAGAATGTATGAGGGATGAGAATGAAAGCCCTATTCCTTGCTTCTTAGCTGGGGACCACCGTGCCAATGAACAGCTGGGTCTCACCAGCATGCATACACTGTGGTTTAGAGAACACAACAGAATCGCCACAGAGTTGCTAAAACTTAATCCACACTGGGACGGTGATACAATATATCACGAAACACGCAAAATTGTTGGTGCAGAAATGCAGCACATAACCTACAGCCACTGGCTGCCTAAAATATTGGGTGAAGTAGGCTTAAAAATGCTTGGTGACTATAAAGGTTATGACCCCAATATTAATTCTGGCATAACTAATGAGTTTGCAACTGCCGCTTTCAGGTTTGGTCATACATTGATCAATCCCATACTGTATAGGCTGGATGAAAACTTTGAACCCATTCCACAAGGCCATATACCTCTTCATAAAGCGTTCTTCTCTCCATTTCGGATTGTAAACGAAGGAGGAATTGATCCACTTCTAAGAGGGTTGTTTGGTGTTGCTGGTAAAATGCGTGTGCCATCTCAATTGCTGAATACAGAATTGACAGAGAGACTTTTCTCCATGGCACGAGCAGTAGCTTTAGACCTGGCTGCAATGAACATTCAAAGAGGAAGAGATCATGGAATCCCACCTTATCACGATTTTAGAGTTTATTGTAATCTTTCTTCAGCACACACATTTGAAGACTTGAAAAATGAAATTAAGAATCCAGAAATAAGAGAGAAATTGAGAAGGTGAGCTCTAGATAATTTTGTTGTTGCTATTGTAATATTGTTGATATGTTTTCAAAAGAAAACTCTTAATTCAGAGCCCCACTTTCTTTTCTAAGATTTTCATAGAATCTTAGAGTTCAAAAGACCACAAGGACCATCTAGTTCAACCCCCTGTTATGCAGGAAAAACACAAAGTACCTCTGACATATTTCCATCCAGCTCTGTTTAAAAGCCTCCAAGGAAGGAATGTGTCCAGAAGAGGGCGACTAAAATCATCAAGTGTCTGGAAAACAAGCCCTATGAGGAGTGGCTTAAAGAACTAGGCATGTTTAGCCTGCAGAAGAGAAGACTGAGAGGAGACATGATGGCCATGTAATATGTGAGGGGAAGTTATAGAGGAGGAAGCAAGCTTGTTTTCTGCTGCCCTGGAGACTAGGATGTGGGACAATGGCATCAAGCTACAGGAAAGAAGATTCCACCTGAACATTAGGAAGAATTTCTTAACTGTGAGAGCTGTTCAGTAGTAGAACTCTGTTCTGGAGTGTAGTGGACACTCCTTCTTCAGTGACTTTTAAACAGAGGTTGGATGGCCTTCCGTTGGGGGTGATTTAAATGCAATTTTCCTGCTTCTTGGCAGGGGGTTGGACTGGATGGCCCACAAGATCTTTTCCAACTCTATGATTCTTTTATTCTAAGGGGCTTCCTCCACTCTCTGAGATAGAGTTCCACTGCTGGAAAGTTCTTATATGTTTTTTCCTTATGACATCCTTTCACATATTTATTCATAGCTATCATGTCTCCCTCAACCTTCTCTTCTACAGGCTAAACACACCCAACTCTTTAAGACACTCCTCATAGGATATGGTGTCCAGACCATTGATAATTTTAGTTGCCCTCCTCTGGACACCTACCAGCTTGTCAGTATCTCTTTTAAATTGTAGTGCCCAGAATTGGATACTGTATTTCAGGTGGGGTCTGACCAAAGCAGAATACAAAGGCACCATGACTTCCCTCTATTTAGACACTATACTCCTTTTGATGCAGCCCAAAATCACATTGGCTGTTTTAGCTGCTACATCACACTGTTGCCTCATGTTCAACCTATTTTCCACGAAGACTCCAATATCTTTTTCATATGTACTGTTGTTGAGCCAGGTGTCACCTAAACTGTATCTTTGCATTTCATTTTTTTCTGCCTAAGTGTAGTATCTTACATTTGTCCTTGTTGAAATTCATTTTGTTAGTTTTAGCCATCTCTCTAATCTGTTAAGGTGATTCTGAATTCTGATCCTATCCTCTGGGGTATTATCTATTGCTCCTAATTTGGTGTCATGTGCAAACTGGATACACATGTCCTCTAAACCTTCATCTAAATCATTATTAAAGATGTTGAACAGTACTGGGCCCAGGTCCGAACCCTGCGGCACTCCACTTGTCACTTCTTTCCAGGATTATTTCACAGATTATTAGTGGATTTCCCCATTCTTAATAGCAGAGGAACCAAACTCCGTGTTTGTATTTCTTTTATGAATACTTACAAAGGAAATACATGTTTGTGAGTTCTACAAATGAAGGATTACATTCATGTATGTGATGCTGTACATGTGGATGGTCATTCTATGGTTTCTGGGGAGTGGAGCTTCACTATCCCCGAAATTATCTGGGTTCCATCATTTCTGCCCACAAACGTATTATTAAGGAGAGTCTGAAGAAGGAAGCCTCCTACAAACATTCCCAGCCTTTCTGCTCCAAGCAGCCCAGAGCTTGATAATTAAATTACTCAATTAAAAATTATATCTCTATTATTATTATTATTATTATTATTATTATTATTATTATTATTATTATTATTATTGTTATTATTATTATTGTTACAACATTTATATCCCGCCCTTCTCACCCAACAGTGGACTCATGGTGGCTTACAATAAAACACACATATAAAAACTGTACAGTACATTATAAATCAGATTTAAAATTATTAGCTTACATCAACATTCATAAACACATTCTAAAATACAGATGGGCGTGTTCAGGTTCAGAAGACTGGGTCTGTCGATTAAGTTCTGGTGTACATAATAATAATTAGCGCTGCTAGTTTTTATTAATTTTAGCAATGAGAAGGCATTACATTTATTTTACAAAATAATGAAACAATAATGGTGTCAGTGCACATAATATTTACTTTCAGAACATTGCTCGCACTGATTAACATGGAATTGTACATACAAATACTGTGTTTTACTGCATAATAGTCACACTTTTCCCCCTTCAAAAAGTGGGCGACTATTATGTGGTGAAATACAAGGCACCTTCCCTCAAGCAAGGCATGAGGGGTGGAGCCTTCAACCTGCACACTTCTCTCAGCTTCGATCTGTCGTCAGCAGCAAGGGAAGTTTCTCACCTGTCCTTGGCAGGCATGTGGATGGGGCGGCGGGGGAGGGGGTGGGGTTAACTATTTTGCAATGAAATACAGTATCTGAAGGCTTGGAACAATCATTAAAAAATGGAACAACTGAGCCAAAATCCTATTGGACTCAACACAAAGGTAAATCCTATTGATTCAGTTGATTTACTTTAATCAGGACTGACAACGTTATTCAATTGATGTGCAGATTGATGTTTTATTCATCTCTTGTAAACTTTCAGTTGTTGCTCTTAAACAGAATTCACTACTGAATTCATTTATTTTAGCTAATCCACATAATTTGTCTTCCTTCTTATAGATTATATGGTTCACCACTAAACATAGATTTATTTCCTGCTCTTATGGTAGAAGATTTAGTTCCGGGTAGCAGACTGGGACCAACACTGATGTGCCTGTTGAGCACACAGTTTAGACGGCTTCGAAATGGAGACAGGTAAATTTTGTGCAAAATGAGTAATTGTACAATTTTGACAGTAACCAGCTATAGTAATTCTGTGACTCCCCTTTAATTAGACTAGTAGTTGCTATAAGAAACTAGAATTTCCAACTTCTGATTTTAACAACAGTGAAGATTAGCAAAAAAACAAAAAAAAAACAAAAAAGCAAATGAAGTGGAGGAAGTATTGGATAGGAAGGTGAGATATGGATATTTTCTAGAAAAGCCTTGAATGGTTCATTTATTACAAACTATGTTGCATGGGGTCTTCTTGGTGATTAGCATCAATCAGCTTTTTATGTGATTCCTAGCAACAATTTGTGTCTGGTTCTGGTTGATGAGATTAGAGAAATCTTTAAATAAATGAGTAGATCCTAATAGTCTGCCCCATCTTTGTGTAGAATTACTTGGTTTATTCTTCTTTGTGAGCTATATTGCTTGTCCTTTCGCATTTTTTTTTGTTTTTCCTATGGAAACAATGATACTTCCTGCTTAATTTTATGCAAGCATACACACACCATCAGCTACTTCATCACTCTAATCTCACAGCAATCTAGAAATCTAGGTTATCCAGGGTGTTCGAGGACATAGAGGTTCCTGGAGAGAACGTATTAATCAAATCCACAAATAATCATATTTGCAAAAGTTAAACCCACACATATGTAGCGCTGACTGAATTAATGTACAGGCAGTCCCTGACTTACAAACATCCAACTTGCAAATAATTCCTAGTTAGAAACGGGGTTGAGACAAGCGGAAGTAAGAGAAAACTGCTCAGAAGGATAATCCACTCCTAAAAGAGTTATCATGGAGAAAATGGGGAATCCTTGCTTCTGCAACAAGCCCATTTTGTCAAAATGCAATTCTCACAGGGCTAGAAAGTGAGGTGAATTCTTTGGAACAGGGGCATAGACAGCCAAACAACCACCACAGGGGTGTTAACCTTTCCCTATGCTATCCAAAGCTCGTGTGTGTGTGTGTGTGTGTGTGTGTTTGGAGTTACACTTTAAAATGTACCTGTTCAGACTGCCTACACACCTACAGAACCTATCTTGTTCATAACTTGGGAATTGCCTGTACACAAAATCCATATGGCTTGCAGGATCAAGTTGTCATCTATAGCTCTTTTATCAATAATTTTCAAATTTATTTTTGTCTAAGGATGTATTCTTCATGTGAATTGCAGGCTGTGGCATGAGAATCCTGGTGTGTTTACTCCAGCTCAGTTGACTCAGATCAAGCAGGCATCCCTTGCTAGAATTCTGTGTGACAATGGAGACAATATAACCAAAGTCCAACGTGATGTTTTCAGGGTGGCTGAGCTTCCACATGGATATGGGAGCTGCCATGAAATTCCTAAAGTTGATCTCAGAATGTGGCAAGATTGCTGTGAAGGTACAGTTACATGGGCACTCATATAGCCTTTGAATTATAATTGTACAGGTATTAGGCAGGGAAACAAATTCAGAAATATTAATTACCAGGTTGCCCTGTTTTGGAACATCTGACGCTTCTATTATTATTTTTGCACAAATTCTGTGGGAGATTTACAAAAATTGCCTAACTTGGACTGTGGTGTCATGGAACAAAGGCTCTACTTAGCCAGTAAGCTCCATTGATGACTTTGGATGAGTTACAAGTTGGCATTGGCATGGGACAAGTGAAGTTTAAATCCCCAAGGAAAATCCCCATGAGTAGAAGAATACTGCATGTGACACAAATGTTTATAAGGCCTTGTACTTTAGTTGGGCATCACATTAATAACACATACTATTGTAGATTTAAAAGTTTTGTTTGGTAAGATCTATTGTCTGCTTCACTCTGGGCTCCAGTTTGCAAGCTTTGTCTTACCCTCATCCAAGAAAGAAAGAAAACAATAGCTTGCAATATTCACAGTGAAGCGTATCTCAATATTTGCCCTAATCCCCTTCTAAGGAGAAAACAATACCAAACCCATCAGTTACCTTTGATAATGGTAAGAGAAGCATTAGTGTATTTGCAGTATTAATATGCTTACCATATTTGTACACTTTTTTCCTGATGAAAGTTGTGAATCAAGTTTACGTTTGGGTTTATATGTTGCTAGTTCCCCTTACCCTTCTTTATTTATTTAATGTGTATCCTGCTTTTCATCCGCCTAAGCTCCAATAGTGGTTTATTGCAGAGTTAAAACATGACACAGCTAAAAGCCTAATGACATAGAACTTAAAAATAAATGAACTATCATTTAAAAAATATGGAATCAAATTAAAGACATTGCAGTTATGACAAAAATCACACAGCACTCCTATTAAACACTCTTTGCATAATCTATTAATAAACAGTTGCCTGCTTAAATAAAAAAAGATCTTTACCTGAAGATGATGAAAGGGGAAGAGTGGAGAAGGTGCAGGCTCCACACCAGGAGTGGAGAAGGTGCAGGCTGCATGTTACCTGTGACATTCGAACCTTACTTTTATGGGTTCTAAAGCCTACTCTCTGTTCCTTAAAATCCTCCTCCAAAATAAAAAGAAATGAGCTTTTGCACCCAAATTGTACTAGAGCTTCTAAATCCCCACACAAACGTAAAAATTTTTCTTTACCACTACACCTCAACCCTCGCCAAAGCCTTCTTTCTGTCAGAACTTGACCCAAAATGGCAAGTGAAACTGATTTGATGTCACTTCTGGTGTGCCCTCACATACTAGTGTAGCCTTTGGCCCACACTTTTTTACACAGTTACTACTCCAGACTTATATTTAAAAACTACTCTTGAGTGCCTATTACTTATTTAATTCCAATGTCAGTAAAGTCCTCCCATCCCCCAGTGTCACTGGATACTTAACAGGAAGATTTGTGGGGAGGAGATTATGTTGCTTTTTCATTTATAATGATTTCCTGTCTCCTTCATACGATTCATAACATCCTACTTGATTTCAGACTGCAGAACCAGAGGACAATTCAATGCATTCTCTTACCACTTTAGAGGAAAACGTTCTCTTGATTACAGTTTCCGTGAAGACAAACCTTCAAAGCATGTGAAAATGTCAAGAACAAGGTAAATATTTTTTTAAAGAAACTGGAACACAGAAACATGTACTAATATAACTGCTACTGCTGTAATAGTTTGAGTGTTGGACTACTTATTAAGATATCTGCTTAGCCATGGAAACCCACTGAGTGACCTTGAGAAGGTCATCCTCTTTCAGCCTCAGAGAAAGGCAGTAGCAAAGTTCTGAGTAAATCTTGCCAAGAAAAACCTAGGATAGGATCACCAGAAGTGGTTTTCTGAGTATACAAATCAGCAACGAGGTTTAGAACAAAGAGAAATACCTCAAAAATACCATAGGACTCAAGGCCCTTTGCTTTTTTAAGGGCTCATCTCCACTTTATTTATTTGTGTGGTTGTCTTGCATACAGAATTTAGGAATGTGTCCATATCTTAACAAATAGTTAGGTTTGTGTGCAAAAGGTACATTTATTGTTTTAGAAATGTTTCATAAATTCAGAAGGAATTTAACTTCTTCAGTTCCTTTCATTAAATTTTTCATCAGTCATGGCACCTTTCTCAACAGTGAGATAGTCTATGTTCTTGACTACTCTTGAACTTGACGCTCCACCAATGACTGGAGTGACAGTTAAATTTAGACAACTCTAATTTAAAGACAAAGTCGAATTGATCACTCAGAAGTCCTAATTGATTATGAAACTTGGAAAAAAGAGAAAGGAGGAATTTGAACGTAGTATTGTTTCAATGTCAGTACAGGTAAAACAGTAAAACAGAGTGATATCTCTGTCCACATCTTTGACAGGAAAGCTGCTGATTTATGCTCATCAGTAACTCTTAATGATACTTCAACCTCCACTCCTGCAGTCACCTATTGCAGTACTGAAAAGAAATCTGATGTAGTGCTACAGCATCCATCCTCTGATTACATGCTGTCTCTTAGTTTCTTCTCAGAGGGTTAAGTCTGAGGAAAATGTATGATCCTAACAGAAGTCCACCAACTCCCTGTTTCTTCATAGCAGTGGTTCCTATGCCAGTGATCACAGTTCCCTCTACTCCAGAATGCACATCTAGGTTCTCCATTTTCCAGGGTTTCCAGTTGCTTCTCAGTGTACTGCAGCTGGTAACTACCTGGACAAGGTTTTACTCCAGTTTTCTTTCTTATGTAGGGGATAAAAGGTCCTTATGGATATTGGATCAAGCATAAACCTGCCAGGTGGCACAAAATGAGATTTTGTAACCTAGATTGTGGTAGAATGCACTGGAAATAACCGTTGTCAACTTGGGAGTTGCTCCTCGTTTATTTATTTATTTATTTATTATTTAAATACATTATTGTCATTACAGTTTTTTAGTCCCCAGCTGGTCACGTTCCTCTAGTGATGAGCCTTTAGCAGTTTTCATCGAGTGAAGCTCATTTACTGATAGACTACTGTAGTCTGCCATACATACAAGACGAGAATTAATTTTCCCATCAGTTCTGTATTTCTGGAGTCTTAAAAATGACTGTTTTAATGGTCAGGATACAGTTGTATGCTGAAAGAACTGTCTAGCTACTTGTGTGTAAGAATCAAATGCTGCTGCTTTTGAAGAGTTTTAAAGTCTGTGTGGGTGTAGAACATTCTTTGGATTTTTTATGGGGGGGAGGGGTGCAGAAATGATGGTTTGTTACCCCAATGTTGATGCTACTCCTTGGTTCATTTGCAGCTTGCTGAGCTGCCATTTAAATAGCCTTGGCCATGGAGTTTTGCAGTAGCCATGGACTGAGAAAATTGAGAAAATACTTAGAAGGAAATTTCCCCTCATGTTGCTTTAAGACCTTGGCTGTTTGGATTATACGAACAGTGAAGAACAAACTTATTCTGAAAAGGTTCATCATAATATAACTCAGAAGTTAAGCAACTGTCACAACTGTTAAAGATGATGTGCTGAGGAGTGTGGTTAATGAGGATATTTTCCCTCTACTTCTAAGATGGACTATGGAGAAAGAAAGAAAAGAAGTGAGGAGAGGTGGAATGTTTTAGTGTGGTTTAGTCGTAACTTTTGATGTTACTCAAATCCCAGGGCTAGATGAACTACAACTAAGGATAGTAATGACAGAAGTAATCCACCTTGACCATCCTTTTCAAAATTAATAATTTTGAAAAGCCCTGTAGAACAGGAGAAGTTTCAGCAGACTGGAATAAGGCAACTGTTGTCCCTATCTTCAAAAGAGGGGAGGGGGCCACAATTACTGCCCAGTCACCCTGACACCAATGCCAATGGCTGCATCAAAATCAAATGAAAAAAAAAGTTTTTACTAGCAAGCTATAAGAATGCAGAATGATTTCCTTACTATATATAGGGCTTTGGATTTGAACACAGAGTGTTCGTGCTGAGAGTATAAACTGGTTAGTTGAAAGAAAATTTAAAAATCAGAATATGACATCTTCTTTGTGATTTATAAAGACAAATGTATGGTTAGACCATAATGGTAATTTATGCCTTCTAATAAATTCTGAAAGACAGGGATCTTGTTCATACTTCTCATAATTGCAAAAGAGTTGGACAGATATACAGGAAACAGTGTATTATATACTATGACAGTTTCAGCTAAATATTATGGGGACAGGCGATGTACTTTTCCCTGAAAACAGACTTTTTGAATACCATCTGTGTTTTGTCTTTCCAAATCTAAATTAAAAATAGAGAAACTTAAGAACTTGATAGGAATTCTGTGTTCTTGTGCAAGAAGTAATTTAAGGTCTCCAAATATTAGAATATGGTGATAATAAAATGTGAGGAAGACAAATATAAGCAAAGCAAATTGGAATGAAGTGTAAGTAGCAGAGTGAAGACTGGACAGGAAGAATAACTGCTTGATGGGGCAATCTCCTTTGTTGTCTTATGTTACCCATTGTAGCATAAGAAATCCTTTGCAAAAACAGCAAGAGTAGTTCTTCAAATAGTTACCTGGATACACACTAAACTCCAATCCCACTCCCCTCAATCTGGTGGCTTCTTTTTCTGGTTATGCCAGATTTAGTACTGAAAAGAACTAGTCAAAAACAACGTTCTTTGAATATGCACAGTACAGCAGACAGATTCCTCTACAGACTAAGCTCAGATGCAGAATCAAGGTTCTGTGCCTGTACAGAACTGATGTGCATAGGAGTGCCTGGAGATCACTGAAACAATTAACCCTCACCTCCACAAGCAGCACTTGTATTGTGCTATTTGGGTCTCATTAAACTTATGTTGATAGATATAGATTTTTAACCATTCCACTTCATCACTTCTGTAATGCAGGCATACAAATTCATGTACCACCCTCTCATATGCTGTTTTCCTATCCCTTTCCTCCACAGACTCATCTATTGGATACCAGCCTACCATTTAAAATATTCTGAGAAGACCAGGTCATTGTAAATCTAACAAAAACGACCAGGTCATTGTAAATGTAACAAAAACGAAGACATATGAGAGAACATATGTCTTCTATGTGCTGTTTCTATGTGTTTTTGATGGCTTTCACAGCCAGAATAACTGAGTTACTATTAGTTTTCTGGGCCATGTTAGCCATGTTCCAGAAGCATTCTCTCCTGACGTTTCGCCCACATCTATGGCAGGCATCTACAGAAATGCTGGACCACTCTAACAACCACCATGTCAGACTACATAGAGAAGTCACTGAAATCCACATGTGTGTGGGCAATTTCAACAGAAAGGAGGAAACTATGAAAATGAACAAAATCTGATTACCAGTATTTAAAAAACTCTAAAATAAGGACAGTAAATAAAGAACAACACTTAGAAAACGGGAATTTCAGACATGAAACAATCAGGGCCAGCTAATACCTCCCAACAAAGGATTCCCCCAGGCAGGATTCAGCCAGGCCTTGAAGCTGCAAGGTTTTTAAATGCTAATCAAGGTGATCAGTTGCAACATTCACACTTTCCTCAAACAGACAAGAGTTCTTTCTCCTACCCTGAACCTTCCACAGATATATAAACCCCACTTGCCTAGTTTACAACAGACCTCACAACCTCTTAAGATGCCTGCCATAGATGTGGGTGAAGCGTCAGGAGAGAAGGCTTCTGCATCATGGCCATACAGCCCGGAAAACTCACAGCAACCCTGTGCTGTCTCTCTTTTGGAAATGCTTTTGTATGGACACTGAGTAATTATTGAGATTTTTGTGGCAGTTTTCTTACTCCTTTGCTAAACATATTTCAAAAAGTGGTGTGGGTAATATCAGAAGTGACCCTGGAAGTAAAGTAAAACCATAATATTAATTCATACCAGCTGAAGTACAGATATAAATTGGCTGCTTTTAAATGTGAAACATTCCAGCAAGATATTCAAAGCCATTTACTGTAGAGGATGCCTCAGAAAAATAAATAATAATGTGCAGGTCAAAATATCATTTCATGAACAGAATAACATTTCATCAGTGCGCTAGGACTTGTTCCAACGTAAATCACATTTCGTTCTAAGAGTATTATGTGTACTTAGGAGGACAAAATTTCTTTTATGTAAGGAGGAAAATATGTTCCATGAAACTGCAGGACTATTTGCGATATTGAAATATAAAGTGCCCTCAGCTTTTTAATGCCTCACACAGTGAACACATTTACTCAGCTATGTATGTTCAACCATCATTGAACACACATAACTGACTGGCCTTCCTAGAAATATGTTGTCATGCTCTCAGTCCACACCACACTCCTAACTTATTTTTTACTCTTTCTCCTCCTTTCTTGAGTTGGAGAATGAAAAAACAATGTAATAGAAGTAAACATTGTATATATTAAAAAGTTGACGTTTCTGGCTGCTACACTATAGAATTAATGTAGTGTCATGCCACTTTAACTGGCAATGCTGTGGAACCATGGGAGTTGTAGTCTGGTGAGGCACCAGCAGTCTTCGGCAGAGAAAGCTTACGACCTTGTAAAAATTCAGCTCCTATGATTCCATAGCATTGAGCCATGGCAGGTAAAGTTCTGTCAAACTGCATTCATTTTACAATGTAGACACACACTACCATCACAGGTTGAAATGGGATCCCAGACAAACTATGGGTTTAGCTGACAAATGGCAAAAGACCCGTCAATTTCTCTCATCTAAAGCAGTGGTTCTCAACCTGAGGGTCCCAAGATGTTTTGGCCTTCAACTCGCAGAAATCCTAACAGCTGGTAAACTGGCTGGGATTTCTGGGAGTTGTAGGCCAAAACACCTGGGGACCCACAGGTTGAAAACCACTGATCTAAAGAGAGAAGTTTGTAAACCTATGCCTGTTCTAGGTGACACCCCGAATGAGACATAGAACAGCTAAATCCATCCTGAAGAGGGAATTGCTGGATTGGCAGTTGAACCCCAATGTCTTAAATATTTATTTATGAGCTACTGAGAAAATGCCATGATGAGTATAAAAACACACAGAGTGTGAGAGAATGGAAACAGAGAAAGAAACACAAAAGCACAAAAAATCTTGCCAGGTACTACTTTATGTATACCAGAGCCCATGGCAAGTGTCTGTATAATAATGCCCATATAAAATCATAGTTGCAGAAGATACTGTGAAAGCTTCATGGAGAAGCTATAAGAAAGAGTCCCTGGAATGAACTATGCTTATGATGTACAGATGCATAAAGCTACAGAAGGCAACAAGGTTAGAGCAAAGAAGGAAGCTAAGTTTCAGAGAAGCAAGAGCTCCAAGAGAAACCTGTATGGACCAGTTACAATAAAATGCATGCATATCTTTGGGATGATGAAGAGAGGTTTTGCTCCAGAGACAAGTATAGTTGAGAGTCTCAGAGGAGACCCCTGATGCCCTAAATGGTTGTTGTGAGATAAGAAGGATGAAAGAGATACTCATTTGCTTTAAGAAATGCTTTGCCTGAATATGATGTGTCACCTCCTTGTCACAGAAACATCTCTGGACAGAGTGGTCCTGGAGTTTTAAAAAATAGAGTGAATCTGTTATACTCATTGTGTGTGGCCCTTTAAGAGGAGTCTGTGTCCTGACAGAATCAGTGTATGAAAGCCTCCAGCCCTCCACTGTGCAAGAGACCCAAAATGAGAAAAATTGCAGATGGCAGGAACTCTCATTCCGGCCCTGAATAATGGCCAGGAAAAGGAGAAGTAACAGCTTATACAAGCCTGCATAAAGAACCATTATATACAGAAGAAGCCAAAAAGATTCCTCTTCTCAAATTAGAAGAAAGAGCAAAGAGAGTAGAGGCTCCTAATGAAGAAACCATATGTATTTCACAGAGTTTGTTTTAGGTTTCCTTCTCTGGTTGGGAGGAAACCAAACAAGAGAAAGTACCCTGTGCACATTTATACCATACATTCAGAAAATCACATAATACATTTGCATAATTAATTTGAGGAATGTTCATAACTACTAAGCCTATAGAAAAATAATTTTGGGTTCTTAGTTCTGAATCCTGTATTTTGTAGTACTTCTACGACTGAACTATTCCAACACATTAAGTGGAATATATGTTTCTGAACCTATTGTGGTAACAAGAAACCATAGATAATAACTAAACTTACTGAAATGAACACCTTCCATGAGAACCTACCATAGTCATGCTGGAGGACCTAGAATTTCTTAGAGAGCTATCCTCTCTAGGAATTTGTGAGGTCCTCCAGGGTGACTCTATGGTAACTTCTGGCAAAAGCATACTATACAATTTCCCAGAGGATAGGTAAAGGTAAAGGTTTTCCCCTGACATTAAATCTAGTCATGTCTGACTCTGGGGGTTGGTGCTCATCTCCATTTTTAACCCAAAGAGCCGGCATTGCCCGTAGACAACTCCATGGTCATGTGGCCAGCATCACTGCATGGAGCGCCATTACCTTCCCACCAGAGCGATACCTATTGCTCTACTCACATTTGCATGTTTTCCAACTGCTAGGTTGGCAGAAGCTGTTGCTAACAGCAGGAGCTCACCCTGCTCTCCGGATTTGAACCGACGACCTTTCAGTCAGTAAGTTCAGCAGCTCAGCAGTAACCCGCTGCGCCATTGGGGCCCCCAATATATCCCAGGGGATATATTGCACAAATGTGAATAGGTGAAACTACAGATATTGTTCCTTTGTGTATGAGGTTGTACTGTATTACAGTATTCTTGATGAATAAAATTTTATTAATACTTCTAAAAACAAGTGTTTTCTGAAATAGGCAACATTTATTCTGCTATAAATCAGGAGTATGTTTCTCATAAGAGAATAATAATACATATATTATTGCAAAATTAGATGTTTCAAATCTGCATTCTTTTCTCTTGGCCTTGGCTGACTTTTTTATCCTTTCTTATCTCAAGTAACATGGTGGGATGAAAGATTAAACCATTTATTAGACAAAACAGCAAGTCTAATGAATTCCAGGAACATT
Organism: Anolis carolinensis; assembly: GCF_035594765.1. Taxonomy (NCBI): domain Eukaryota; kingdom Metazoa; phylum Chordata; class Lepidosauria; order Squamata; family Anolidae; genus Anolis; species Anolis carolinensis. Next base: position 132,401,530 of record NC_085841.1, read on the forward strand.
ATACTGATTTTTATATTACACCAACAGAATAAAATGCATGATAAAAAGAACACATGTCAACCACTGTTCTTTTCAAGTTAATGCCAAATCTTCACACTGTGAGTTTTGTTCTATCTGTAGTTGTCATCTGGTCTGCACTGTATGCAGTCTTATAATTTATATTAATTTAATCAGCTCAGCAAGTTGCTCAGAATTAAAGGTTGTGTTATCACTATCCGGGGTGGGGTGGCATGTTCTATTTCTTTTCCTAATACTTTTGGTGTCCTCCATTGGGATCGACACTGTTTGACCTGGTATATCATTTTACATTTAATGGCAAGTGCACTGGTTGAAACCGTTGTTGCTGCTGCTGCTGCTGTTGCTGTGTGCAATCCTTATTTCCAACACTGTGATCCTAAGGCCATCCTATCACAGGATTTTCTCGGGGTGATAATGTGTGAACCAGTGGGTTTACATGCTCAAGCGGGGAATTGAAACTTGGTTTCCAGAGTCCTAATCAAATGCACAAATTACTGTACCACATTGGCTCTAGAACCAACCTACATCTCCTGAAATAATCATAAGACGAACTGATGTAAGAACTAGGCTCATCACATTTGCTCAAGAAAAAGTTTTAAGCAGCACCAGGAAAACTTTTTCATACTCTGACTTTAAGATTCCCTTACTAATCGGTGCATGAAGGTCCTTTGCTGATAATGATATAACTCTGAATTAGATGGTTTTACAAAGTTAGGAACCGATTCCCTTTGTGACAAAAAGTATTCATAAAATACAGATGTAGTTTAGTTGAAGTGTGTTCTTTAATATCTGCCTAAAAATGGGAATGATGAACAGGCAACAAGGATGACGTGATGTACGTGATGCAAGACATTTTTGTTTCATGTTTTTGTTTCCCAAAGTGATATTAAAAAAATCCCCTGGACTCTGGAGTAAGCCTATTATGCCTCATGAAAGCAGCAGGAAACAATAGAGAAGCAATAGGAGAGTTTGGATGGACTTCTTTTTCTGCCTGTATTTCAATGGAAAGCATTCAGCGTTTGAGATTTCCGCCCTTCTGCAACATTCGTTACCCCCCAGCTTTTGTGCTGATAGGATTTTTCAGCTCCACTACTAATGCCTATAAAAAGCAAAAAGATTGAATTATTAGTTTAGCATTACCCAATCTATGTATTGAGATGTTGCTGTAAAACCATTCAGATGCTTAAGTCTCGACACTCCCTTGCTTTTGTGGGTTTTTAAAATGGGAGTCAAAATGTCCAGTTGTTCCAATGCAAAATCATTTCGTTAGAATTTCTTTGGTCTCTGCTGACCAACATTTTATACTTACAGGTTATTCCACCAATGTCTTTCCTCCCTTGCTTTCTGCATACCAAACAAGTCTCCAGGACTGCTAGAGGCTCATGAAGACAACTACATCACACAGGGTTCTGCTATCCCAGTATGCCTTAGCTGTCAGAGCCAATGAGGAACAAAGAAGGACTAGGAGATTGCATTTGCAGTACAACACATGAAGACATTGTGTGTCTCATTATTAGGCTCAATAGTCATAACTATTAATGTTTTATAATTATTTATTTTCCTTGCCTTTCTTTCAGTGTGGGACCCACGGCAGCTTACAGTATAATTTAAAACATAATATAAGTATAACTATATATAACACAAATGTTAAAAATATTAAACAGATTAAACATTTTAAACACTTAAGCAATTGAAATATATTCAAAACTTAGCAAATATATGTCATATTGTTGCTGTCATGTGCATTTAAGTAGTTTCCAACTCATTCTGACCCTACAACAGGGTTTTCAGAGTTGACTTGTCCAGGGTCACTCAGTGGGTTTTCATGGCTGAGCGGGGATTCAAACTGTTCTCCAGAGTAGTAGCCCAACACTCAAACCACAACGTCATGCTGACTTCATTAAGACATATAACATACCCCAATGAAAAATGCTTTATTGGAGTCCTGGAGACTTCTTTTAATGGTAGGATATGTGTTGTTTATTTGTTTGGTTGCTTTTGACTCTTCATGACTTCATGGACCAGCTCATGCCAGAGTTCCCTGTCAGCTGTGGCCACCCCCAACTCCTTCAAGGTCAAGCCAGTCCCTTCAAGGATACCATCCATCCATCTTGCCCTTGGTCAGCCCCTCATCCTTTTTCCTTCCATTTCCCCCAGCATCATTATCTTCTCCAAGCTTTCCTGTCTTCTCATTATGTGGCCAAAATACTTCATCTTTGCCTCTAATATCCTTCTCTCCAGTGAGCAGTTGGGCATTATTTCCTGGAGTATGGACTGATTGGATCTTCTTGCGGTCCAAGGCACTTTTAGAATTTTTCTCCAACATCACAGTTCAAAAGTGTTAATCTTCCTTCTCTCAGCCTTCCTTATGGTCCAGCTCTCGCATCCATAGGTTACTACAGGGAATACCATTGCTTTTATTATGCAGACCTTTGTTTCCCGTGTAATGTCTCTTCACTATTTTATGAGATTGGTCATTGCTCTCCTCCCAAGAAGTAAATGTCTTCTGATTTCCTGGCTGTGTCTGCAGTCATCATTGTGCCTAGAAATATAGTCTGTCACTGCCTCCATGTTTTCTCCCTTTATTTGCCAGTTATCAATCATTTTGGTTGCCACAATCTTTTTTTATGTTTAGCTGCAGCCCAGCTTTTGCACTTTCTTCTTTCACCTTGGTTATAAGGCTCCTCGGCTCCTCCTCACTTTCAGCCGTCAAAGTGGTATCATCTGTATATTTGAGGTTTTAAATGTTTCTTCCAGCAATTTCAACTCCAGCCTTGGATTCATCAAGCCCTGGATGTCACATGATGTGTTCTGCATACAAGTTGAATAGGTAGGGTGAGAGTATACAGCCCTGCCGTACTCTTTTTCCCAATCTTGAATTAGTCTGTTCTGTGATCTGTTCTTACTGTTGCTACTTGGTCATTATACAGTTTCCTCTGGAGACAGACAAGGTGACTTGGTATCCCCATCCCACCAAGAACTTGCCACAATTTATTATGATCCACAGGGATATGTAGTAAGTTACATTCCAGTGTTCTGGGACGTCTTATTAATTTGTCACTGCTATTGACCAGTGATGGACACCATAGTTTTATTCCACCAATGTTCTTGAAATGTTGCATCCAGGGTAGAGTGCCACAAAGAGCATTGCCCTAAATAAGCTTCCAACCCCACACTTTATTGAGAATTTCCCCACTTTGCTGAAAAGACTGCCTGAGAACTGGGCAATGGATTTGGAACAGCCATTAAGTCCTGCTGCTACTATTACTTTTCCATGCTTTGGCTTTTTCTAGAATCATAGAGATGGAAAAGGCCTCATGAACTATCAAATCCTAGTAATCAAACAACTCACTGTGCAATACTGGGAGATAAATTTATGCAGTCATAACTGGACTGAAGACCTCACACTATGGGAACTGGCAGCTTACAATTACTGCCATGCTGGTGTACTGAGAAGTGATAACTTCACTGATAATTTTTGCTTCTGCTTGAGAACTGCGTGCCTTCTGTCTTTTCCAGTTACTTTGTCCTGATTTTATGCAATATGAAAAATATTTTGGTGGAAATATATTCAAGAATCTCGGGGTGTGTAAAAGGAGGGTGCAGCAATTTAGCATTTACTAGACTACACTGGTTTTTGGTCTTGTATAGCTATCCTCTTAAGACTAAACGCCTTTGTCTTGAAGCCTTCAGCTCTCAGCAGGAAAAAAAAATCATTCACTATGGGAAGCTGTATTCATTATGCACAGCATAGACCTGCAAGCCTTTAGAAACTCACACTTTGTAGAACAAATTTGATGCCTCTCCTCTGTAACAAACTGGTTGCTTTTTCTCATTTCAGTTTTGCCAGAGAGGATATCCTTTTAAATAGTTCAATTTCATCCTTTGTTGAGCGCAAGAAAGGACCTATAATGAATGACTTCAAAGAATTTGTTGGAGATATGCAAAAAACTATTACAGACCTCAGAAAACAGGTGAACACCAAAAGTTCTTTACTTTAATAATACTTTGTAACATGATTTTTGTCCCTGGGTTATAAATGTTATTTCTTAATTGGTTCTATCATAAAAATATGAAAAAGTTTATTAAACTGCAAAAATGTTTTTGTGGAACATCCTGCAGCACACTGCTATAGTTTTTCAATGAATAACTCATTGGGGCTCAACTAATTCAACATAGTTTATGGCAGCCACAAAAACTAAGTTTCTGGAATATAACAACTACTTCCAAAGTACCACACAATTAAACAGGAAATAACACTTTCAAACCAGGAACAGAATTTTTTTCAAATTTAGTTACATAGTGTAATCAACATCAGAAATATTTATGCAATGTAGGGGAAAAACATGAAATGTGCATGTGCATACAGAATTTTAAGATCCACTGAGTTCAGTGGAACTGACTATCAGGTAAATGGTTATTGGATTGCCAGTTTGTTTTATTAAAATAGGAAAGATATGAGGTTGAAAGTTGCTTCTTACTAGCAAAATGTGGTGGCAATTTTCAGTGATCCCCCTCCCCTGTGTCTCTAAAATACGTCCTAGGCACTTGTTTTGCTATCTGCTACTTACAGAACAAAAATAAGATCAAATTGTTGATGATGATGTTGTTGTCGTCGTCATCATCATCATCTCCTTGTGACTCATTAATGTTACGTATGCTTTAAATAGTTACAGTTTTATCATATATTGTGTTTGGTTTAAAATAGCCATCTAGCTGAGTGGCTCAAAATTTCCGTTTAAGATTTGGTATTGCCTTCAGAAATTCTAGAAAGGAATAGAACCTAAGAGTTATCCCATGAAATAGTCTGGAGCTTGTAATCAATAATAGAATTACTATGACCAAGGGAATAATCTGGGAGGTTTTTTTTAGCAGTCTGAGAACATTGGGAAATAGATATTTGAGGTACGAAATGTTTCCTCATCTATAATCGTTTTCAGAGTTAAGAGCCTTTATAGCATAATGTAGTATCATGTAAAGTATTTCTCAGTCTGTTTATTGCTTAGAGTGTAGCATATAAGTAACTTTTAAGACTTCAGTATTTAAAAGGATAAAGTATGTTTCTTTGGCTTTGTTTTTCTGCACACAAAAAGCACTGGAAATCTTTTTAGCGTACATGAATAAACACAAGATTTCTTGTCTTCAGATAAAGAAACTTGAATCACGGCTCAGCAGGACTGAATGCACTGATGAAAATGGCAAATCTTATTCCAGTACTGAGACCTGGAAAAAAGACCCATGTACCACATGTGAATGCAAGGTGAGTAGTCATAACTTTCATGCTTATGTTTTAATGTGTCTTAAAGCACTGGTTGGCCGTATATGCAGGAATTAGGCATGCTTACAATTACAGCTTGCTGTTTTGGCCTTGGCAATTTCCCTGGCAAAGAGGCAATCTGCTGTTCAATTTATTGGCTTGCTTCTTCACCAGAAAAATGAAAAATACTTCCAGGCGTATAAATTGAGCACTGAATTTGGCTGCTTGAGAATTTCAATTTTTATGTATTTTTTTCTTTTTTAAAGGAAGCATAATGGCTGTGCCAATATGCTTGCTGGTGTTTCAGTATTGTTAATGAGTTGTATTATTGATATCAAGTGTGTCATTTTTACCATTTGCAGAAGTCCATTTGCATCATATATCACAGTCAATAACTTGATTCTGCTTGTGCAAGGTATTGCCTAATTCATTACAGCTTAATTTAGCAAGGCATTGCTTGAGTAGAACAAGAGTAAGGCTTGTAATTTTCTCACTAGCTCAGTGTTTGCTGTAATCAGTGCTTTAAAAAAACAAGGAATAGTTGAATTCACAATGGTTTGAGAGGCATGGCTTGAGTGCCATGTTTGTTTTTAGCCACTTTCCCATGACTATGAAATTCAGAATAATTCATATAAACTATAGGACATTCATTCTGGTTGATGGTCATCTATTGAAAATTTATTTTAATGAGTTTTCAGGATAAACCAAATATGGTATCCAGAATTTCTGTAAAGATGCTGTATTTTATTTTGGGAGGAAATTGATCATATTAATATTCAGAATTGGAGTAATAATGTATTTGTGTATCAGCAGTTCAAGCCATATTTCCTATTGTGGGAACTTGATGATGCAAATATTGAATCTCTTTTATGAATTTATTTAGTAATGTTTATATGCTAAACCATTGCTATAATTTTCCGTACACAGGTCGGCCAGATAACCTGTTATGTGGAATCGTGTCCACCCAATGATTGCGCTACACCTGTGAAGCTCAAAGGAGTTTGCTGTCCTGTCTGCTTAAAACAAACTATTAGAAAGGCAAATAAGCCTTAAGTCTGCTTTGCAACTGTCACATATCAAGTCATATGGATATCTGCTGATGGCAAATACAGGTAATAGTAGGCTTAAAACCACAACAGCAAATCAAGACAATACAGGACAGCATTCAAATGATGGTGTAACAGTACCAGATAATGTGTGATTTTACTTGGCAGCCCATTTAAAAGCCACAGTGTGAAAGTATTGAAAGGGAATATACAATACAGGTCAAGATAACTTTGTGTTAAAATTTCTCAGGTTCAGCAAACTGAAAATTGGTACTACTTTTTAAAAATAAGCCTTTCTCAAGTAGTTTGAGTCCCCCAGTGCCATTCATATTTCTGCATACACTGGTAGGCAAAAGCCAGTACCAGTCCATTGAAAGAAAAGGGGGAGCCACAGCTTTGTTGTTGTTGTTGTTGTTGTTGTTGTTCTTTTAAAATATTCCTTCTGACCCAGTGTTGATACCTTTCTTGCCAGCTGTCTTGGACCTTGTTGAAAATGGTATTAAATCCTCGTGAGATGAACATTGATTAAGTAAAGCAGCTAGTGGTGCTATGATTTCAGCCAGTCAGCCAGTCTCTCTTCCTATGGCAGTGCCACATCTAGGGGAGAACATACATTTTGCAATAGGTTTTTCCCTGGATCACTGTTAGTATTAATGTCTTATCCTGTACATTGCCTTTAATTATCCTGTCTTCCTTTCTTAAAGTAGTGCCTAAGAGACTGATGCAAAACATGTGCCTGATTACAAGTGAGCAGCTCACTGAGCCCTGCCGCAAACATTCATATATCAAACAATATATTCACACTGCACATATCTATATAGTGAAGTGGCAGGGAAGGACACTGCTGGAATACACACAATTGTATTTTTTTAGCAGTAGATTGTAGAGAAGACCTCTATGGATCAATAACCAAGATAACTTTTAGCCTGAATTACAAGTCTCTTTGTGATTATTCCAGATCCCTCTTGATTCACTTAACTGTTAACTCTTTACTGTGAGAGTGTGTTGTTTGCATTCGTCCATCAGAAATGTCCCTATCTTTCACCTAAACATATAGGAATAGCTTCCGACCTCTAGTACCACAGAGACACAATGAAGTGGAAGGAGCAAGCTTGCCTGACTTCAGAGTTTAATTTTTAGAGAAGAGTCTAAAGGTCTGCTGGAAACAGCACTAAATTATCTATCATGTTCTGTATAGAGGCAGGCAATCTATTGTCCACCCTTATGTTGTTCAATGGCCATCATCAGCTCTAGCCAAAATGGCAAATGGTGAAGGATGATTGAAGTTGCCTTCTACTAACTCCAGAGTTTGAAGATAGTAGGTCCCCTCCAACTCTTGGTAGAGTTCAACTTTGTAAATTTGTGGTACAAATTAAAACTGCCCTCACAGGTACAGTTTCTTGGTTCATAACAACTCTCTATGTACTGGGCAGCTGTTATTCTGGAGTTACTGAATAACCATGATACTGAAAAATCCAGTTTGACCTAGTGAAATCTCTAAACACAATATTAGCATTTTGGCATTCTTGCCCAAATCTGAATGCATCATTCTTTTTTTGGATGATGATAACAAAATCAAGACATCATGGATGATGTCTATACTTCTCACATAGTTCTTTCTCATACACAAACACACTCCATGCTATGGACAGTAAAAGCAAACTTAAAAAAAACATTTTATGTGATTTTTATCTGAGGTCACCCAGTGGGATTTCATGGCTGATTTGAGATATGAACCCTGTTCTCTACGGTTGTAATCCAACACTCAAACCATTACATCACACTGAAGATTTCACTTCACTTTCTGGCTCTGTGATCACTGGATTTGAAAAAAAAATGGCTTGTTGTGGAAACAAGGATTGGTGAGAAAGCTTCAGTGGAAACCCCTTTTCCCCATGAGAACTCTTTCAGGAGTGAATTTCCCTCCCAAGGGATAGATTTCTCTCACTTCTTCTTGTCTCACCTCAATTTTTAACCATGAGTTGTTTTTAGGTCAGGTGTGTGTAACTTAGGGACTTCCTGTACTATGGCATAATTTATGAAAAAATATATCCGAGAGAAGCCTTACCAAATTGGAATTGGCTGCTCCTTCACATTAAAAAGATACTCGTTTATTTTTAAAATTGATTTGCTTTGCATAGTCCCAGTGTTCTCCCATTGTCATTATACCAGAAATCATGTTAATAATTACAATTATGTGAATCTCTGTACCTAATCAAGCTTGCTTGAATGCACTGTCAAATATGTGTCTGTGTTGCCATTGTTTACTTTTTTAAATCTTCCATATTGCTTCTTTATAACCAACAGGTATTATTACATTACGTGAAGGAAAACACTCATACCTCATTCAACAGAAATGTTTGGCTTCATTTATGGTGCTTATCACTGAGAACAAGTCTTGGTTTTCATGGAATTTAGCAGTATTTCCATGAAATCCCATGATATCTTTAATGGTAAAAATAGAGCTGAAGTAATTTGAGTTTAAATCATTAGAATTTAGGAATCAAGATAGAAAGAATTAATGCCCTATGAAAAAAATGGTCTTTTTCAGATTGTGTATTAATATTTTATGACAATGCCAAACATTTTTCATTTAAAAAATAACCAAAAACATGGGGATAGGAACAATATCTGTCAATGGCACTGGTAAGCAAAATGTGTTAGGACCACATATGGAATGACATATCATAGTATAATGAATTGCTTAGGGCTGCAATTGCTAATGAACTTACTTGGATGTAAGCTGCATAAAACATAGGTGAAGAGACCGAGTTCCTAGTAACATACACAAGATTACACTATGAGGCAATTTTATAGATAATGTGCCCATGCATTAAGATGTGTATTTTCAAGTATCATAAATTATTTTAGAGGTGATCTCTTTTGATTTCCCAATATACATATTAGGTTTTTATTGAAAATCCACATTATGCTTTTGTTTTCCAAACTGTTACATTTCCTACACATCTAGAGAAGTTTTGAAATGAGAACCCTGCTATTATTGAAGCATGTTGCTAGCGTTAGGAAACCAGATATCCTGTAATCATACTTTTATTCCCAGTGCTGTTTTGTTGCAAAGAAACTGCTCAGGTATTGTGTAGCTCAATCCTATTCGTGTTTATTCAGAAGTAAGTCCCATTTTAGTTCAGTGGGGTTTGCTCCCTGGTAAGTGGATATAGGATTGCAGCTTCAGTCATTTAAAAATATCTTTTCCACTGATGCATTAACCAAACATACCTCTGGTTTTCCTCGTTGAAATAAAATGGAAATCTAAATCAGTATTTCTTCATATAGTATGTAAAATGGTATAAATGTCAGCATTTATTGCTACTAAACATCTGATGGTAAACTGGATTAGGAAATAGGTTTGATTATAAAAATTTAAAAGAAAATGTAATTTTAAAAAATATGTTCTGTGGATTAAAAGTGCATATAACATTTTTCAGACAGTGGCCAATGGCTGAATGATAATTTCCTGGAATTTTTTCAGTTGTGGTTGTTTCATATTTATTTTCTTATTCTTTTTTTTAGAAAACCAATCTCCTACCAAAAATGAAATCTTAGTTAATTTTTATTGTACTTAAATAAATCTACCAAAGAATTGTTTGCACTGTTATGAATGCTTTTCATTTACAATAAACAGGTCACATTTTTAGATGGAGTTATTGTAAATTATTTCAACAATGGTATCACAACCAGGAGTGGGTATGTGTGTCTTCAAATCACCTTCAAGTGTGGATCCCATGAATTCTCATTGGGTTTCTTAGAGAAGGAATCCTCAAAGGTCATTTTGCCATTTTCTTCCTCTGAAAGATAGCCTACATCACCTGGGATTCCTTGGTGGTCTCTCATCCAAGTATTGACTCGGATTGGCTTGTGTTTAGCTTCCAGGATCTGATTTAGGATATTAAGATAGCCTAAGCCTCAAGAGGCCCCCTTGCCCTCCCGCCATGAGAACTGTAGCCAATTTGGTAAAATAATACTACTGGTTTCCAAACACATGTAGCCTGAGTTTACATGCCATGTTAATTTTTTGAACAGTGCTTCCCAATCTTATTTTGACCAGGGGCCACTCTCCAACATTAGTATCAAAAGTTTTTGGTGAACTTTAGATTCGGTTTGGTTATTTGGGATGCTGATTCAGAAAATTGCATTGGTAAGACCACATCAGTTCTAGTTTCTGATGTAGAACATATGGCATCCAGTAGTCACCATCTGCTCGCCCACAGAAAACCATATTTAATAATCTAGAGCTGATGTGGTCTATCCAGTGCAATTTTCTGAATTGGCACCCCAAATAACCCTAGGAACAGGCCTAAAAACAAAGACACCAAGAATTTTTTTGGTTGGGCTTTGTTATTATCCATAGTAGTAACGGTGAGGCCATGGACCATATTTTAGTTTTTGCGGACCACTGGTGGTCCATGGACCAAAGGTTGGGAACCACTGCTTTAGAGTGACCAGGGATAACACCCATCACCTAGACCTTTTCCCTCCTGATGTAACCATCTACCACCTATAGAACAAGGGAAGGGAGAATGGGAATTCTGCTACAATAATGGAGCCCCAGGTGGCACAGCATGTTAAAGTGCTGAGCTGCTGAACTTACAGACCAAAAGGTCACAGGTTTGTATCCAGGGAGCGGAGTGAGCGCCTGCTGTTAGCCACAGCTTCTGCCAACCTAGCAGTTCAAAAACATGCAAATATGAGTAGATCAATAGGTACTCCTCCGGCGGGAAGGTAACAGCTCTCCATGCAGTCATGCTGGCCACATGATCCTGGAGGTGTCTACGGACAACGCCGGCTCTTCAACTTAGAAATCGAAATTAGCACCAACCCCCAGAGTCAGACACGACTGAACTTAATGTCAGGGGAATACCTTTACCTAATGTAAGTTGGTAGAAGGGCCCCGCCGAGCCTTGCACAGGTACTGAGTAATGTCAGTATGAGGTAGTGAGACATATGTTTACCAACTGGCTATTTGAGGTAATGAAGGCTCACTTTCTATGAAACTCCCAAAAGGAGAAGAATTGTGACAGCCATCCTTCGCTTGAATAGCATGATTAAATCTCAAGAGCTTGCACAGTTATGTTTAAGAAACACAATACTGCTTGCACAAATTTAGAATGGAACTTGGCATAAACCTTCAAAGGATCCCTCAGATATCTATCACAGTTCTGTTTGATTTACTTCCAGGTAAGTAACATAGCCATCTAATGAGAAGACATGACTCACTAGAAGACAGTGATGCCCAGTAAGGTAGAAGGCAGTAGGAAAAGATGTAGACTTCATTCTAGAAGGATAGACTCATTCAAGGAATATATGGTCCTACGTTTGCAAGACCTGACCAGTGCAGTCGATGACGGGGGGACTTGGAGATCTTTTGTTCGGGAGGTTGCCATAGGTCAAAGTCATTACTGCATTAGAATTGTCCATAAATGCAACTCAGACGGGAGAGGGGCTTGTTGATTGTATGGGCTCCAGAGTTATGACCTCAGCAAATGCAACAGGTAACAGCCAGGCTTTCCCAGTGTACCTTCAAGTAATTTCTGACTTATGGTGATCTCAAGGACCATATCATGAGTTTTTCTTGACAAGACTTGCTTTGAGAAGGTGTCCTTTTCCCTCCACTGAGTCTGAAAGAATGTGGCTTGCCCTTGGTCAACCATTGGGTTTCCATGGCCAAGCGGAAATTGGAACCCTGGTTTCCAAGTCTTCTAGCGCAAAACTTAAACTGTCTTATCACAATGGATCTTAAGAAGACTCACCTTAGCAAAATAATTACTCAACTAATAAGATGAATATATTTTTAAAGATGGACAAGAAAAATTACAAGAACAGTATTCAAACAACACGACCCTAATTCATTACAGTCTCCTGAAAATACCACCGGAGTTTACAGACATTAAACTTGAAAGACAGGCACAATACGTTATCAATAGTCGAGCCAAAGTCAAGGGCAAGAGTGATCTCGGGAACAAGGAAATCCTGACAGCTAGGAGTAAGAGCCTAAGCCAAGCATGGCATGTCATCAAGTCCAAATTTCTGCTTCATAGAGAAATTCAGAGCAGGAGCATCCCAAACAAATGCTTGTGCAATTTCTACTCGAAGACTTCTAGCAAGAGATCCCCAATTCTCTTGAAAAATTTGACCCACTATTGAACTATTCCTACCATTACAAATTCTCTCAGATTTATTAAAAACTATGAGTGGGAGTCAATTTCATTTTGAACACTACAGAATTTATGGAAAAAACCTGCCAGGACCAAATTAGAGTGTTGCCTGGCAAGCAACCTGCGACAACCCATTTTCTTTGCTCCCAGTTTCGAATGGTGGAGATCAGGCCTTTAGCTGAGCTGGAGGAAAGTAGTGGAATTCACACAAATCATGTTGGGAGCAAAGACACCTAAACTTCACTACTCTTCATCTTTCATTCCAGAACACATTCCATCAATAAAATAGAAGCTGTGTAGCTGCATGCTTCATGCTTAGCATGAAGCATGCAGCCAAGCTCTAATTTGAGCCAAGCTCTAATTTGATCCTGAGGTATATCTCACTTAATCATTCCTCCTCTTTTTTCCTATTCTTACCACAGAATTTACAAGGACTTCAGCCAAAGTCTAAACCTTCTCCCCCTCCCCATCATTAGCATTCCCTTTGTGCTACTTGGCTCTCTTTCTACATGTTTTGAAGGATAACCTCAGTATCTTGTGCTGCTGGTAAACTTTAGAGATCCTTTTCCTCTGCTTCCCATTGGAATGTCTGGTTTTCTCATAACATGTTTTCCACTCGTCCTGAGAACAGCTTTCTGTTCCAGCTGTTGCCATAGGGATAAGGAAGACTTTCAACAAACCATTGCTGTAGCACGGAGCCAAGCGATTTCTGCACAACCTGAATAAAGGAACCCAGAACTATCTGTTTTGCTGAAAGCCTTACCCCAGGGCACAGTTGGATTCATTGCCAAATATGACAAGTGATGGACATCTCTTCATTGGCTTGTTCTTTCCAGCCTTTGTCCGGTGCTTTGAAGAAACACTGCTTCGGCATTGTTAATTCTTATGCAGATCTGAAAGCTGAGATTCCCTGAAGGTCAGCTTTCTTGTCTTACCTGCGGTGCTTCCTAAGTTCTACCAGATGTTTACCAGGTTTATTCAAGTTTAATATAAGTCAACGCTAGACCGTCCTCCCTCAACTGTGTGCCAGAAGCCCTGTTCAGGGAAACCCCTAACAACAAGAAAGCCATCCAGTCAAAGGTATAGAACTGAAGAAAGCACTCTCCTGTAGTTAAGGCTCCCTTTTCAGATTTGCATTAATGATTTATGCAGGACTCAGTAAAAGGGTAGTGCTGCAAAGATAAGCAAGCAGGAGGAGATGCTTGTAGGAACCCAAGCAGGATATGTGTCCAAATACATTTTGATCAATAAGTTCATCATCGGAGGATGAAAGCATTTAACTTGTGCTGCAATTTTGTGAGGTATCTGTTTCCAAAAGGGTCTACTCCCTACTCCTTTGCTTGAAGTGTGTCCCAGCAGAACTGTCAAAGCAGCCAAACTCCATGTCCAAACTCTTCTCTCTCAGAGTAACATTGCTAACACCTAAGCTAGTAGTTGGCAGAACATAAATCAGACCTCTGGATCTATTTTAGTACAGCAAGAAGTGTTTCTAATTCTCTTTGTCTAATCCTAATAATATGTATGGGTTCTTGCCTACTCTGAATTATGCTGTTGGAAATCCCTGGTCTGTATCAAGACAAATGTATACGCAGATCATACTAAGTTCTAAAATTATGAAGTAAATAAAATAAAGCTGCGAGGAAGAAGAGCACATTAATATCACCCTTGTCATTCTCATTTCCACTAATGCATCACATGGAGAATGGCTTCTTAAAAAGAGCAGCCTCCTTTGCATATAAAGACTCTCCATACAACTGGAAATGTTGGTCAGAATCCTGTTAAGTAATTGCCAATATGTAATCTACAGTGTTCACGACAACTATGTTCATGATCCCAATGCAGCCCCTAGTTTAGGGGCACTATAGGGACTCTGAAAGTCCCCTGAACCCTGCTTACCAATAAGCAGCTGCTGGACCAATGGAGGTCCATTCCACTGTCAATTGGAAAGCAGCCTCCTGATGTTCCCTCCCACCCTTATGCAAGTGATCTCCTATGCACTGGGATTTGCAACAGGAGTAAGTGGGATTACAGAAGAATTGACTATGTAGTAGTATTGTGATGCCATGTACTACATAATGGTTGTATAGAATCATGACAATTGTTTTCTCCGAGTGTTACCAATCATGTGGAAAGCCTCCACATACAAAGGAGAAAGTACTCCACTTCAGAAAGTTATTTTACTCATTAGGAGAATGATATGGATCAAATGGGCATAGCACACTTTCTTTGCTTGTGTGAGAATGCTTGAGCAGGGCTCTAGTACAGTATAGTCTCACTTATCCAACATAAATGGGCTGGCAGAATGTTGGATAAGCAAAATGTTGGATAATAAGGAGGGATTAAGTAAAGGCCTATTCAATGTCAAATTATGTCATGATTTTACAAATTAAACACCAAAACATCATGTTTTACAACAAGTTTGCCACTTGTTTGGGAGTGTGGCTGCATTTGTGTTGTTGTTGGGCATGTTGGTCCGCTGCACATTGCTGCCTAGAGAAACAGCTGTGGTTCCAAGCGGGAGGCAGACTGTGTTGGATAATACAGAACATTGGATGAGCGAAGGTTGGATAAGCGAGACTCTACTGTATACAATTAATGGAATGCAGTAAGTAATTTTCGTGGTGCCCTAAGCCATTTGATGGTATGCTTCTGCTGGAAGTTATCATAGAGTCTCCTGGAAGACCTAGCAAAATCCTGGATAAGATACCTTTTTATGAATTTTCTAGATCCTCCAAGAAGTTTGCATGGAAACTTTAAGCAGAAGTTGTAATTTCCATAGGATTCGCTATTATCCAGTCTATTTTTTCAATTGTAAATTCACAGGCATATCTCATATAGGGATACAGGGTTGCACTGCATATAAACATAAGTAAAATCATTCTTTAGAAGGGATTCTGCCCTCCGATATGGAACCTGAGAATTTATGTAGACTTTGGTAACTGGAATGTGTAGGACTCAGAGAAAAGAAATATCTACAATAACGCTCTTGTGGTCATTGTTGCAAAGAAAAGATTAGGAAAATACTGCTGGAAGGGAAAAAATAGCTATGTGAATCCATTATGTTGCACTGTATATTTTATAATCAAAAACATTTTGTGACTTATTTCAATGGGATCAGGGCACTACAAGTATCTAGTAAAAAGATGACAGAAGAGATTGCTGGGGAGGAGGGAATGTCAAAGCCCCTGTTGTTGAATAAATAATTGAATTGACATCCCTATCATCCAATTGGACAAAGGGATATTTGTTTTCCTTTCAGTCGTTTTGGTGGCACAGCTTTTATGAGCATTGCAGGCCAAGGTTACAGCTGTATGGGATTGGCAGCCAGCATTAGCAGCCAAATGGCCTGAAGTGATCCATGAGAACATAGCTGTCAGCCTATACAAAGAAGCGAGAGTTACATGATGAATGGCTTTCTGGGAGGTCGGCAGGAGGAAAAGATAATCAAGGGGATCATGGAAAGGCCCATATAGAAGGGCTGACTTGTTTAAATTACGCTGGCATTCAGAATTAACTTCTCAGGTTGAGGAGACCAGACTTCTCTGTGTATGCATGTGCCTTCACAGACACACATATGGGGGTAGGGGCAGGAGAGAAAAAGAGAGAATGAGAGAGTGATTTCTGGTTTCTTCAATTGGAGTAGTTTTGAAAGCCAGGGCAATAACCCCCTCTCTATGCACATACATGCAACATTCCCAACAAATCAATATCCAGAAACTCATAACCAAATTAATGAAAACCTGATGATTTTTAAAGAAAGATTTGTAATGATTCTCAATGACTCTATACAGTCATCTCCCACATTTGTGGCTTTAACTTTTGCCAATTTGATTATTCAGATTTGGTTAAAAGGATCCAGAGATTCTGGAAATTTTCAGATCCTTCAGTGTGAATCTATCATCAGTTTCCCCTAGACATGCTGAAGGACCTAGAGCACTGTTTCTCAACCTGTGGAAGCCCAGATGTTTTGGTCTTCAACTCCCAGAAATCCTAACAGCTGGTAAACTGGCTGGTATTTCTGGGAGTTGTAGGCCAAAACACCCGGGGACCCACAGGTTGAGAACCACTGACCTAGAGATTTCTCTGTGGTCAGCTTCCCCTGAAATTCAACCATAGAGTCATGTTGGAAGACACAGTTTCATGAAGTGGTGTTCTCTCAGGTAAAAAAAAAACCACTTTTTTATTTGTAGTTTTTCACTTTCATGGAGATCCTGTGCCCCTAACCTCGGTGAATGTGGAGGGCTGACTATAATTTGATTTATGTGTGCGGTAGTCCTAAAAGTCTAAAGCAGTGGTTCTCAATCTGTGGGTCCCCAGGTGTTTTGGCCTACAACTCCCAGAAATCCCAGCCAGTTTATCTGTTGTCAGGATTTCTGGAAGTTGAAGGCCAAAACATCTGGGGACCCACAGGTTGAGAACTATTGGTCTAACTCTAAAGGCTTGCATTGGCAGGCAGTGAACATGCTGGTTATAATTTAAAGAGAACATTTGCCCTGCTACCATTTAGGGACTATTCTGAATGCAGATAATTCTGGTGCTTTCAAATGCATCTAAATAAAACATCAATCAGCCCTTATTTTCTGGAAGGCCAACAGAGGAACTACAAACTATCAACCTCCAAAGAGAAAGTGCCTCATGTAGGCAATTGCCAATTTTTTTTATCTCTCTTTCTCTCATAGGTTTTCCAAGCCACTGTGATCAAAAGAAGTTCTGTGTTAAATGAGCATCTATTAGAATGCTGAAAATTTGTGCTAAAACGAATGTGTGATAATATGGACAATTTACATACAGGGTGAACCTTCATGTTCCATATCTGCCATTGTTATGATTGAGCCTCATGGCTCTGTTACTGACAGACGTGGGCGTAAGACTCCTCGAGAGTCAGATACTCTCGAGGAGCGAGAAAGAAAAAGACTGCGAGACATTTTTGCAGCACCATCTGACGAAGAGTCTTTTGAGGGGTTTACGGAGAGAATGGAGGAGGGGCTGGTTAGCTCGGAGGAGGATGAGATGGATTGGACTCGGGTAAGGGAGGAATTGGGTGCCACTGGTCATGATGGGATAGAAGATGAATGGGGACCTTCAGGATTAGACCCATGGCTTAGCTGGAGGGATGGGACGGGATCCACAGCTGGTGATGCTGTGGGGCGTAGTCAGAGGTGTTCCAGCTCTGATGAGGAAAGTGATGAGGAAACGCCCGGGTTAAGGAGGACAGCTGACAGTGATGAGGATTTGTAACTGGCATAAAATGGGGCTTGGGAGCAATTGCAAATTGCGTTGGGCAAGGTAATCTGGACGAACGCTTGGGATCTGTGTGGGACGCTTTCCTGAAGACTGGTGTGTTTCCCTGTGCTGAGACGTAAGTTGTTTTGGAATTCAGGGTCAGACGGCGGGAGGAATTGTGTGGGCATTTGTTTGTGCAAACCTGTGCTTACTCTTATTAGCTTGACCTTCCGTCGTCTTCTTGACGGACGCCATCTCCTGTTTTGAAAACTCGGACTGAACTGACCACGGCTTGTCTTCCCCCCTTCTTGGACTTGGAATCTACAAACGTCTGCTTCTGGCTTTGATCTACGGAAAGGAACTGGGTCTACTCTACTGCTACAATCCTTGACTGATCTGTTCGTGTTGGGAATCCTGTCTGCTGTGTGTGTGGGAGCGACGCAAGTTACTCTAAGCACAGTGTTGGCAGCAGAGAGGAATCTGCTGCCAATTAGTTGCATTCTTTTGTATCTTTTGTTCCTCGGCTTTTGTTTTGTTTATCCCCAGGCTGAAGCAAGCAGTTTGTTTTTACCCGGATTAAACTCCGGTTTAATCCGGTTTATCTTTTGAACGTTTTTCCTTGCCCCTTTTTGCTCCTAAAGGCTAATACTGCCTGGCCCTTGTATTTTACGGGCATTTTTGAGTTCTGTAATCCAATAAACTCTGTTATCTTGAACCTTGTGGCGTTCTGTCCCTGACAGATTGCCCAACGCCCATAAAAAGTTTATTGCAGCAATAAACCCGTCAGGAAGACGATGGAGGAGTTAAGGGCCAAATTTGACCAATTACAAACGGCTTTTACCGTCAGCCAAGCAGCTCATGCTGTGAAAGGACATGTTTTGACTCCTGAAAGCTTTGACGGAACCAGGTGCAAGTTGCCAACCTTTTTGGCACAAGTGGAGCTTTATTTTTCCCAGCTCAGTGCTCATGCTTTTCCTACAGACACTAGCAAGGTGGCATTTATTTTGAGTTTGTTGACCGGTCCCGCAGGACAATGGGCCACTAATTTAATTTTGGGAAATGACCCAGTCAAGGACAATTTGAATAATTTCAAAAAGTTATTAACTGACACTTTTGGGGATCCTCTCCGCACGGAGAATGCTGGGTGGGCTCTGTATCGGTTGAAACAGGGAAAGGGGACTGTTTTGGATTACTTAAATAAGTTTAACTTGTATCGCCACCAGCTGGATTGGGGGGAAAATGCATTCATGCTTTTATTTACTGCCGGGTTAAGTGATATGCTCCAGGATGAATTAGCACGCTTGGAGCCGGCTGAAAATTGGGACGCCTTAGTAGCTAAGGTGCTGCGTTTAGACGCAAGGTTCGAGGCTCGTAAACACTCGAAAGCAATGTGTGCGCCACCCATGCATATTACCAGGGCACCTGTGGTGATGGGGGAAGAGCCTATGGAGCTTGGGGTCTTTAAAAAGCTGTCTACAGAGGAAAGGAGCCGTAGGAGGCAGCTGGGGTTGTGTTTGTACTGTGGGAATGCGGGGCATTTTGCCAAAAACTGTAATGTGAAACCTTCTCAGCTTTCGGGAAAAGGCCAGCCCTAGTGCGACGTGAGTCCAACGCACTAGGGCTCCTCAAGCAGTCAACTGAGGGGAGGAAGCATGTTTTCGTACCCATTACATTATCTGTTGGGGGAAGGGAACTTGTTTCTACTTTGGCACTGCTGGACTCAGGGGCTACGGTCTCTTATGTAGATATTGAGTTTGCTAAGAAGCATGGCATTCCTAGAGTGCGCAAGGCATGCGACGTGTGGGTGGAAGGAGCAGATGGGAGACTGCTGGAGACTGGGGTGGTTAACCATGAAACCTCAGCAGTAATGTGGGAGGTGCAGGGAGTAACGGGAACGTTTGTGTGGGATATTACGAGTTTGCCTAGATATGATGTGATCCTGGGGATGGATTGGCTAGCTGTAGTAAACCCACAAGTAGATTGGGCGACACGTAAAGTGACCTTAAAGAGGCAGGATTGTTGCACTCTGAATGTTACTCAATCTGATATGGAGGGAGTGCCTGCTGAGTATGGGGAGTTCTCTGATGTATTTTGTAAAAGAGAAGCGGACAAATTACCACCGCACAGGCCATATGATTGCGCCATCAAGTTAGCAGAAGGTGCGAAATTGCCAGCAGGAAGGCTGTATGCCTTGACTGTACCGGAAAGGCAAGCTTTGAGGGAGTTTCTAGATGAAAATTTAGCCAAGGGGTTTATTCGCCCATCTAGCTCTCCAACTGCGGCACCAGTATTCTTTGTAGCCAAAAAGACTGGGGAACTTAGGCTGGTCTGCGACTATCGGATCCTAAACAAATACACCATTCGGGATAGGTACCCGCTACCTTTAATCTCGGAACTATTATCAAGGGTGCAAGGGGCTAAGGTTTTTACCAAGCTTGACCTGCGGGGGGCATATAACTTAATCCGTATACGGGAAGGGGATGAATGGAAGACGGCATTTAACACGTGTTTCGGATGCCACGAGTTCCGAGTCATGCCTTTCGGACTTTGCAACGCTCCTGCGGTCTTCCAGAGGTTCATGAACGATGTGTTCAGGGACCTAATTGACCAATTTTTAGTGATTTATTTGGATGATATCTTGATTTTTTCTAAGGACGAGAAAGAACATCGTCAACATGTCAAGCAGGTTCTGCACCGTCTGCGGGCTAATGGGCTTTTCGCCAAGGCTTCCAAGTGCGTCTTTCATGTGCCTGAAGTGGAGTTCCTAGGTCATGTAGTGTCAGGTAGGGAACTTAAAATGGATCCACATAAGGTCGACGCCGTTAACTCATGGCAGGAGCTAAAGACTAAGAAGGATGTACAAAGGTTCTTAGGTTTCGCTAATTACTACCGGGAGTTTATTCCGAATTTTGCAAAGCTCACGGTACCTTTGACGCAGCTCCTGCGTAAGAAACAGCCATTTGTGTGGGGGCGGGAAGCTCACGATGCGTTTCTACAACTTAAGTCTAGTTTTCAATCGGACAACATACTAACACATCCTGATGTTGACAAACCGTTCGTGGTAGAAGCGGACGCTTCTAGCTACGCGTTGGGGGCTGTATTGTCTCAGAAGGATTCCTCAGGGACCTTGCGTCCCTGTGGTTTTTACTCGCGGCAACTAACACCCTTCGAGCAGAACTATACCATATGGGAGAAGGAGTTGTTGGCGATTAAGGTGGCGTTTGAGGTGTGGCGGCACTGGCTTGAAGGGGCACGGCACCAGATCGTGGTCAGATCTGATCACAAGAATTTAGAGCACTTACAAACAGCAAAGAAGTTAAACCAGCGTCAAATCCGATGGGCTTTGTTTTTCTCCAGGTTTAACTTCAAGGTGCAGTTCGTGGAGGGGAAGGCAAACTTGCGGGCTGATGCTTTATCCCGCAAGCCGGAGTTTAAGACCAATGAGCAGGTAGTATGTCAGACCATCTTGCCTACTGCCTCTCTATGTGTTGTAGATAATGAGCTTGGGTTACATGACCAGATCCTTGAGGCTCAGAGGGATGATGTGTGGACTCAGGAGCAACTGATGCTGCTATCAGCAGGTAACCGTACAATACTGCCGCATCTACAAGATCAAGACGGAGTATTGGTACGCAGGGGGCAGGTCTACGTACCAGTGGGGGCCCTCAGGTTGGAGGTGATTAGAGCCCACCATGACGAACCCATGGCTGGGCACTTTGGCAGGTTCAAGACCGTACAGCTTATCACCAGGAGCTACTGGTGGCCAAAGATGCGGCAAGACATTCTGCGCTTTTGTGACAGCTGCGCTGTTTGCCAGCAGAGTAAGACGCCTGTTGGGCGCCCTAGAGGGTTGCTGTCGTCTCTACCTGTTCCGGAGAGGCCATGGCAAATCATTTCCATGGATTTTATTTCAGATTTGCCTAAGTCTGGGGGTTATACTTGTATTTGGGTGGTGGTGGATTTATTTAGCAAACTGGCTCATTTTATTCCTTGTTCAACCATTCCGGCGGCCCCTACGTTGGCCTTACTATTTACTAAGCACATCTATCGTTTGCACGGAGCACCCGAGGTGATTATTTCAGATAGGGCTCCGCAATTTGTGTCACGCTTTTGGAAACATTTCCATGAGTGCTTAGGGACTAAGTTAAACGTTTCTTCAGCCTTTCATCCGCAGACGGATGGACAGTCGGAACGGGTTAATGGGCTCTTAGAGCAGTATTTGCGTTGTTTTTGTTTAGATCAACCCACGGCTTGGGTGAAGTGGTTACCGGTGGCGGAGTTCGCTTACAATAATGCGGTGCACACGTCTAGTCAGCATACGCCATTTGAGCTAACTTATGGTTTTCACCCACGGGGAGGTGTGGCGCCGTCGACCAATGTGGTCTCTTCGGACCCTGTGTACCGCTCTTCGGAAATGGCTGCATTGCATGATGTTGCCCGTCGCTTACTGTTGGAAGCTAAGGCAACGCAAAAGACTCAGGCTGACCGCCACAGGCAGGCAGGGGAGGAGTTGGAAGAAGGGGATTTGGTGTGGTTATCTTCCAAACATATTAAACAGGCTGGGGGAAAGTTTGCGCCGCGATATTTGGGTCCCTTTCCTATCGTTAAAAAGATTTCTTCCGTTGCGTTTCGTTTGCGTTTACCGTCTAGTTTAAAGGTCCATCCAGTCTTTCATCGTTCGCTGTTGAAACTAGATACCTCTAGTCGTCGTGGTGCTATAGCGGAGGGTATCACTGCCACTTCTCCGCCATCGGGGGAGGAGGCCTTTGTGAGAGGGGATAGTGTTATGATTGAGCCTCATGGCTCTGTTACTGACAGACGTGGGCGTAAGACTCCTCGAGAGTCAGATACTCTCGAGGAGCGAGAAAGAAAAAGACTGCGAGACATTTTTGCAGCACCATCTGACGAAGAGTCTTTTGAGGGGTTTACGGAGAGAATGGAGGAGGGGCTGGTTAGCTCGGAGGAGGATGAGATGGATTGGACTCGGGTAAGGGAGGAATTGGGTGCCACTGGTCATGATGGGATAGAAGATGAATGGGGACCTTCAGGATTAGACCCATGGCTTAGCTGGAGGGATGGGACGGGATCCACAGCTGGTGATGTTGTGGGGCGTAGTCAGAGGTGTTCCAGCTCTGATGAGGAAAGTGATGAGGAAACGCCCGGGTTAAGGAGGACAGCTGACAGTGATGAGGATTTGTAACTGGCATAAAATGGGGCTTGGGAGCAATTGCAAATTGCGTTGGGCAAGGTAATCTGGACGAACGCTTGGGATCTGTGTGGGACGCTTTCCTGAAGACTGGTGTGTTTTCCTGTGCTGAGACGTAAGTTGTTTTGGAATTCAGGGTCAGACGGCGGGAGGAATTGTGTGGGCATTTGTTTGTGCAAACCTGTGCTTACTCTTATTAGCTTGACCTTCCGTCGTCTTCTTGACGGACGCCATCTCCTGTTTTGAAAACTCTGACTGAACTGACCACGGCTTGTCTTCCCCCCTTCTTGGACTTGGAATCTACAAACGTCTGCTTCTGGCTTTGATCTACGGAAAGGAACTGGGTCTACTCTACTGCTACAATCCTTGACTGATCTGTTCGTGTTGGGAATCCTGTCTGCTGTGTGTGTGGGAGCGACGCAAGTTACTCTAAGCACAGTGTTGGCAGCAGAGAGGAATCTGCTGCCAATTAGTTGCATTCTTTTGTATCTTTTGTTCCTCGGCTTTTGTTTTGTTTATCCCCAGGCTGAAGCAAGCAGTTTGTTTTTACCCGGATTAAACTCCGGTTTAATCCGGTTTATCTTTTGAACGTTTTTCCTTGCCCCTTTTTGCTCCTAAAGGCTAATACTGCCTGGCCCTTGTATTTTACGGGCATTTTTGAGTTCTGTAATCCAATAAACTCTGTTATCTTGAACCTTGTGGCGTTCTGTCCCTGACAGCCATCTTCATGGCTGCTTCTTTTCTAGAAAACAACATGATAGCTTCTGTGTACCATGACAGGCCTAGAGCTAGACATCTCAGTCTCAGGAGAAGATTCTGAGTCTGAACCCCATATAAGTTTTCATGATTCCAACAGCATGTAGACCTAACACACACACACACACACACACACACTTCTAGAAATGCTAATCCAGCCTTTTCAGGAATAGTATACCTAGAGCTACACTTACTTGTAGTAGAGGAAGAAGGAGGAAGTAGCAGCCAAATGACAACCCAGTTTAAGAAGGCACTGGCATCCAAAGGTACACCCATGGGTTGACTTTCATTTGCAAAGTGCACACATAAAATGCTAAGATACTCAGAAATAAGAAAACTTATTTACAATAGAGGTCTCCTGAAGAGCAGAAAGACTTCTGGTTTCCTCCAAGTGCTTGCTGCTGGATGGTCTTTGGAGTACCAAGTTCCTTAAATTTTCATATTTAACATCTCCAATTTCTGAAACAATACAGGTCCTATTTTTATGTAACTAGCATCATAGTGAAGCTTGCTTCTTCCTTTTTTTTAAATTTTATTAAAAAAAGGAGAGCTTGTTACTTCCAAGTTTGTACAGAACGTTGTGGATCTGTATAATCTACCACACATCTTTCATTATTATTGGCACTTCTTAGACACAAAAATGAGATAATTGGGTTTTCCTGTCTATGTGTATCATTTGGAATGTTGAGGAATCACATCTTAGATACACACAGGCAAATATAATAAAAAGAGATGGCGTCTTTCATCACCTAACTACATTTTTGTAGTGTGCCCAAGTCATCACAGAATTTTCTTTCTACATTTGTTGCTTTTCTCTGGGGCTGAGAGAGTGTAACTTGTTCAGGGTAATCCAGTGGGTTTCCATGGTCTCCAGACTTGTAGTCCAGGGCTCCAACCACTACATCATACTAATAGTGTAAGTATGATACATATACAAGTAACTCTGAGATCAATTTTACTAATTAAATAAATGTGTCCAATTTATTTACATGCATAATTTGTAACATGGAATTTGGCATTGAATTTTGCCAGTTGTGAGCTGCCCTGAGTCCCTTTGGGTGAGAAGGGCGGGATAGAAATGATGAAAATAAATAAATAAATAAATAAATAAACAAAATGGCTGTACATTCCTAATAGACAATAGCCATTTTTAAAGCTTTGTATTTATATACCAGTTGCTAGAACTTCTTTTTTTTTAAAATAAATTTTTATTAGAATTTCAGATAAAATTAACAGCTGAGTAGTGGAAACAGAGAGGGGAGGTAAGAAGGGGGGGTGTGCATGGATAAATGGAAAAAGAGAAAAGAGAGAGTCCAACCAGAAGAACCCGCAGAAAACAACCGATCAAAAAAAACAAAAAAACAAAAAAAACACATACACAAATAAACCAAATAGTGCAAATAATAATGGAAAATAAAAAAATAAAAAAATAAAAATTGACTTCCATCTCTTACACAGATATTTTGTATCCTCTTACATTTGATCTATTTCTAATAATTGTTTATCTAAATTAGCATCATTATTTGTTTTTCTCTTAAGTACTTCTTTATCAAGCCCCAATCCGTTTGCCTTTTTGGTATGCCATTATTATTTTTTAGTAAATACGTCAGCTTGTCCATATTCATAATTTCCAACACTTTGTTTAACCAACTGCTTAGCTCAGGAGTTTCTTTCTTTTTCCAATCTTTGGCATATATTATTCTAGCCGCCGTGATGAGGTAATTGAACAAAGTTTCTTTATTTTTATCTTTTTCTATATTGAGCATACCCAGTAGAAAATACTTTGGGTCCAGCTCTACCTTAATTTGCAACATCTCTTGTATTTTTGATGGATTTCCTTCCAATATTTCTTCGCCTTTTTGCATGTCCACCAACAGTGGAAAAATGTCCCCACCTGGTCGCCACATTTCCAACATTTGTTTGAAGTTTTTTTATAATAGTTTGATAATTTTTGAGGGGTCAAATACCAGCGATAGAACATTTTAATCCAATTTTCTTTCAATTCTATGGCATAAGTTGTTTTTAGTCTGGAGTTCCAGGCCTTTTCCCATTCTTCTAAATAAATTTTTTCCCCCTAAATTTTTAGCCCATTTAGTCATGTTTTCTTTTATTGCTACTTCATCCGTCTCCCATTCTATTAGTTTTGTGTAAATTATGGATATTTGTTTTTTTCCCAGTTTCATTACCTTATCCCAGAAACTATCTCTCTCTTCAAATCCTAGAATTTTGTCTTTATTATAATATTCTTTCAATAGCATGTATTGGAACCATCCAACATTAGGGAATTTGCGATTTATTTCTTCCTGACTTTGTAGACTATGTTTTCCATTTTCTTTCACTAAGATGTCTTTGTATCTGGGCCATAATTCTCCACCTGTTTCTCTTCTCTGACATGCTTCTAATGGGGAGATCCATCTAGGTGTTTTCCAATAAAATTTCTTCCTATATTTGTCCCAGATTTTTATGAGTGAGGATCGGATAAAATGGTTGCCAAATTTTTTTCCGTTGTTTTTTTTTCATACCATAAGTATGCATGCCAACCCGCCCGTAGATCTATACCTTCCAGTGTTATGATTTTAGTGTTCTCCAATGTAGCCCAATCCTTCACCCATATAAGGCCACATGTGTCATGATATATTTGGAGATCTGGCTTCTCGGCCTTTTGGCTAAGATCAAGTGTAGAACTTCTTTTTTTTAAAGTAAAACAATAAGTACTTTTTGTTTCAAGGTGGACGTCTCATCGTTGTAAGATAGAAGCGGTGCACAAACCTAAGATGGTAGCTGCACTTGCAAAGAAATAAATCTCACTATTACTTCCTGAGCTTGCTTATGTTTTGTTTTTAGAAGCAGAAGCACATTACATAAACGCATGCTGGAAATGGATGCTCATTTTGAGGAAGAGCTATCTGAGCCTTTGACGTAAGCCTAACATTTTCACTTCGTGTTTGCCAAAAAACCCCCCAAAAATAGAGATGAGATAAATACTAGCAATGGGCTGAATCCCCATGGGGAACATAAACAGTTATCACATTTCTCTTCAGATCAAGTCAGATCATAAAACAATGATTACAGAATATTCTATAAATAGCCTCAAAGTCTTCCCAAACTCTTACATTAGGATTTGTAGATATTGCTGATGAAATTCTTGAACTAATGTGGTGTAGTGGTTTGAGCATTGGACTATGACCACCACTACAATCATAATAATCATAATAATAATGCAACTGCAGCAGCCAGGTGCTTGGATGGAGCTGTGTGACTGGTGGGGAGAAGCAGTAGTGACATAGGGATAAGCCAGCCTCTTTCCTTGTACAAGGAAAGGGTGATGGTGTGGTGTCCATTTGAACAAGGGGTCAGGCTGAATTGGACCCAATCTAGCTGAGAAGCCCCAAGATACTCTAGAGTTTCCAGCGAACTCTAGATTATCCCCTAGTCTAAAGTCAAATTCAGGCAAGAAAACCTGGGATAGTCACCAGGAGTCAACATATGAAACTTAGTTACAATTCCTATCACCATTCACTATCATGGCCTGTGAATAGAGACAATGAGAATTGTAGAGCCAGACATCTGGAAACAGCTGGTTTATGGGTATTCACAAAGCCATTCACTGACTTTAGAGGCCCTTTCATACTTCAGATTCCTATAGGTGAATAGTGTGAAGGAGTCAGAATCCACTTTATCACGCATGGCTACAGTTTAGAGCAGGGATCCTCAAACTTTTAAGATTTAATGCACCCTTCCCTAAACTGCAAACCCAAATTGCATGGGATGCAGTAAAACTGGGGCCATGGTGCTATAATTGCATAGAGCAGATTGGTCCAGCCCATGGCCTGCAGGCTGCATGAAGCCCAGGATAGTGATGAATGTGTTCCAACACAAAACCGTAAGCTTAAAACTTTGTTATGTTATTTTAATTTGCAACTAGACTGCGTGGTGCTCAAATGTGAACTTTGTAGATGACAATGAAACAGAATGGAATAATCAGACAATTTTACATCCACAAATATCAGATTTTTAATTATTATTTTTGCTCATCAGCTATTGTTGTGTATTTTATGTGTGGCTAAAGACAATTGCTCTTCTTCCAATATTGCACATGGAAGCCAAATGATTGGACACCCCTGGCATAAAGTAAAATGTCTTCTTAGTTTTACTACAACAGGGAGATGCTGATATCCTGAATGGGAAAAAAACCCTCAGACTACTTGCTGAAGTATAATAACCTTTGTTTTTAATGTAAGACCTAACAAATGTGACTTATTTATTCCCCATGGCAATTCCTTGAAATCAGATTTTTTTTAAAAAAAACTCTATAATTAATTTCAGTGATCTTTATTATATTACATCATTCTATGAACTATGAAATGAAAACTCTGGGCTGGCACAAAATATGTCAACAGGCAATATTTGAAGTGATTCAACAGAAATGGACTTAATTACTCCAAAAGGTGAAATGTAAAGCTACATTGTTAGTTATTATTATTTTAATCTCCACAGGCTGTGGAGGCTTCCTGCTAAAAGTTTGGGGAAGGGAATTCCAAATTTGGTTCCCTTGTGTATTTTCCAAAATTATCAAAGAAAGATCACAACTCCATTAGTATTTATGGAAACCAAAGCCAGCCAAGAGAAATATCTTTGAAGATATTAAAATGTTGATCAAAGAAATATTTGGTGCTACATTTGAGCAGTATTTTGGAGGCATAGCACCTTTCCTAGATTCATTCCCTTTATTGTCTGAGCAGTTGTCATTTAATAGCATATAGGCAGGATAATGCAAGGACGATTGGTTAACTTTTCTATATCATGCTGTAATAATTACAATGGAAGGAACTAGGCTAAAAAAAACTGTGGGAACTTGGAATCATTTCTTAACCATTAGCACAGAATTGGGCAAAAGGGTATGATCCTTTTCTCTTAACTTTTTGTCTCAATGAACATATCCATGTTGTTGGTATAATCTGGAATCAGAGACAATCTCTCTCGGTCTTTGTAATGTCTTTTAGTTTAAATAAAAAACCCCAAATAATTAGTCAGTCTTTGATTACATAGACTTCCAGAAGGGATGAAGGATCCTGCCACTTTTAAAAGCTGTGGGTACAACATCAGTTGTCTCTGAAAAGGGAGCATGTGTGTGTGAGTTAAATGCAGCTCTGTAAAATGCTTGATCTGGCAAAGGTACAGCACATGCATCTGGGGAAGCGGGGGAAGCAGATTTACATTACGGATTACAAAGAAAGCATTGAGTAAGCTTATTCTGTTTAGTGAGGAAGGACTAAGAAGGATTTCAAGACAGGGTATGACTCAGTGCAACAGTTAAACAAACGTATCCCACAGGAAATGCATTGTTTCTCACATATATGAGAGACTTGCCTGAAGTGATAGTGGCATTGCTTCCACATGTGGATCTGGAGAAGAATAATGTGCTGAATTTGCAATAATGGAAACAGTCTCTGTGAGAGATGTTCTGACCATCCTGAGGAATGCAATTTACAAATGAACCTTCAATTCCATAGGGCTGGCTCTGTTGAACTGAGTTTTAATTGTGTCTGTTTGAATTTTGCATTAACTCCCAGCATTGGAAAAATTAAATTAAAGAGGAAATCCACAAAAGAACTTGACTTAGGACTTTGTCAGGTGGAGCTGAGGAATATGGGCAAAGTGGGAGAAATTGCCTTCTTTGCATCTAGAATTGTCTTCTTTGCTTGGGATTCTGTCTTTAAAGAAGATGGAGAATTTACTTGCCTCCATCACACATAATTGCCTTTTCCTCCCTGTAGCTCTACCACCCATAGAGGAGACAGAAGACATTGTACTTAAGGCAGACACACCTTCTCTGGGCCCCTCTCCTTTCCTCCCAATCTCAAGGAAACAGAAGGCATATTTCTTAAGGCAGACACCCATTCTCTGGGCTCTTATCCTCCCTCTCCCAATTTTCTTACTCTCAAGCGTGAAAGTTTGAAATCTATTATGTACTAGAAAAAAAGAGAGAGAGAAATTTAAAAGCTAGCAGTAGCACAATTTCAAAAGCCAAGATTACTATGAGGGAAAGATGACAGGAAAAATAAAGTTGTAATATTTTGACATTGTGGCATTCCTAAGGCTCATGAGGCAAAATTTTGGGAGAGAAATGTCAATGCTTGGTAGGAGACTGCCCTTAGGAATGCACATTCCTCCATGTCACTGAAGCTATTTTTTACAGATCCCGTTCCACATGTTTTCCCAACTTTATCCCATTTCCACACAAATCATGAGCTTGGAAGACAATTTTTCTCTAAACACTCCGAAAACAGTTCCATGACAAGGCACTATGAATGACAGGCAGAAGTCTGTTTGCATCATTTGATAGACTCTTTGATGCTTCATCAGGCAACTGTTTTAGAAGTGCTTAGAAATGGGGGTGAATAGCATGAGATGATGTCCATAGTTCCTTTTATGTTTCACAAAGTACCTTTTTTGATTGGCAAAAATAGAAATACAGACATGTTCCACGCTAAACCTTGGCCTTAGTACAATACACTTTAGAAAAAATATTGCTAGATGACTAAAGGCCCACAAAATCATGATTAAAACAGTTATCTATAATCAAAATGGTTGCCTGTTGACTTATGGCAACCTTATGCATTTCATATGGTTTTCCTAGGCAAGGACCACTTGGAGGTGGTTTCCCAGTTCCTTCCTCTGAAACAGCCTACAACACCTGGTATTTGCTGGTGATCTTCCATCCAAGTTATATCAATGCAGAGCTAACCCTGTTTAGTTTCAAAGATAACTTTAGAGTATTTAGGCCTTGATAAAAATATTATCAAAAATGTGCAGTAAAATGCTGAAATATATTTAAAGCATACATTTCTCCAATATGTCCACTCCACTGCAGTCTCATTTAGTACTGAAATACAATGAAAACATATGGAAGAAGATTAACATTATCTAACATATAAGTGAAGGAAATTGACATTGGCTTAATGCAGCAGTTCTCAACCTGTGGGTCCCCAGATGTTTTGGCCTTCAGCTCCCAGAAATCCTAACAGCTGCTAAACTGGCTGGGATTTCTGGGAGTTGTTGGCCAAAACACCTGGGAACCCACAAGTTGAGAACCACTGGTTTAATGTATACCAAGGTGGTCATTTTTTTAACCCATTCTGTTCGGTACAATACTATCCAAAATTGCCCATATTGTTTGTACAGTCCATCCTTCATATCCACAGATTGTGCATCCATGGATTTCATCCATTCATCGTTCCCCCCATAAAAGAGAATCCTCAAAGTAAACCTTAATTTGCCTATTTTACATAAGGGACGTACCATTTTCTATAGGATTTTATATAATGCGACTTGATTATCTATTGATTTTGGTATCTACAGTAGTTCCTAGAACCAAACCCAGCACATACTGAGGATGAAAGGTATGATATTTTGGACACTATGGTGTATTTTTAAAAGAAAAGCATTTATGGTTCCCAAAGCTGTTTGGAACAGATGAGCCTGATCAGTCAAGAAATACTGGATGCCATTGTTGAGGGCACTACCAAGCTATGAGGCCTATTTCAGTCTATCACTGAGCATGACCTCATACCACACAACATTAGTCTATGGAAGGAGCCAATAGAATAAGGAACACAGGAGCAGTGAGCTTTCAACTCTTGAATTAGGACATGCCTTAAATGGAAGCCAGAGCTTAATTGTTACACAATAGAGAGACAGAGAGAAAGAGACAAGGGGGTAAAAAGGAGGGAGGAGGATTGAATATTGAAACTGAGAACAGCAGTTACCATTTAGTTTGGTGTTCCCATCCTTTCAAAGGCTAGGCAAAGCAGACAGAAAACACCCTCTTTCTTAAGTCAAAATATATGGACCTCATCCTACAAGGAGGGAAAGTGGGTGGAATTGCCTTCTTTGCATGGTGTTCGGTCTTAAAAGAAAATGGAAAATTTACTCACCTCCACCACACAGGACTGCCTCCTTCTGCTTCTAGTTCAACTATCTGCTTTGATTCCCATTACACAGGTGAGTGATATCTCCTCTCATTTCAAGGAGACCAGTGCACTTTTAAAACACTTCTTTCAAAGGGATCCACACTGTCTTTCAATCACCAGTGGTGACAGAAAGAGCATCAAGGGGCATTAGCAGACCGCCCACATGAACGCCCACACTGAAAGATCACAAAACAAACAAATCCACCACTTCCCATTCCAAGGAAAAATACCCATTTTAAAGTATTTCTATGAGCAGGAAGAAGAGTGGAATTAGTTCTTGCCCGTCTTTCAAATCCACCCATGTCTACATACTGCGGAGATCAGGCCCATAGCCAGGATTTTGGTTCGGGAGGGGCTGGGGTTTTGGTTCGGGGGGGGGGGGAGCTGAGTCTGAGTGAAAGAGGATCTACCCTAGCAAACCTTTTGTATCGTTATCCCAATACCCCCATGCATATGGGATATATTGAGCATCGTGATCAGATCATGATATGAATAAACATAATAGTTTAAATAATAAATGTAAAGCCTTCTCGCGGACCACCCTGAGAATTTTGGGCGGGGGCTGAAGCCCCTCGAGCCCCCCCCCCAGCTACATGCCTGGCAGAGATGGAATCCCAAGGGCAATCCACAAAATGGGTCATATGTCTTTTGATGGGATCCATTGAATTTTGTCTTTGAAGTGTGTAGAAACAGAGGAAAACCTCCGTCTGATGAAGTCATATGATTAGTTATGCTCCATTCTGTCTAGAAACACGGTGACTTCAGTGGGCCTGTTCTAAAGACTATTGATTGCAAGCAAGTGATTTCAAAGGTGTGATTTATGTGCCCATGTTGTACTTTGTGACATATAAGTATTTATAGATCAATTCATAGAATCATAGAATCATAGAATAGTAGAGTTGGAAGAGACCTCATGGGCCATCCAGTCCAACCCCCTGCTAAGAAGCAGGAAATCGCATTCAAAGCACCCCCGATAGATGGCCATCCAGCCTCTGTTTAAAAGCCTCCAAAGAAGGAGTCTCTACCACGGCCCGGGGGAGAGAGTTCCACTGTCGAACAGCTCTCACAGTGAGGAAGTTCTTCCTGATGTTCAGGTGGAATCTCCTTTCCTGTAGTTTGAAGCCATTGTTCCGTGTCCTAGTCTGCAGGGCCGCAGAAAACAAGCTTTCTCCCTCCTCCCTATGACTTCCTCTCACATATTTGTACATGGCTATCATGTCTCCTCTCAGCCTTCTCTTCTGCAGGCTAAACATGCCCAGCTCTTTAAGCCTCTCCTCATAGGGCTTGTTCTCCAAACCCTTAATCATTTTAGTCGCCCTCCTCTGGATGCTTTCCAGCTTGTCAACATCTCCCTTCATCTGCGGTGCCCAAAATTGGACACAGTATTCCAGGTGTGGTCTGACCAAGGCAGAATAGAGGGGGAGCATGACTTCCCTGGATCTAGACGCTATTCCCCTATTGATGCAGGCCAGAATCCCGTTGGCTTTTTTAGCTGCCGCATCACATTGTTGGCTCATGTTTAACTTGTTGTCCACAAGGACTCCAAGATCTTTTTCACATGTACTGCTGTCTAGCCAGGCGTCCCCCATTCTGTATCTTTGTATTCCATTTTTTCTGCCGAAGTGAAGTATCTTGCATTTGTCCCTGTTGAACTTCATTTTGTTAGTTTCGGCCCATCTCTCTAGTCTGTCAAGATCGTTTTGAATTCTGCTCCTGTCTTCTGGAGTGTTAGCTATCCCTCCCAGTTTGGTGTTGTCTGCAAACTTGATGATCGTGCCTTCTAACCCTTCGTCTAAGTCGTTAATAAAGATGTTGAACAGAACCGGGCCCAGGACGGAGTCCTGCGGCACTCCACTTGTCACTTCTTTCCATGATGAAGACGACGCATTGGTGAGCACCCTTTGGGTTCGTTCACTTAGCCAATTACAGATCCACCTAACCGTAGTTTTGTCTAGCCCACATTTTACTAGTTTGTTTGCCAGAAGGTCGTGGGGGACTTTGTCGAAGGCCTTACTGAAATCCAGGTACGCGACATCCACAGCATTCCCTGTATCGACCCAACTCGTAATTCTATCGAAAAAAGAGATCAGATTAGTCTGGCATGACTTGTTTTTGGTAAATCCGTGTTGACTATTAGCAATGACCGCACTTGTTTCTAAGTGTTCGCAGACCACTTCCTTGATGATCTTTTCCAGAATCTTTCCTGGTATCGATGTGAGGCTGACCGGACGGTAATTGTTTGGGTCGTTCTTTTTTCCCTTCTTGAAGATAGGGACCACATTCGCCCTCCTCCAATCTTCCAGGACTTCTCCTGTTCTCCAAGAACTCTCGAAGATAATTGCCAGTGGTTCTGAAATAACTTCCGCTAGTTCCTTCAATACTCTTGGATGTAGCTGATCTGGCCCTGGGGACTTGAATTCGTTTAGAGCGGCCAGGTGTTCCTGGACAACTTGTTTCCCTATTTGGGGTTGGATTTCCCCCAATCCTTCGTCCATTCCATGTTGCTGAGGTTGAAGATGGCTTTCTTTTTGTGAGAAGACCGAGGCAAAGAAGGCATTAAGCAGTTCTGCCTTTTCCCTGTTCCCTGTCGCCATCACCCCATCTTCTCCTTGCAGTGGCCCTATCGCCTCCTTTTTCTTCCTTTTTCTACCAACGTAAGCAAAAAAGGCTTTTTTGTTGTTTTTTATGTCCCTGGCAAGTCTGAGCTCATTTTGCGCTTTAGCCTTGCGAACCTTTTCCCTGTAGGTGTTGGCTATACGTTTGAATTCTTCTTTGGTGATTTCTCCCCTTTTCCACTTCTTGTGCATGTCACTTTTGAACTTTAGCTCAGTTAGAAGTTCTTTGGACATCCATTCTGGCTTCTTTGCACTTGTCTTATTTTTCTTCTTTGTTGGCACTGTTTGCATTTGCGCCTTGAGTATTTCACTTTTGAAAAACTCCCATCCATCCTTAACTCCCTTGTTTTTTAATACTGGTGTCCATGGAATGCCGCTCAGTAATTCCTTCATTTTTTGGAAGTCAGCTCTCTTAAAGTCCAGAATGCGTGTTTGACTTGTCTTAGTTTCAGCATTCCTTTGTACTGCAAACTGCAAGAGTACATGGTCACTTGCCCCTAAGGATCCGACAACTTCAACTGTATTGATCAGGTCTTCCACATTTGTTAAGATTAGATCAAGAGTTGCTGATCCCCTTGTTGCCTCTTCTACTTTCTGGACCATAAAATTGTCTGCAAGGCAAGTGAGGAATTTGTTGGACTTTGTACTCTTGGCTGAGTTTGTTTTCCAGCAGATATCGGGATAATTGAAATCGCCCATGACTACTATATCTCTTCTTTGTGCCTGTTTGGTCAGCTGTTGACAGAAGGCTTCATCGAGTCCTTCATCCTGACTTGGAGGTCTGTAGTAGACACCCACGACAAGATCTTTTTGAGTCCCGGTTCCCTTGATTCTTATCCAGATGCTTTCAAGCTGGTTTCCCAGATTACAGTCTTGCATTTCTTCTGCAATGTAACTGTTTTTGACATATAAAGCTACTCCCCCTCCTCTCCCCTTTGTTCTATTTCTGTGAAAGAGGTTATAGCCCTCAATGGCTACATTCCAGTGATGGGAGTCATCCCACCAGGTTTCAGTGATGCCTATGACATCGTATGTGTGGTGCTGTGCTAAGAGTTGGAGTTCGTCTTGCTTATTTCCCATGCTCTGAGCATTGGTGTAAAGACATGTAAGCCCCTGTGACCTCCCCTTGAGCTGTTTATTTGGGATTATTGTGCTTTCCGTACTTGGTCCTGCTGTGTTTGTGCAGCCCTCCATTTAGCCTTTTGGCGGTTCTCTGTGGTCATGGGTAATATAGTGTTCGCCAGGCTGTTGTTCCCCTCCCCCAGTGGATCTAGTTTAAAGTGCGCCTGATGAGGTTTGTGAGTCTGTGTGCAAAAAGATGTTTTCCTACTTGTGTGAGATGCACCCCATCACTTGCCAGTAGTCCATCATCTTGGAAGAGTAGACCATGGTCAAGGAAGCCAAAATGCTCCTCTTGACACCATTTTCTGAGCCAGTTATTGACCTGTACTATTTTTCCGGCCCTTGTAGAGCCGTGTCCTACAACGGGGAGGAGGGATGAAAAGATCACCTGTACATTATACAGTTTTAGCTTTGTTCCCAGAGCTCGAAAATCATTTGTGATCTTTTGAAAAGTATGCCTAGCGGTGTCATTGGTACCTACATGAATCAACATAAGGTGGGGAGGGTGATGGGGCTTTAGGAGCCTGGTGAGCCTCTGAGTGATATGGTATATTTTTGCCCCCGGCATGTTTCTCGAGCCATCCCATCCGGTCTGGAAATGATGGCTTCCGTTCCTCTAAGGAGGGAGTCACCTACTACCAAGACCTGTTTCCTTTGAGGATTGACAGGGTCCCTTTTGTGCAAGACAGTGTGTATGTCCCCTGAAGAGTGTTCCTGTTGAAGTGAATCGTGTAGGTGTAAAGTGTTGTCCTCCTCCTCAACATCCCCAGTGCATTCATCAATGACAATCCATTGAGATACATCTGAGAGCCCATTACTCTCCCAAGGATGTTCCTGTCTACGATTGGGGATGGAGCATTTGCATGATTACATAAGTGTGAATGTAGTGATGCACTGTCCCCGTCAGGGCTATCCCCTGCGCATTGATCAAGGGTGGCCCACTGAGTGGTATCTAAGAAACTGTGGTCCTCCACAAGATGAGTTTCCTGATTGTATGTTAATGATGTAAGAATTTAAAATCTGTTGTGTAAATCCAGCTGAGCAGAGGAGGTCTGCGGAGGCTGCTGGGTCCTATGTCTCCTTCTATGGGTGACCTCCTTCCAAGCCTGAGGGTTGTCTACCTGTGAGTTGATCTCCCCATAAGGTTCCTGATCATGATCATGGTGGTGTTGGTGTGATGCAGCCAGTTGGTGTGAACGCAGCTTCTGTGTTGAAGTCTGGATACCACAAAGACAGATGTAAAAGTGTAACACATCCAGAAGAGAGCAAAACATGCAGAAACTGAGAAACTTATTTTCTGTTGCTATGTTGGGGGAGTAGGGAATGTATAAAGCCAACAGCAGAAACAACAAAAAATCAGAAACCTATTGACACTTGACAGTGCTGCAGAATGACTTGGAAGGTGGAGGGCATGCTAGCCAGTTGCTGAAAAAAACACTTTTACTTCAGTGGTTAAAAGTGACCTGTTCTCTTTTATTTCTTGACTCACTAGGTTTGAGTAGAAGTTTAATACCCATAAGCTGTAGTTGATGTGTTCACTACAATGTAAATCTTGTACAGAGCCGAACGTTCAATTAAATGACTTTCAGCATTAAAATATGAGTGTTCATACAAATATTTTGTGAAAAGAACCACAGTGTGTGTGTGTTGAGGACTGCACTCCAAAGCACAAATTCTGCAAGAGAGCTGACGTGTAGCAGGGCTAAAGTGAGTTGTGAACAGATGTGTAACTCAAAGGAAGGCCAAAGAAGAAAACAAATAGTTGAGTCTGAACACATGTGGGTGAGAAGAAACTTAAGGACAGTCTACAGGACAAAAGATGATGTCAAGGCCAGAACGCAGGATGTGCAGTCTCAGGAGTATGCCTACGTGAATGGTATTCTTAGCTTGGTTTGATGAGTCTGACTTTTGTCTTCTTGTTCTCAGTTTATATATGCTCCTTCACAAGAACTTGTGGCAGAAAGGGAAAGCTAAAAACCATTTCTGACATGTTTATTTAAAAATATTTAGTGATCTTGGTTCCAAAGTAGTAGGAGAAATATAAAAACCACATGTGGAACACACACACATACACACACATTGCAAAATATAACCAAGTGTCTGTTGCAGTCTAGACAATCCAAGGAATTTGTGACTTGTTCTTAAAGGGATAGTTTCCTCTGCTCTATAGTATTCAGAGTTTTCTAAAAACAGGATTCCTAAGTAGCATTCTGAACAAGGTGATATTATTCAGAGGTGGTGAGATCTGCTATTAGTATGCCCTCTAACATTTCATGGGTCCAAATCAAGATATGTTTGGCCAAGCAACACCAGAATGTGGTCAAGGTGGCAAAAGCGATCAATAAGAAAGAACACCTCAGAAAAGAGGGGCTGATCTATCTGCCCATTTTAGAATAGCCCCATTCTCGAGGTGTTGCCAATGCTATATTGCACTTTGTCCATTTCAACTGTGAAATTACCTTCCCCATTTCGGCCCATTTCAGCACATGTTGCACGTTGCCTGGGTTCTATGAATTAGTCTCCAGTGTTAATATTGTATGTTTTATGTTGATTTTAACTATTGTTTTTACTGTAATTGATGTTTTTATTGGATAACTGTTTTATTGCTGTGTTTTGATATTTGATTGTTTTATCGGGCAAGGCCCCATGTAAGCCGCCCCAAGTCCCTTTGGGGAGATGGGGCAGGGTATAAAAATAAAGTTATTATTATTATTATTATTATTATTATTATTATTATTATTATTATTATTATTATTATTCAGCAATTTGCTTTTGCCCATGTCAACTGGGAAGGGCTAGATCTTCTCTTTTCCCCTTTGCGCAGTTAGTGGAGTACAAACTACTTTTACACTTTGAATTGAGTTTGCACCAATTGATATCAGTTGGGGATAAAGGCAAAAAGTAGAAGAGGAGAGTGTCATTTTAAAAGTAGTGAAGAGATGGGACTATGGAGGACTAATTGGGACTGTATCTGCCAAATTGGGACAGTTGTAGGGTATGCATTGGGCGTGAAGCAAGATGCACAACTGGGTCCTTCATCTCTAAGGACCTCTTCACATGGGCTTAAATTGGCGGCATGTGCCCAGGTAATATACGGAGCCTGTCAGCTCCCATCAAATGATGCTAGTGTGGCTCTGTGGGTGAAGGAGAGCAGAGCTGGCACATGCCGCTGCCACGGCAACATGGAGGCTTCCCGTGTTGCAACTAGAATCCACGAGGGAAAGCCATGCACTCCATGCGTGCTCCACACTTCCCCCCACGTGATCACCCTCAGCTGGAGCCAGGCGATGCAGTGTGTGGGGCACTGGGTTCCCCATGCCCACCTGACGAAGCGGAGCAACTGACCCCATCATACTCAAATGCTATGATTCTTCCATTTAGAAAATGCTGCATTTTGTCACATCACACCATGGAAAGTTGGTTCCTCTCAATCCATTCAAAATTCTCCCTAAGTCACTCCTTGACCCTTTTTTTTAAAAAAAATCTAAATCTGTGCTGTGATGTAGCCTTCAAGTCCTGAACTACTGCTCTCATGAGATTTGAGATCTGTACAGTAAATGCATTCACCTGATTGCTACCTTTTGGCATGAAATATGGTGTTCTAAGGGATCTAATACGAAGGTCTGAGGAATCTAATGCTACAGAGGAAGAAATTATGCATATTCTAGTTAATTTTTAAAAAATGAGGAAAAGCAGCAATTCTTGATTTTCTTAATCCCAGAGATCTTTCTCCTTTCACGTCCCAAACAAAAGTGGCGCCTGCTTCCAACACCAACGGTCTGGGGTCACGGGACTACATCCCCCTGACACACCCCCTGATGGCAAGTTGTAGCATTGCTGACGGGATGCATACTGATTTCCTGATCAAACACAAAAACAGCACTTCAGCGATGGAAAACTGTAGCATTTCAAATACTACAGTTAGAATATTGTCTAGAAATACTCAATTTCTGCAAGGCTTTGCAGACTGATTTCAGTGGATTGCTGATGGGATAAGATAAATGTCATGTGATGGGAACTGTTGATATCATCCTCAATCAATCTTAGAAACTGAATATTTCCTAATGTGATGAGATCCCCACAGAACAAATACAATGCTGAAAAGAGAGTAGTGATTGAAAGATGTCCAGTCTGGCACCCAACACACTAGCATGTATGTCCAATGGATCTATATCAGCACACTAGGGCTTGTCTACATTTGCAAAATCCCCTGAACTTACTCTGAGTTTGGTTGTCCCTGCAATACCCAGCAATCTCTGGTGGGTATAGGAGGTTTTAAATGAGGATGATGATGTTTGCTGTGTGCCATATTTATTTATTTACAGCATTTATATTCCATCCTTCTCACCCCCAAGGGGACTCAGGGAGGATTACAGACCACAAACTTTCAATGCCGTTATACAGGTAAGACAGACAACAGATAGAGGTATTTTTATAGGCATTTTCCTTCTTCAGCATCCTGGAGGTGGTGCTCGATTCCAGCCACATGTCAAGCTCATGATCACAGCCTTCCTCCTTTCTTTGATCACTGGGAATTTCAGGTATTTCCTTTTTATGGTGCCATAAAACACCCCCCCCCCCCCACTTAAGCGGTACCTAATTTATCTACTCACGGCTATTTTTGAACTGCTTAGGTGGACAGTGAGCTTGGCTGAAGGTCGGACACTCACCCCGACCCGGGCTTTGAACTGCCAACCTTTTGACTGGCAAGATACATTGCAGCTGGTGATTAACCAGCTGCACTAAAGCCTGGCCCTTGGCTTATCCAAAGATAGCCTGGTGTAGATGAACTAGGTCTGTTTTACAAAACCAGGACTGGAACAGAATGTTTAATACTGTTCTTCCTTGCTAAGTTTTTGAATGGCCTGTTTGTTTCCCATCAGTATTTCTCTGTTTTGCCTCAAAGGTTTTACTGCTAAAAGCAAAGCAAGCTAAACCCGAATTCATTTTTCTCCCCTGTGCATTTGCTTTCCAACTGGTTGCACTTGTTTTGGATTAAACAATGGGAAATACTTTTCCTACTGTACGATTTATTGCTCCTAGAATGTCTGAGAATGTTGGCAGATGCTTTTCCATAAGGATGCCAATAATAATAATATTTTTTAAAATCCAGAGGAGTATCCGTGTTAGATTGTGGTAACAAAACCAAGGGAGTGTTGTGTGGTCTAAAAGTGTACATTTTCACAAACTATCATTTATTTTGCCATAGGCATGAAAACCTGCTCTCATTTAAAATCTGTGCAGAATGTGTAGACATGAGCACCTGTGTGTCTGCTTCCCTACCAACCTCCCATCCACACAGAGAATAGGCGAACTCTACTGTGTAAGAAGGAGGCAACTGAGGATTTAATCACATGGGGAACTCCGCCCGTGCAATTTTGCTAGTCTCCATGGTGAAGCAGCAGGAATAAGGGGTGACTCTGTCGCCCTGCAAGCCACTTAGTCATAGTGACACTTCCCCCATCACATGAGGGAGGCATAACTAAAACAGCATTGACCCGTGCTGCCTTCATTGAGTCAGCACAACACAGGAGGTTCCCATGTTTGGAGGGAAGCTTCCTAGGACGCTTCCACTTTGGTTGTGGGCAGGGCCTACACTAGAGTCCAGAGACATTGTGTGATGTGCAGCATGCCCATCCATCACTGGACTGACAAGGAAGTGTCCTAGGATGTTAAAAAAGCCCTGGGGTCAGATAGCAGATGTTGGTGGTGAGGTGTTTGAGGATGGAGCTGTGTGGATCATATAAGTTGGCTATCTAAGCAGTCCTACCATGTTCACCTGACTTGTAAGGCACTGCCTCATTGTAACTGTTGACATAAGTTTCCATTGGCAAGATGGTTGTCTTCCATATCCTACATAAACATACTTTATTGTCCTTTCCCTCAGGCAGCAAATAGCCTTGAGAGGGCTTGCACACATGCACCTTTTCGTAGTTAGAGCATGAAACTGGGACATTGGCACTACTGAAATTGAATGGGAAGATAATGCACACAGCATTTCACACTGTTTTACAACACCATTTTATACAATGGAACTTGAGCCTCCATGGATTTTGCTAGCCACAGTGGATCCTTGAACCAAACACCAGCACATACCACAGACACACATCTCTAGTTATATAAACACATATCAGAGTTGCTTCTAATTTGCAAAGGGAATGTTTATTTTAAGAGAATTCTAGAGCAGGTAAGATGTAAGAGATTTCTAAAATATTAAACAAAGCCCACCATAAAAATTGAAACACTGGCAGAACAATGTTCTGAGAGAGGAACATTTTAATGTTATCTGGGTAACAATGATATTTGCAGCTCATTTCCAGACAGTCAGGCAACAGGTGTGCATTGATACCTCTGTCAAAATGGAAGTTTGCTATTTATTATCCATGCAGAATTAAATCTCAGGATTTGCCCTACTCATTATGTTGCTGAATCATCTATTGTGTTACTGACTCATCTAGATCTCTGTTTCTTAGCAAAGATTGGATTTATACAGACATATAATGTAGGCTTGACAGCAGTACGTGTGAAAAAGATCTTGGAGTCCTCTTGGGGAGCAAGTTAAACATGAGCCAACAATGTGATGCAATGGCAATTAAAGCCAATGGGATTTTGGCTTGCCAGAATAGGAGTATAGCAGTGGTTCTCAACCTGGGGTTCCCAGATGTTTTTGGCCTACAACTCCCAGAATTCCCAGCCAGTTTACCAGCTGTTAATATTTTTGGGAGTTGAAGGCCAAAAAATCTGGGGACCCCAGGTTGAGAACCACTGGTGTATAGTGTCTAGATCCAGGGAAGACAGGCTACCTCTCTATTTTGCCTTGGTCAGACCACACCTGGAATACTGTGTCCAGTTCTGGGCACTGCAATTGAAGGGAGATATT
This sequence comes from Anolis carolinensis, assembly GCF_035594765.1. Taxonomy (NCBI): domain Eukaryota; kingdom Metazoa; phylum Chordata; class Lepidosauria; order Squamata; family Anolidae; genus Anolis; species Anolis carolinensis. The sequence goes on from NC_085841.1 coordinate 132,443,799, forward strand.
AAGAAGCTGGAATGTGTCCAGAGGAGAGCGACTAAAATTAACAAGGGTCTGGAGAACAAGCCCTATGAGGAGCGGTTTAAAAAGCTGGGCATGTTCAGCCTGCGGAAGAGAAAGCTGAGAGGAGAAAGCTTGTTTTCTGCTGCCCTGGAGACTAGGATGTGGAACAATGGCTTCAAACTACAGGAAAGGAGATTCCACCTGAACTTCCTGACTGTGAGAGCTGTTCGGCAGCTGTGTGACTGTGTGAGCTGCCCCGGACTGTGATGGAGGCTTTTAAGCAGAGGCTGGTTAGCCATCTGTCGGGGGTGCTTTGAATGCGATTTCCTGCTTCTTGGCAGGGGGTTGGACTGGATGGCCCATGAGGTCTCTTCCAACTCTACTATTCTATGATTCTTCCTGCTCTTCCTGGCAAGGTTACTGGAAATGAGGCAAACTGCAGAAAGGAGGAATGTCACTTTTTTGGAATTGCTCTATAAAATACATTTCCTATTTGACATTGGAATTCACATCTTTGGGGGGAGGGTTCCAATTTTTCAACAACATAGATTTGCCGTAAGTTAGCTAGTTGGACTATGGCATTAGATCCAGGAATTTGGCAGAATTCAGATGGAAAATCTGGTTTTGTTACATTGTTTCTAGAGCATACAATGCAGAATCTTATTTCTAGTAGAAAGACAAAATGTTACACAAATTAACATGTACACACAATACATTCCTCTACTTCGCTTATACTAAAACATGCCTGCCTCTTCTATTACAGATGTAACATGACATCTTATTGCTGCAGTCGTTCTTAGCTTATATACTTTTAAAAAAGACAGAATGCAACTTTCTAAAATAAATCCATTTGATAGTATTAAAGGTCAGAAAAAGATATTCTGGAAGGAACAACACGGAAAATAGCTGCTGCTTAAACACTGTGTTTACTTCAGTTTGACCCTTAGGGAAGGATCTTTGATACATTACTTGTTAAAGGAGTGTGTTTCTTAAGCTGTATTTTTCCTTGTTAAAGCTTCAGAAAAACATTCCTCATTAAGAACACGTTGCCTTCCTTGACCTTCCTCCCTTCCAGTCAGAATCATTTACAGAAAGAGATAGCTTCTGTTTACCATTTCCTTATCACTTCCAACCAGGAATTTCTTATTCCCAAGAAGACTGTGGTTAATGTGATCTCACTTGGGACAACACGAGCTCTCTGAAAAGTTCACTGGGAACAATGCCATCATTTCCAAGGCACACCCTCAGTGTTTGGGAAACATAAGGCAACATTACATAGTTTAATTTTGCTGCAGCTATACAAGCATTTAAAGAAAAGAGTTTTAAGAACAAGCCAGGCAGTATAGTATTCCAATTATTTTAACTGCTTGTTTAACTGTTTTAAGCGGTGTTAACTGATTGGTCTGCTTAATTCTATTTCAATATTTATATGATGAAGATTTTAAAATGCATTGTTTTTTAAATGGTGTGGGCTATTTTCCGTATCAATCAATCTCTATATTGAATGTTTATCATTAATGTTCAGGTAAAACCTGGAATGGATTCACAGCCCTGCTGACATGAAAACCATCCACAGTTCTTAAAGTTCTTTTGGAAAACTCTTGACAGTTTAAACTTAGGTAGGCTCACTATGTATTCATAGTGTGGGTATGCCATTACTGTTTTGATTGCAAAAAAGGAATGAGTTGTGCAAAAATATTACAGTTTAATGTGGTTTTCTACTTAAATAATTGTTAAAGAAAGTGGTGTCTCTTTTTCCTGTCTACTTTTATGGCTTTTGCTAAGAGGTTTGTTGTCTGGGGAAAAATAATCTATTTGCCTGCTTTAAATTACTTTTTAAAAAGTAAAAAGTGGTATTTTAAAGCTTTACAAAGTGGATAGGAAAAGAAAACAATTTTAGGATAGAGAATATCCAATGCACACATACAATAATGCCAAGTTGTCCTAAAGACTATTCAGCATCAAATACCTGGGAGTCTGAGGCCCCTTCCACACAGCTGAATAAAATCCCATATTTTCTGCTTTGAACTGGACTATATGGCAGTGTGGACTCAGATAACCAAGTTCAAAGCAGATATTGTGAAATTTTCTGCCTTGATATTCTGGGTTAATTGGTTGTGTGGAAGAGCCCTGGGAATTCTTAGGCTGCTTCAACACAGCTGTATAAAATCCAGATTATCTGCTTTGAACTGGATTATATGACAGTGTAGACTCAGATAATCCTATTCAAAGCAGATAATGTGGATGATCTGTCTTGAAATTCTGGATTATATGGCAGTGTAGAAGGGCTCTTGGGCAATTTGGTGTGAAAACCCATGTATAATAATCTTTTCTGGAAGTTTTTAAGCAGAAGCTGGTGCCCCTTCCATACAGCTGAATAAAATGCTGCTTTGAACTGGGATATATAACCAAGTTCAAAGCAGATATTGTGGGATTTTCTGCCTTGACATTCTGGGATCTAGAGCTAAGTGAAAGGGCCTTAGATGGCCATCTGTTGGGGGTGCTTTGATTGGGTGTTCCTGCATGGCAGAATGGGGTTAATAATAATAATATAATAAAACTTTATTTTTCTTCCACCCTATCTCCCCAGAGGGACTCCAGGCGGATTCTAACAAACAATGGCATACATTCAATGCCTTTATAAAACATAAATATCGACATAAAATCCCCAAAAGACTTCACGTATGAAAACAGCATTAAAATCTAACATCAAATTAAACCTAATATCAGTGAATTGAACATAACATCAATAAATTAAACCAATATAGTCAGACAGAGTCAGACAAGAATTAGACTGGATAGACCCTGGTGGTCTCTTCCTACAATTTTATGACTCTATGAACTCAAAACTTGGGAAATTTACCATACTAGCTGATCGTGGTATGTGAAAGTAACCATGCTGGCTGGAAGATACAGACAAACTAGCTATGATTAGGAACCCAGGCCACATTAACATCAGCTGCGGAATTTGGGGCCAACCCAGAACATTATGATCAATGCAGGGAAAGGTAATATCGGCCGTGTCTGTGTGGACAATAAATCAGGCTGAAACAGACCCAATGCAGATGGCCACAAAACATTAGGATACTTTGGGATTTCCTGCAAAGATAGTACAAAGCAAAGTTGGATTGGGGACTAAAAAAACCTGAAATGTACAGGACATCCCTGTGTGCTACGAAATCTGTGAAAACTGCTACCATATCTCCCCAAAAATAAGACCGAGTCTTGTATTAATTTTTGCTCCAAAGGATGCACTAGCGCTTATTTTCAGGGGTGTCTAGTTTTTCATGTACAACAGTCTACATTTATTGAAATACAATCATATTATCTTCTTCTGGAACATTGCCACAACTCTCCACACCCCAAATCCCAGCCTCTTCAGGGGCTCCTTGCTCCCTCATTGTTAGAGCTATTGGCATGAAACTTGCTATAATTATAGAACACATTTTTAAAAGTTTTTATAAACACCTTTTTTTAAAAAAAAATGTCAAGAGCCATTTCCTTGAATTTTCTATATAATAACATAAGATAACAGGGGATCATACCCCCCCCCCCCCAAGTTTCAGAAAGATTCACACATCTACTGATTTTGGGGATTTTATTTTTTCACAAAAACCTTTTTAAAAAGCCACAATTGCTATTTCCTTGACACATAACACAACATATATAACACACAATACAGCATAACTTGCAGAACGTTGATTTAGGGATTTTCTCCCAGTCCAGCACAGATTTACTTACTAGTATCAGCTTTTTTGGTTTCACCTCACTTGCTTGCGCTGAAAATGAAACTGACTTTGAGAGAATTTAAATGAATAGTATTGGGTAAGTGTTTGATTCTTAAGTTCTGAAAAAAACATGCTAGGGTTTATTTTCCAGAGAGGGCTTATTTTCATGGAAAAAGATTAGTGTTGAATTTGAGGGAGCGCCTTTTAAAAAAAAGTGTATACAAGCCCACAGTGGAGAGGAACCTTTGGAGAAAAAAAAAGACAAAGCAAATCAGAAGCAAAATTGACAATGGAGACTATTGTACCAGACTAGGAAACCCCCGGTGGTGCAGCAGATTAAACTACTGAACTGCTGTTAGCCCCAGCTTCTTCCAACCTAGCAGTTTGAAACAAGCAAATGTGGTTAGATCAATAGGTACCGTTCTGGTGGGAAGTAACGGTGCTCCATGCAGTCATGCCAGACTCATGACATTGGAGGTATCTAAGGACAACACCGGGCCCCTGGTGGTGGCGCAGTGTGTTAAAACACTGAGCTGCTGAACTTGCAGACCAAAAGGTCCCAGGTTCAAATCACGGGAGCAGAATGAGCGCCCGCTGTTAGCCCCAGCTCCTACCAACCTAGCAGTTCGAAAACATGCAAATGTGAGTAGATCAATAGGTACCGCTCCGGTGGGAAGGTAACGGCGCTCCATGCAATCATGCCGGCCACATGACCTTGGAGGTGTCTGCAGACAATGCCGGCTCTTCAGCTTGGAAATTGAGATGAGCACCAACCCCCAGAGTCAGTCACGACTGGACTTAACGTCATGGGAAAACCTTTACCTACCTAAGGACAACACCGGCTCTTTGGCTTAGAAATGGAGGTGAACACCAATCCTCAGAGTAGGACCCAACTAGACTTAATGTCAGGGGAAAACCTTTACCTTTACCTAGGAAACCACAGCCCTGAATGTTCATGATTTGATCAGGGCAGTTGATGACTGAGACTTTGAGAGGTCTTCCTTCACAAGCTAGCCATCAGTTGAGCACAAATTAACAGAAAAGTGTAACAACAACAACAGCAGTAACCTCCCTTCACAAATCCCCCTTTGTATCTCTGTCCTAGCCAACAGTTCCAGTAGGACACCCTTTAAACATTCATGATTAACCATTAACCTTAGCAATGAATTTGAAGGCTGAGTGCTAGATTCCAAAAAATTGAATCCAACTTCCTTGTTAGAGCTCCTGTTTCCATTCCATCTTTGCAAATAGTTTTGAGCAGTTCTTCGGATACAATTTTTATCAGTTAGCTGTTTGTATCTCTGCCTTCAGGTTACCCATTAACTTATGATAACCCCATGAATTTCATGTACTTGATATCAAGTTAGTTTACATACCAATGATCTAAATAAGGGCTAATCATTTATTCCACCATCCCTACTTGCCTTTAAAGCAGTGATGGAATGTGAAAACTTTCAGATATGAGTTTATAGATGATGCCCTGTCAGCCTCTAGCCAGCACGGCCAGAGGTCAAGAATACTGGAAATTGCAACTCAGCAACACCAACAAGCCCATATCATTTCACCTCTGCTTTAGGGAAAATAAATGCACAGCTTTGTTTTCTTTTGATTTGTGGAGTAAAAGCAAGGCAGGTTATATGTACCAACTATGAACTATTTAGCAAACATCCAGTTCTTTTAACACATCCATCTTGGCTTCATTTCCCTCCGAAAATGGCACCCAGCCACTGCCACCTACCAACTATTTTGTTTCTTACAAGCTCTCTGATTCATCGAATGATTGCTCCATTGTCTTTGATTCTCAATGTATTGCAATTGTAGTTAAACTGTTATTTTTCAGTTCCAACAGTGAGAAGAATTACAACTATAGTTCTTGTATGGGCACAGCACCAAAGTGCCAATTGAGAACAAGCTGTTTTGATGAGATTCCAAACAGAAACAAAAGGACCATTTGTTGTGTAAGGTAGGCAATTGGCCAAAGGGTAAAACTAGAAAGTGCTTTTTTTGGTGTTTGACAAGGTCTATAGTATCACTCTTGGCAGACTGCCTTTTCACATAATAATTTGTGGACAGAAAATCCACACAACAATGTTGGTAGATGTTAAGTCTGTCAGATTCATTCAGTCTGATGTTAAAACATCTATATAAAATAAATTAGGAATGAAAGCAGAGTGATGAACAGTGTTGTTTAAATAAAACCTCATAATACTTGAAATTGTCAGTTTGGAGGTTGGCATGTGCAAAGTTAAAAAAGTTGTATTTGGGAATGAAAGTTAACTGATGACATTTCTAGTTGCTTTTTCATATTTTCTTTTATTGAGAGAGAGAAAAAAATCCTTGGAGTATTTAGATCATAACAAAACACTTGAAAAATGATATTCAAGGTGCCCAAGTTTTCCTGTAAACACAATGAGGAAAGCATTACTTGTTCCACAAAAACCTAGTAGCAATTATTCCTAATTGTGGTAGGATTGTTTGGTGAAATAAGGAGGAGAGTTGTACCTTTAATGTAGAAGAGGAAATTTAACTGGCTGTAACTTGTGTGACAAGAAACAACCATAGACATTCTCTCTTCAACTATGTAACTATATGATTGTATACAGTTTCCCGTATCCATGAATGATAAATTCCCAACTGGGCCACTATCACCTGACACTGTGGATGCAATTGAATGCCATGAAATTACATGACTTCCAGTCCCAGCATAACACAGAGTTGCACTGGAGGATCCGGGGATCCCCCAAAATGTATCTTCTTTAGGAATTTACAAGGTCCTCCACTTTATGATAGCTTCCCAGGGAAGAATTTAATAAACCTACCTGGAGAACCTAACAAGTTGTATGAGTAAGCAAAACTGCAGTTATGGGTTTCGGCGGTCTTGGTGTTCTTCCAAACACTAACTAAAATTTGAAGTGCAATCCTGGAAGCCATTATAATTCAATGATAGAACATCAGCCAAGCATGCATTTGTATTTATTTCTAAGTAGATATATATATTTCTAAATTTAAATTCTGCATCTCAGTTGAGTATACTAGACATCCCACACAATAATTTCATTTTAAATAATTCATAAATACTGGATTAGGAACATAAGGCCATTTTGAAAAAGGAGCCTGTCTCTGGAAAACATTTCTTGGAGCTGCCATTAATAGCAGTGTTATAACACAGACACAAAGCATTACAAAACAAGAGGATACATTGAGATGATCCATAGGGGCTTAACTGAAGATTTAGTCATTTTGTAGAGTGTATGACATTCCATTAGTAAATGAACCCAGAGGAAAGTACAAAATAATATCAGCATCCCTATTAAAAAAAAGTTCTGAGTTGGATTTTGCAAACTCTCCTTTCCATCTCTCTCATAGAAGTCTGTAGCATGTCCAAAAAAGTGTGGCTAAGAACTGAAATTACTTCCTAGATGCAATAATATAAAAATGCTTAGACAGAACAATGCAGAAAACTAGCTCTGTCTGGAAATAATTTTCTATGTATTAGGAGCACATTTCTAAATTTTTGTGAAGGGCACCTCAGAGGCACATAAAGCCAATGGTTAATGATGTTCCTTGACTTAGAACAAATAGTTCAGTTCTTGCAAAATGTCAGGGGATAGAATGGAGGGAATTGCATAAGCATTGTCTGTACAAAGGCAGGTTTGACAGACAGATCATTTAGGAGTTTCATGGGGATTTTTTAAAAAAAGACAAGAATGTAAAACATTTTAAAAGATGTAGCTGAGCTGCCTTTACATACAAATCATTGTTTTGTGTGTGCATGCTCTACACTCCATGAATAAAAATGCTAAGAAGGCTGCAAAACCAAAAGGTTTGTACATGTTTGATTGAACAGTAAAAGTCTGCTAAAACAAAAGAAAAGAATAGGATCTCCATCTGGAGATAAGCTTAGGAGGCTATCAGCCTGCATCATGCTTGGGAGAGAAAGTATCAGTTTATTTAGGAGAAGACTGACTGAACAAGACACGGGGGAATATTCAGCTAGGTCTATGTATCTCCACCATTATTTCCCCTGTAGGCAAATAGTTCTTGTTGCATATTTTGTTTCACTTTTCCCCTCTTATCACTTAACCAGTCTGAACGTGACCTTATCAACTTTTAGAAGGTGAGGAGGTTTGGGCCTGTTTAGTATTGGATGGGAGAACATCTAAGGACCTAGGAACTGGAACAAATCCTGCCAGCCACTGTTTGACAGTGTTAAACTAGGTGCTCTGAATCAGTATAAGGTAATTTCCAACTTAATACTATATATATAGTCATTTAGCTGAACAGGACCTAATCTCAGTAAGTGCATTCACGATTGCAGCCTCATTGAATCCCACATTCAGTTTTTTTAATTGCAATTCTTCTAGAAGATTCAACAGCAATGCTGAATCTTTGGCATTTGTATATTCACATATTCTTTTAAAATATAGTCCTGTGAGATGGAATTTAGCTGAGAGCCAAGATTGTTGGATCCTACATGATTTTAATGTTGCAAAAAAGCATTATCTTCTAATGCAGGCATGGGCAAACTTGGGTCCACCAGGCGTTTTGGACCAACTCCCACAATTCCTAACAGCCTACTGGAGGACTAAAATTTCTCTATTATTTATTTATTTCCGATATTTCTACCTCGCCCTTCTCCCCAAGGGGACTCAGGGCGGTTTACACAACTGGCAGGATGACTACCAGTATATCATAATACAATAAAATAATAAAACAGTTAAAATAGTTAAATAACATAATAAAATACAATACATAAAAGATTTAACACAGTGCAACGCTGAATAGATATGCCAGTCATCCATCAGACCTTGTACAAGAGCCTTAATCCAATCCATGTCAACGCTAACTGAGTTCATTCATTAAACGCTTGCCCACATAGCCAGGTCTTCAACTTCTTTCTAAACCCCAGAAGGGATGGAGCCTGCCGGATGTCACTGGGGAGGGAGTTCCACAGCCGAGGAGCCACCACCGAGAAGGCCCTGTCTCTCGTCCCCACCAGCCGCGCTTGTGAGGCAGGTGGGATCGAGAGCAAGGCCTCCCCGGATGATCTTAAGGTTCTCGTGGGCTGATAGGAGGAGATGCGTTCGTCAAAACCAGCACTTTAAATTGGGCTTGGTAGCATATCAGCAGCCAGTGGAGCTGCTCTAATGGAAAGTTTGTCTATAATTCTATAATTCAGTACTCAGCAGATCTTCTTCCTCTTCTTCTTCCTTTTCCTACTCCCCACTCCAAGTGTGCCTTATGTACACATGACCTAAAGTTGCATATTAGCCTCATTCTTCTCATGAATTTTATATGACTTGGAGGGTGTATGTGTCTATTTAATAAATTTCAGTTTTCCCCACACTGAAGATATCTATTACCTTGGAGGAGAGCCTTCCATGCCTTTCTAGAATGGTAAGATGAAAAAAAAAAAGATTGGATTCATGTCCCTTGAATAGTTGTATAGATGAGTGAATTTCAGCAGGCGTAGCTTGTGTAACATGTGGGTTTTGCTTGTATGACGTGAAACACCTGTTGATGTCTCCCCTTCTATTCAACTATCAAAGAGGCAGAAGCTCTGTTTCTTATTTCAGTTGAGAACCATATGTCTTTTATAGTTTACCTGTTAACTTACTGCCATTTTAAATGGATTGATGAAACCTCTCTAGATGGTGAAGAAAGGATAGTTGAAGTGCTGTCTCATGTAGCACTTCATGATCTTTTAATGGTATTGTTAAGGTGATTATGAGATAGCAGGAAAGTGATTTTCTTTTAGCCACATGTTTACAGTTGCCAGAGTTTCTCCAAGACAATCTCATTCCCTTCCAGAACTCTCTGATTGTCACATCAAACAGGTCTCATAGATGGGGAGGATAGAGGCAAAAACCAAAAATAGTGAATATGGCCAGGATATCATGATTTAGAGCTTGAAACCATGCATGTGCAATGGGTGAGCCAGGCCCTCATGTAGCACCAAAACCTGTTTGTGGAGCTTATCATATTGGCCTCTGGAATTGCCATGTATTATGACAAATCTGGCAGTGCCTGGTGTGAAGCGTGGGGAATCTGTCACCCCACTCCCTGCATTGCCTGGCTTCCCCCTTACCTGATATCATGGGGAAACATCTGCCGCCCAGCTTTCTCCCATTGATCCTTATGCAACATGGGGATTTTTCCATGTTGCCACCATAGTGGCATATGCTGGTTCCCCTCTATTTGCACATTGGATCCCTGCCAGAAGTACCTTGTATGATGTTGTGTTTCTCTTCATGCCTCTAACTGCAATTTTCTAATCAAGCAACACTGGAAATTTCCCAGTCCTGGGTGCCCCTTGAAGTGCCAGTCCAGTGCTCAGTCAGGTGGCCTGTGTGTGTAAGAGAGAAAGGTGAAAATGTAAGTCTCTCCCAATAAACACAAAAAACAACAATGATTAATGACCATCAAGTCACTTCCAATTTTAAGCTCTTAATTCTTTTCCCATTCATGCTGATTTTGACAGTGGGGTAAGTTGTGATGGGGTCTGTGGTGGGTTAAAATGTAGGATTTCCAGTTCTGCCATAGTTGCCAAAATTTAAGGCTATACTAAAAGGACAAGCAGCAGTCCTCAACGTGGCACTAAGAGTTGCTCCCAAGAATAAATCTATCCTCTTGGTATGTTTCTTGAGTAACTGATGAGCATGAGTCACACTCTTTTGTGGCTACCTTCATCCTGTTGACATCTAAAGAAGGGAAGTTTTAAAATGATTCAAGCATTTTCATCTGTGGTCTGGCTGTGCCACATAGGCAAATTATGATTGAAAACATTGTTATTTTACTTTGTTACATTGACAGTATATCCCATCATTTGTACAAAGGATACAGAACATAGTGTGAGTGCAAAACATTTGTACTATGCCACAAATGTTAAACAAACAAAAACACTTGTTGGTTCTGTAAGTGTCCACACACATACACAAACCTGAAACATGCCTAAATTTAGCAGCTACATATCCCTCACTGTTGTTGAATGGAGTCCACCTGGTTGCATTTTCACATTAAATAAATTGTTGCTGTTGTTGTGTATCTTCAAGTCATTTCTGATTTATGGCAACCCTAATACAACTTTTTCATGAGGTTTTCTGGGGCTGAGAGTGTTTGCCTTGCTCAAGATAACCTAGTGGGTTTCCATCACAGAATGGGGAATCGAACCCCGAGCTGAAGAGTTATAGCTCAGTGCTCAAACCACCTACACCTTAATGGCTCTCATTAACAAAATATGGAATCCCCTGGAGTTTTGTTGGAGAGCATATCAGAACAAACCATCTCATGAAGTTATTTACAGGGCCTGGAGGTGAAGAGGGGCTGCTGAGCAGGGCAATCAAGTAATTTAAGACTCACAACTTAAAGGTTTGGTAAGATCGGGTTTTTAGATAATAACTTGTATTAATTAACTGTCTTCAAAGTGCAGTAAGCCAACTCTTTGGATATCCTCCTCTTCCTTTTACTGAGCTGGCACTCTGGGCCTCCACTCTTTAATCCTACTCTGAACCGCATTACTGGTGATGCTTGGGCCCAAGTCATGGTTACTTCCAAAGCTGTCCTGTGGAACTTCTAGTATTCAAAAGGTAAATTCTTACAACTTAGGAGAGGATTGCAATGTGAACAGCTGACACCAAAAAGTCAATGAAAGGACCCTGCTCATTGACTCCAAGATAGGACAAAACTTCTCAACCGTTCCTGGCTATAAATCTGGGACAGAGGGCCATTCCATGCTTGTGCAGGAGCCATGCCTATCTTTCAGCACAACTCAGATCACTTGCATTCTGAGCATTCTTGCAGCAGGTACATGCCATGTTTGTGTCTCATCATTTCCCTCCCTTTTCCTCAGTGTTTGTCCCAGAGGTTGAGACTCTTAGTTTTCCATAGTCAAAACAGGTTTTTAAAAAAGCATACAAAGATTTAAAAAATTCAGTGATCAGAATTTTTTTCATGTCAGGAGCGACTTGAGAAACTGTAAATTGCTTCTGACTGTTTGCAAGGACATTGCCTGGGGGCGCCCGGATGTTTTATCATTCTGTGGGAGGCTTCTCTCATGTCTCTGCATGGGGAGGTAGAGCTGACAGACAGGATCTCACCCCGCTCCCTGGATTCGAACCGCCGACCTTTCGGTCAGCAGTCCTGCCAGCACAAGGGCTTAATCTATTGCGCCACTGGGGGCCCCATGACCAGAAATGTAAAACTTTTAAAACCATGAAGCATTGAAATGAAAATAGCAAACAGAAAATCTGTCACATTGTGGAAGCCTCATTTCCCTTAAGCGATTAGTCTTTTCAGGACTCCCAAATTAATAGGATTGTTGCTAGAAATTAAATTCTTCACAGAATGACAGATGCAATTTCATTTTCCCTTCCTCCATAAAGCACAATGGATTGCAGTACAGATAATACATTCAAAGAGAACAAGAGATTATGGGAAGATTGGGGACATGAGAGCATCAGCCCCCCTGCCCACAGGTTTTTCCATAATGAATTGGGAAAACCGTTCTGCAGCATCTTTTCTCTCGGCTCCATTGCATCACTGTGGAGGCATCTGCACTGTAGAATTAATCCATGACCCAGTGCTATGAAATCACAGGGATTGAAGTTGAGTAATTTAGCCTCTTCTAACGAAGACTGAGTCATGGCAGTTAAAGTGGTCTCAAGCTGCATTAATTCTACAGTGTAGATGCAACCAGAATGAGGTAGGGAGAGAGAAAGAGAGAGCGAAAGAGAGAGAGAGAGAGAGGGAATTTCTGAAACTTCTTAACTGAGAAGAATATGATCCTCACTGTTTTTGGAAAGCATGCTTCTTGTGCTTCCCACTTCTAACAGCAGGTGGAGATGTTTGACAAAGAATCCTTCTACATTGTATCAAAGAGACCGAAGCCATGCCTCACTGCACCATTCCCCCCCTTGGTGCCATAATTTGGTGCATCACATTTCCACATTTCACTCAACTGTATTGCTATCTCCTCCACATCGACTCCCTTCTCACTCCTCTGCATCATGTATTTCCACTCCAATCCACCAGGGACTTAAATAATATTTGGAAATGCTTTTACTTGCAATTTTTCTTCAGGTCAAAATGGCCCCATGAAAAAATTGTCACCTACTGTAAGAGTTTTAATTTTGTATTATATGAGAACAAAAAGTATAACATTTTTCCGAGACAGGTTGTATTTGCACAAAATCAATCATGCTTGTGCAAAAAAAGAAAGAAAGAAAGAAAGAAAGAAGAAAAAGGAAAGAAAGAAAAAAGAATTCTGGTTTTTTTGGTGGGGGAAAAGAGGCCCATGCTATGAAAAACCATCAATACTGTGCAACAACAGCAGCAACAACAACAACAACAACAACAACAACAACAATAACAACAACAACAATTTATTTCTATTCTTCCCTATCTCCTGAAAGGGACTCACCTTGTTGGGAGAAAACTTTTGAATCTTGTTTTTGAAGAATGAAAGAAGCTTAGGCTTACCTCCCTCTTCTACTCTTCTCTACCCACATCCTGTTACATCACCTTTGTCTTATATCCAACAATTTGTCTTCCTTATGCTACTTTTCCTCTTGCATCCATCACACTTCACTCAACTCTGTCCATTTTGAAGAGAACAAAACCTTTCAAAACTCCACAGCTAAGAACTCTTTTGCTTTGAATGACTTGGATCGCCTGCTTACACTTCATGCTTTCACACACAAGGTGGTGATGTTTGACCAAGAATCTCCGTGTCCTTTACTTGGACCAAAATTATGCCTCACTTTTCATTTCATTTTGGCTTCTGAGTGAAAAGTAAAATAGATAAATAAATGTTTGCATCTAAGCTCAGATATGCAAACTACTTTGGAATTCATTTTAAAAATATTTCTTCAGCATTTTTTTCTAGAAACGGTGGTAACATGCCATTAAAGTACTTGTACTTAAACGTATCTATTAGTGACAATGTTCAGTGGGCATCAAAAACACTGTACTTCAGATTGAAAAAAAAATCTAATTTTTCTCGGGCCATGGCAGCCATATTTGCAATGCTTCTAGGCCTCTCTAAGGACCTCTTCATATGGATCCAAAATTGGTGGCATGCACCAGTTTAGCCCAGGTTGCCCATGGAGCCCACCAGCTCCCATCAAACAATCCTGGCACAGCTCTGTGGGTGAAGGAGGGTGAAGCCGGTGCATGCTCAGCCACGGTAACACAGGAGGTTTCCCATTTTTCCATTGGAATTCATGGGGGAACCTGCACGCTCAACACATGCCCCACACTGCCCCATGTGATTGCCCTTAGTTGGAGTCGGGTGATGCGGGGTGTGGGGCACCAGCTTCACTGTCCACTTGTGACACTGAGTCCTTGATGGTATTACTTTCTCATTCCTTTCCACATGCTGCTGCCAATTTTATGGTGTTGTAAATTAGTTAAATTAGCCTCCCACATAAAGCATACCTAAATTTCCTACTTGACAGATGCAACTGTCTTTCGGGCTGCTTAGGTAAACAGTGAGCTAGGGCTATTAATGGTCGAGGGCTCAACCCGACCCAGGCTTCGATCTCATGACCTCTTGGTCAGCAGTGATTTATTGCAGCTGGCCTGTAATATTGACATCAACTCTCTGGAGCCTCGGAGACGGGGTTTTTCCAAGCCCAAACTGAATTGTTGGCAATTGAGCCTGGGACTTTCTGCATTGAAAACTGCTGAAATCCATTTTCTGGTACCAACTAGAATAGACCTATTGAATCTGTATTATCTATATGTGCTGATTCAGGCCCCTTCTAGATTGCCATATAAAATCCAGATTATCTGCTTTGAACTGGATTATATGGCAGTGTAGACTCATATAATCCAGTACAACACAGATGATGTGGATTTTATATGGCAGTGTAGAAGAGGCCTCAGTGATTCTACTCTGGTTTTGATTTAGACCCAAGTGCAACACTAGTGATCCATGAGTGGTCTGTTATGACAGACAAACAAGATCTGATGTCAAGAGACATGGAGGGACTATTGTGATCTCAATAGGTGTATATGTGTGCACACATATGAGTATTTGCAACTCTTTAACCCAATTCTTGCTGTGTGCAGATTTACACTAACCAACATTCTGGGCTGATTCATCATGCCATACATCAGATGCATGGGGTCCCCCAGCTGCTGTGGAGGCAGGAAAGAGTTCCCACCACCCAGTGGGTGTTTCCGACTGCTAAATGGGTCTTATTTGTTGGCCGTCACCTGCAGTGATATCAGCCAGGTGATGGGGCATCAAGGAAGAGAAAAGATTAGGTATTCCCCTTCCCTCACCCTCCTTTCCCAGACTGCCACAATAAAGAGGTTGGAGGGATGATGTCTGCCATCCCATGTCCCTGGGTTGCCCGAGCCTGGAAACCATGATGGTAGAGAGGAAGATTGCAGCCAGAACCAGCCTAGCTATGCCGTCACACCCAGGCACCTTTTAAAGCTTTAAGATGTGCTTCTTCCTTTGCCCAGGTGAACTGCGGGGGCCTTACTTAGAAGCTCTGGAAATCCCAGTAACCAAAGGCACTTCAAGTAGAACAATCAAACAAAATTTTATTTTCACAAAGTCCTTGGCAGACTTGGCACAAGTAATTAAGGTTGCAAATATAAACAGTCAACTTATAAAACCTAGAAGATGTTCCTTTCTTGCTTTTCCCCTTTAGTTGCTGGGTTAACTTCCACCAAAGGTGAAGAGATCCTGAGATCTTCTTTACCCTAGCCCTGAGCTGCTATCAAAAAGATCTATAACTATCTAAGCTCAAAGCTAGTTTTTGAGGCGAAGTTGGTAGGGTTTCTTCCAGTGGCAAAGAAATCCGGAGATGTTCTCTGCCCCTGTGCCAAGCTACTATTTTTTTTTTTTTTAGAAAGAACAGGTCTTTCCCTATCTATGCTCAGCACTGGTTTTGAAGGCAGGTCAATTACTATATAAGCTCAAAGTTAGTTTTTGAGGCGAAGTTGGTAGTGCTTCTTCCAGTAGCAAAGAAATCAGGAGATGTTCTCTGCCCCAGTGCCAACAATTTAGATTTCCCCCCAATTTTGGTCAATACAGGGCAAGGCATGTTAGGTTACTCCTGACATGGAAAACAAAAAGTGGTTGGATCCTTAGGGTCAAGCAATCATGTGCTCCTGCAGTTTGCGATACAAAGGAAGGCCGTAACGAAAAAAAGTCAAACCCGCATTCTGGACATTAGGAGAGCTGACTTCCAAAAAATTAAGGAAATACTGAAAGGCATTCCATTGACGCCAATACTAAAAGACAAGGAAGTCAAAGATGAATGGGAGTTTTTCAAAAGTGAAATACGCAAGGCGCAAATACAAACAGTGTCAACAAAGAATAAAAACAAGACAAGTGCAAAGAAGCCATAATGGATGTCCAAAGAATGTCTAACTGGTCTAAGACTAAAAAAGACATGCACAAGAAGTGGAAAAGGGGAGAAATCACCAATGAAGAATTCAAACGAATAGCCAACTCCTGTAGGGAAAAGGTTCACAAGGCTAAAGTGCAAAACGAGCTCAGGCTTGCCAGGGACATTAAAAACAATAAAAAGGGCTTCTTTGCTTACGTCAGTAGGAAAAGGAAGAACAAGGAGGCAATAGGGCCTCTGCAAGGAGAAGATGGGGAAATTCTGACAGGGTATAGGGAAAAGAAAGAACTATTTAATGCCTTCTTTGCCTGTCTTCTCACAAAAAGAAAGCCAGCCTCAACCTCAGCAACATGGAGTGGATGAAGGATTGGGGGAAATCCAACCCCAAATAGCGAAAGAAGTCATCCAGGAATACCTGGCTGCTCTAAATGAATTTAAGTCTCCAGGGCCGGATCAACGACACCCAAGAGTATTGAAGGAACTAGCAAAAGTAATCATTTTTTAGAGTTCTTGGAGAACAGGAGAAGTCCCAGCAAATTGGAGGAGGGCGAATGTGGTCCCTATCTTCAAGAAGGGAAAAAAGCACGACCCAAACAATTACCGTCCAGTTAGCCTCACGTCAATACCAGGCAAGATTCTGGAAAGGATCATTAAGGAAGTGGTTTGCAAACACTTACAAATGTGGTAATTGCTAATAGTCAACACGGATTTACCAAAAACAAATCATACCAGATTAATCTTATCTCTTTTTTCAATAGAGTTACAAGCTGGGTAGATGCGGGGGATGCCGTGGATGTAGCCTATCTGGATTTCAGTAAGGCCTTCGACAAGGTCCCCCATGACCTTCTAACAAACAAGCTAGTCAAATGTGGGCTAGACAAAACTACAGTTAGGTGGATCTGTAATTGGTTAAGTGAACGAACCCAAAGGGTGCTCACCAATGCGTCCTCTTCATCTTGGAAAGAAGTCACGAGTGGAATGCCGCAGGGTTCTGTCCTGGGCCCGGTTCTGTTCAACATCTTTATTAACGACTTAGATGAAGGGTTAGAAGGCATGATCATCAAATTTGCAGACGACACCAAACTGGGAGGGATAGCTAACACTCCAAAAGTGTCACGCCCAAGGCAACGGAGCACTAAGAACCGGACACGGAGACCAAAAACAATCTAATATCTTTATTAAGGAAATATTAAAGTAGAATAAAAACAAGAAGAAAATGTAGTCCAGCAATAGACCTTTCAGGGAAGGTCAAATATAGTCCAGAAATATATTGTCCAATATTTTATATTAGAGTCCAAAGTTATAATCCCAATACCGAAACACACTCTACTTTCAAGCCGTAGAGTGGGGAAATGTCCAAAGTGTTTCTAAGGTTCAAAGTAAGTCCAAAGCAAGAACTGGAGACAAGGCTAGATACTTGAGACAAAATCCAAGGCTGGAAACATGACGAGATAGTTCATGAAAACTTGACAAGGCTAAGCAAGGCAAGGCAAGGAAACTGGAGTTGCAGACTTAAAACACTGTCCACACTAGGCTGGAACCGAAGTTAATCCTGAAGCTGATCTGTTGACTCCGCACGGATTCCCCTGTGTGGGGAACTTTTATGTTCTTCAATCTTCCTGCAAAGCAGGTGTCCAGAACTTCCTTTCCCAAGGGAAAGAGAAGCGAAACACATCTTTCTGCAGCTGCGTTCCTCCCTGTAAATTCCCAGGAGAAACTTAGCTAATTAACGACTTGTTTGGCTGCTAATCTGAGGCTTCTCCTTGATAGTTCTTTCTGGCCCTGACTCGCTGTATAGGATTCCTTTCTCACAAAGGGAGGAGAGGAACTGGGAGGAATTTGTTCAAGGTCCGTTTGACTAGAATCATCAACAACAGGCATCTGGAAGAAATCCGTCTCCTGCTGAGATGGCAGAAAACCCATGTTTTCGTCATCATTATCCATGATGGCGCTAGGGTCAGAACTCTGAGGCCCATGAGACATCACAAGAATACAGGAGCAGAATTCAAAATGATCTTGTCAGACCTTGACAGAGATGGGCTGAAACTAACAAAATGAGGTTCAACAGGCGCAAATGCAAGATACTTCACTTAGGCAGAAAAAATGGAATGCAAAGATACAGAATGGGGAATGCCTGGTTCGACAGCAGTATGTGTCAAAAAGACCTTAGAGTCCTCGTGGACAACAAGTTAAACATGAGCCAACAATGTAATGCAGCAGCTAAAAAAGCCAACGGGATTTTGGCCTGCATAAATAGGGGTATAGCCTCTAAATCCAGGGAAGTCATGCTCCTCCTCTACTCTGCCTTGGTCAGGCCACACCTGGAATACTGTGTCCAATTCTGGGCACTGCAATTGAAGGGAGATGTTGACAAGCTGGAAAGCATCCAGAGGAGGGCAACTAAAATGATTCAGGGTCTGGAGAACAAACCCTACGAGGAGTGGCTTAAAGAACTGGATATGTTTAGCCTGCAGAAGAGAAGGCCGAGAGGAGACATGATAGATAAAGTAAAGGTAAAGGTTTCCCCTGACGTTAAGTCCAATCGTGACCAACTCTGGGGGTTGGTGCTCATCTCCATTTCTAAGCCGAAGAGCCAGCGTTGTCCATAGACACCTCCAAGGTCATGTGGCCGGCATGACTGCATGAAGCGCTGTTACCTTCCTGCCAGAGCGGTACCTATTGATCTACTCACATGTGCATATTTTTGAACTGCTAGGTTGGCAGGAGCTGGGGCTAACAGCGGGCGCTCATTCCGCTCCTGGGATTTGAATCTGGGACCTTTTGGTCCGCAAGGTCAGCAGCTCAGCGCTTTAACACACTGTGCCACCAGGGGCCCCTTGAGACATGATAGCCATGTACAAATATCTGAGGGGAAGTCATAGGGAGGAGGGAGCAAGCTTGTTTGCTGCTGCCCTGCAGACTAGGACGCAGAACAACGGCTTCAAACTACAAGAAAGTAGATTCCACCTAAACATCAGGAAGAACTTCCTCACTGTGAGGGCTGTTCGGCAGTGAAACTCTCTGCCCCGGACTGTGGTGGAGGCTTCTTCTTTGGAGGCTTTTAAGCAGAGGCTGGAAGGCCACCGGTCGGGGGTGCTTTGAATGAGATTTTCCTTCTTCTTGCAGGGGGTGGACTGGATGGCCTGTGAGGACTCTATCAACTCTACGATTCTATGATTCTAATGTGTTTTACTGCTCTTATTATGATTTGTTATCTGGTTGAATGTTTGTATTATTTATTTGTACTGCTTAATTTATTGATTTATTTTTATGGCATTGAATGTTTACTTTTTTATGTTATGAGCCACCCTGAGTCCCTAGGGGAAGATGGGGCAGTGTACTTACTTACTACACTGACTTAAATAATCAGTTTAAAGATGGCCCGTGTTTTCCTGATGAAATCCATATAATGCAGAAATTTACCACTTGTATTACACACCAATATGTGTATTTTTAGGAACTCTGCAGAAGAAGTTATCAAACTCATTCTTGGACAATTCACCAACACTTACGTTGCAAATTAGTGGCTGGGAGAAAGTAGACATAACCGGAATGCTGGCTTATGTTGTGCAGCCACTTCCCCAGATCCCCAGGTACACTGTTTTCTGGAGATCCTTTATCACAGCTGCCTGGTCCCAGTGAGCAGTACTTGGGTGGCCAATTTCTGCCCTGTTTCTGGGCATCAGTGGTCCATTATTATATTGGGAGCAGAAGCACAGCATAAAATACACTGTTCTCCTTGATAGTATTGGATCAGAGCCTTAGTTTCAATGTCTGAACAATGATGACTAGAGGGGAATGGCCTTTTCCATTTAACACAACCATAATCTTTTTATCCTGTTGGTAAATTGTGATAGCGTGAGTTGAACGTATGCCATTACAACTCATTTGTGGGTGGTTGTTATGGAAGTTGGAATTGTTTATGAACTTTATAATGACCCAAGTTCCTCTCAACCAACTTTTTATCTGTTGCACCCCCAACTCCCACCCCAAATCCAGTTCTTTCCTGATTGCTGAAGAGCTGGGAGAGCAGTAAGCAAACTTCTAGCTCTTTTCTTATACCTGTAAAACAATGTCATCTTCAGGAACCTTCAGAGAATATCTCTGTGGATGCCTGTCACTTTATGTCCATATATAGAAAATGAGCCAGATGCTCCTCTGTTGCTCCATCTGCTTTCCATTGACCAGCAAATGGCTTGGTTGGGAAGCTGCAGCTGAGAAAAGGTTGAATGGGATGTTTTCATAGCTGCCTATCATGGTTTTGTCTCCTTGTGCAGGAGCATGACTGATGCTATAAGTCATGCTCCTGCACTTGCTAGAAGATAAGTTGGGAAGTGACTGGCAAAATCAATTCAATGGAGTTAATTAAGAATGGGCTGCTTTCATTGCTTTTAAAGCCATTCAGATAACTCTATCAATGCTTACGTGTGCACTATTTTCTAAAAATGTCTGGGTGTGTTCTTTAAATGTCCTTGTATTTACCAGATGTTTTTGAACTAAAGGCCTGCACATCTCTCTTTTCAATTTGGAGGGTCAACAATCAGTTTTATTATCATTCCTATAAAATGGCTTCCTTTATGGAAGGCTGTGTGTCTTGTTGTTTTCCCAACATAAGGTTAAAATTGCCTAAGTGAAGACCCATTGCAGTCAAGGTTCTTGAGTGAGCTTAAACCTGTCTGGCTGGCTATTGAGCTTTCTATTTATGCCATCATCTGGCACTGTAGTAATGCCTGGCAGTAATTGTGTTTTACTGTAATTTTGGTGCATTTGTAAATGTAAGTGTTGGCATATTCCTGCTTTTGAAAGAAATGACCTCAGACCAGATTTCACAGGTTTTTAAACTCAACATGGAGCTTGCCTTCATTACACAAAGTAAGGTGCAACATGAATGCACCAGACGACTCTGGCTAGTTGTAACTAGTGTGCTATCACGCTCAGCTACAAAAAACATGCAAATGTTATTTGGAACAGCATTACACCATTTTACCAAGATATATCTTTGTACATAGAACAGTGCATGGATACGAATGGGCAGCTTACTTTAAAAGAAAAATGCAGCACTTTAAAGGCAATCATTACTTAAGACAAGAATTAATGACTGAAAGAAGCTATTTGAGACAAGGAACTTCTAGCTCAAAAAGGGCACATCTGTTTAGAAGCACACTGGTAATAAGTCTTTTAAATGTGTGTGTCTACTGACATTAAGAGGGAGAGAAAGTAAATCCTGAGGCTAGGAAATACAGAAAATGTGTAGTTATCCCAATTTAACTGTGCATATGCTGAAAGAAAAGCTTTTAAATATATTTGGATTATTTATTGTACTGTACCATCGATGTCTTGAGCTGGGTGAAGGTATCCTTTGACCTTCCCCAAAATGTCACCCAATAGATATCTGGGATTACAAATCCCTCTATTCCCAGTCATAATTAGAGTGATGGATGTGGCAGTCCAACACTTTTTAACTGGATCAAGATAGGGATGGCTTTACCAACTTAAACCATGGTTCTTGGCAATTACTATATAAATCCCAGCTGCACTGAAAAGGGTTGAAGACTGAAGCAAAGTGTGAATGAGGAATCATCTATATTAATAACAGAATGTGCATTTATGCATGTATCTGTTTCTACCATAATCTCAAGACACTGAGCAGTGAAATTTGCAATGGATGTTAAGGAACCTCTCAGGCTGTGTTGACTGGGTTATTCTTTATTCAATGAGTTAATTTAAATTAATTACCATTTGTTGGGCTTCATCAGTACCATTTTTAGTCACTAGGTGATAGATGCTCCCAACCTAGTTAGGAAAAAAGGAAGTTTCAGTTAGACGAGATATATTATTTTTCCAGAAACTGCTAGGCAGCCCCAGGGACATGGTTGGAAACATGCTAGACCTTCCAAAATACCTTACATTGAAGGTTCTTTCTGGAAAGCAAGCACTGGACAAATAAGTTGCTCAAAACTGGCAGTCTTCTCCCCAGTGATTAGTATGAAGAGTTGGTGTGTTTATCTATACTGTAGAATTAATGCAGTTTGACACCATCTTAACTGTCCAGAATCAATGCTGTGGATTCATGGGAATTGTAGTTTTACAAAGTCTTCAACTTTTCTGCCAGAGAGTGCTGGTGCTTCACCAAATTACAAATCCCATGATTCTATAGCATTGAGCCTTGCAGTTAAACTGGTGTTTAACTACAAGGCTACATTGATTCTACTGTGTAGATCAGGGGTCCTCAAACTTTTAAAGCAGAGGGCTTTAGACTGTTGAGGGGCTGAATTATCATTTGAAAAAAATACGAACAAATTCTTATGCACACTGCATACATCTAATTTGTAGTGCAAAACAACAACAATGAAAGAACAATGCAATATTTAAAAATGAAAACAATTTTAACCAACATAAACCTATCAGGATTTCAATGGAAAGCGTGGACCTGCTACTGGCCAATGAGATAGTCAAGTTAATTAGGATTGTTGTTGTTGTGTGCCTTCAAGTCATTTCAGACTTTGGGTGAGCCTAAGTCTAAAATTATTTATTTATTTATTTACTACATTTATTTATTACATTTATATCCCACCCTTCTTATCCCAAAGGGGACTCAGAGCAGCTGTATGTACATACAATATATGATATTATTAGCATAGCGCAATATTAGCATTATATATTACTATATTGAACTATACCACTATACTGTAATATTATATGTAATATATAACATATAATTAATATTATTATATGGTATTATTATTAGTATTATATTGTATAACATTATAATATTTTTATCAATCTTATATGTATATACAATATATTTCGAACCTAGCAGTTTGAAAACATGCAAATGTGAGTAGATCAATAGGTACCACTCTGGTGGGAAGGTAACAGTGCTCCATGCAGTCATGCCGGCCACATGACCTTGTAGGTGTCTATGGACAACGCCGGCTCTTCAGCTTAGAAATGGAGATGAGCACCAACCCCTAGAGTCGGTCACGACTGGACTTAACGTCAGGGGAAAACCCTTACCTTTACCTACAATATATTATATTATTGAAACTGATATAAACATATTATATTATAAAACTGAGGGTGGGGGCCAGGTAAAGGACCTTGAGGGCCGCATACGGCCCCCGGGCCTTAGTTTGGGGACCCCTGGTGTAGATGCACCCTTTGCCTTACTTTCTTGGCAGCAACTATGGCTGTAACCTCTCCCTTTGAAGAAAAGATTTTCATGTTCCTTCTTCCAGCTGCAACTGGGACAAGCTATGATTCCTGCTGCTCTGTGGCTTCCTTCATTCTCTTAGCATTTAGTGATCATGGTAGTGCATTACAAGGCTTGACAGCTCCCAGGGATGGGGAAAGGGCAAAGAATATCATATGTGGAACATTATACTCTGCATGTGTGATGGAGAACTGTGATGTGTGTGTTTGAAAAATGTTTAAATAAAATTCCATGTGCTGCATTCCCAATGGTCACACCAGAGTATGCCCATCTATCATCCCTCTTTGTAAGGCTCTTGCTAGATATTCTATCTCCATTCTATTCTAGCTGTACCTGAAATATAGCAAAGTTGTTGAGAAGTTGTTACAATATTAGTTATTGTGGTGTGATTGTGTATCTTCAGATCATTTCCAGCATCAGTTGTCCCTAAGGTGACCCTATCACAGGATTTTCTTAACAGATTTATGCAGAAGGGGTTTGCCAGCCTTCTTCAGTGGTTGAGAGTGGGTTTCAATGGGTTTCATGGCCAAGCAGGAGTTCAGTTCAAATTCTGGTCTCCAGAGTTATAGTCCAATGCTCAAACTATACCACATTGGTTCAATCACAGAATTACGGAATCACAGAGTTAGAAGAGACCACAAAAGCCATCCAGCCCAACTCTCTGCTAGGCAGGAAGGCACAACCAAATCACTCTAAAAAAGATGGCCATCCAATCACTTTTTCGAAACCTCCAAAGAAGAAGACTCCACCACATTCTGAGGCAGCATATTAAAGCCACTGCAGTTTTCTTTGTGTTACAAACAATTTTGATGCCATTTAATACATTGCGTTTCAGTCATACTTTCCTGGTGTCAGTAACTGAAGTTTCCCCTTCTCATTTTAATTTGATCTATTAAGACATGGCCACATTTGCAATGCTAAACATCAAAAAGTAGTCAAATTGCAAGGCTGTACCTAATCTGTACCTAAAGAGTAACCTTGCATGCTCATTTGATGATGCAGGTTTCTCATTAAATAGGCAGAGAAGAAGAACATTGGTGGATGATGGTGGGCATTTCTGCCACCCAAGCTGTCCTGCAATTGGTATGCCACAGACAAATATGTTGTGGAATATCATGGGAATTTTGCATGCTGTCCAACATTTCACAGATGGAAACTGGGACACATATGGCCAACTAATGTCGATATTCAATGGTGAGCCCAAAATAACATCCTGTTCTGCAGCCAAACCAGCTTAAAACACATAGTTCTCATCCTGTACACTTTGCTGCCACCTTCCAGCAACTATAGCCTGAGATGACAACCTGATTTTCCCTCTCCTACGGTACAGCAGACCTCGGTGCTATTCATTTCTGGGAGAACATATGTACCCAATAGCAAAGATAACTTTGAAAGGGATTGGAAACTATACTTTGCCCCAGGGGTACAGAGACTGGATTACCATGCTTACATCGCCTTTTTAGCCAAGTGTATTATTATATAACTCTGAGACAAGTGTGGAAACACTACCTCATCCCATTATCCTTCTTTGTTGGAAAAAGGAAGAGAGAAAGAGAAAGAAACTGATCTTAGATAAGCACTGGTACTAAACTAGAATTATTTGGTGAAACAGATAATGCATCAAAATATGCTGAATGCTCTGGCACTACAAATAAAAATGTATTTGGTCCCAGCATTTTCACTTATTTATAGCAGACACATTGCTTTCATAAAATCAGGCAGTTTGGATTTATCTGAGATGAGCTCCAAGCTCTGCAAATTCATAAACCATCAACATCTCAAGGGAAATATGAAGTTAATTCTTATCTTCTTAAAGAAAGTGGGGGCTTAAGATTTGTTGTGTGTTTCATGGGTAAATGTGGGGTGGGAGCAGTTACATCCCCCCATCAATAAAAAACGGATACCCATTACTTCAAAGTGATTAATTGTGAGCACCAGGAGTGTCTATAAATTTGTTCTGCAACACAGTAGGCAACCACTTACATTTTGAAATGAATCTAGAGACAATTGTTGCACCATTCATTTTGAAAATGTGTCACACTGGCGGAATAAGAAAAGCAAAAGAGAAGATCTAAAAGACTGTGATGCATATAAGGAGGCTGGGTGGGAGGCACATACATTTGTTCCTTCATAACGTAAAGCTCTAAAGACTAGAATAAAACTCCAAGAAGAAAGAAGCCCTTTAGATCTTCCTACTTAGGTTTAATATTTGACAGACATACCATGTGTTAGTACACACTCACTATGCCCATGGTGACGCAATGAGTTAAACTCTTGTGCTGGCAGGACAGCTGGCAAACAGGTTGGTGGTTTGAATCTGGGGAGAGGGGGTGAGCTCCCTCTGTCAGCTCCATCTCCCCATGCAGGGACATGAGAAAAGCCTCCCACAAGGATGGTAAAACATCAAAATATCTGGGCATCCCCGGAGCAGATGGTCAATTCTCTCACACCAGAAGTGACTTGCAGTTTCTCAAGTCACTCCTGACACGAAAAAAACCCTATAGCATACACTTTAATGGATTCTAGCCCAAATCACAAGAAGCATTAGGTGATACTGGTTTCCCATGACATGAAGAATCTTTATCAGAAGAAATCCACAAAACTTATTTTGTTTATGATACTTAGGACTTTATCACATGAGTAAGGCAAACCTAGTATGAGGCCACAGAATGGCACACTTGTGCAAATGAAGAGAGGTACATTAATGAGGTTGCTCATTCCAATATGTACTTGAATGCGATTTTCCTGCTTCTTGGCAGGTGTTTGGATTGCTTTTATGATTTTATGATTTTATGATTGTATGTATCCAGTATTGGTGATCATGCCACTACTATGGAATAGGAGATTTACATGATCACCAATAGCAGTTCTGCCTTTTGTTTTTAACTTTGCGTTGTTGGGAAGACCTAGGAAGAACTAATTTCTCTTTCCCACAGATAGAGGCTGGGAGGATTTCTGCTTCATGTTGCAACTTAATCCAGTTAAAAGAAGTCCCATGAGAACGGTGGTAAAACTGTTTTTTAAAAGCACCATTCACTAAAGCAACAGATTTGCTTGCTATGAGCTAAACAGGAAAAAGTTTACTTTCAGCTACTTCTGTGCTCTTTAGTTAATTCTGATCCTGAAATCCATTAGCACATGAGTGTTTAAAGAATATTTGATTTTTCTCCCATCTCACTTTAAGGCTTCTGGGGAGAAAAGATTGTGAAGCCTCTGGAGAGAAATGGGAATCATCTAAATGAGTGATGATGTGAGAATGATAGAGGGGAGTTAAAATATATGGTTTTTTTTTTACTGGAAGGAATTATGGGAGGCTCTTTGAAGGGGAAACACAAGGCATTCAAGCGAGAGTGAGTTACATCTGAGCTCATTCTTTTAACTGGAGGCAGAGTCCAATATTGCAAAAGGTGGTGAGTAGGAAATATATTGAGGATTTGTGCTTTTGAATCTCCTGCTAGCAAGGAAGAGATAGAAAAATCACATTTCAGTCTTGGAAAATCTCTACTCAGGATCCTTAGTCCAATCACCAGTCTTAAATAGTGGACCCCTTGAATCCATAGAGTGCATGTAAGTGTTGAGTTATCAAATTTCCACTATCAGTCAATCTAGTCTAGCTGGGACCAACAATTGGATTTAAACACCTGAAGTATAAATATTTTAAATGCCCTGAAACAGAATCAGGAGGAGAATAACCAATCAGGTAGGATGGTTCCAGGAAAAAAGATCCTACAGCTCACAGTGAAAAGTCCCTCCGTGAGGGTGCTCATTCCAGTATGTATCCAGTATTGGTGATCATGCCACTACTATGGAATAGTAGTGGCATGATCTGTGAATAGCAGTGGCATGATCAATGATATCTAGCTCACCGTGAAAAGTCCCTATAGTCCAGCTCTGTTCCTGTAACAAGTATGAAATTATTTCACCCTTCACTGAGGTTTATTGGGGTCCTCCAGATGTTTAGGATACAGAGGACTAGTTCGTCCCTTCTCTCTCTCCACACTCTCACCAAGCATGGAATGATCATGGAGAGAGACTGTAATGAAGGATTCTATGGTAGGTCTTTGCTTGGTGCAAAAGGAATAGCAGAAGGAAAGGAATACCAATCTCTGCATCAAACAAAAAGAGACATATGTGTAGCTATAAGATGAACATATGCCTTTCCTATGGATGCTACTAACATGATACCTGCCAAAGAATCATAAATATTCATGTTGTTTGAAACATTTTGATGTTTTCTTTGACATGGTTTGCACTTTTAAGTTCCATTTGAATTTGTTTCTTAGAAGCGACACTATTTCTGTTTGGTGAATGCTCATGCTGCATAATTCTATGACTATTCTAGCCTTGTGGCTAGAATAGTCATGGAATTATAGAATCTTAGAACCATAGAGTTGGAATTGCTCACAAGGGCCATCCAGTCCAACCCCCCTGCCATGCAGGAACATAGATTCTATAATATTAATTCTAGTGATTATAGCTTAGGGGTGGTACAATGCTAAAAGTAAGCTTGCAGGTGCAAGTTAAACTTTATGTGCACACATTGGCATCTACCTTTCTGAACAATGAACATGATTGTAAGCTTGAAACAGGACAGGAGTGATGTCACCATTTTTCAACTGCCTTGGTGGGAGCCCCTGGTGGCGCAATGGATTAAACCCTTGTGCTGGCAGGACTGCTGATCTGAAGGTTAGGTTGCTGACTCGAAGGTTGCTGGTTGGAATTTGGGGAGAGGTCGGATGAGCTCCCTCTGTCAGCTCCAGCTCCCCATGCAGGGACATGAAATAAGCCTCCCACAAGGACGGTAAACATCAAAACATCTGGGCGTCTCTTGGGCAATGTCCTTGCAGACAGCCAATTCTCTCACACCAGGAGCAACTTGCTGTTTCTCAAGTCACTCCTGACACAAAAAAAACCTGCCTTGGTTGAAATGTTCAGACGTATTACAAATCCTCACTTCCTCAAGAAGCTTTTCTCTGGCTTGGAAACGTAAGATGAGATTTGGCACAAATATTTTGTGTTTGGTCAGACCAGCAAGCTTTGCATCTTCATGCGTAACAGGTTTTCTTGACACAATTCTGGTGAAACTATCCTTGAAACACTCACTGATGATTTTGGGTCAACATGATGTACATAGCTAGGTACTCTTTAGGAACATAGACATAAATTTGTTAACTGCAGAGATTACTTTCTGTGATCAGCAAATATTAGTTTTTGTGAGCGCCAACTATACCAACTACATAGTAAACTTAGTTGCTCAAATTTTTTGCCCTGGTACATTCAGTATTCTCAAGAGGTGCTCTTGGCACTATATTTTACAAATAATAGGAATACCTATATTTATAGCATTTTCACTTGAGGTAAAGACACTGCATGCTTCCAAAGCAGCAAAAGGCCAAATGAAAAACAGTTGTGTCTCATTTAAAAGCTTTTCAGGCAATTAAAAAAGACAAAAGGGAAAGATAACTAAAGGCTACCAGGTATACATTCCATTCAGTAGGATGAAACAAAACGTGACATTAACATTTATGCATCTGTTTTTTCTTTATAAAATAGCAGCTGCAGGTATAGGATTTGGATCAGAATTATATAATATTTGGAGAAGAAATTGTTAACGTTTAACCTATAATGTGGGTTCAGTTTAGATGTAGAGCTTGGCAGTAGCACATTAAAAGTAACCTTCCATTGTCTGCCACCAGCAATTTTTTGCAGTTCGACCACAGCACCATCCTGGAAGTACTTTTCCAGAGTGTGATGGAAGCCATCAGGCTCTATGGTTGAACTGAAATCAAGCCTGTGTGAAAAGGACTTATACATGGGTCATATCAAAATCCATAATTTTGGCCCTCAAAACTGCCCTCGATGTATACAGGAGATCAACTTAAACATTAGTATATAAACTCAGATCCCGTCTTTCCAAAAGGGAAGATGGGTTGAGACGCCTTAAACAGGCTTCCCCCCATGTGATAAGGCATGGTGCGGGGCACGGGGCGAAAGGTACCCTCACCCCCTGGGTGGGTGCCGCTGGAATGCTGTGAGACTGACCAATTCTGACAAGGTGGAAAGAGAGGAAAGCACCGATGCCACCCCAGGAGCCCAGCAACCCCTAGCCGCTTCTGCCATTTCCCTCCTCAGGCATTCAGAATGACAGAAGCCACAACATGGCAAGAATAAAGAGCACCAGTGCTTCCTTAATGTTCTCCTGGGATGGATTTAGCTCTTGCCTTTTGCTGCCCTGCTCAGAGAAGGATATGTTTATTTAAAGAGTTAAGGTGCAGTATTCATATTGATCCATGGGTGAGTCCACCCGATTTTGGGGGGATTGATTTTTTGACTGAAATTTCTTAACTTATACATGAATATATAGGGTAATTACTGAATTACCTTACTTATTGATGAATAGTGCCATCATGTTTCACAAATAATGTAATGAGTGAGAAATCAAGTTACTGTCATGATTTAATGCATTATACTTACTAAGTTAAGGTTTTACTGTTTATAGACTCATTTTGACAGGAATGCTTCAGGGTTAAGCCAGCCTCTTACCAATCCTAGGGATATTTGCATGAGGAGTAATAACAACACAACCTTTTAGAATCTCTGATCTCCCCAGGGGAATGCATTTCCTAGACTATGGGAACCTAGGTTCTTGGCTGCTCCCACCCTTCCTGAGATACGAAAATTTCAATCAATATCTAGACCAAGCTATGCTGTGAGATGTATGTTTGCCAATGCCTGCTCCTGAAACTTTTCTTGGTAGTGTCTCCGTCAAAGAGGTTTCAAGATGCTGCAGTTTGGGCCACTGGAAAACAATGATGTAGTCTTCTTGTAGTTGTTAAATGCATTGAGATGGGTAGCTGGAGAGACCCCCTAAGATCCTTGCACTGCAATCATAATTTCCTAACACATTGATCAACAGTGCCTTGGATATCCTTTGAATGGACATTGCATAGTGAAAGAAGGAAGTCTGGGGAAGATCATGTTCAGTTATTAATTACTATAAATGTTGTGACTGCGCCTTCGGGGATTATGGTTGATGGGGATGGAATTTGAAGAGGAAGAAAAAACCCTCGTGATGAGGGTTCCCTGGAGGAGTTGCGCAGGAAGCGACTTAGAGAGTTATATGGGGGATCTTCTGAGGAAGATTCAGATGAGGAGATGGATGCTGAGGAACAGGTGGTGGCTGGGGAAGCGGGCACTGAATGGGCACAGCCACCGGAGATGTCTGGGGATTTGGGGTCTATGGATACTTCTGAACCTGGGGTTTCTGCAGGAGCTGATCCCAATTGGGATGCTTGGAGAAGGGAGGATGGTTCTTTAAGTGTTCATGGGGCTAAGTGTGGGCAGGATGATTGGGACTCCGACGAATTGCTAGGTACTCCAGATCCACGAGCTCTAGCTGTGTGGAGCTCAGACTCTGAGTAGATTTGGGACACCTGGTGTTTGGGTGTGAGTGTTTGGTCACCCAGGAGGAAGGGGAATAAAATGGGAATGTTTGGCCACTGCACTTTGCGTGTGGCAAGGTGTTGCTGAGGCGCCATTGGGATCTCTGTGTTTCCATGAAGACTGGACTTGGACTATGATTTGAATCTGCTGTTATCACCTAGCTTGGCTCTCGCTGTGTCTTATCGTGGACCTGTTTTGGATGACTGCACCCTCTTCAGACCTTGGACCGGAATTTGACCTTGCTACTGCCTTCGCCCTGTGATTGATGACTACTATCGGCTTTTGACTCCTGGCTTGCTCTTTGGACACCGCTGTTATCTCCTGACCTGACCTTGGAATCCCGGACGACGTCTTTTCACCATCCTTTTGGAGCCTTCGGCTTTATCCACATTGTGGAAGCAGTCTACTGCATTCTTTGTTTGTTTGTTTGTTTCCTGACCAATTTGGTGTTTTCTTTTGGGAACTGTTCCTTTGAAAACTACAGAGCCGGCTGGCAGGGCTTGGACTCAGAAAGTGCAGTTTGCACTAAGTTTGTTTAGCTTTGTTTTTACCTACTTGTGTTGCTGAATTATATTTTTGTTTGAACTGCTCTTGAAGCACTGATAGTGAAGTATTTCAAGGTTTTTTCTGTGTTAACATTACTTTTTGGCTTATCTGCTGAATAAACTCTATTTTTGTTCGCTAATTGGCATCTGACTCTTGACAATAAATGTGAATGCATGTCCAGTTTACAGTCTCATAAATATTGAATATGCTACCCCAATTATTAGACTAGGCCCAGTGAGTGAATTTACATAATTTCCATTGAATCGACTTTATTTGGAACTAACCTCTGGATTTAATCCTTAATGTCTGTCTATATCAAAAACCAGAGTGACTGGATTAAATGTCAGAAATTTCAGAATTAAAGATGAAGGTAACACAAAGTTCAAGATAATAAAAAAAACCTTTCTCTTTCCATTCTCATTCTGTGGCAGAGATGTAGGAATGAAGGAAGATCTCTTGGCACTTTGAAAGGCAACTGTCAGAACAGAGGACATGCATCTAAATTTGTTTTATAAAGCTGATAGATTAAAGAATAACATAATTGAACACAGCGTCTTAATGAACAAAGATTACAGGTGTTATGGATTCTGTTTTCACCCTAAAGATAAAGAGGTCTGGCACATCTCTGGATCATTTATTCAGTTGTTCTGATCTAAGTTATCATTTGCTTCCTGCTACAAAGCACAGCCTCAGGGTTCCTCCCAAGGTGTTTTGTAAACGCTTACATGCAGAGTAGAAGGCATGGACTACTGGGAGGATCCTAAAGGGAAGAAGAAAACAAAAATACACACAAATTTCCGATTTAGGTTTGGCTGCAATAAGCAGAACACTGAGCATTCAGTGCTGTTCTAAATCCCTAACAATAACATCAGTGGTAACTTGGAAGGTTAATCATAATACAGACAAACAATCCTACTCCTATATCTCCAAATCAAAGTATGTCTTTCTGCTTTGTGCTTGCACCGTCGATTCAGAATAATTTCATGGCATCTGTGCTTTTTTGACAGAATAAACACAAACTCTCTCCCTGCATCATCTTTACAGATTGTAAACAGACTCATTTCTCACTCAATGCCCCACTCTGTGATAGGTTTTGACTTGACTATCCTAATAAACTTCTCATCCAAATGATGGAATGAAATGGTGCCTATTCTGAACACCCATGATAGTATCAGTCACTTAAAATCTGCCATTAAGCATTATTTCTTTATTCTGTTTTGGCAAATAATTCCTAAAACTACTTCACTTGGCAGATAGAAATTAATCATCATTCTTATTCTAGCTCCCTTGACTGAAAACAGCAACTGCTGGGAAAGCAAGGATGAGAGGGGGCTCTTGCTCATGTGCTCTGCTTGAAGGAACTTCAAGGGCATTTGGGATGTCACCAGGAAAATGGGGAGCCGGACCAGATTGGCCTCTGGTCTGATCCAGAAAAATTCTGGTGGAGAACTGTAGTGAATGAATGGGTGGTTTTAAAGGTGAGTTAAATAAAATACATGCATAATTTTTAGATATTAGTTATGATATCTAAGAAGAATGGATGACTAAGATAATATCTGCTCTTCCTTGCAGCTGGTGTTCCCTGATGACTCCTATAATTTACAATCTCCCTGCCTCATAAGAAAGTTTATTCCAGAGAGAATGCATGAGTCCATCATGACGTTTTGAGGCCTCCCTTTTTCTCTCTGTGTGTGCATAGATTCATGGTCATATCAAATTGGGATTCAATTTTGACAGAGAAATTCAAATGTGCATTTTCAAAAACGATTGAATGGGACACATTGTTGAATGCATTCTCTCATTTACTAAATGTGGTTTTGGGGGGAGTATACAGTTTTTCCACATGAATTTTTAAATATACACATGGCTGAACACTTTTATGAAGTGAATGAATTGCGTTGTTAGACATGAACTTTGAACAGCAAATCACATGCCTTCTGTGGGGTGTAGGAATTGGGTATTGAAGTATGAACATAATTTTTTGCAGACTCATATTATTAAACAAAAAGCCAGCACAAGGTATCTAAGCAGCAAAAAAAGCTGGCTAAAACCTTGTTGGTGTCTCATGCATGTTCTCTTTTGGATATGATTGGAAAATTTCGTCCAATAATGAGTTACTATATTCAGGTCATGGTCATGTGTGGCACCGTTGTGTATAAATGTGTGTTGTGTATGGACATGCACGCACCTTATGCATGGATATGTGTTGTGGAGTTATTTTATTTCGAACAATAGTCTTGAATGTGTTCCTTACCTTATCAACTGGTTTAATTAGTGCATTGGATGGTGGCTGTGATGCATTCATTTCAAGGCAGCTCTTGCAATCTACAGCAGAAAGATTTCTTTCATCATTTAACACATGCAAATTAACTGAAGTACTCGCTGAGCTGGACCACCTGTTAAATATAAACAGAAATTACCTCCCTATCAAATGAACATATACATTTGCTGTGCAGAGGGTAACAGTAGTGATATGTTGGCATCTCTTTTGCTTTTTTAACTGAATTTGATCTTCAACAACGCAGATAGATGCATCTTTCAGATCCTTTCATATGAACTCATTGCCATGAGCATGCAAAACATGCACTATATCTTTGAACTATGCATACATGAGATGATATAAACATTATTTAAACTCAAAAATTAGTGTTCCTTTCAATACATTTTATATGTTAATTGGGTGCAAGGCCAGAAACAGTGATAAACTATAAATCGTTTCTTTAAAAAGTAATAGAAGCAGTACTTATATAAGTCTGAAAGAAGAATCAAATAGAATATATTGATAGTGCCATCGGATACCTGTCTGTTCACAAGTAAGCCCCATAGTTTTATTCTAGGATTGAAGCCTGAAAAGTACTGAGTGCCGACAAAGTATTGCTAATTTGTTGCCCAGACTTCGCATTGCAATGATACTATTAATCTTGCGAAGTGCTCAGTCGTTAGTTGAACGGAGGTGTTTCATTGTTTCTTTCTGCAGAGCCTTCCTAATGGAGATAAGGTTTAGACTAACCACAGGGCAACAGAAAAATTTAATCCCAGGGAAGTCTCACTTATCATCATTACATATTATTTGACAGGTGGAATAATGTAACAAACCTCAGTCGGGCAGCGAGTGCTCAGCGGAAGAGATGAAAGAGATGCATTTAGTGGGAGTGCCATGTGAAGTATGCAAATGAGAGCGGAAAAGAGCAGATGCAAGGTTAAAAACACTCCTTCCTCCCACTGTGCGATGTTCATACAGAGCGTACATCATGATATTCCAGAGATGGACTGAGCCTGACAGCTGTTTTCACCTTTATGTGTTAGCCATCTCAAGTGACTCCAGACATCAAAATCAATTTAGCACACATTCATTTTGCAAATGCCTGTTTTCTCCTCCAGAGAATGTGCTGCTTTGCAGATCATAGGCTTGATCTAGTTTCTGTGGGCACCTCATCACATAAAATAAGTAAATAAAGAGGCATTGCTCCTAGTTCAGAGAAGTAAGAGCATAGAAGAATAGGATATGCAGCCTAGATGGTAGTTTATTTGAGCAAGATCTGGACAGTCTGTCTGGATGTTCATGTTGAATTGAATCCCAATTGAATCAATGGGACATACACCCAAGTTAGTATGACACAATTCCTATCTTTACTAAATTTGGGATGCCATACTCTGTTATACTATGTTGATAAATTTCAAAAGATCATGGAAACCTTGAGGAGCACATTAGCTGCCCATGCCTGAAGGATTACATTTCCAAAGGACAGGCATACCAGGATAGTTGGATTTGTTAGGAGCCACCATACTGACACCCCATAGATAACATGTTTGTACATTTGTGATTACTTAATTAACTTGACTTGATTTTAGTATTTTATTTAGTCCATAATTTATTAAAGTATTTTAGATATCCCCAATATCCACTGATCTCAGAATGAGCTGCAATCATTTCAAACATATTAATAAATTCATCTAAAAATAATTTTAAACACTTTGAAACATTTTAGCAATCTACATAAAATCAAACCAGCACACCGAAAGGTCAAAAATGAAACCATGATCTTGCAAGACCCAGAGTACTTTAGTGAGGAATTCTCAGGTTTTTGCTTGGTCCCATAAATAACAGCAACACTGGGACTCCTCAACTACAGAAATTCAGTCAGGAAATTCAAATCATGGGTCTCGACATGATTCACTACTTCCAATGGGAGAACACAAAGGATTTAACTGACACAATTAGGGAGAGGTGTTCTCCTAGATGTTTATGTCCTAAGCCATTTAGGTGCAGGCAGTCCCCAAGTTACAAGATAGGTTTCTGTAGGTTTGCTCTTAGGTTGAATTTGTATGTAAATTGGAACAGATACATTTTTAAAGTGTAACTCAGTCAGAAATGTATATATATATTTAGCTTTGGATAGCATCTGGAAAGGTTAACACCCCTATGGTGTTTGTTTGGCTGTCTGTGCCCCTGTTCAGAAGATTTCACGTCACTTTCTGTCTCTGTGAGAATTGGATTTTGAAAAATCTGGCTTATGGAAACAAGGTCTAGTGATAAAGTTTCAGTGGAGACACCTTTCCCCCATGAATACTCTTTCAGGAGTGAATTTCCCCTCCGAGAGGTAGATTCCCCTCACGTCCTGTTGTCTAACCCTCGTTTGTAATGATAAGTCATTTGTAAGTTGGATGTTTGCCCTATCCACAAGCTCTGTGTCACCTGCAAGGACAATCCCATGGAGAGTGCCTTGCAATAATCAAAATCTGGCATTTTCTGTAGATGGAACATCCTCAAAAAGGGGAAAGAAATGTCATTCTTTCCAACTTCCCAAGCTTATATTAACCCCAGAACAGATTTCCTCTGTGTCATATTCTGATCAAAATGCTACTTTTCTTTTCTTCTTTGCTCATTCTTCCTTATGTTCCTAATGTTCATTAGTGTGGTACCTCTATGAAAAGGCAGGCTTTTTGTATATAACTGAATTATACCTGTATCTACATATCTTTCACCTTAAAACCTGAAAGCACCCTCTTGCTATAATGCCTTCCAACTGTACATTAAAAATAGATGCCCACCCCAAACTGCATGTAGTGCTCCTGGTTCAGTGATCTATTAGAGAAGAAAAATGCAGCAACCGCCCCTGCAAAGGGAAGGGCATTCTTCTTGCTGTGGTGATCAGACGTCCATATGGTTGAAAAATGCAGCTATGGGCACAAAGTCCTGTATCAGTAGAAAAGTTAACAGGTGATCAAAACTTTTTTTCTTTCAGAGCCACCTGCCCACCTATAATTTAAGCCTTGTTCAACACTCATTTTGAAAAACACACTTTGGTGTCTGAAAAGCTTCCACGGCTGCTATGTAAGAAGAGGGTGCTTTGTACAGTATTTGAAAGAGAATAAGGTCAGAGAGGTGATTGCAGGCAGAAACGGAACAAGTTGATTCAGTAAAAAAGAAAGAGAAAGCTAATCTTGTGGACTTGGCAGCTTGTGCTTATTGCACTTGTTCCCTCCCTCCTCCCCTCCCTCCCTCCCTGCTGTAGGGCATGAGCTATGTGATGCTGACCTTGGCCTTTCCTCGGTACAAAAGAATATTGCACTGCTATCCTTCGGAAACTCTCAACAGTGTAAATACTACTTGTATATTTTATTAAAAAAACAGAAATATAAACTGTGTTAATTTTAGAAAAGGCCACATCTACATACTCGGGGGCCCATGAACTGTGTAGCTGGACAAATTCTTATAGAGAATCTGGGCTTGCTGGTTACTTGCCATCAACATGCTTGCTAGTTTTTTCAAGATGCGTGTAAGACTCCTAACAACTTTTTGTGCAATCCTGCATTCCTGGAAGGTGGCCCTGGAGACCACATGATTGAATGGATATTTTAGTTCTTGAGCAGAGAAAGAAATCTGTGCTCAGGAAGGAAATTGGACCCTGGCTTCATCTTCCCAGTTCCTGCAGAAACATCTGCCACTTTGCAGAAAACTGTGCTGTAACTGGGAATTTGGTTTTGGGTAAAATTTGTGCATGGCTGATTTGCATGGAAAACATTTTTTAATGAAGAGAAAAACATTTTCTGCATAGGATATTAAAATTTCAACTCAGAAATACTAATTCCTGTACAGAAAATGTTTTCTCTGAAAAAAAAAGCTGTAACTGGGCATTTCTTTCAGGGATTTTTTTTCACCTGGTTGATTAGCATAGAAAACAGTATTTTCTGTGCAGGAAATAAAATTTCTGTACTGAAATAATTTTTCCCCTACAGGAAATGCTATTTCCTGGGCAGAAAATGCCATTTTGTGCAGAAAACAACCACATACAAATTGTGCACAGAGTAAGTTCTGAAATGTGTATAGCCTTCATAAATAGCGTGATTTTTTGAATAATTTCTTGCAGTGGGAAGAATATTGCTAAAATTATTCATTGATATCTTCAAGAAGAAATTGAGGCCCGTCTACATAGCTGAATGAATAGAATCCCACATTTTCTGCTTTGAACTGGAATGTATGGCAGTGTGGACTCAGATAATCCAGTTCAAAGCAGATATTGTGGGATTTTCTGCCTTGATATTCTTCCCTGATCCATTAGAACAAATGGCAGCTTATAAGGTAGGTTCTGGAAGCGGTTGTGTGTTTGAAACATAATTCTGACCAATGACCAAAATGCTTTGCACTGAGTGAAATATATCTCTGGCTGGCCTGACTATAATTTCAATTGATGCATTTAGCCCATGGCCAGAGGTTGCCTATCTTAATGTGAAGCAAGAAGTTTGGGAGGGAGAATGAGGGAAGAAACATTACACAAAGTATGTAAATCTACTTTGGAGAGATAACACTTTTCTACCCATGTCAGAATTAATTTGTTGAACTCTCTCCCAACTATCGATTTTGGCTAAAACTCAAACACCTTGTTCTTATTTCATTTTTAAAGATGTTCTTTGCAAGATCCAGAGAGCAAATGCTCATAGCTTATTAGAATGGTAGTTGAGTACACTGTATAACACTTTTTGGAGAGCCATTTCGTACCTCATGACTACAAAGGAGAGTTTTCTGAGTCACCTTAACTGAAGAGATATAACAAGATAAAGCCACAGCTTATTGTATCTGATTTTAAAAGTGGATGGAAGATATTCTCATTTTCTTATTAACATTATCATGCCATTTGTTCCATTCTGCTGAAAAGCAAAATTTGGATTTGACTTTAGTCCAATGCAGTACTGGGCAAATGGATTTGTGCTGGATATTAATCAAAGTGGATTTCTGTACCCTTTCTATGAATTGTTTTTTTTTTAAAGCAAAATGGGTTCCTTAAATCTTTCTCATCTGAATACTCTTAAGAGGTCAGTAGAACAGCATTCTGGTGCCTTATTAAAGTCTGCTTATATTGTTAGAAGTTGAATATTCCAAATTAATAAGTTTGAATTTGTACATGGATGTGGGACATGCAAATGTTAAAGGTAAATTCAGGATTCTTGTGTAACTTAATAAATAAATGAGGCTCATTTATTTGAAAACAGAGTCCATGGATTTCAATAATTAAATACAAAGAAATCAACTAATTAAATGCACTCTATATCAAATGTCTCACACACTTCAGTTATGTTGCCCAATGGATGTGCCTGCCCCAATCTAAATTAATGGTGGGAAATGAGTACTTATTACATAGAAATTACATCTGTAAACAGTTGGTATAATTAAAATATTTCCTGTTTATGTATACACACAGGGTACTCTGCATTGGATTATTTATAAATGGTACAATGTAACTACCTACCTACACATTCATTTGATTTTAATAGGATCATTAATTTTCTTACATTTAAATTAATGGATCATAAATATTAAACATGCTCGACATTGGCTAGATTATGCCCATAGATTTCTCACTCTCCAACCCTTTCCTAAAGATGCTGTGCACTAACATCTATTTAAATTGTAATAATGAACTTTTAAAAATAAAACTCTAAAATATTGATATAAGCACTTTACAAATTTTATCAGATTAGATCTTTCTTGACACTCAACAGCTTCTAAAATGGGTTTAATATGCTGGATAAATTTAGGACCTTTTCACACATGCCGCCAGAATTGCCCACCCAGGGGGTATGGGGATTTGTCAGTGTCCTGGCTTCTATCACAGACCACACCTGGAATACTGTGTCCAATTCTGGGCACCGCAATTGAAGGGAGATGTTGACAAGCTGGAATGTGTCCAGAGAAGGGTGACTGAAATGATCAAGGGTCTGGAGAACAACTCCATGAAGAGCAGCTTAAAGAGCTAGGCATGTTTAGCCTGCAGAAGAGAAGGCTGAGAGGAGACATGATGAGGGCCATGTATAAACATTTGAGGGGAAGTCATAGGGAGGAGGGAGCAAGCTTGTTTTCTGTTGCCTTGGAGACTAGGATGCGGAACAATGGCTTCAAACTACAGGAAAGGAGATTCCATAGAATCACAGAATAGTAGAGTTGGAAGAGACCTCATGGGCCATCCAGTCCAACCCCCTGCCAAGAAGCAGGAAATTGCATTCAAAGCACCCCTGACAGATGACCATCCAGCCTCTGCTTAAAACCCTCCAAAGAAGGAGCCTCCACCACAGTCCGGGGAGAGAGTTCTACTGCTGAACAGCCCTCACAGTGAAGAAGTTCTTCCTGATGTTCAGGTGGAATCTCCTTTCCTGTAGTGTGAAGCCATTCTTCCATGCCCTAGTCTCCAGGGCAGCAGAAAACAGTCTTGCTCCCTCATCCCTATGACTTCCCCTCACATATTTATACATAGCTATCATGTCTCCTCTCAGCCTTCTCTTCTGCAGGCTAAACATGCCTAGTTCTTTAAGCCGCTCCTCATAGGGCTTGTTCTCCAGACCCTTGATCATTTTAGTTGCCCTCCTCTGGACACATTTCAGCCTGTCAACATCTCCCTTCAATTGCGGTGCCCAGAATTGGACACAGTATTCCAGGTGTGGTCTGACAAAGGTAGAACAGAGGGGGAGCATGACTTCTCTGGATCTAGACCGGGGTCCCCAAACTTTTTAAACAGGGGGATAGTTCACGATCTTTCGGACCGTTGGAGGGCCGGACTATAGTTGGCCACTGAGTAATAACAACAACAACAACAACAACAACAATAAAAAAGAGGGTTGGAAGAGACCCTTTGGGCCATTGAGTCAAATCCCCTTCTGCCTTTGTGCACTGAAAGCACAAGCAAAGCACCCCTGATGGATGACCACCCAACCTCAATGTTAATAGTAATAATACTTTTTCTTTTGACATCATTTTTTTTATCTTGTCTCCCTATTTCTGCCATTTTGCACACCACTACAAATTACAGGAAAGGAGATTCCACCTGAACATTTGGAAGAACTTCCTGACTGTAAGAGCTGCCTAATAGTGGAATACTCTGCTTCCAAGTGTGGTGGAAGCTCCTTCCTTGGAAACGTTTAAACAGGCTGGATGGCAATCTGTCGGGGGTGCTTTGTGCTTTTCCTGCACGGCAGAGAATTGGACTGGATAGCTCATATGTTCTTTTCAAACTATGATTCTAAAGTCAGGATTGTTTGTGCCATCACATTTCCCATTTGTACCTAGGCATGTGCGATCAAGAAAAAAAGTTTCAAAAGTCATTACAAAATTAGGGGGTGGTGACATTTCACTTCTAAATGTTTCTAAAGTATGGTTAGTAAAAATGTTGTTACTATAATGAGAGTAATGAAATTTTGTTACTTTTTCATTATAGTAATTGCACATAATTACTATAATTGGGGAAACTTCAGGGGACTCTTTCTCCCTCATTATTACAGTTATTGGGATGAAACTTTCCAGAATGGTAGAACACATTTGCCACTATTAGCTCATCAAGTCTCAGAACCAGGTTTTCATGGATTTTTGGAGAATTTTCAAAGTTTTTATAAATAACATTTCTTAAAAACGACAAGAGTCATCTCCTTAAATATTCTATACAGTGACACAAGATAACGGGATCATTCCCCCCAGCTTTCAGAAATATTCATACATCTACTGATTTTAGGGATTTTTAAAAAAAGTTTTGGCAAAAACATTATTTTAAAAGCTACAACAATTAACTTATTGAATGTCTCTCATATTAACTAATAGAAACCAATATTAACCAATTCTACATTTTCATAAAATCCTAAAGTTGGAGAGGACCCCCAAGGGCCATCTAGTCCAACTCCCTTCTTCCAGACAGGAGGGCACCATCAAAACCCTTCTGACAGATGGCCATCCAGCCTCTAAATTAATTAATATTCTTCCCCTATTGAGTTGGAAGGGACCCCCAAGGGACATCCATTTAGGGAGTTCTTCCCAGCCCAGCACAGATTTACTTACTAGTATTAAAGTATCAGTCAGTCCTCTTTGCAGATTCAACAATTTTTGGAACCCTGGCTGGCTGCTGCTGGGGGGGGGGGGCATTAATTTAAAGAGGAATGAGAGCCTTTTTGGCTACTTGGCATGAATATGAAACTGACTTTGGGAGGCTTCCAAGCATTACAAAATTAAAATAAAAAGGATTGGGTAAGTTGGATTCTTAGGTTTTAGGCTCAAGCAACCCCCACATATTGGATATTACTTTGGAAATACAGATTTAACAAATTTGAATACGACTTACAAAACTTACAAAATTTTTGCACAAGCCTAGTATATATGCTTGTGAAAGCTGGGCACTGAAGAAATCTAATAGGAAGGAAATCAACTCATTTGGAATGCAGTGCTAAGAAGAGTTTTGTGGATATAATGGACTGCCAAAAAGACAAATAATTGAGTCCAAGAGCAAATCAAATCTGAATTCTACATAGAAGCCCAAACTGCCATACTTTATGCACTGTAGATTTACAAGATGTGCAAGTATTGTGATTATGGTACTATCCAAGGAATACTGACCTTAACACCCCATCCCCAATTATCACGAAGTAGTTGCTATGATCAACAGCATCCTGCTTCCTTGTTGCTCAGAAAACAACTGGCTACTGTTTCCACCCACTCCATCAGCTATCTCAGGAGCAACTGGCAGAAACAGGCTTCTTGTTACAAAATTCTCTGATGCCAGAGATTGTTTACATGGGGAGGGGGAGCTGTTGGGCATCTACTTTCCAAACCCAATAAATTAGGATCGGGGGGCTTTTATAGTGCCTTATGCCACTCCTAAGCTATGTGCTACATAGAAATCATGACTATGAAAGCCACGAGCACATAACTCCAAGTTACACATTTGTAATTTATAGAGGATTCTAGCCATCATGTGGAGAGTTGGTTTACTAGAAAAGACAGCAATTCTTAGTTATGTAGAAGGCAGTAGGAAAAGAGGATGCTTACATCAGAAGTGGATGGATTAAATCAAGGAAGCTTCTGGAAGCTTCTGGAAGCGTACAACTCCTCTGTTGCAACAGCTCCACTGGCTGCCAACACATTTCTGGGAATAATTCAAAGTGCTGGTTTTGACCTACAAAGCCCTATACAGCTCTAGTCAAAGTTATCGAATGGACCGTATCCCTTTCTATGAACATCTATGATCTCTCTGTACTACTACCTGTTCTAGTGTGTTTGGTTTAGTGTGCTTTTGTCACATCCCAAATAGAATACTGCAGCACGCTTTTCGTTGGGTTGCTTTTGAAGACTTCAGAAGCATCAAATAGTCCAATGGGCGGCAGCCAGATTACTCACGGGAGTGGTGTACAGGGAGCATACTACCCCCCTGTTATGTCAGTTCCACTGGCTGCCAGTCTGCTACGAAGCTGTGATGACTCATGGGCCATGTAGTCCCATTCCTAGTGCTGTTGTGACTGACGAAGAGGAGAACTTGGGTTTTCCTCCATTTCAGCCAGAAAGGGAACCATTTCAGCCAGAAATTGAGCCTTTGCACCTGCAGGAGGCTTGTCTTCCAGAAATCTCCCAAACAAGCCCGGAGTCGAGTTCTCCCCCTTTTTTGCGCCGTAATTACATTCTCCAGCAGAAAGGAGTGCAACAGGCTAATCGCAGGAGTTTGAGAATAGCAGCAAAGCATTCAGATGATTAAGCCTGTTCCCATGAGAAAATTTAGGGAGTCATACATCTGGACACAGAGATTGACTTTCGTTTCTGGTTCCCCAGAGAAGTGTTCTCTGGTGGAGAAAACAAGGCCTATTTAGGTTCCTTGCTCCCGGAGGGATCTTGCGGAGTCAATTCGTCAGCAACTGGAGTAGTGTGTGTGGACAGCTACTCCGCTTCCAAGCCTTTGTTCCTGATTCAAGCCTTCGTTTTCCAGCCTTGTTCTTCCACGGATTTTGCCTTGCTTTCCAAGACCCAGCCTTGCCTTGTTTCCCGGATTTTGCCAAGTAAATACCACGGATCTTGTTCTTGTTCCTCGTTCCTTGCTGCCTTGTATTCAAGCCTTGTTATTCCGAGAGTCAAGTTACTTCCTAGCCTCGTTCAAGTTCATGGACTAAAGGACCTTGTCATCTCCCCTCACTTTGCCTGGCAAAGTGAGTGTTTCGGTTATTGGA
Source organism: Anolis carolinensis (assembly GCF_035594765.1). Taxonomy (NCBI): domain Eukaryota; kingdom Metazoa; phylum Chordata; class Lepidosauria; order Squamata; family Anolidae; genus Anolis; species Anolis carolinensis. Next base: position 132,487,559 of record NC_085841.1, read on the forward strand.
TTACAACTTTGGACCTTAATATTTCATATTGGACATTGTTTCTTTGGACTAATTTTGACCTTTCCTGAAAGGTCTAATTCTGGACTATTTTCTACACTTGTTTTTATTAACTTTATATACTCCTTCAATAAAGATATTAGATAGATTCTGGCCTCTGTGTTTGGTTATTGGTGCCCTGCAGCCTGGGTTCTGACAGAAGCACAATTCAAAGTGCTGGCTTTGGCTTATATAGCCCTAAACGATTCCAGCACAGCTTATCTGTCTGAACCTATCTCCCTCTATTACTCACCTCAGAAATTAAGATCATCCGGGGAGGCCCTGCTCTCAATTCCACCACCCTCGCAAGCGCGATTGATGGACGAGAGACAGGACCTTTTTGGGCCCCTTGTCTGTGGAACTCATTCACCAATGAAATCAGAAGAGCCCCTTCCATCCCTTGTTTCAGGAAAAACTTAAGACGTGGTCATGGGACCGAACATTCGAACAGTAGCTGTAGCAGTTCAATAACTGAGAATTTTAAAAGCGATTGACTAATGGACTGATCCTGAACTATGATTTTGAACTTGCATGATTTTAATTGCTGTTTTAGTCATTTATGTTTTAATCACGATGCTGGGGAAAAAGGAAGGAAAAAGGAAGAGAGGCCGACCAAGGGCGAGATGGATGGACAGTATCCTTGACGTGACTGGCTTGACCTTGAAGGAACTGGGGGCGGTGACGGCCGACAGGGAGCTCTGGCGTGGACTGGTCCATGAGGTCACGAAGAGTCGTAAGCGACTATGCGATTGAGCAGCAACAACAAACATGTTTTAATAACTGGTTTTAATTGTAATTGTTATTTTTTGAAACATCTGGGGACCCAGGTTGAGAACCACTGCCATAAGTCAAAGTCAGTTCTATTCTACTGTAGTTAACAACAGCAAAAAGGTGCCTTTTCTGTAAGTTATAAAGACAATCAAGGTGGTCTAAGTATTTATGTAAGTAGCTTACTCCTTCCTTTCCAGTTATTGTAGTAACAGAGTGCACCCTTTGCTCTGTATCCAGATTCTGGTGAGAAGCAAGTAGGCTATGTTGAATGTTCCTGTATTGCTAATGGACATTGACCTATGGAATCATGTTGGAGGACCTAGAAAAAGGCCTCCAGAAGTGAGCTCTTTAGGTATCACTAGGTCACCTAGTGCAACTCTATGGTCAAGTACTGGTGGAAGTTGACATTAGAGACAAGCTGGAAGATATGGAAGAGAGAACATAATAATAATAATAATAATAATAATAATAATAATAATAATAATAATAATAATATCCCACCCTATCATGGAGACTGAGAGTGATCTTAAACAGGCAGTGGCAAACTTTCAATGCCGTAAGGTGTTAACAAAAAACAAAAAAAACAAAGCCATCCAAATCAAAAACAAATCCAACATCCACATAGTATTCAAAGTTGTGAACAATCACATCCTCAGAAGTTACTGCCTGAAAATGTGAAGGGTTAACTATACAAACATATACACTGAATCTTTTAGAAATCATTTCCAGTCATCACCTTCATTTATCACCTTGTAAAATGAATTGGTTTTTTTTAAAAAAAAGGAAAAGTGGAGTGATATCACTAGTTTAATACGTTATTAGTAAAGGCAAGGGTTTCCCCTGACATTAAGTCTAATTGTGTCCGGCTCTGGGGGTTGATGCTCATTTCCATTTCTAAGCCGAAGAGCCAGCGTTGTCCATAGACACTTCCAAGGTCACATTTGCATGTTTTCGAACTGCTAACTTGGCAGAAGCTGGGGCTAACAGTGAGAGCTCACTCCACCCCCCAGATTCAAACCACTGACCTTTTGGTCAATATGTTCCGCAGCTCAGCAGTTTAACCGCTGCGTCACCGGGGGCTCCTAATACTTTATTAGGCTAGTGGAATTTCTAGGATACTAGAAAAAAATGCTGGTCCCCTAACTCAGATACTCAGAGAAACACTGCTTTAAAGCATTCTAGTGCAACTCTCACATAGTGATTTCCTCTCAACATGACACAGTCAGATAAATCTCCTGTCCCAAAATGTCTGCATCTCTATCTCTCTTCAAGAATCTAAACAATATAGCTGCTTTCATAAACTCTTAGCAGAGCTGTTAACTTTAACTCTGAGTGTTCTTAGCCTTTGGCACAATCTGATAGTTGTGCCAAAGGCTAAGTTGTCTGTCTCCTCTTGTTGACTGGGTTGCTAACCTTGGCAGGGCACAAGACATTATAATGGTGGCGGCCACGTTTGCAACCTGCTGTGATAAGTCCGGACTGGAGGTAATGCACCCCTCGCTGTGCTCAAAAGTAAAATGTTTTTTTAACCTTACAGCAACTTTGAAAGAAATATATGATCAGCCTCTAAGACCCCTTGACATAACATTAAAAACAACAGGGAGCAACGATAACAGCATTTTCCCCAGACTGGGATATTGATGTGAACAAAAAAAAAAGTCCTGCTGAGCTAAAGGAGAGGCTTTATGGGTTTCTGTATGGCATAAAGCAAGGAATATCTAAATGCTAGAATCTCAAGCAAGCAAGTCACAATGCTCTGACGCCAATCCTGAATTACTTCCACAGACTACAGGGTGGCCTTTCTGTAAGAACAACTTTAAAAAAACTTCGAAAAAACAACTCTAATCCACTTTGATGTTGCAGCTAAATAGCTTGTTCTACAATTCAATTATACTGAAGTACTTTTTTGAAGACTTAATCCTACTAGCATCAATAAGACAAAATTGTTTTTAATATAAACATTTTACATGACCCACATTCTATATTGGTCTGAAAATGTGCAATCGATCGACTCTATTGTTTGTACAACACACTCTTCTACACAGCGTGCAGAAATGCTGGCTTTATTTTAAGTGACTTCAAAAAGTTTAGAGATTCTTTTGCTCTATTCTATCTTTTTTTTTAAACTGGCGATATTAGTATCAGTATGCTTTCTATGAACATTTTTTCCAGTTCTTCCAGCTGCCCTGAATCCCTATATTGTGAGAAAGGAAGGATAAAAAATAAATAAAGTAAATAATTCCAGTATTAAAGAAGGTAAGTTTACTTCACAACGTATAATGTTTGAGCTTTGGGATTACCTGAATTTGGTTTCCCATTTGGTTTGCTTTATTCTGAAGGGCAGCCAACACAAATGAAGTCTCATGTAACCATTGTGGAATTTAGTCATTTGCTTCCATAGTTGAACATAGCTATTGAGAACAATGGCTGGGGGATAATGTTTTTTATTGCCCATGTATACATTTAGACATTTATTCCTCTAACCATGTGCATGTTATTTCCTTTTCAAAACAATGTCCTAAAACAGAGATATCGATCGGATCATAATTTTCATGGTAAAGTGAAGATTCAAACTAGAATCTCTTCAGTTCAGTTTTGATCAACTTCACTACACCAATTAAATATTCCTAAATCTAAGATACATAGTGGTTTTAATGTTCTACATAGTGAAATGGGGTGGCATCAAGAAGAAAAGAATTCTTTACATCTGGGTGCTGTATACACTCATATATATACTCAAGGGCAGGTTTTGGAGCCAAAATTATTGATTTTGATATGACCCATGGATAAGGGTCATTCTGCAGACAGAGGAAAGCACCAATGCTGCCTTGGGGAGCCGGTCACCCCTTGGCTACCACTGCCATTTCCCCACCTAAGCATTTAAAAAGGGCAGACGCAGCACCATGGCAGAGAGAGTAGAGGGGTTTGGTGCTTTTTAAGTTCTCCCAGAATGGGCTAAATTCTTGCCCTTGCTGCTCTACTCAAAAAAGAAGATAGTTCCTTTTATTTTATAAGAGTTAAGAAGCAGTACTTACACTGACTCATGGGTAAGTTGACTAACTTTTGTGGGGTGGTTTTTTTTACTAGACTTATCTATATATATAAAAGAGTGATGGCATCAGGGCAGTGGACAAAACAACAAAACTACAGGCCCCCCAACCTCGAAATTTGACAACACAACCCATCATCCACGCCTCTAGGTTGATACAACAAAAAGAAAAGAAAAATAAAGTCCTAATTAGAGGGAGAGCAATAATTGTTTTTATCCAATTGCTGCCAGTTTAGAGGGCTAATCTCTGCCCACTTCGTTGCCTAGCAACCAAGGGACAGCCAGGTTTCAGTTAGGGGACAGGCAAATTTAGGCCTCACTTAGGCTTCTTCCACAGATTATCTAATTTGCACTGGATTATATGGCAGTGTAGACTCAAGGCCCTTCCACACAGCTATATAACCCATTTATAATCTTATATTATCTGCTTTGCACTGGATTATCTTGACTCCACACTTCCATATAATCCACTTCAGTGTGCATTTTATACAACTGTGAAGAAGGGGCCTCATATAATCCAGTTCTAAGCAGATAATATAAGATGATCAATATACAGTAGACTCTCACTTATCCAACATAAACAGGCCGGCAGGATAAGTAAATATATTGGATAATAAGAAGGGATTCAGGAAAAGCTGATTAAACATCAAATTAGGTAATCGTTATACAAATTAAGCATCAAAACATCATATTATACAACAAATTTGACAGAAAAGGTAGTTCCATGCGCAGTAATGCTATGTAGTAATTACAGTAGAGTCTCACTTATCCAACACTCGCTTATCCAATGTTCTGGATTATCCAACGCATTTTTGTAGTCAATGTTTTCAATATATCATGATATATTGCTAAATTCATAAATACAGTAATTACTACATAGCATTACTGCGTATTGAACTACTTTTTCTGCCAAATTTGTTGTCTAACATGATGTTTTGGTGTTTCATTTGTAAAATCATAACCTAATTTGATATTTAATAGGCTTTTCCTTAATGCCTCCTTATTATCCAACATATTCGGTTATCCAACATTTTGCCAGCCCACTTATGTTGGATAAGTGAGACTCTACTGTACTGTATTTACAAATTTACCAGTAAAATATCACAATGAATTTGAAACACTGACTACAAAAACTGATTATGAAAAGGCAGACTGTGTTGGATAATCCAGAACATTGTATAATCGAATGTTGGATAAGTGAGATTCTACTTTGATATGAAATAATTTCTAGGATAGAATAATGCAGAAGAATATAATCTCTAAAACCAGGACAGTAATAAAGAAATAAAGAAATAAAGAAAGTAAATAAAGCAAGGAAATTGGAAATTCCACAAAGGAAACAATCAGGGCCAGCTAACACCTCCCAAGAAAGGATTCTTCCAGAAAGGAAGCTGAGAAGGCAGTGAAGCACTATGTATTACCAAAGTCATTATTATTACTATCATTACTATCCTTACTATTATTATTATTATTATTATTATTATTATTATTATTATTATTATTATTATTATTGTGTTGCGGTCAACCGTGAAAATGAATACAATCTGGCTCCAAGTATTCAAAAACACTAAAATCAGAATATATAAAAATTAATGTGGTATAATAAAACAGAACAATACAATCTCTAAAATCAGAACACTAAATAAAGAACAACACTCTGAAAATAGGGGAATTCCACACAGAAAACAATCAGGGCCAGCTAACACCTCCCAACAAAGGATTCCCATCATCAAAGTCTGGCCAATCCTCTGTTTTCTCAGGGCCACAGACAGTAGAAGCATATAAAATATCGCAAACAACACCACTCTGAAAACAAGGTAATTCCAGACAGGAAACAATCAGGGCCAGCTAACACCTCCCAACAAAAAAATCACTCAGGGAGGAAACAGCTAGGCTTTAAATCTGCAAGGCCATTACATCCTAATCATTTTTCCTAATTGCAGCATTCATACTTGCCTCCAACAGACAAAAAAAAACAATCAGAAATATTGTATATTCACAACCTTTAGGAAATAATGTCCCCTGATGGCACAGCATGTTAAAGCGCTGAGCTGCTGAACTTCTGGACCGAAAGGCCGCAGGTTTGAATTGGGGGAACTGACAGAGCCCCCACTGTTAGCCCCAGCTTCTGCCAACCCAGAAGTTCAAAAACATGTAAATGTGAGTGCATCAATAGGTACTGCTCCGGTGGGAAGGTAACGCTGCTCCATGCAGTCATCCCACATGACCTTGGAGGAGTCTACAGACAACGACGGCTCTTCGGCTTAGAAATGGAGATGAGCACCAACCCCCAGAATCAGACATGACTGGACTTAACGTCAGGGGAAAACGTTTACCCTTTACCTTAACTACCACCAATTCCTCAATACTTTATTTCCCATACCACCATTCTTCGCCACAGCAACGCGTGGCCGGGCACAGCTAGTAAATGTATATAAGGAGCCCTGAGTGGCGCATGGGTTAAACCCTTGTGCTGACAGGACTACTGACTTGAAGGTTGGGTTGCTGACATGAAGGTTGCCAGTTTGAACCCAACCCGGGGAGAGTGCAGATGAGCTCCCTCTGTTGGCTCCAGCTCCATGCAGGGATATAAGAGAAGCCTCCCAACAAGGATGGTAAAAAAAATCAAAACATCTGGGCGTTCCCAGGGCCAGAAGTGACTTGTAGTTTCTGAAGTCGCACATGACATGAAAATAAATATTAGTGTATGTAAAATCCAAATGTTAAAATAATATAATTTTTGAGCTGTATTCAATTCCACCAGTTTTTGTAGAATCCCCAAATCTTTTTAATCATTTCCAGATATCCTATACTCCTCCAATTCTATTTAATTTTTTTAATGCAAACATATTGCTCCTGGAAGCTTTATAGTACAAAAGAATCTACTCTTATAGCAAAAGCCCTGCAAGCCTAGCAGTGAACTCAAGAACTGGAATTGAGTTCACTGATGTGATGGCCATATTTGGCTGATGCGATGACCAAATTTGAGGTAATACTGCCCACAATGTGCCTGCCTACCATGACTACCCATTCCCATGCAGTCTGTATGCTACTGTCCCAAATGTTGACAATCTTAAGATAAAACTTGAGATGTGGAAACAGTTCACAGTGTAATTTCAATCTGTGGGTGGGCATGAAGTCCAGCTAGAGAAAACTGTACTGCTGCTGCTGCTCAATCGTTTAGTCATCTCCGACTCTTTGTGACCTCATGGACCAGTCCACGCCAGAGCTCCCTGTCGGCCGTCACCACCCCCAGTTCCTTCAAGGTCAACCCAGTCACTTCAAGGATACCATCCATCCATCTTGCCCTTGATCGGCCTCTCTTCCTTTTTCCTTCCATTTTCCCCAGCATCGTGATCTTTTCCAAGCTTTCCTGTCTCCTCATGATGTGGCCAAAATACTTCAGCTTTGCCTCTAATATCCTTCCCTCCAGTGAGCAGCTGGAAATTATTTCCTGGAGGATGGACTGGTTGGATTTTCTTGCGGTCCAAGGCACTCTCAGGATTTTCCTCCAGCACCAGAGTTCAAAAGCGTCTATCTTCCTTCGCTCAGCCTTCCTTATGGTCCAGCTCTCACATCCATAGGTTACTATGGGGAATACCATTGCTTTGACTATGCGGACCTTCGTTGCCAGTGTGATGTCTCTGCTTTTCACTATTTTGTCAAGGTTGGCCATTGCTCTCCTCCCAAGAAGTAAACGTCTTCTGATTTCCTGGCTGCAGTCTGCATCTGCAATGATCTTTGCGCCTAGGAATATAAAGTCTGTCACTGTCTCCACGTTTTCTCCTTCTATTTGCCAGTTATCAATAGGTGTAGTTGCCATGATCTTGGTTTTCTTGACGTTTAACTGCAACCCAGCTTTTGCACTTTCTTCTTTCACTTTGGTGATAAGGCTCCTCTGATCCTCCTCATTTTCGGCCATGAGAGTGGTATCATCTGCATACCTAAGGTTGTTAATGTTTCTTCCAGCAATTTTAACTCCGGCCTTGGATTCCTCAAGCCCCGCATGTTGCATGATGTGTTCTGCGTACAAGTTGAATAGGGAGGGTGAAAGTATGCAGCCTTGCCGCACTCCTTTCCCAATCTTGTACCAGTCTGTTGTTCCGTGATCTGTTCTTACTGTGGCTACTTGGTCTTTATATAGATTTCTCAGGAGACAGACAAGGTGACTTGGTATCCCCATACCACTAAGAACATGCCACAGTTTATTATGATCCACACAATCGAAGGCTTTAAAATAGTCAATAAAGCAGAAGTAGATGTTTTTTCTGAAACTCCCTGGCTTCCTCCATTATCCAGCGGATATTGGCAATTTGGTCTCTCGTTCCTCTATCTTTTCTGAACCCAGCTTGGACATCTGGCAACTCTCGCTCCATGCATTGCTGGAATCTGCCTTGTAGGATCTTGAGCATGACCTTACTGGCATGGGAAATAAGTGCCACTGTACAGAAGTTTGAACATTCTTTAGCATTTCCCTTTTTGGGTATGGGGATATAAATTGATTTTTTCCAATCTGATGGCCAATCTTGTGTTTTCCATATTTGCTGGCATATGGCATGCATCACCTTGACAGCATCACCTCCCAAGACTTTAAACAGCTCAGCTGGGATCCTGTCGTCTCCTGCTGCCTTGTTGTTAGCAATGCTTCTTAAGGCCCATTCAACCTCACTCCTCAGGATGTCTGGTTCTAATTCACTCGCCACACCATCAAAGCTATCTTCTATATTATTATCCTTCCTATACAGATCTTCTGTATATTCTCGCCACCTATTCTTGATCTCTTCAGCTTCTGTTAGGTCCCTGCCATCTTTGTTTTTGATCATCCCCATTTTTGTCTGAAATTTGCCTCCGATGTTTCTGATTTTCTGGAAGAGGTCTCTTGTCCTTCCTATTCTGTTGTCTTCTTCCACTTCCATGCATTGCTTGTTTAAAAATAGTTCTTAGTCTCTTCTGGCTAACCTCTGGAATTGTGCGTTTAGTTGGGCATATCTCCCCCTATCACTGTTTCCTTTTGCCTTCCTTCTTTCTTGAGCTACTTCCAGTGTCTCAGCAGACAACCATCTTGCCTTCTTGGTTTTCTTTTTCTTTGGGACGTACTTTGTTGTTGCCTCCTGAATAATGTTGTGGACTTCTGTCCATAGTTCTTCTGGTACTCTATTTATTAAATATAGTCCCTGAAATCTATTCTTCACCTCCACTACATATTCACTGGGAATATTTGTGAGATCATATCTAATTGGTCTGTGTATTTTCCCCATTCTCTTTAGTCTGATTCTAAATTTTGCAATAAGAAGTTTGTGATCTGAACTACAGTCAGCTCCAGGTCTTGTTTTCACTGACTGGATGGATGTCCGCCACCTTTGGCTGCAAAGGATGTATTCAATCTGATTTCGGTGTTGACCATCTGGTGAAGTCCATGTGTAAAGCTGTCTTTTAGGTTGTTGGAAGAGAGTGTTTGTTATGCACATTGAGTTTTCCTGGCAAAATTCTATCAGCCTACGTCCTGCTTCATTTTGTTGTCCCAGACCATGCTTGCCTGTCATCCCGGTTATCATTTGACTGCCCACCTTAGCATTCCAATCTCCTGAAATGAGAATAATGTCTCTTTTTGGTGTGTTATCCACTAAGTGCTGCAGATCCTCGTAGAACTTATCTAATTCTGCTTCTTCAGCAGCTGTGGTTGGGGCGTATGTTTGGATCACTGTGATGTTAAATGGCTTGCCTTTAACTCGAATTGAGATCATTCTATCATTTTTGGGGTTGTATCCGATCACTGCTTTCGCAACTTTATTATTAACTATGAAGGCTACTCCATTTCTTTGGTGTTCCTCTTGTCCGCAGTAGTAGATCTGGTGGTCATCTTTTGTGAAGTGACTCATTCCAGTCCATTTCATGTCACTGATTCCCAGAATGTCAATCTTTAAACTTGACATCTCACCAATAACCACATCCAGTTTGCCCTGGCTCATAGATCTTACATTCCAGGTTCCTATAGTGTGTTGATCTCTAGAACATCGGATTCGTCCTTCACCTCCAGCACCGTCGGCCGTTAGCCTTCCTTTCGTCTTTGAGCTAACTGCATCATCACATCTGGGGCTACTTGGACTAGTCCTCTGCTCCTCCCCAGTAGCATTTTGACCATCTTCCGACCTGGCGGTCCTATCTTCCGATGGTATACCGACATTTCTCTGGTTGTACTGATCCATATAGTTTTCATGGCAAGAATACTGGGGTGAGTTACCATTACCTTCCTCAGGGATCGTGCTTGGTCTGACCTCTCTGCCATGACCTTCCTGTCTTGGGTGGCCCTGCACAGTATAGCTCATGGCTTCATCGAGGCCCCAGCACCACGTCAAGGTAACGATCCAAGCTGGAGGAAAATTGTACTACCCATGCATAATCTGATTTTAGGCTGTTGATATTCACGTGCATACACTCTCTCCTTCTGCTTCTTCTTTCCTTCTCTCTGCCTCTCTCCCTGTCCTCATGTTTTATCATTGCTAAATGTTTTTACCAATGCCTGGAAAGTTACTTGAAGAAAAAATAAATGTGATGACATGATGGAGCTGTCCACAATTCAACAGATATTGACTATTCTCTGTGTTTTTTTTTACACGAAGATAACACATGTTTTACATAAAATTTGCCAAATAAGAATAGCTATGGAAAATAACAACAATAATCACAAATGAATACTTACCACCAGCAAACCACAAGCCAGCTTAACAATGCCAAAAAACTGACGAGAATGATACCTAAAATGATGGAGACCAGAGAACCTTTGGAGAGCTTCCCAGAATCTGAAATAATAAAAATTTTATTTTTATTTTTCATCTACAAAAATGAATAAAAGCTTTTTAAAGATGTACATGAAACTTTATCAAATTTCAAAGACAGCCCATAACCCATTTTAAAGCGGTTTTGAAATATTCCTGCTATTTGAAACTGATTGTGCATAGTGCTGTGAGAACTGTTTTGTATTATCATCCTTGCTAATCTATGTCCAACAGTGGCAATTTTGCAGTTCAGACTAGAGATTTAAAGAATATTTGAAATTTTACTTCAAATAATTACACTTCAACATGCTATGGGATTTTTTATGACTGTTTAAAGGTTGTTGGGTTGTTTTTTATGTATAGGTACATTTTATAAAAAAAATAATTTCTGTGAGGAAAACTCCCCAAACATATTGTGCGAAAAATAGGGAAAATCACATATTCAAAAATTCTCCTAAACTTACTCAGTGGAGAAAATTTTCTCAGTTTATTTGTAGCGTGAATGCGAGAAAGAAATAAGCTTCAGATTTACATTGCAAGTGAATATTATTTCCAAGTTGGTCAGATCTGACAATCAGTCTATTAAAGTCTGGGGAAATCTATAGGCTTCATCCTATGGCATCCTTGGAATTATAGTTGGTTGTGTACTCTAGAGTGCTCTAGTGCTATAATTTAGGGATAGTTGATTTCTGGAAGATTAAAGCCCAAACATTAACCATATCGGCTTCAGAAAGATACAATTGCAGACTCTCTATTACAGGATAATAATAATAATAATAATTATTATTATTATTATTATTATTATTATTTTGATTCCGTAGCCCACTTGTTGATGGATGTCCAGAATCAGCAGCATCCACCGCAGTCCTTTTTCTCCTTGGCGATGACCGAGCCAGTATAGACTTCATTTTGATTTGATTCTCCATAATGCTAATGGGTTCGGTGCTCTTAGTTCTACTTCTCAGCGGAGACCTTTCTGGCTTGGTTGGACCTGTCGGTAGTTACACTACCGCCAGCACAGCTCTCAGTCATCAGTGGAGTAGTTAAGCCCCCACCACCACCATGGCAAGGTGGCACCTATGGGGGGGGGGGCTTAACATCACACAGTCCTAGACACTTGGGAATTGTTCGACTTGTGATTTTGTGAAACGAAATCCAGCATATCTATCTTGTTTGCTGTGTCATACAATAATAATAGTAATAATAATTTTATTCCTTATTCATCTCTCTTCGTAGCTTGAGGCAGGTTACAACATCACTAAAACACACACAATAATATAAAAACATTCTACAAAAACACATATTAAAACATATTTCTACAAAATACACATTAAAATACACAGAAAAAGATGCAATATAAGATAAACCTTATGCATAAAAGGGAATGAAAGTTATATAAGGCTACACCACAAAATTTCATTAGAACTATTATAGATTTTTGTGAGCACTTTGGTTGGAAGACTGAAGCTGCTTTCATGATGTAACACATGCTGATCATGTTTCAACTGCTCAAAAACTGTAAACAAAGAAACCAGTAATATCTATATTCTGATTGCTGTTTTAGAATAGTAAGCAAATTACAGCTAGCTCAAGGTTTTCTTTAGATATTTCATCCAAATGTCCTTCTCCATTACGATTACTTGGGGGCAAAGGTTGATTTCTCAACATTGTTTAGCTGGAGTGTGACATTCTATCTGCAGAGTTCCTGCCATCAGAAGGCAGCTCTGGCTGTAGTGTTCTCCATATCTGGCTATTTACTGTCTATGGTGAAGAGGGTGAAATGCAGCATCCAGCTATTATGCAGTTGGAATATTCACCCTCCCAGATCTCTAAGACTGAATATTTGAAAAGGTGAGATCAGTGCTGTTCCCCTGATCAGTAAATGGTGTAGCAGCATTTCTGGAAGCTACCAGGGATGTTGCAGAAGGAGGTATTGAATACATATCTCTCCAAAGTCCAAAAAAGAGCCATAGCTACAGGTTATGCATATGGATGTTGCAAACAAGATTCCAACAAAAGACTAACATGCAGCTCACCAAGGTAATGCAATTGTTTTTCAGAAATGTAAAGCCAGAATTCTGAGACTATATAGCTAGTGAATTACATTTAGACTGTAGACCAGCTACTATGCTGGCAGCCTTACTGGTCTCCTCCTGCTTCTGTTGAAGGAACATAGGAAACCACACTGTACAAAGTCAGATATATTATTGTTGGCAAGAACAAATAATTTTACGTTTGTGCTCCACTTTGAGAAAATCCTTGAAAATCATGAAGTTCTGAGAACTATTTGCAGTTTAGAACTTGTTTTGTGAAGAAAATCACATTTTCTGCACATAAATATTGCTTTCTGTGCATCAAACATGTTTTGTGCACAAAAAACTCCCTGTTTTGTGTGCCACTCCCTTTTGTACATAGAGTAAGCCCCAAACTGTAAAGATTTTTGCTTTGTACACAGAGCTGGGAAAGGCCCAAAGCTTCTGACCATATAACATATACACTCCATGAGAGGTGAATTCCCTCATGAAAAATCAGACATTAGGCTAGGTAAATGTCAAGGGGAAACCTTTACATTAAGTCTAGTCGTGTTTGACTTTGGGGGTTGGTGCTCATCTCCATTTCTAAGCCGAAGAGCCAGTATTGTCCGTAGACACCTCCAAGGTCATGTGGCCAGCATTATGGAATGGAGCTCCGTTACCTTCCCACCAGAGCAATACCCATTGATCTATTCACATTTGCATGTTTTTGAACTGCTAGCTTGGCAGAAGCTGGGGCTAGCAGCGGGAGCTCACCCCACTCCTTGGATTCGAACCACCGACCTCTAGGTCAGCAAGTTCAGCAGCTCAGGTTTAACCTGCTGTGCTACTAGGGGCTTGCTATTTTTCTATAAAGAGAATCTAGATTTTTTCCACTATTAATCATAACAAATTAGACATGGATAATTTTGCACTTAATAACAAAGATAACACATTTTTCAATTCTGTGTAGCTCTAAAATTGTGGCTTTTGGAGTAAGCTGCACTAAATAGGTGTTAACTGATTTAACCTAGTATGGCTGAGGCATTTAATTGAGCACAAAGGGATACATGACATATAAAGAAATATGAATGAGTCCCATGGAAGAATGTGTGGTCCAGCCAACCATTCAGAATTATTAGCAGTCTAGAACTTGCCTCTAATATTGAACTTTTATATTAATACACGTCATAGTCCTGGGACTAGGATATGTGTGCCATAATATTATAAAATTTTGTTACCACCAGTTTAAAATTTTCAATTTTCAAACTGAAAACTATTTTCAGAGATATGCCTTTAATCTTTAAACTTGTAATTGTTGTAATTATTTATTGTTTAAGTTGATTTTATTGTAAGTCCCCTGTAATCTTAGGATATACGGTGGAATATGTTAAATAGTTAAACAAACTAGTATCATATATATTCATTTATATGTATTTTATTTTCATGTATAAGTTGAGGTTAGGCTTTGAGGCCAAAATTATGGACTTTGATATGACCCATGGATAAGTCCAGGGCCATTCCATGGAAGAAAGGGGAAGCAAAGGCATCGTTTTAGGGACCTGCCATCGCCACCAATTCCCCACCCAGAAGTGGCACCCCAGCAGAGACAGTAGAGGGAGGAGGTCAATGCCTTTTTAAGGTTCTCCCAGGATAGATTAAGCACTTGTTTTGGCCATTCTACTCAAAGAAGGGGATGGCTCATTTTTTTTTAAAAAAAATAAGAGTTAACATACAGTACCTATACGGGCCTGTGAATAGGTCCATCTGGGTGTTGTAGAATATTTTTTATTGAATGTTTTTAGACTTATGCATTAGTACATACAGTAAGTTTATTCAATTACACTTCTGATTTTAATGTTAGCTTTGTGATAGCTATGGTGTTGTTTCAATATGTAGGCCAAAGGATTATGCAGATTATATTCTAGGTTTTCTCCCTTAAACTGAGTGGGAAATTAAATATTAAATTTGAATTTTATAATACTGTTTTCCATGTCAGACTATTTGTTGATGAAATTTAGTAGCTAATCCCCTTTGCAAGATTTCTACCCCTGTGGACTAATGACCCCCAACTGAAGTATGATTTGGTCCCATTTTATTTTCATTCCAGTAACATTTGGCAGCTATTCAATATATTATTCTTATATCTCTCATTTTTTTATTGCATTACCTTTGCATTCCAAAAAGCCAAATATCTGTTTTTCATACGTTTTGTGCTGATAGGTGCTAACAAAAATAATCTAAGAAAACATGATACTGTGAAGCTGTTAGTGAGTAAATAGAGCTAGCTTTAGATTGGTTTGGGTTCATATTTCCATTCACCTCAACCCATGACATTTTGATGATCCTAGGTTAGTTATCTCTCCAACAATTATGTGGGACTTTAGGTTTAGAATACATATGCAGTCATTAGCCATTTTAATTGGGTAAGTTTTGAATTTGAATTCATTCCTAATCCAGAACAAAATCAGGCCAATTCAGATGTACAGGCAGTCCTCAAGCTGTGAACAAGATAGATTCTGTAGGTTTGTTATTAAGTTGAATTTGTATGTAGGTCAAAAAAGGTACATTTTTAAGTGTACCTTAAAATATAAGCTTTGGATAACATAGATAGGGTTAACACCCCTCTGGTGTTTGTTTTGCTGTCCTTTGTTCAGAAAATTTCACCTCAGTTTCAGTCCCTGTGAGAATTGGATTGTGAAAAAATTGTCTTGTTGTGGAAACAAAGATTGGTGATAAAGATTCAGTTGATACATATTTTCCCCATGATAACTCTTTTAGGAGTAAATTTCCCTTCCTGGGGTAGATTTCTTTCACTTCCTTCTGTCTCACCCTCACTATGTATTGTGTGTAAATCAGATGTTTGTACATACTAGAGATGTGAACATGGAAACAACATTTCTCCAGGGTGAGTCAAACTGGAGTCTGCGTATTGCTAAATACTAAAAAAATCCTTAGAGATCTGTCTCGGTAACTGATGCATTCCCTACAAGCACTTATACTAAGAAAACATGATCAAGGAGAGGGGAAGAAGGAAATTCTGGAGCGTATTTTAGCAATTTTTGTTTTTCATCACAGAGACTTGTTCTGCCATAATTTTCCAATCTTGATACTTTATGGGAGAGATGTGAAATAATATATAGTTTAATCCATTTTTCTGAATCTCTTTCTGAAGACTAGGAATGTCAAAAACCTTTTAATGGAGTCTGTAGAAACCCGAGAGTCTATAGCCCCAGATGCTTGCTTGGAAAATGCAGCTGAATGTTCAAGTCCTTCTGCCTCTGGCATTCTAGTCTCCACATCCATCACCCACACTGTCCTATGGCACTTTCTGTAGGTTTGCTGTCGACTGAGCAGAAAACAAAAAATATCTAAGCTATTTCATTTATTACAACTCCCTAGCCTTTGCACTTATCCTTCTGACATTTTGCCGGTTTCTGGCCTAAGGACAGCCTTATTAAATATCCAATTGTCCTGGAAACTGGACAAAGTTAGGAAGCAAATCATTCCCTTCCTTCAGATTGTACTTCTGTCTCTATCTTTCTACCCATTCCCACAGTTTCCTAAGTAGGGCCACCTCTCTTTGGTCATTTTCACAACAATTTCTTACAAAGAGGAAAAGGGGCTCTGTATGACTCTGAAATGACAAAAGCTGCCTTTTTTTTTTGCAAAATTCCTTGCAACTATTCTTTTGAAATGTGTCAGATATGAGCCCCACTTGCAAATTTCATACAGTTTTGCCAAAAAAAGACTAAATTGTCAGTTTCCCCTTAATACTTCAACCACCACCACAATTTGCTTTAAAGGCAGGCAGCACTACAGCCTTGACACCTACTCATATAATATATGGCAAGCATTCTATGTTCTAAAGAGACTACTGTGACAATACTGAAACATAAAACATATCCATGAATACAGCATGTGCGAATCACAGATCCAACTCTAATATTCCCTTTAGTTATTCAGAATGTGTGGCCAGAATGTGTTATTGGACTGCAGCTCCTATCAACACTAGCCAGCAAAGCCAATGGTAAGGAATGTAGGGAGTTGCCATTCAACCCCATCCCACTGGTTTTACACTTTTGCCCATTAAGCAGTGTGGTCATCTTACCTTTACAGCTTTTCCCATCTTCTGCTAGTTCGTAGGGATCTGTACAAAGACACTGGAAAGTTCCCTTAAGGTTTACACATTTTGCAGAGGAATGGCATGGTGGATTGTCTTTGTTTTCACATTCATTGATGTCTGGAGACAAACACAAAGGAAATACAATTATAAAATAAGAGTGGAGTCTAAGAACCAGATCCAGGAGCACAAAAGCTTAGTACTGAACTCTGCATCCTCCATTGGCTTCTCTTTGTTACAATGATATCTCATTTTCTCTTTCTTACATATCCTACAATCATCCTGCTTTTACTTTACACTTACAAAGTCCTCTGGGGACTTTCATTGCATGCTTTGCCTCTCCTCCAAGTAGAAGTGATCAGAGGTCCTTTGAAAGAAACTGTTCCTGAATCTAAGAAAAGACATGGACTCAAGCCATGTTGATATTTTTCCTGTATGATCTTAGAGGGTGTGAGAGCTTCAAAGTCTAAAAATACCACAAACACATGTGAGACGTAGTGCTGGGGGTGCAGGTTTATTAAAGGGTTGCACAGGTGGCCATATTGTCTATCCTAGTGTAAAACAAATAGAGATGATCTCACATGTCTTCAATTGAATTTGATTGTTCTGTTCATCTCTTCTGCTCTGTGTTGCAATGGGAATGTATTGCATAAACACACATGAAGCCAATAAAAGGTTTGATACTGTAAAAAACCTGACAAACAGCTACATAATCAGTATGTGGTAGCATTTTTCTGGTCTCAGTAAGAACATGTCCCATTATAGTTCTTTGTTTCCATAGAGCAGACAAATTGCAGCTTATCTGCATTCTTTAACATAGTAACAGAATTGGTGAGAATGATTCATGCAATTTATTCATTCATCTTGTTTCCAGAGAATTAATCTGCTTGGAAGGGGTGGGATGTTATTAACATTCATTTAACAGCTTTATTCCGTTATGAGGCACTTAGGTGGATCACATTCTGGAGGCTACATAGGATGTGACTAAAAGAGAAGGCTGCAAGGCCCATTTCAATCATACCATTATTTCAATCATTTTCTCTTCCAAGAAATGTTGATAAACAGGGTTCATCACTGGTAGCTCATGCATGCAAATGAAACCATCACTTCTTAAAACATCTTGAGTATGGGCTTATTAAATTTCTTTTCTTGGTATTTTCATCAGGGTTGAATATGCATGTACATGCAGAAGCTGGGGGATGCTGTGTACCATCACTTGTAAAAGTGCAATGTAAGAGGAGTGTGAAGTGATGTAGTGCATTGGAATGAACTCATAAAATTTTCACTTTCATTTGGAACCTGGATCCAATAAATGTTGTACTGATGATATGAGAATATGAAGAATGAAGATAGATAGACATGTGCTTCTCTTTCTGGTTTCCACCTTAAAGTGATCAGACCAAAAAAAAAGCAAACATTCTACCCTAGACAATATGTGTCAAAGCTTGAAATTAGTTCATTAAAAATAATTTTCTATTTGTACTTGGTTAATTTTTAAAACAATGATTAAAAAGTTGTTTCTTTAATCATTAGTGATTATATTTATGGGTTAAAGAAGGATTAATGGTTCACATTACTTCATTACTTTCGGGAGTAATGAGGGGTTTGGCATTTTTAGTGATTTTAATTGGTTTTCTGAACTTTAAGCTAATAACAATGTAATAAATTAATTTTCACTAAAACTATTAACATGAACACATTAATTTCTGATTTAACACTAGCATGTCACTGTTAACATCAATGCTCTTTTACTCTTGCATGTTTCCAATGACTTGAGCTGGTGATCTCAATTCAGGCTACATGAGCACCGTGGGTGAACCTACTTAGAAACTATGCCTCCTTCCTTATCAAAGGCAAATGAAGGATCACTAAGACAGCAAGTCAATTGACACAGCTAATTATTTTGCCACCAATAAGCAGTGATGTAACAACAATTGGCATATAATATCCAATGACTCTGCCACTGCCTTGATACTTTATCTCCAACCTATCCTTTCTGTGATTCACGTCATAGAGAGACATGGTGTGGCAAATAACACAAGGCTTGTTGAGGCACACTCTCTGTTTAGGAACTTTATCCAACACCACTCACTACTCAAATATTACTCCTACTAGCTTTGACCTAATAATATTTTCAGATGCCATTGTGGCTGATTTTCTCCCTGTTTAATGCATGTTAGGGATGGATGTGGGACTTTGG
This sequence comes from Anolis carolinensis, assembly GCF_035594765.1. Lineage (NCBI taxonomy): Eukaryota > Metazoa > Chordata > Lepidosauria > Squamata > Anolidae > Anolis > Anolis carolinensis. Next base: position 132,506,526 of record NC_085841.1, read on the forward strand.
GTGCAACTTTGGGTAGATTAGAAGATTCTGGCCAGTTGGGGGGAGGGGAAAAATCAACCCCTCGCCCAAATTTCAATTTATGTTTTATGGTGTGTGTGGATTTCAAGCGTTTTTTTTTTTTTTGGAGCCTAAGGGCTGTTTTGCCCACCTCTCATCTGGTTGCTCAGCTTAGAACCATCTTCACAGATTGGTCAAAGTGACATTCCTTGGAGAACAAGCAGATGAAAGCTTGGCTAAGCATCCTATTCTTTCCCAGCTATTGGTAATTTGAAGATTCAGAGAAAAAAAGGGTTCCAGTTAATGCACCATATGAAAACTTGGCATAACTTTGCATCTAAGCTGGTTTTATTTCAGTTGCATTCATTGAACGTTCTCTTACATCTCATGGATAAATGGCGCAGAGTAATGGTTGATGATTATGATCATTTTTTTAAAAGAATTAAATCTGACAAATGAGACTACTATGAAATCACAAAGGATGAAGAAATTCAAGCCACAGAGACTATAATTTTATGTGAGATCTCAAAGCTATTCCAGAAATTTAGTGATGCTCATAGACATTTCAAGGCTATCTACAATTTGCTTTACCTTTGGCCTCAATTAGTTTAATTCTTAGGATGAATGAATCCTGATACTCTATAACCAAGAAATGTAAGGATAAGTAACTAGAAAAGAACATTTTGTATGTCAGCATTCACAGTGAAGGACCTCATGCATTTTTGTGATAGAGAAAAATATACAGATAGAGTGGGTCCTCAGTATCTGCTGGGGTCTGGTTCCAGGCCCATACAAATAATAAAAATCAATGGATGTTCCAGTCCCATTATATACAGTGTTGTAGTGAAATAGCATCCCTTGAACAAGATAAATGAGTGCCGGAGAGAGTCTGAGGCTTTGCGAAATGACTGGAGGTTGCATAACAACATAGTGTTTTTTGTAAGTAAAAATCAAAGTTTATTTCGCAATTTTTTCAAATTTCTTCAAGCTATGGTTAGATGAACCCATCGGTACAGAACTTTTGGATAACAATGGCCAACTGTGAATTCAGCCCTCTAATAGGCACGATGTGGAAATATTCCAATATACAATGGAACACTGGCCCTCTCATATGGCAAATTCCAGGCAGTGGTCAACTAAGTGGTGGTAAAGCTCTTTGCTGCTTTGTGTGGCTCTGGAATTGGCTATATTGCACCAAACTGTGGATAGTTGCTTATCTCTGATATTCTATGTGGAGTCCAAATATAGTTTTTAAAGAGAAAATGGATGAGGGAGGAAGAGAGAGACAGAGACAGAGACACACAAAACCCAGATGGATAGCGCCCATCGTCTTATAAGGCTTTGTTGGTATTCTTGCTAAAAATTAATGAGACAAGTGAAAAATAGAAGCACCTTGGCAGATGGGTGGTTTTGAATTCCATGTTTCATTGGTACAAGATAATTGTTCTTCTCCTAGTAGCTTGTATCCTTGGTGGCATGAATAGGTAACCATAGATTTTTCTGCTTTGGAGCAATAAACATAGTCACCATGTTCTATGCCTTTGGGAAAACCACAAGCCAGTTCTAGAAATAAGCAAAATGACATAAAGAAAATGGGTTAATGCCCTTGGATAGCCTACATATACAATTTTAGGGAACTAAAAACTTGTTTAATTAATGCTTAAAACATGGTTGGAAAATCATGCAGACCTATGTCCAGACTCAAGTAAAACCTTATGTTCACTGAAGCAAGCTACATGTTTCCCATTGAATTCACTGGACTTTCTTTGGAGTAAACCATTGCATTCCCATTCACTTTTCAGGCTTTGATGTTCTGATATTGGATATTTAATCTAAAAGGCTTTTTCTGGCCTGCTATAGGTTTTGGGGCACTTGCTCACCTATAGGTTTTTTTTTAGAATGCATCAAAAAGAAATCCCAAATTGGATCAGAGCAGCTGGGCTAACATAAATATCTCTATTTTTGGAAATATATGCAGATATATTTGCATTTTATTACCGTAAAAATGACATTATCATACCAGAACAATACATTAGAGATTATTCGAATTTTATGGCAAATCAAAGATATCCATGTTTCATGAGACAAAATGGAATTTGGTTCGGTAGCTGAGGACACCTCAGACACTTAACATGAGCATTTATGGGAAAGGCTAGCTTTTGGAAATGTTCCTTCTTTTTCTTTCTAGTTCCTTTCATATGGTGCTGGGAACAAATATTGCTTGTGCCTGATATTGTGTCACCAAGAATTCAAGATCATTTCCCTCTGAAGCTTTCAGCATGTTCCTCATTTCCAGTATTGATCATGGAAGGGAAGCCATGGAGATTATAACCCTGTTCTTATTTACCTGAAAGTAATCTTCACTGAGCTCAGTGGGGCTTTCCTCTGAGTGAATATGTCTTGAATTACCTGGTTGTGGGGTTTCCTGCCAAGCTTCTAAATTAATGCTGGGTATATTTTCACAAGGCTCAAAATCTTTAGGATATTTTCCAAGCTTGAAGGCATCATGGGGTATTTCAGTAATGCCTGTGTTATCACAGATTAGTCTGGATAAAGAATATTTTCTGAGTTCACATCTTTGGGCTTCAGTAAAGACATCATCATTTTCCCACCAAAATCTGTACAAGAAGCAAAGCAGAACTAATTGATTCATTGATCGAATAAATTACAAACTAGCTATTGCAGTCTAATAGACAATTTGATGTTCTGGAGGTCCTTAAGTTCTCTGAGTTGCTTTTTGGCCAGAAAGTTGAAAGTTATCAAACAAGACTGTGCCAAGAAATAACTTCTCAGATATGGGCAATTTCTCATTATATATGGACATAAAATGGAGAATTAACCGTATGGCTTGCTTTGAGGATAATGTATTGTTGTACTTACATTTCACCCAAATTAGGCTTGGCTCAGTACATTTTTTATGCCTTATGTGGCATTCCTTTACATCAAGATGCAACATACAATAACAGCAACAGCAACAACAATGACAACAATAATAACCTGCTTTCCCCTAGTTTAGTACTCATTAGCTTAGCCATTAAGTAGAAAGATAATTAAAAATATGTCAAAATGAAAAGTTAAAAATATCATTAGACTATCTATAAAATTAACCATGCAACACAACAAGTAAACAAAACATAGACAGGAGGTTCAGCACAATTCTGCAAGGCCCAGTTTCCTGGAACCTTGCGCCATATTATTTGGACATATAACATATAACAACAGTTTCAATAACCAATTCCTGCTCTTTTATGGTACAGTGATACCTTGAATTAAGAGTTTAATTCATTCTGTGACTGAGCTCTTAACTTAAATTGCTCTCATCTCAAAGCAAATCTATCATTGAAATCCATTGAAATACTATTAATCAGGTCTGTCCACTACCTCTTTTTGGTTATGTGTATTTAAATAAAAAATGTACTTTATAAATAACAAAGACTGAATAAATGCACATTCACATGGGACAATAAAAAGAAAGATCAACTTTAAAATGGTAGAAGCACAAAGTTGAAGCAAGGAAGCACAAAGCATAAAGTGAAGAGGCAGAAGCATCATTTTCTTCATACTGTACTCATTCCAGCCACTCTCCCTCTCTTGCTCTCTCTCTTCATGAAGCCAAACATACCAGGAATAAAAACACACAAAATCAACTAACCCAAAGTTCCTCCAAGCGGAAAGAGCAAAGCACACAATAGTCTCCCAAAGCGGGTAAGAGCATGAGGTATGAGGCATGGAGGCTGCTCCCTTGAAGCCCTAAAGTCCTGTACTCTTGCATTAGTGCCCCTTCTGGCTCTAACTCTTAATTCAAAATGCTGCTTGTATGTCAAAGCAATACATGGGCTGAGTGATGGCTCTTAACTCAAAGTGCTCTTAAGTTGGGATGCTCTTAAGTAGAGGTTCTACTGTACTTAAAATCTGCCTAAGAAACCTGCCCCATTCTGTCTAATGGTAAAGCCAGTCTTTCCAAACCCAATGATTACAAAACTAATGTACTGCCATTGCACCTCAAAATGCCTTGCTGTATTGGTGCAAATATGATTTAATTATGAGAAATTTGATTGTACATCAAATCTTTGAAAATATGATTTCAGCCTGGAACTCCTATGAATGGGGTCATTGCTTGTGCATGCCGTTAGACCAGCTGAATCAACCAAACAAGCCAAAGGCAAGCATCCATAATGAATCCGTGCACAAGGCTAGTCATTGCTTTTCAACTGTTTAACTATCTAGGATGGATTTTAATGATGATGCAGACTACATCTGTTAGTAGGATTCTGAATCAACTAGAAAAAGAGCAGTGCATTCAATTTTTGTGCCTTTGAGCCAATTATCTGAATTCTCCTCTTAGAGGACAGAATGTTCATTAACACGCTTTCAGAAACATGGAAGGTAGCATTTGACAATCTCTAGGTATTTCGCTGGCATTAACTGTGTAGCTTACATACGTATGCCAAAGTGCCAAGTTGTTCTCTCTACTTCCATTCTCTCACACTCTTTCACATTGTTGAAAATGCACTGTTCATCCATTTACTTCCCTACAACTTCCACTTGACCTTCCCCACTTAGCCAAAGAAGGAGGCTTGGTTTAGCTATTAGGCAGATTGAGGCAACAATGACATTAATTAGGCCACAGATGCTGGCAGATAGCAGTGGCAAATCCAAAGTTTTTCCACATTTTTTTTAGCCTGTTCTCTCTTTTGGTGGATTGAGCTGTGTATGCCACTCATTCTGTCCTGAATTTACTGAACTAGCCTGCTGTTTTCAGGTTTTAATAGAGGAATATGTTCAATTGCCTGCATTCAACTGCTTGTTCAGCAATCTTCTGTACATATGATTTTGTACTTTGTCTCAAGCAGAGCTGTATCTTGGACTGGCCCTACAAGAAAGACAAAGTGGACAGGCAGTGAAAAATGGAAACCTGTGAGGAATAATTGCTATATTGCTGCACAGATCCTTATGTTATTTTGTCACATTTTTTTCATTAAAAATCTATTTAGGAGTCTTAGGATATGATGATATAGAAGCCACACAATACCATTACACTCTGTCTCATGGTTCAGAATGAAATAATGTTGTTGCTGTATTTATTTTTTTCTCCCTTTCTCCAATAATGAGACTCAAGGAAGCTGACCCATTCAAATTAAAATCTGTCCATAAACTTTTATAAAAGTGCACACACACACACACACACACACACACACACACACATATATATATATACTGTATAAAGTTATTAGTCTATAAAGTTAAAACATTAGGATTCAAAATTTATTAAATCACTAAATATAAAATAGGAATTGTTCTGCTCAGTATTAAAAGTCCAACCCCAGTCCATTTGTAAAAGTTTGATAGCACAAAAGTGTATGCCCTGCTTCTTTGGGAGAGGGTTCCAAAGTCTGGGAGCAGCTCCCCAAAAGGCCATTTCCCTTGTTCTCTCCCCCCCCCCCCCCGACATATCATTTCCACATGCCAGGAGGATGGTAGGGAGAGGCCTGTGCTGCTGGCAGGCCTCTCCAGTAAATTTGGGGACCTAAATGGGTGGCTTCCGGATAGCATGCAGCCATGGGGTTGTGGGAAGGGGCAGGGACTAGAACCCACACTGAAGCAGGTTACCTTAACTTGTTTCAGTGTGGGTTTTGGTGCTGTCTGGAAGCGCTTTAACTTAGCTCCTCCAGTATCAAAATTTTGAGTTTGGGAGGGAAGGATCTAAATAAGTATTATAAAACACAATAAGTAAACTTACCGATCACCATCTCTCAGTGCTTTCATTTGCTTTCCAATTATACATGCAAATAATGGACCTGTTCTGGCATCTAGAAGGAAGTTTTCCACTATACCCCCAAGCCAGACATCAATGTTATCAGGGCTGCCGTACAGTTCCAGGATATTTTGGACAACCTTTTTGTTTTGTATTGCTTCTGTCAGTTCACTTTCTGTCTTTAGTATTGGCAAATCACAAAAGGTTCGCCAGTCATTGAAACCTAGAAAAAAAGCAATCATTGTAGTATTAAAACAGCTTTCTGTAATAACTTGTTTTTTTGTTTTTTTTACTCTGCCAACACATCTTAACATCTAAAGACCTGAACCCAAGCCTAGATGAACTTTGATCTGGTGACCCATTGCCCTAATCTCAAATGTTTGATGGGCACTTGGCCATATCATCCAATCACTCAGATTCATCTTTTGCTTTGAAGAATGTACACAGCAATTGATTCACAATGTTGGTCATAGTATGACATTGAGACATGTACAGTCATAAATGATCTCCCTCAGATTTCAGCCACTTTATCAGGCAAAGTTCTTCTCATAAACAATAAATGGGTATTTCCAATGTATCTCTCTGTGTGTGGGATGCTGGGGAAGTCCCTCTCCCAAAAACCAATATAACATTTTGGGACAAAAATTATCCCATGCCAGAGATTCTAGCAGAAGTGACAGTGGCTAGGTTATCAAGAGCCACAGGATAAACTTAATTAAGATGAAATTTCTATTATGTCAATAATATAAAGAGCCTGAGAAAATTACTTTCTAGGGCTATAACTCCTATAGTCTCAAGCAAGGATAGCCATTTGCCAAAATGTGTCCAGTAACTGAAATTTATATAACTAATTTGTGAAAGCATTAAAAACTGATTAAAATGTATAGGAAAGGGTAAGCAACTGAAATAGGAGTGGGTCCATGTGTGCAATAGTTATCTCTGTTGCTTCCACATCAGGCTACATCTCTGAATTTTCAGATGAAAATCAACCAAAAATGCAATCACAAACTGACCAGAAATCACTCTCAGTCAGATTTCATATATCAAATGGCAATTTGGGGACAGTTTGGCTATACAATACTACATTTAAGGTACAATGTAAAAGCAAATCCACAACTGAATATACTCTAGTTGCTTACCCTTGAAGAATGACTTTTAAAATTACGTAATGGTAAATCTTGCATGACATCAGAGAAAAAATATACAACATTTTTCATCATAATGCATTGTCTTAGTCTATGGCAGGGGTTCTCAAACTTTTTCAGTCACAAAGCCCTTTTAAAAACAATTTTTTTTCATGGAGCCTGAACAAATGTTTATAAATTGTATTATATCATATTTTATATATAATGCATATATATCAGGCATGGGCAAACTTTTGGACACAGCTCCAAACTTTAATTTCCCTGCATTTTTCAAGCGGAGGAGGAAGAGGAAAGAGGAGGTGGTGGGAAGCAGCATGATGTCATGGAACTGCTCTTTATCACTCATGGAGCCCCAAGGGCTCTGCAGAGCACAGTTTGAGAACCCCTGGTCTATAGCATAGGGTTTTTTTTTTTCTAAAAAAGGCTATTGACCTGGCAGCCCATGATCACGTCCCCGTTGTAAATCTAATGAAGCCAAATCCAATGAACCATTATTGGACAACACAAAGAGCTTCTTTGTTAATTCCTCATTCACCAGTTGATTTTGCAATGGCAGTTTTGCAGCAGTTGCCAGAGTTCCTCTTAGAAGGGGATCCAAACCACCTTAGAACACAATGATAAGGTTAGTGCTAGCTTTGGCAGGGCCAATAATTTTTCATCAATACAGTCCAAACTTATACCTAATATATATTTAAAACTTTGCATTGACTTTTCTTCTCAGGTAAGTCAGTACAGCATTGCAGTTTAAAACATTATTTATAACAGAGTTGGGAATCATGTGAGCTTGAAGATATCATCAGACCCCAACTCCTAGCAGCACTACAGCACATCCACACAATGTAGAAGAAGCACGACCTCTCATGTTTTTACCTGAGGTGTCCAAACCATGCCTCAGGTTAAAGCAAATTAATTTGAGATAAATCAGGAAAACCCTGTTTTGCCTTGAATTAATTTGACACCTGGAAATGTCCAGGTCTTTCAGAAGACCCGGGTCTTTCCAGGTGTGGGGCTTGTGAGGATTGGGTCCAGAGATCTTGTTGCGTGACTTCCTGGCCCAATCCACACAGCTGTCTCGGGATTTCTGGGCTCCTGGAGTCCGGAAAACCCAAGAGATCCCCCCTCCCAACTCCCCCAAAAGGGCAAAAAAGTAAAAACTACTTACTCAGCCTCCATTAAAGTGCTGCTGGCCCTCTCCTGGCACATAGAAATGAAGTGCCAAGTGAAGGGGAGTGGAGGAAAATTGCTCCTTACCCCACTTCTCTTGGCGTGTTATTTCTACATACCAGGAAAGGGCCGGCAGCACTTTAATAGTGGCCAGGTAAGTAATTTTTACTTTTTTTTTGGGGGGGGGTTGTGTCTAGACACCCCCCCCCAAAGTGTGGGCTTGGGGGGAGGCATGTGGACTTTACCCACATCCAATCGGGTTTCTTAAACCTGATTGGGCATGGGTTAAAGGGCTTTGTGGAACTGGCCTAAGTCAGCATAGCCAATGATGAGGAATGCTAATACTTTCACTTCAACAATATCTGGAGGGATATATGATTTATAGCATGTTTGTAAAACCACATTTTTTGTATCTTCTTGGCAATTGAGAATTTAAATTGCTTGTTGATGTCAAACTTTTCATTATGTATGCTTGCTTTTTCCATCCCTGCCAATTACAACTCATTTTGTAAGACGGCTTATTAGGTAAACTAAGGACTTTGTCACACAATGCAGGCAAACCAGCATGGCACCTGATGACATGATACTGTGTGCATCTTACTGCTTGATTCCCCCATCCCTAGCTATTGACCAGTAAAACTCTCAAACATACTCCCAATCCTCAACATTCCCACCACCTACCATAGTGTGATGGTTCCCTTCTTCTTCTGTGCCAGGATTCCAGTAGCAAACTGACATCAGGTGTTGGGATAATTCTACTATTTATTTATTTATTTATTTATTTATTTTAAACATATATATTCCACCCTCCTAACCACGAAGGGGACTCAGGGTGGAGCACAACATATATATAGCAAACACTCCATGTTGGGACATGCAATAATTACAAATATACACAAACATTAAAATCAGTTACATCTGCTTTAAAAGCAGCTATTTAAACCAGCTAAAATCAGCTATTTACTTTACCCTGTACACCATCCCTCTCATTATTTCCGAGCTCATTGTTTACTTTTTATTTTGCATACATATTTTCCTCTTTTTTTGTTTTAAATGCTGAAATTGCACAATTGTACTAAAATAAAAGTAATAACTAAAAGTATAAGGCATTACAATAGTGCAGTAAGGCCCAGTTGTGAAGATGTGTGGAAGTATGACTGGAAGATCATGGAATGGCATATTAGCATAACGGCACTACTGAAGCCAAATGCAATTTTGAAGGTACTCAGCGCAGTACATATTCACTCTCTATGTTAGCTTGACTGTAGCAGAATAATATGTTGGTGTGATAAAACCCTAAGAGCATGGATAATTTTTATTTGTTTCTTACGTTACTTTTAAAAAAAATGGGACACAGCAGTCAGAACAACAATAGAATTAAAAAATATGCCTTACTTTTGCAAAACTTCATCTACTAACAGCTTTATAATAATTTATGAAAATGTAATCGTATTAAAGAGAGTACCTTCATTAATGAGCCTCCAGGGTGCGAAAAAAACTTCATGCAGATTAAGATTAGGCAGACTTGGGTCATGCTGGTAATGTGCATTGAGCCGTTTTATTGTTGGATGAATTGCAGCATGAGCAAAGCGAAAAGCTGCTGTAGAAAATATATTGGAAACTGTAGGATCAATTTTGGGATCATAGCCTTTATAAGGACCAATGTATTGGTTGAAAGCCTCTGGGCCAATGATTTTGGGGACATATTCTCTCATGGTAATAATCTGGAAAAAGAAATAAGGAAAACTGAAACACTTCACAATATTTTCATTGAAATCTTGAATTTGTTTTGAAGTAGTCACTGAATGAGAACAAATTTCGGAACCCCTTTAGATTTCTTTGTTTTATATTTATTTAAATACTAAAAAAGCTTACTTTCTGAATAAAACCCTGGACTTAAATATGATACATCCATTAACAATGGCAACTAAATTATATCCTGCTCTCAAAACAAAATAGACATGTTTATCATCAATGTCATTCAATCCTGGTTCTTGCTGAAGGCCATGCATTTCATGTAAAGGTCTCAGGCCCTTTCTACACAGTCCTTATATCCCAGAATCTGATTCCAGATAATCTGATTATCCTATATTATATGACAGTGGAGACTCATATAATCCAGTTCAAATCTGATAACCTGGAATTAGATTGTGGGATGTAAAGACTGTGTAGAAGGAGCCTAATGCCCCTTTTGCACTGCTGTGTAAACTCCAGATTATTTGCTTTGAACTGTATTATATTACAGTATAGATTCATATAATCCAATTCGAAGCAGATAATGTGGACTATCTGCTTTAATACTCTGGATTATATGGCAGTGTAAAAGCGGCCTCAGTGAAATCTCATAGAGGAGGCATGTATGGAATGCTATTTTCCAACAGTCAGCATGTTGTACATTAGGTTATATCAGTGGTTCTCAACCTGTGAGTTCTCAGATGTTTTGGCCTTCAACTCCCAGAAATCCTAACAGCTGGTAAACTGGCTGGGATTACTGGGAGTTGTAGGCCAAAACACCTGGGGACTCACAGGTTGCGAACCACTGGCATATATGCACACCTGGAAGCCAGAAATACGGGATATAAACAAACACAGAAATAGTATCTATATGCTAATATGATTGGACTTCATCAGCGTGAGCTAGTGTCACAATGAGAAGTATTTTCTTCTATGACATCATTTGAGTTGAATCCTCACAGGCAGGGGTCCCCAAACTTTTTAAGCAGAGGGCCGGTCCACAATCCTTCAGACTGTTGAGGGGCCAAATTATCATTTGAAAAAAAAATACAAACAAATTCCTATGCATACTGCACATGTCTTATTTGTAGTGCAACAACAACAACAATAGAATTCAATATTTAAAAATGAAAAGAATTTTAACCAACATAAACCTATTAGGATTTCAATGGAAAGTGTGGGCCTGCTACTGGCCAATGAGATAGTCAAGTTAATTAGGATTGTTGTTGTTGTTGTTGTGTGCCTTCAAGTCATCAGACTTTGGCCGAGCCTAAGTCTAAAATTAATTATTTATTTACTACATTTATATCCCACCCTTCTCACCCCGAAGGGGACTCAGAGCAGCTGTATGTAAATACAATATATTATATTATTAGCATAACACAATATTAGCATTATATATTACTATATTGAACTATACCACTATACTATTATATAATATGTAATATATAACATATAATTAATATTATTATATGGTATTACTATTAGTATTATATTGTATAACATAAGATTATTCTCAATATTATATGTATATACAATATATTATATTATTAAAACTGATACAAAAATATTATATTATAAAACTGAGGGCGGGGGCCAGGTAAATGACCTTGGAGGGCCGCATCCGGCCCCTGGGCCTTAGTTTGGGGACCCCTGCTCACAGGCATTCACATTATAGAGAAGCTTAGTTCCTGAACATGGAGAAGTCATGTATGAAAGTAATTAAAGAAATGTGTGTTGAACACATTTAGTAACAAAGCAAGAAACTAACCACTTAGGTGGAATTGTAATCTAACCACAGTACAACTCCCATATCTGCAGAATTTGTGTCTATGGTTTCATGTATCCATGTCTGACAAAATATGCTCTTTCATTGCTTTTATAGGTCCTTCAATGTAACTCTATGGTATTCTTGAGCCAAAGGTCCTTCATTTCAATAGAGTTCATTATTACATGTGCTCCCATGTATCTATATACACAAAGGCTAGAAAAGTGCTGTATTCTTTCTTTTTGCTTCCAAGTCCATATCTGCCAAAATTGTCATAAATTGTTTCTTGTTATTCCTGTATTCTCGAATATTTTGGATTCAAAGGTCAAGGCTATCTATTTCACATACACACACAAGAAATTAACTTCTCTAAATTATGTTTCACCATAAACAAAAAAAATCAACTTCAAATAATTTCTGTCTTATGTCAACACTAAATCAAATGATCACGGGGTTTTCTTGGTAAGATTTGTTCAGATATTTGCTTTTGAGGCTGAGTGAGTATGAGTTGCCCAAGATCACCCAGTGGGTTTTCCAGTAAATTTTCACTGGAAAACCCACTTGGTGACCTTGGGCAACTCATACTAGATGGTTCAGTGGACTTCCAGAGGATTCAAACCCAAATCTGCAGAATCGTACTCCAATATTTAAGCCACTACACCATGCTCACCATCCCAACTAATCACATATTCTAAAAAAAATCTGTTCCAGCATCTTGCTCTTGATTTGATTAGTCATACAGGTTTTGACAGCCTGATTCTTTTTTGTAAGTAACATTGGCTAGATTTTAAGATAATGTGCTCACAAAAACTCTCTGGAGGACCCATTTAGAACTATCTACAGACAATTCATAGTTACCTAAAACTATACAGTTTGTTATAGGAATGCTGATAAGTGTTCCCTGGCAAATGCTTTTATACTATAATAGGCTTACTGAAGCATACAGAAAAAGCTTCTAAGTAACACTGATCAAAAGAGAGGAAATGATATATTGCGATGGATAAAATGAAAACTGCATTGCAGATTTAAGATTACCCTGGACTTAATAAAGCATAATGGGATAAATATGAAGTATAGAGAACTAATAAAATACATGATAGGTTTGAGGTAATATGCAATAAAGTGAACAAATACACTATGCACTTTGATATAGTGCATATTGAAAACCGTGGCAGGGATGAAATAGTTTCATCAGATAACGCTTCTCATTCTTTTGGGGAGATGGGAGGTAGACTTCCTTTAAAAAGGCAAGTTCAGACAAACTACAGAAGACGATGGCCTCTCTAAGCTGGCATTGCTCACTTTAGAGGGCTGACCTTGGCTTCCTTGCCTTAGTTTATTACTTTTAGTATGCAGTTATGACCTTTGTAAATTATCCATGTTCAAACTTGAAAGATGATAGATGATTAAGAGGCTGCATATGTGGTTTTGACAGTCAGGTTTGTCTACTCAGTGGCTGCCAGATCATTAATTTCCTGGAAGTAGGAACACAGATGCCATTTTGGGCTCATTTGCTGAGTGTAATAAAGCACTTTGATTGTGGTGCTTGCCAGTACCCACTTTAAGATAAAGCTACTCTTCCAGACACATTAAATTTCTAACATCATTCCCAGGACCAGAATGTTAAACTTCAAGTTTGCTACAATCTTACAAACCTTTTAAAAAAGTTTGAGGGATAGTCAGGAAAACACTTCCAGAAAGACATGTAGCAGGGAGCAATCTGGGATAACTGGAAAACAGTGGTAGACTAGATTTGTAGGGATACCACTATGCTTACCGAACCAGATAGATATAAAAATATTGAAAGTGGTAGCATAGATTGAGAAGAAAACATTCCATATTCCACTTACGTTTAATAGCTATCAATAACTATAGGTACCTTTATGCTCATTTAAGGCTATCTCTGGGTGATGGCCATCAAGATAGGTGTTCTGGGTTTCCCAGAGAACACTTATTTTGGAGAAAGGTTACAATGTGGCCTTTGGACCCCCAGTAATTCCCCATTGCCCCCCCCCCATTTCAAGTCAAAACTTTTGGCTGGCATCCTTTTAGTGATTTACATGCATATAAATGCAGTGTTAGTCCCTTTATGGATGAGGGATGAAGGCCATTTGTCCCTACTATTATTACTGTCATTATTCTTATTATTAACCTTATTTATACCCTAACTTTCTCCCCATGGGGACTCAAGGCAGCTAACAATCCCACACTGTCATCACATCTTAAAAAGCGCAATACAAAAATTAAAAAACAATTAAATAACGTGGATTAAGATAAAACAGATTAAAATGTAATAAATACACTTAGAATAACCTTTAAAACTCACAGTCTCTTTCTCCCTCCCCCGAACCTCCCCGTTCACATGATATCCCTTATCCTTCCCGAAATGTCTGTTGGCAGAGGAAGGTTTTGACCTGCTTAAGGAAGGCCAGCAGGGATAGGGCCATCCTGGTTTCCCTTGGAAGGGAATTTCACCGTCTGGGAGCAGTCACCAAATACCTTCTCCCATGTTCCCACCAAACATGCTTGAGTGGGTGGTGGGACAGAGAGAAGGACCTCCCAGTAGATCATAGATTTTTACCAGGTTCATAGAAAGAGATATGGTCCTTCAGATAACCTGGAGCCATATAGGATTTTATCAGCACTTTGAATTGTGTGCAGAAATGTGTTGGAAACCTGTGGAACTGTTGCTACAGTGGAGTTGTACGCTCCCTGTAGCCAGCCCCAGTTAACAGTCTGGCTGCTGTTTTTTGGGCCAACTGAAATTTCTGAACACTTTTCAAAGACAGCCTCACGTAGAGCACATTACAGTAGTCCAACCAGAATGTAACCAAGGCACATAAATAAAACCGTGGCCATATACAACTTCTCCAGGAATGGATGGAGTTGGCTGACAAGCTCCTGATCACTGCTGATACCTAGGCCTCCAGGTTCAACAAGAATGTAACCAAGGCACATAAATAAAACCATGGCCATATCCAACTTCTCCAGGAATTGGTGCAGTTGGCTGACAAGCTCCTGATCACTGCTGATACCTAGGCCCTCCAGGTTCAGAGCCAAATCCAGGAATACCTCCAAACTCCAAACATGCATTTTCAGGTGGATTGTAACCCCATTTAACACAGGCTGACTCCCTATTACCAGATCTGTCTTATGACTGACCAGGAGCACCTCTGTCTTATCTGGATTAAACTTCAATTTGTTTCCCCTCATCCAGTCCATTATAGCTGCCAGGCACCGGCTTAGTACAAGAACTCCAAAACTCCAGAGGACCTCTCCCAGTGGTTCATGTATATGTTGAACAGCATGGGGAACAACACAGAGCTCTGAGGGATCCCACAGATTATTGGCCAAGCAGTTGAACAGGAGTCCCCCAGCACCACCTTCTGAGAACAACCCTCCATGAAGGAACAGAACCACTGAAGAACAGTACCTCCAAGCCCCATTTCAGAAAGGCGACTCAGAAGGATACTATGGTCGATGGTATTGAAAGCTGCTGAAAGGTCCAGGAGAACCAACAGGAACACACTCCCCCTGTCTAGTTCTCTATGCAGGTCATCCACCAAGGCAACCAATGCTGTCTCTGTAACCAGGCCTAAAACTTGACTGAAGTGAATCTGCTTCATCCAGGAAACCTTGGAGTTGCATAGCCACCACATGCTCTAGTAAGTTGTCTAAAAATGGGAGCTTGGAGACCGGTCTGGATCTAATAAGAGGAGAAACAAACCTGTCATGCCTTTAAGCGAGGTCAGTATTTTAAGATGGGGCTCATAAGTCTCCCTTCAGTGTAAAGCTAACCACAGAAGGCACAATTTAAGACTCTGTTTTACTACTACCAAACATCCTAATTCAGCTAGCTTTTGTTGCAAGGAATGGTCTGTATTGTACCTTGGAGACATTCAGTCCAGTGAAGAGGAGAGGAAAAAGTAAGTAGCTTTTACCTTTAACAATATAATTGTGACACGAATTGAGAAACAGCAAACTGAGGACAGAGTGGTCTTTCTAATAAATGAGAAACCAAGTGCAATTCAGATGCTTCCTGGTGGGAACACATAAAGAAAAGTGAGCATCCAAGCTCTCTACAGCAAGCAAGCAAACACAGAAAAATGGAAAAATATTGGAACAGAGCAATCCTCAAGCAGTCTGTGAGACTCTGTCCTTTACAAGATAGACATACATATGGCTTTTTCAAATGAACAATATGGCACCGTCAAAGCATACACAGAAGATGAGAGAGGCAGGCTTGTTTTATGGGGATAGATGTTAAATTGTCGCAATTATCCTTTCAAGCTCTATTGAGTACCATAGACCAGTGACTCAATACAACTGTCTGCTTGGGTGAAGTTATGTATTGCGTGTAAGGTCCATGATATACAATATGAATTAGAAATGCATAAACATATCAAAGATTGATAGCAAGGTAGCGAACAACTTTTGAATTCTGAAGTTTAACCATCATGATAATAGAAAATGTATTGTCTAGCTTTTTATGGCAACCATAACTTATCAGGATATTGTGCTAGATATCTCAGAACATGACAGCATGCTTTTTGAATGCTATCCAAGATGTAGGAGTAAGTTTCCAAGGTGAATTCCCTAAGAAGGATCTTGGCCATTGATTGGCAATATCCAATATCCAGTCCAATATGTACTGCAGTTTTCCACCCAGCATCAAATATACCTATCTAGGATTCCTATCTCCTTTTCAGATAATGTTCTGGCATCTCCAACCCTTCTATTCATCCAGAACATAACTATGCTTGATGGTTTTATTCAACCAGAATCAAATTCTTTTTGTTAGCCACTTGCTTTTTTACATTCTTTTTTCCTAATGCTAGGCTGTGTTTGGATTGAGTGAAGTTGTTGAAGAGTGATCTTGTATAGCTGGTTCCTTTCAAAGAATGCATGGAAACATGGATATGTTCCCCATGAGTTTTTTTTTTGGAAGAAACCAGATGTACATATTTTGCTAGCTTAATATCTGAGTTTCTGTCCAGTGGACTTAGTGCGTTGTTGTTGTTGTTGTTGTATTGCTACCCTCAAGTCTTTTCCAAGGAAACCTATCATGGGGTTTTCTTGGCAAGATTTGTTCAGAGAAGGTTTCCCCTGATGCTGAAAGTGGGTGACTTGCTCCAGGTCAATCACTGGATTTCCATAGCCAAGCATAGAAATTCAAACCCCAGTTGCTCAAACCGTTACACCACACCATATCTCTTAGGACCTCATCACATTGATGAGGTCCAGTGTCATGATTCATCACCCTCCGTGGTGAATTTGGGCAGCAGCAGAGCGACAGTGGGCAATTCCGGCACCGTGACCACCAGCTGATGCTTTCCCATCCCACGTCAGAAAGAGTCACTCCTCCCCCAAAGCCCCATTGTGCATTTTTTGTTGGCAGTGGCAGCATCTGATCATCTCATTGTACTGCCTTTTTATGTAACATACTCTTCTGGGCTATATCTCAAAAAGCTCAGCTTTATTTCCCTTTACTGGGAGCCCATCAGGGACTGTGGAATCCCTGCCACTATTCAGCCAATTCTGTGCTCCTGCTAATCTGATGAACTCTGCTCATTTCTGGCTCAGTCTCTAGGGCATATCACTTTAATTGCCATGGTTCAATTCTATGGAATCCTGAGATGTGTAGTTTGGTGAAGCACTGGCAGTCTTAGGCAAAGAATGCAGAAGACCTTATAAAGTTACAACTTCCATGATTCAACAGCATTGAGCCATGACAATTAAAATGGTGTCAAATCATATGAATTCTACAGTGTAAATATACCCTTTGAGAATAGTTTTCATTCTACCAGCCATTGAAATCGAGGCTAAAGGATAAAACTGGCTAATAAATAGATTAATGAGATATGGTTCTGAGAGGCCTAGGTGCATTCACTCCACTTTAACTGTCATGGATGAATCCTGTGAAACATGGGGTTTCTAGATTTCCTGGAATTCCAAGATTCCATAGGATGGAATCATTTCATTTAAAGTGGAGTCATCACCTCATAATTATGTTGTGTGCTGTATAAATCCACACTAACTTATTTTCCTAGAAGAACTTTCTATCAAAAATTTTGTTTCCTCAAAGCAGCTAAATCTTAATTTAAAATGCTGATAAATACTTGTTTGCTCACTTTCTAGCTTTTCATATTACTTAACAGAAAATATACAGCAGTAATTAGTCTCTCACTCCTGTCTTCTTTTTTCTTTTCAATTTACTTGTGGTGTTCTAAAAACATTTCTAGATTCCCAAGTTACCGTTTCCCAAGGTTATAATTGCCTGGGAATAAGTTTTAGTATTAAAAAAAGCTTGGACAACCTCAGTTCTAGAGGCTTTCATTGTAATATTCTATAATGTAAGGAGCCGGGTTGCATACTAGATGGAACGTGTATCCCTGAAGTGACCCGATGCGCTCCAAATCATTTCTAATGTGCCACAGGCTGATCTCATTAATCTATGATATTCAGACAGATGATGAGTAGCCCAGAGTCACACACAGAAAGTGCCTTTTGGAAATGATTTTGTCTAGGAGCATGAAGTGTCTGATTCCAAACCACTCATATGTGAGCACCCAGAAGCCTACTGCACATATCCTCCCTCCAGATTTGTTCTCGACTAACAAGTACCAAAACCCCCATTCTGAACCTCTCAAGGCAAGTATTACAACGCAAGCAGCACATTTAAAATACAGGAACTTGTACATTGTATGTTTGAAAGCTATAAAGAGGACTAATGCTCAGGCTGGTTAAATGACCTTTATTAAGACTAAATGAAGTGTGCAATGTTTTTTCCCCTATCTAAGCTAGAATTCTTACTCAGAAATGTGAAGAGTTTCAAAAAGAGCATCATGTGTGTGTGTGTTTGCATAACATTCCCTTAAGACTACGCATATAAGGTGTATATGAAACATAAATGAGTTTCATGTTTAGATATGGCCCTGTCTCCAAAATCTGCACTCCAGAACAAATCTGGGCCACAATCTTTCCCCCCTAAGTCCTGTTTAAATTAAATTGCACAAGCATTAATTGCTAAGGAGTTTTTCACACAGAGAACTAGTGAGGCATCTATGACCCTTTAGACCAGTGGTTCTCAACCTGTGGTTCCCCAGATGTTTTGGCCTCCAATTCCCAGAAATCCTAACAGCTGGTATACTGGCTGGGATTTCTGGGAGTTGTAGGCCAAAACACATGGGGATCCACAGGTTGAGAACCACTGCTTTAGATAATAATTTTTTTATTTATTTCTTGTAAGTGTAGATACAGTGAAAGTGGGAGAACAAAAACCAAGTAGTAAAGAATGGTGAGAAGAGAGACAGGGAGTGAAACAAAAAGAAGATTTTTTTTTAAAAAAAAATTAAAAATGAAGTGCTGTTTGACTTTCCATCTGCTTTAAATGATGTTGTTTTTCAGCTTCCTTCAGCCTCAGTGATAGTCATAGTGACTAATGTTCATAGATGAGTGGAATTGTAGTACAACAACTGTAGGGACACGGGTTTTCTCAGCCCTAATATAGAACTTATTTCGAACCCCCTGAAATGTCAAACTTTTCTCCTTACTCCTTTAATATTTTGTACTTCACTCTACCATTTTATTTTGGTAGAGAACAAGGTTCAATCATGCCATTTTCACTTTGTATATAAGAGGTTTAAATCCATCACTGCCTCCTCTCCCAAGACTTGGACTTTCAACCTAGGACGCTGTTTGCAATCTGCTGCATATTTTCCCCCTTGCAGGGTTTCAATATAAGTCCCTCTGCTTAACAAATTGGTGTAATTGGATCAATATGATTAAGCATGCATAACAATATTTTTATACAAAAAACCTGTCAAAGCCTATGAATCCATCTTTTTCTTAGAGATTGCATCTAACTGTGAAGTAGGCTTGATGGAATTTCCAGCTGTCTTAAAGTTATTGCAATGTAATTTATCTTCAATGCATTAGTATAGTTTGTTTAAGACAATTGTAATGCAGTTCATTTAGGACCTTAGTTAAATGTAACAATAACTGGTTATAGTAATAATAAAGTTTGATAGTCATATGCCATAAGGATCACTGTAATCATGTGGAAAGTGTCTTGGGATTTTGGCACTGTGTGGAGATATTTCAAATATCTCAGAGATGGATGGCCATCTGTCGGGGGTGCTTTGAATGCGATTTCCTGATTCTTGGCAGGGGATTGGACTGGATGGCCCATGAGGTCTCTTCCAACTCTACTATTCTATGATTCTATGATTCTATGACAGCCATAATGGAAGCCAAAATATAGTCTTCGAATTTCCATAATAAAGTAACAGCCCTGTCTAAACATAGCTGAAGCAATACTTACTTAGCTTTAAGTTTGATTTGGTTGAACTCAATGAAAAAGACAGTACTGGCAATCCCCAAGTTGCAAACATTTGACTTACAAATGACTCATAGTTAAGAATAGGGGTGAGAAAACAGGAAGTCAGAAATCTACCCCTTGGAAGGGAACTTCACTCCTGAAAGAGTTTTCATGGGGAAAAGGTGTCTCCATTTAAGCGTTATCACCAATCCTTGCTTTCACAACAAGCCAATTTTTTCAAAATCCAGTTGTCACACAGACAGAAAGTGTGGCAAAATCTTCTGAAGAGTGGCACAGACAGCAAAACAAAGACCATAGAGGTGTTAACCTTTTTCTATGCTGCCCAAATCATGCATATCTATCTATCTATCTATCTATCTATCTATCTATCTATCTATCTATCTAGGAGCTCTGGTGGCGAAGTGTGTTAAAGCACTGAGCTGCTGAACTTGAGACCGAAAGGTCACAGGTTCAAATCCCGGGAGCGAAGTGAGCGCCCGCTGTTAGCTCCAGCTTCTGCCAACCTAGCAGTTCGAAAACATGTAAATGTGAGTAGATCAATAGGTACTGCTCTGGTGGGAAGGTAACAGCGCTCCATGCAGTCATGCTGGCCACATGACCTTGGAGGTGTCTACGGACAACGCCGGCTCTTCGGCTTAGAAATGGAGATGAGCACCAACTCCCAGAGTCAGACATGACTTGTGATGACTCATGGGCATTGTAGTCCCATTCCTAGTGCTGTTGTGACTGACGAAGAGGAGAACTTGGGTTTTCCTCCATTTCAGCCAGAAAGGGAACCATTTCAGCCAGAAATTGAGCCTTTGCACCTGCAGGAGGTTTGTTTTCCAGAAATCTCCCAAACAAGCCCGGGGTCGAGTTCTCCCCCTTTTTCGCGCCGTAATTACATTCTCCAGCAGAAGGGAGTGCAACAGGCTAATCGCAGGAGTTTGAGAATAGCAGCAAAGCATTCAGATGATTAAGCCTGTTCCCATGAGAAATTTTAGGGAGTCATACATCTGGACACAGAGATTGACTTTCGGTTCTGGTTCCCCAGAGAAGTGTTCTTTGGTGGGGAAAACAAGGCCTATTTAGGTTCCTTGCTCCCGGAGGGTTCTTGCGGAGTCAATTCGTCAGCAACTGGAGTAGTGTGTGTGGACAGCTACTCCGCTTCCAAGCCTTTGTTCCTGATTCAAGCCTTCGTTTTCCAGCCTTGTTCTTCCACGGATTTTGCCTTGCTTTCCAAGACCCAGCCTTGCCTTGTTTCCCGGATTTTGCCAAGTAAACACCACGGACCTTGTTCTTGTTTCTCGTTCCTTGCTGTCTTGTATTCAAGCCTTGTTTTTCCGAGAGTCAAGTTATTTCCTAGCCTCGTTCAAGTTCTTGGACTAAAGGACCTTGTCATCTCCCCTCACTTTGCCTGGCAAAGTGAGTGTTTCGGATATTGGATTATAACTTTGGACCTTAATATTTCATATTGGACATTGTTTCTTTGGACTAATTTTGACCTTTCCTGAAAGGTCTAATTCTGGACTATTTTCTACACTTGTTTTTATTAACTTTATATACTCCTTCAATAAAGATATTAGATAGATTCTGGCCTCTGTGTATGGTTATTGGTGCCCTGCAGCCGGGTCGTGACAGTTTGACTCCGCCACCCTAAGCACCAATTAACCTAGGCCAGAATGTCTACCGGAACCGTGCCGGGTGGCCAGCCACTTAGCTACACCATCGACAAGGACGAAGTGGACCGCATCCGTGATAAGCTCAATGCGCAGGAGGGAGAAATAAAGGGATTGAAGGAACGCGGAATCCGACTCCCGGCCCTGGCATTGCCAACCAAGTTTTCTGGAGAAGCTTCTAAGGTTCATGTTTTCCGTCGCCAATGCCAAGCTTATCTAGAGGCCCGCAATGCCGAGTTTCCCCAAGAAGACATCAAAGTGGCGTGGATCTACAGCCTTTTAGACGGGCCAGCGGCCAACTGGGCGACGGCACTGTTCGACCAAGTTTCCCCACACCTAAGATCAGCGCAACACTTCTTGGATCACATTAAGGCGACTTGGGGGATCGAAGACAATTTGGAGGCAGCCGGCCATAAACTCCGGCGCCTCTCTCAGGGGGACAGACCCTTGTCCCAGTACATAGCCGAGTTCCGAGTGCTGGCCCACAGCACCGGATGGAATGATATAGCCCTCAGAGGACAATTTCGGGAGGGTCTCAACATCGAGATGTTGGAAGAAATTTCCAAAGTGGATCCCCCTCACTCTCTTGAAGCACTCATTGATCAATGTTTACGAGCCGAAGTCATGCTTGCCAACAGAAAACAATGGGTCCGAGGCCAGAGCGGTAGAGCTGGGGTGAAATCTCCCGCTCCCACCAGCGTCCAGCCGCGTCCAGTATGGAGACCCCCGCCACCAGCCCCATACCCCAGGGGGAGCGAGGAGGTGCCGATGCAGTTGGGTAATGTACGTCCCAGGTTAGATGCCGCCGAGAAGGCCCGCCGCCAACGCCTAAATCTCTGTTGGTACTGCGGAAACGGGGGCCACTTCGCCAGAGAGTGCCCAGCCAAAGGGAAGCCCCCCGCCCGTCTAGCGGCGGCGTCCTCCACGGAGACGAAGACGTCTGAGGCGGCTGGCGCACAGCCGGCGGGGGAAGCCAGCGACCGGGCATAGAGAGGCTCGCCAACCCGGTCAAAAAACCCACTCAAGAGCCGCCAACCGGGGTCCTATTTCTTCTAGTGGTCACCTTGTGGTCAGCAAAAAAGGGGCCAGTCATGGTCCATGCCATGATAGACTCAGGAGCCACAAACAATTTCATTGATAGAGAGTATGCCGACTCTCTGGGATTACAATACCATGACTTCAAGAATGCCCGTGTGGTGCAAGCCATCGATGGCCGCCCCCTCAAGACGGGTCCTGTAAGCCAGTGGTCGGAACCCACCAGAATGTGGATAAGGGAACATATGGAAGAGATTTCCTTCTTTGTTACCGAGGTTCCCCATTTCCCTGTGATTTTGGGAATTCCATGGCTGACACTTCACGACCCAAGCATCTCCTGGTCCAACAGAGAACTGCAGTTTGCTTCAAAATATTGCCAAAACCATTGCCTTGTAGCCAAGATCTGCCATGCCACAGACACTGAACCCATTATCACCTTGCCCAAGAAGTACTCAGAATATTGGGATGTATTCAATGAAAAAGAGGCCGAGAGATTACCCCCACATAGACCTTATGACTGTGCCATTGACTTGGTGGAGGGGGCCCCGATTCCGCGAGGACATCTCTACTCCCTGACTGAACCGGAGCAAGAAGCTCTCAGGGAGTTCATAGAGTCAAACCTTCGCAAGGGATTCATCAGACCCTCTCAATCCCCAGCCGCTTCCCCAGTGATGTTTGTGAAAAAGAAGTCGGGGGAATTACGCTTGGTGGTGGACTATAGAGCATTGAACAATATCACTAAGCGGAACAGCTATCCCCTGCCCTTAATCTCGGACCTACTAGACCGACTTCGAGGAGCCAAGGTCTACACCAAGCTGGATCTTCGGGGAGCGTATAATCTAGTTCGCATCAGGGAAGGAGACGAGTGGAAGACCGCCTTCCAGACTAAATTCGGATTATTCGAGTCCCGAGTTATGAATTATGGATTATGTGGAGCTCCCGCAACGTTCCAGCATTTTGTCAATGACATCTTTCAGGATTATCTAGATCGGTTCTTGATCATCTACCTGGACGATTTTTTGGTGTTTTCTAGATCACAATCAGAACATGAGAACCACGTCAGAATGGTGTTACAACGATTGCGGGATCATGGACTTTATGCCAAGCTGGAAAAATGTGCTTTTGATCTACAAGAGGTAGATTTCCTGGGCTACCGCGTCTCGCCACTAGGGCTCTCCATGGACCCGGCAAAGGTTTCAGCAGTATTGGAATGGCGGGCGCCAACCAACAAGAAAGAGGTGCAACGATTCTTGGGGTTCGCGAACTATTACCGCAAGTTCATTCCAGATTTTGCCCGCTGGTCTGATCCAATCACCAGCTGCATCCGTGGGAAACAGCTCTTCCGCTGGACAGATCAAGCAGAGAAAGGGTTCCAGCAACTAAAGAAATTATTCACGTCCCAGCCAATCCTTCAGCACCCAGATCCTGAAACCCCTTTTGTTGTGCAGGCGGACGCCTCCGATGTGGCAATTGGGGCTGTACTCCTACAACCGGTGGGAGATCATCTTCATCCTTGTGCCTTCTATTCCCGTCAATTGACCGCACCAGAGAGAAACTACACCATTTGGGAAAAGGAACTATTGGCCATAAAGGCAGCCTTTGAAACTTGGAGACATTGGTTAGAAGGGGCCAAATTTCCCATTGAAGTCCATACTGATCATCGGAATTTAGAGCATCTAAGAACTGCCCGCAAGCTAAATCAGAGACAACAACGCTGGGCTTTATTCTTTGAACGTTTTAACTTCCAAATTCATTATGTAACCCCAGCCCAGACCAAGCAAGCAGATGCTCTGTCACGGAAACCGGAATACGCTGCAGGACGCAAGGAGACCGTTGAGTCCCAGCTGCTACAACCCGGGAACTTTGCCACGCTCACAGTGGGGAACACCAAATCCACTCCCATTGAATCAACTCCCTCTACTCCAGGGCCCCTTTATGCTCAAGAAATCAGGGCTAGACAACAAGCAGATGCCTGGGCGCAGGATCAACTTCGCCAAGGACTACATTTCCCCCTTTCGCTTAAGGATGGGCTGCTTTGCTATAGAAATCATGTTTACATCCCCCCAGGACCGGGCAGGGAAAAGGCACTTCGTTTGTGTCATGACTGCAAGCCAGCAGGGCATTTCGGGCTATTCAAAACTATGCATTTGATCCTAAGAGATTTCTGGTGGCCCAAGATCCGCAAGGATGTAGAAAAATATGTCAACATCTGCCCAGTATGCCAGCGCTCCAAGACAAGAAGGGAAAAGCCCTCAGGGCTTCTGCATCCCCTTCCTACCCCATCTCGCCCATGGGAAATAATCTCTGCGGATTTTATAACTGATCTACCACCTTCCTGTGGATTCACCACGATCCTAGTGGTGGTGGACCTTTTCACCAAGTTAGCCCATTTTATTCCCTGTGAAGGCCTTCCCACGGCCAAAGAGACTGCAGATCTATTTCTCCAACATGTTTTCAGATTGCATGGATTGCCCAAGAGTTTGGTCACTGACCGTGGGTCCCAATTCACCTCTCGCTTCTGGAAGGCACTACAAAAACTATTGGGCATAGACTCTCGTTTATCTTCGGCTCATCATCCTCAAACAGATGGGCAAACTGAGCGCACCAATGCCACTTTGGAACAGTACCTTCGCTGTTATATAAACTACCAACAGGACAATTGGGCTTCCCTGTTACCACTGTCGGAGTTTGCCTACAATAATGGGGTCCAGGCTTCAATTAAGGAAACCCCGTTCTTTGCAAACTATGGCTTCCATCCACGTTTCTTTCCTCCTGTCATTGAAACCTCAGAAGTTCCCGCAGCAGAGGACTGGCTGCAGGAACTCACAGCAGTGCAGCAACTTTTGCTCCAGCAACTGGACCAAGCCAAGGAGGACTATAAACGCCACGCTGACAAGCATCGCCAGCCGGGCCCCGAAATCAAGGTAGGAGACCGGGTTCTTCTGTCCACTCGCTTTTTGCCCTCCCACCGTCCCTGCCGGAAGCTAGATGCCCGTTTCATTGGTCCCTATCCAGTGGTGGCGCAACTCAACCCCGTGACTTTCAAACTCCAACTTCCGCGCTCTATGCGCATTCATCCAGTGTTCCATCGCTCCCTGCTCCTTCCGGCGGATGGTGTGCGCCCTGATGCAGACCGGCCGGCCCCCGCCCCTGTTTTGGTGGACGGAGAAGAAGAGTTCGAGGTTCAGGACATTTTGGATTCTCGCTTTCACCGCCGCCGCCTACAATATCTCATTGACTGGGTGGGTTTTGGCCCCGAAGAGCGCTCTTGGGAAGACGCTTCCACGGTTCATGCTCCTGATCTAACCCGCCGCTTCCATCAGACCTATCCCGCCAAGCCGCGGCCTCGCGCCTCGGGGAGAGAGTCCCAGTTTGAGAGGGGGCTTGAGGAGGGGGATAGTGTGATGACTCATGGGCATTGTAGTCCCATTCCTAGTGCTGTTGTGACTGACGAAGAGGAGAACTTGGGTTTTCCTCCATTTCAGCCAGAAAGGGAACCATTTCAGCCAGAAATTGAGCCTTTGCACCTGCAGGAGGTTTGTTTTCCAGAAATCTCCCAAACAAGCCCGGGGTCGAGTTCTCCCCCTTTTTCGCGCCGTAATTACATTCTCCAGCAGAAGGGAGTGCAACAGGCTAATCGCAGGAGTTTGAGAATAGCAGCAAAGCATTCAGATGATTAAGCCTGTTCCCATGAGAAATTTTAGGGAGTCATACATCTGGACACAGAGATTGACTTTCGGTTCTGGTTCCCCAGAGAAGTGTTCTTTGGTGGGGAAAACAAGGCCTATTTAGGTTCCTTGCTCCCGGAGGGTTCTTGCGGAGTCAATTCGTCAGCAACTGGAGTAGTGTGTGTGGACAGCTACTCCGCTTCCAAGCCTTTGTTCCTGATTCAAGCCTTCGTTTTCCAGCCTTGTTCTTCCACGGATTTTGCCTTGCTTTCCAAGACCCAGCCTTGCCTTGTTTCCCGGATTTTGCCAAGTAAACACCACGGACCTTGTTCTTGTTTCTCGTTCCTTGCTGTCTTGTATTCAAGCCTTGTTTTTCCGAGAGTCAAGTTATTTCCTAGCCTCGTTCAAGTTCTTGGACTAAAGGACCTTGTCATCTCCCCTCACTTTGCCTGGCAAAGTGAGTGTTTCGGATATTGGATTATAACTTTGGACCTTAATATTTCATATTGGACATTGTTTCTTTGGACTAATTTTGACCTTTCCTGAAAGGTCTAATTCTGGACTATTTTCTACACTTGTTTTTATTAACTTTATATACTCCTTCAATAAAGATATTAGATAGATTCTGGCCTCTGTGTATGGTTATTGGTGCCCTGCAGCCGGGTCGTGACATGACTGGACTTAACATCAGGGGAAAACCTTTACTATCTATCTATCTATCTATCATCTATCTATCTATCATCTATCTATCTATCTATCTATCATCGTCTGTCTGTCTGTCTGTCTTTCTCTGGAGTTACACCTAAAAATATACCTGTTTCAACTTCAAATTCAACTTCATATGAACAAACTACAGAGCCTGTTTTGTTTGTAATTTGGTTTGTGACAATCTTCTATATGTCACTGAGAAATAACTGCTGACTACTATTAAGTTCAATGTGATTCATTCCAAGTATGTGGTACATCTTTCTTGCCTGAGGACTTTATTGCATGATGCTGCATGGAGAGATAGCAGACTGGTAATGGGATATGCACAGCATCAGATGACATGAACTGTCACCAAAAGTGCTTCAGTGTTGATTTGCTACCTTCATGCAATAAAGTCCTAAATCACCGTAATTGTCTTGTTCACTTATTGAGATATAGACTGCAGATTCTAACTTTTCATGTTGAACAGAGATGTGGGTTAGATTTGACAAATTTACATAAATGAGAACAGCTTTAGATTAAAAAACAGCTGTATTGAGAAAACTGATTATTGTATGCTAAAATTTGTACTGAAACAGAAAGAGGTTGTTCCATAAACAGAATAGATAACAGGATTTTGCTGAAAAAGCAAAGAACAACAAAAAGCAAAAAACACTAGATAGTGCTGTAAATATACTGTTGTTTTAAGCCTTTCACAACTTCCTATAGTAATTAAATATATCTGTCAATTTAATTATCTAATGAAAAGTTGTAAATGTATAATGAGCAGTCTAAAAATTGCCAAACATCCAGCATAGCAATATTAGCTGGAATTCTCTTTGGTAGTTATGCATGTGTAATCACTGTAGTTAGTTAGCTATGCAGTGACTCCTGGAGCAGTCTGCTCAGTCCTCACTTACTAGGCAGTGGTCACTGCAGTCAAAATGGGTCTGTTCCTGTCGATTGGGAAGCAGATGCCTAATGGATCCACCTACTCCTGTGGGTGATCTCTAGTGCAAGAGATAGAATCAGGGTCCCTATCACTTCTCTGTCATACCAGAAGTCACTTATGTGAGATGGGCACTACTGGTGTCCATTAGTTAGTTACCTCCCAATGAACAGTGCAATAGATTCTGTTGATTCCAGCAGCCACTGCCCAGTAAGTGGGGACTGGGGGAAATACAGAGGGATTGTGAATACAAAACAGGCAGGAATGCATAGTCTTGTAACAGTCTAAGTCAGCAGTTCCCAAACGGTGTCCCACAGAACCCTAGTGTTCTGCAAAAGCCTGATATCTTTTAAATATCAGGCTTTTAAAAAACGTTTTAATAAGTCAGTTCATGAGTATGAAGATCATACTGAAATTTACTGTACCTCTGCTTTAAATACCAAATTTGAATCTCTTTAATTTCAAACCTACTAAATTATACAAAACACCCAGGCAATAGGAATAAATGAAAGAAGGAAGAATGTGGGTTCGCAAGGCTTAGGACCAGAGTGAAGGTTCCATGGGAAAATCAGAGACAAAGTTGGGGTTCCGTGGGGGAGAGGAAATCTTCTTAAGGGTTCCATGCCTGAAAAAGTTGGGAACAGAAGGTCTACGTTTATTCTTAGTTAATAAGGAAGGCTGAGTGAAGGAAAACAGACTCTTTTGAAATGTAGTGTTGGAGAAAAATTCTGAGAGTGCCTTGGACTGCAAGAAAATCAAACCAGTCCATGCTCCAGGAAATAATGCCCGGCTGCTCACTGGAGGGAAGGATATTAGAGGCAAATATGGAGTACTTTGGCCACATAATGAGAAGACAGGAAAGCTTGGAGAAGATAATGATGCTGGGGAAAATGGAAGGAAAACGGAAGAGGGGCCAACCAAGGGCAAGATGGCTGGATGGTATCATTGAAGTGACTGGCTTGACCTTGAAGGAGCTGGGGAAGGTGATGGCCAACAGGGAGCTCTGGCGTGGGCTGGTCCATGAGGTTACGAAGAGTCGGAAGCAAGAGCCAGAACGAATAAAGTACAACAACACAAGTTAATTCTGGCCACTGATATTACATATGCCTTTTGAACTAGCAGCCTCCTACACTAATGCTTTGCCAAATCTGTATATGCTGAAAGGTGTCTGGCAATATTTTTAAAAATCCTAATGCTTGAGAATGTATTAATATCCACGGAAGCTCATATAACCAACTGGGAAGAAGAAAATATGATCCCCCTCCCATCCACAGGCACTGAGGCAAACCCTATGTAATCAACCCTAATTTTTTTCTTCTTTGTTTTCAGAATTATGCCTTTTGTGTGGCTAAATGACTTTCTAAATAGAAAGTTTGTGCATCAAAAATCTCAAATGCCTAGTAAAGGAATGAATTTATTGGCCTACAATATTTTGCACACTGTGCCTGAAAACAAAAGTAAAGTGGAACTATAAAGAGGCATTCATGAGAATAAGGCACACAAAGCAGACAGATGATAAAACAGCATAGTTCAAGAAAGAAACAAAGAGAGGATAAAAAAGGATACTTTTTGTTTTTTGCACCCAAATGGTCAGATATCTTGAAAGCTGGCTGTATGAATAAAAGAAGAATGGATTCACATTGCATGGAAGACGGAGATGCAAGTAAGTTGTATACATTCAGGTTCTGTGCCTCAGCATGGAAACATTGTTTTTTGGGATGAAAGCCATGTTGCTGAAGAATTCTGGGAACAGCAGTACAAAAAGGGGCTTTTTCTAAGCTCTGCTCCATGGAATGCAGAGCCTATAAATGTGCCATCAGTTGTGCTGATCCTGTTTCCTCTCAATACTTGGAGTAAATATACTGTTTCTTGTTTACGTAAAAAAAGGGCTAAGGATATTTTAAAAAACCAAACAGATGCAAAATAATGAATAATTTCTTCCTAAATATGAATCAGAACATAACGCAGTGGTGGGCAACTTTGGGTGAACTGAGGGCCCACTATCACCCCCAAGATACTGTTGGGACTGCTGAATATTTCAAATAGAAAAATAAATTGTGATAAGGAAAGAAAAAACACAGAAAATAAAGGAGAAAAAAAACCAAGAAGTTTTGAAAAGTCAGTAGCTTTTTTTAAAAAAAAGAAAAGTTAAACAGTGTAGGTCAGTTGTTGTCCCAGGGGGGAAAAAACCCTTTGGAGACAAGGAGGAAGCAGAAAAGGTAAGGTAGGAAGTATGCATGGGGGTGAGGGCTTCAAAAACAGCATGGATGGGTTGACACATAGTTGTGTCATAGTTTGAATATTCAACTAGGATTCTAGAAGATCAGAATTGAATCCCCACTTTGCCAAGGAAACGTGTTGGGTGACTTTTTGCAAGTCACATTCACTCAGTCTCAGAGGAAGGGAATGCCAACCTCTGAACAAGTCTTGCCAAGAAAATCTCGATTTAGGTCCAGACTTTCTGAAAGACTGTATCTTTCTGTACCAGTTTTTAAGGATCTTGAGATCTACAGGGGAAGGCTTTCTCTCAGGACCACCATCCAGGGGCCGGGCTGTGGCGCAGGCTGTTGAGCAGCCGGCTGCAATAAATCACTCTGACCATGAGGTCATGAATTCGAGGCCAGCCCGTGGCAGGGTGACCACCCGTCAATTAAAAATAAAAAATAGCCCCTGCTCATTGCTGACCTAGCAACCCGAAAGATAGTTGCATCTATCAAGTAGGAGATAAGGTACCACTTATAAAAGTGGGGAGGCAAGTTTAACTAATTTACGACTTGGAATGAGGAAGTGCTGTCAGAGTGGATGATGAAGCAGCTGCTCCCCCCTGTGGCCAGAATCGAACATCCTCTCAGGAGAAGGTTAAATTGCCTCTGTGTCGGTCTGTTTCTGTTTGATGTGTTTATGGGCATTGAATGTTTGCCCTATGTGTGTATAATGTGATCCGCCCTGAGTCCCCTTCGGGGTGAGAAGGGCGGAATATAAATACTGTAAATAAATAAATAAATAAATCCAAACATGGTTGGTGGGAGGCTAGGTAGATCCCTCCCTTCCTCCCTCAGATGGCAGGCCAAGACATTTCTATTCAAGCAGGCTTTTAAAATAACAGCACAGGTAGCTTTTTATTGGGCATGTTTTATATATCTTTTAACTTTTGTATGTTTTAATTGATTTCAAAATTTATTATTACATGATTTTAATTTGTTTTAAATTATATGACGTATTTTAAGCTAATTATTTTGGGAAGCTGCTTTGGGTCTTAATCTGGGGGACATGTCACATATTGATGAATGAATGAATGAATGAATGAATGAATGAATGAATGATAAATCCATGATAGGGTCATCTGAAGTTCACCATAAGTTAGAAATTACTTGAAGGCACACCACAACAACATATGACATGATACGTTAACTTGTATCATCCTACCTGATGGAGAGCCCCAACAATTTTGCGAGCCTCTTGATAGATGATTTCAGGACTCCAATGCATGTTCCACTTCTTCAGTTCTTTTGCAAGGCGATTGTGTTCTCGCAACCAAAGTGTATGTACAGCTGTCAAAGAAATGACTTCGCTAGACCTGGTGTCTCCTGCCATAAAGCATTCAATCCTTTCTCCATTGTCTGTTTTGGGGTCCTGAGCACAAGCTGAAGGGACTTGGTTGACAAAGGGAAGGTATTCACGGCCATGGTCAAAATATTTCACATTTATTCTGAGGAGACCTTCTTGGCTAGTCAGATTCCTCAGTTTGTTCTCTGCTGCTGTTGTGCTGCCATAAACGGTAGATGCATCGAGGAAGGAGGTTAGACCATTAATCTGTTGTCTAGGATTTAAGATAGAAAGATTTCCTATCAGGACTCCCTGGAGGCCGGTGGTGCATGCAGGGGATGAACGGTAGAAAGGCAAGCAGTCCATTATGGAGAGTGTGTCATTGACAAAAACCTGTGGATGAAATTAAGACCTTTCAGCTGGGAAGCAATAAAGCAGAATTGCCAATTTCAGAAATAAAATGTATACAAAATTTCACATATTGGTTGAATAGAGTTTCTTGCCTCCCTTAATCAATAGAGATTTGCAATATTTTGATGCAATCCTTAGTTGAAATTCATGTGATTGATATCTTAAAGTTTATTATATATTTTGCATTCAGTCAGAATAGATTGGAACCAGAGCATCCTGGGAAACCAAAAAGGACAGAACACCTCTCTTCCCTCTGCCACGACACTGTTTCTGCTTTTTGGACACTGGGCATGGGCTGCTGTCCCCCTGAGACAGCACTGGTATTTTCCCCTCTTGTGGAATGGCCATTGAATTATCCATGGATCATATAAAAGCCATAATTCTGGTCTGCAAACCTGCCCTTAACCTATACATAAAGTCGACATATGTGAGTATATAGAATATGTATTCATCTTATGATTGTCTATAAATTTAATTCCTTGTTTAGGGTGTTTTTGAAAGGTAAAGTCAAGAGACATAAAATTTTTCATTGGTGCAGATGAAGAAAGAAAAAGATAAATATCTTGAGTGGGGGAGATGCAAAAGGTGAAGAGATGAAATCTGTAGTTTTAATGAGATGATGAAAGCCAAAGGACACTAGTAAAGGAGCAGTAAAAGCTGTGACCTAACAGCATTTTTAAAACACTTATTCAATAGGACATCTTCTCTCTCTTTTTAAAACAGAACTGAGAAGCTCATTACTGCAAGGAATGTTATCAAGAAGGCTATTATGTTACAGACTTGCATATCATCTAAGCTGATTAAAACTTGTTTGATTAATAAATGTGCCCACTCCGTTTCTCATTATTTGAGTGGAAGCAGTCTGAAGGAGTGATGCTCTATTTTGAAAATGAATATTACATGGGTAAATTGTTGACTTTGTGTTGCATATGCCGGTGTTCTCTTTGCTTGAGGTTCCTCTGAAGTAGGACTTCCTTTGACTCCTTTATTAATTTTGTTGTTTGTATGGGTCTTATTTTCACTTTCAAGAGAAGAGAAGGTACTGTCAGGCTCCATTCTAAGCCTAAATACACGTAACTACAGCTACTTATATTAATCTTCTTTCTAATCCCTTTGTTTCACCAAAACCACCAAGAAGCATGGGGATCTAATCTATATATCCTTCTTTGAGCTGCATCTGTAGTGTTAGTCTTCATCCATACTTCTGTAGAAGAGGTGTTAATAACAAGCCCCAAGGAGCAAGTGGGTTTGCGTAATGAAGTCTCCTCATTTCCGTTTTGATGGGATGACAAGTGCTCCACCAAGAGCTGAAAATGCAAGTGTGGATTTCCCTGTGCTGTCTTATAAGTGACATCAAACATGACCCATCTTTTTTAGTTGTAATACAAAACAATTTACCGTAGGATTAATGAAAAAGCTTCATATGAAGCCATTTTCTTGACACTATGTCATTACAAGAGGGTACAGCTATTTTAGCACCTTTCCATTTCCAGAATTATTTCTATTATAAATCTGCAAAGCATAATGCAATCTGCTCACAAAGAAGGGGGAGAAAACATGTTAATATAGTTTGGAAGGAAAAATGCTAAAAGACTCAGCTGCATCAAAGAGTCAATAATGAGAATTATATATCTATCTAATTTTTGTATTCCCATTCTCTTCTCTGTTTGTATTCACAAAAGCTAAGATCACTTCCTATAGGACACCACTGTGCATGAGGCTATGTGGTATCTCCCTGCTCTGGGTATATGGGCAGAGACTTCCGCTGTGAAGCTTAACAGTCTGGAATGAAGAAGGATTGTTTTTTGCTCTTGACATGTCTAGCCAATATCACATTCTGAGCTTCAGTTTTCTTTATATTATTCCTGCAATATCTGCAAAACATGATATAAACTGTTTACAGAGAAGGCGGGAAAAGCACGCTAATACAGTTTGGAAGAAAAAGTGCTCTGGGCATTTGTACTCTTCCTTAGTGACTGGTTATTCCTTCCATTCTTTATCCATACTCTCCCCCCCCCCCCAACCTCTCACTTAGTCCTTGAATTTAAGCAAATCATATTGGCTTTTTTACATGTTTCCCATTTTTCTTCTTGCATGGGTTTGTTTTTAATTGTGCTTTTGACAATTCCTTCTTCAAGAACTCCCATCCTTGTTGGCTGTCTTTTTCCTTTAGCATGTTTAGTCTCAACCCAGTATTTCCCTGAACTTGTTAATCCATGAGAGATGCAATCTACCATATAGTGTCAGCCAAACAAAATGTGATGCTGTGTTCAGATTCAGAAACAATTCCAATGCCTTCATGAAAAAAGCACAGGAGGGGTCACTGCCATGCTGAACAACATATATTCCAGAAATCTGGGAGACAATGGTCTAACAGCACAATGTACACGTTCTTATCCATACATCCAACTGAAGAATAACTTCTACACAAATTGATAAAAGAATTCCCCACAGAGATACAGAACCAAATCCACGTGAATACATCTTAACAGGCCCAGTTCAGAATGATCTGGAAAATACTTTTTCAGTACTTGCATTCCAAAACCCATTTTTACCTGAGATACATTAATGACATTATTATCATTTGGTGTCAGAGAAGAATATCTCTTGAATTTTTCTATAATAATTTTAGAAAATTTCATCCAATCATCAGACTGAGCCTGGAATAGTCTACGCAACACATCTACTTTCCTGACAAAATAGTATAAATATGTCATCTATATATATATAAATGTAATATGCGTTTTAATATGGAGTAAACAACAAAACCACTGAACCCAATCACACCAAATTTGGCCACAAAAGACATAGTCACACAAAATATGTCTTTCAATCAAAAAAACCTAGAAAAATAAAGTCCAAATTAGAGGACCAGGAAAAGCCATTTTCCCCCTAAATGCCAGTTAGAAAGGTAGGTTCCACCCTCTTCATCTCCTAGCAACTCACTCAGCAACAGTGGAGCTCAGGACATCTTCACTCAGGCCTCTTCCACACTACCTATAAAATAAATATTATCTGATTTGAACTGGATTATCTTGAGTCCACACTGCCATATAATCCAGTTCAGTGTAGATTTTATACAGTTGTGTAGAAGGGGCCTCATATAATCCAGTTCTAAGCAGATAATATAAGATTATAAATATAATATCTAAAATTACTGTGGTATAATAATACAGAACAATATAATCTCTAAAATCAGGACAGTAAATAAAGAGCAACACTCTGAAAACAAGGGAATTCCAAATAGGAATCAATCAGGGCCAGATAACACCTCTCAACAAAGGATTCCCCCAGGCAGGAAGCAGCCAGGCTTTGAAGCTGCAAGGCCATCAAATTAGGTGACTAATTGCAGCATTCATACTTGTTGCACTAAGACTATTCATTGCCATTCAACCTGGTCAACCAAGGATTCCACAAGGTAGAAAGCAGCCAGGCTTGCAAGCAGCAAGGCTATTCAGTGCTGTTCATCCTGGCCAACCAAGATTTCCCCTAGATAGAAAACCCCCAGGCTTTGAAGCCACAAGGCTACTCCGTCCCATTCAACCTGGCCAACGAAGTATGTCCCTATGGAGAAAGCGGCCAGGCTTTTAAGCTGCAAGACTATTCAGTGCAATTCAAGCTGGCCAAACAAGGATTTCCCTACAAAGGAAGTAGCCAGGCTTCAAAGTGACTCTTTGATTGAGGGTGCTACTCCAGCTTGCCAAACAAAGATTCCCCTAGGTATAACACAGCCAGGCATTGAAGCTGCAAGGCTATTCAGTCCAATTCAACTAGACTAATAAAGGATTAACCTTGGTAGAAGGCAGCCAGGCTTTGAAGCTGTGATACTACTCTCTACTATTGAAGCTGACCAACCAAAGATTCTGCTAGGTAGCAAGCAGCCAGGCTTTGAAGCAGCGAGGCTATTCATTGCAATTCTAGCAGCCCAAAAAACCATTCCCCTAAAACGCAAGTACCCAGCCTTCCAAGCAGCAAGCCTATTCCGTTGTATTCCAGCTCACCAAACAAGGATTCTGATAAGAAGAAAATGGCCAGGCTTTTGAGGCTGCAGGGCTATTCACTGCCATTCTACTTGGCCAACAAATGATTCCCATCAGCCACAGCAATGCGTGGTTGGGCACAGCTAATGGACATATAAGAACCATGTTCTGCTGATAATCATATGTGCTGACATGATTCTTTTAACAAAGTGATATAGCCAAGCTGTCAGATACAACCTCATCTGCTTGGATTCTTGTGTTAAGAACTCTACATCTGGATGTATAGCATACATCAGTAGTTCCCAGCCTATGGTCTCCAGCTGTTTTGGACTTCAGCTCCCATAATTCCTACCAGATGGTAAGCTAGCTGGGATTTCTGGGAGTTGAAGTTCAAAACAACTGGAGGACCAAAAGTTGGGAACCACTGGCATACATTCCTCAAACTAAAATACTCTTACAATGAGGTGGGGGGAAAACAGATCAGAAAGGTATGATTGTTACACAGACATATGCTACTGCAAGCATTACAATTACAAAATATCATTTGTTTCCACCTATAGCTCCCTGCTGAGAGAGCTCACATTCATCATCAACAAATCTCATGTTCTTTGGGTGGCAGGCCTATACTTGCCTTGAAAAATTACTCTCTTTACAACATGAATGAAAGTACAGGAGACATACCCCGCTACAAGCCCAGAGGCCTACTCTGGGCCCATCTACATGGGCTACATATATTGATGCTGATCTAGAGTGGGGCACTGCAGATCAGTGCCATTGTAATCCACACAGCTAGTTGCTGAGCTGGTTCAGTGCATGGTTAGTATCTGCACTGCACTGTACTGCACTGAGCCGCTCCAGCAGCTGGATGGAGTCTGCATAGTCCAATGGTGCCAAACCTTGTTCTACATTGCTGGACCATCCTTACCCCCTCTCTCTCATCCTCAGCTAATTGATGATCATGTAGGTGGTCCCTTAGTCTCCATACCTATTTTGGCAACACCACTACGAGTTCTAATAATGTCACTAACAATATCATTGTGCAGTCACTCTTCCTCTTCCAATGTGATATATACCATCCCCTGCCTGAGATGTTCCTCTGCCATCTACATAGGACTATCATTATGCAGGATAATAAATGGACACACATTGTTAGAAGTAGCAATACTAACAAACAAGTGTCAGAACCCTTCAGTCTCCCAAGATGCTTGGCCAATGACCTTCCAAAGAAGATTGGAAAGAGACATAGCTGCATTGAAGTACACTAACAAATTCCAATCTCTTAGCAGAGATTTCAATTGGCATATTGGCTTCTTTGCATTGCATGTATCAATAGGTAGGTTTTCATTACAGTTGAACACATATAGAAATAAACATGCAAACTTGTATATTGGGTTACAAACACCACCTTAAAAATGTTTACATTTTGATCCCACCTCTATAACTATGTTCACCATGCATAAATACTTGAAGCGTGGACTGTAATCCATGGAAGACTATGCTAAAATAAACGAGTCTTAGAGATGCCAAATTATGATTTTCTTTCTCTCTATTTCCCCCCATTCTTCCCATTCTTTTCCCAGCCAAACAGACTACCATAGTTGTATCTTTGAAAACTACTGCATTTCTATCATTCTAATCAGTATGGAAATAAGAAGAGCTTGACACAGTTAGATAAAATCACAAGCTATTTAATGCCTGTGAAGAGCATTGCTTTCAATTTGCCAACACATATATGAATGCTTAAACATCTTTCCTGTGCATATATGTATAGATAACATCACCACAATTAAAGATAAAAGTATGTCTGAGATGAAGAAATAGCTCTGTTCCAACAATATCCACTTCTTGAAGTGACTGCTTCCCTTTGGCTAAGTATAAAGCCAGTCTTGCTTATTCCATGTTTACTCAATATCAATGGATGACAAGGATCTGGTATTAATGGTTATTGAATGTAAGAACCACACTGAACAGTCTTCTAGTATAGTCTGAAGGGCTCCGAGGTTGACGACTAGCACTCCATGTACCTCTAGGGATGCAGAAGAAATGTTATTTTTTGTATCCCCAGATGTGGTATGTTGAATATATTCATGGTGACATACAAAACTAATTTCTATTTTGTCAATAATAATTATAAGCCCCGAATTAGAATTTTACTGCATTTAAAGCAATTGCTTCTTCTCTTTGAAATTAGAGTGAGCATATTCATAAGATGCTTCACACTTTATAATCATGAGCAGAAAATATTTCCAGCAATTTAATTATATTTATCACCAGGGCTATTTTAAATAAAATATCATGACAATGCTGGCTTTTTAAATTAATTATTCCAGAGGCCATCAAATAGCTACCAGCGATTAAAATCATAATTGGCATCCTCAAGAGGGTTCTTCTGTTTGGAGTAAAGGAATACATCACTCTGAGGCTTATTTCTTTTTCTTAATCTTCATGAAACTAGCATAGGGAAATAGAAGTTGGACAAAAACAAACTTTTAAGACCTGAATTTTTGGAGTAGCACAAAATCCATTTTGTGCTGTTTCTTCTAGCATCTTTCGAAACATGATCTATTCAAAGGTCTTGATCAAATCACGAAATGATATAATTTTAAAATCCAAGTCATGTACCTCTGCTTACACTTGTATTTTGAGAATTATAAAAAAGAATGTGTTTTTGTGTCTAAAATTGTGGTAGATCACTGTAGACCAGTGGTTCTCAACCTGAGGTCCCCAGATGTTTTTGGCCTACAACTCCCAGAAATCCCAGCCAGTTTACCAGCTTTTAGGATTTCTGGGAGTTGAAAGCTAAAAACATCTGGGGATCCCAGATTGAGAACCACTGCTGTAGGCTATCTGGTTTGACAAATCAGTAGAATAAGTGAGGGGGTTCTGATGGCCTACTAGAGGTTATTTGATTTACCTACACCAGTCCCTTGAAGCATGGAAGAAGTGGTATTTCTGAATATCTCAGGGACTGCACACCCCCACCTCAGAAGAGCAGCAGAAAATTCCTGAGTTTGGTACTGAATGTGATGTCTCATGGGCCTTGTAGTCCTGTTCCTAGTACTATTGTGGCAGACGAAGAGGAAAACATGGGATTTACACCGTTTCAGCCAGAAACGGAGCCCCTGCACCTGCAGGATGTTTGCCCTCAAGAAGTTACCCAAACAAGCCTTGGGCAGAATTCTCCCCCGTTTTCTCGAAAGGACAATTATAATAAAGATAGAGGCGCTAGGGAGGCGAATCGCCGAAGCGCCAGAATCGCAGCCAAACAATTAGCTGATTAGGTCTGCTTCCCTTGGGAAATTCTAAGGAGTCATGCATCTGGACAGAGATGAGTTTCACTTCTAGTTCTCCAGGGAAAGTGTTCTTCTGGCGGGAAACGAGACCCTATTTAGGTGTTTTGCCGCGAAGGAAACCTTGCGGAATCAATTCGTCAGCTTGAGGAGTGAGATCGTGTGTAGACTTCGTACTCCAGTTCCCTGTTTCCCGGATCAAGTTTCCAGCCCTGCCTTGTTCCACGGACTTCTATGGACTCAGTTCTTGTTTCATGTTTGCCTTGTTTCAAGTTTGATCTTGCCAAGTTTCAAGTCTTGCCTTGCCGTGCGTTTTAAACCACGGACCTTGCTTCCTAGATTCAAGCCTTGTTTTCCAGTTTCCTTCGGATTTACCTTAAGCCTCGAAAGACTATGGACAGTTCCCCACACTATTGCTTGCCAAATAGTGTGTGTTTCGGTCAAGTGGATTATAACTTTGGACTCTAATATCACATATTGGACATTGTTTTCCTGGACTATATTTGACCTTTCCTGAAAGGTCTACTTCTGAACTATATTCTACACTTGTTTTTATTGACTTTATATATTTCCTTAATAA
The DNA here is from genome assembly GCF_035594765.1 of Anolis carolinensis. Taxonomy (NCBI): domain Eukaryota; kingdom Metazoa; phylum Chordata; class Lepidosauria; order Squamata; family Anolidae; genus Anolis; species Anolis carolinensis. The sequence goes on from NC_085841.1 coordinate 132,546,234, forward strand.
AGAAATTAGATAGATTCTGGTCTCTGCGCATGGTTATTGGTGTTCTGCAGCCTGGGTCTGACAGTTTGACTCCGCCACCCTAAGCACCAATTAACCTAAGACCAGAATGTCTACAGGAACCGGGGCGGAAGCCCAACCACTCAGCTACATCATTTCCAAGGAAGAATTCGACAGGATCCGAGATACTCTCCGAACACAGGAGGGTGAAATTCTGGGCTTGAAGGAACGCGGAGCGCGCCTCCCTGCCCTAGCGCTTCCAACCAAGTTTACTGGAGAAGCCTCCAAGGTTCATGTTTTCCGTCGCCAGTGCCAGGCGTACATAGAAGCCCGCCAAGCCGAATTTCCCCACGAGGATGTCAAAGTGGCATGGATTTACAGTCTCCTAGATGGGCCTGCGGCCAATTGGGCGATGGCGCTGTTTGATGCGTGTTCCACGCACCTAAGCTCCGTGCAAAGTTTCTTGAACCACCTTAGGAAGACCTGGGGGATCGAGGACAACGAGGAGGCGGCCGGCCATAAACTCCGGCGACTCCTTCAAGGGGACAGGCCGTTGTCCCGGTACATAGCCGAGTTCCGGGTGCTGGCTCAGAACACCGGTTGGAACGATATCGCCCTCAGAGGGCAGTTTCATGAGGGCCTTAACTTCGAGATGCAGGAAGAAATTTCTAAGGTGGATCCTCCAGAGACTCTTGAGAGACTCATTAATCACTGTCTACGAGCCGAAGTCCTGCTTGCCAACAAAAAACAGTGGCTCCGAGGTCAGAGTGGAAGAGCCGGGGTGAGACCCCCCGCTTCTACCAGTATTCATCCACGACCAGTATGGAAATCCCCACCGCCAGCCCCAAACCCCATGGGAAGCGAGGAAGAACCGATGCAGTTGGGCAATCTGCGCCCCAGACTGGATGTTGCCGAAAAGGCCCGCCGCCAACGTTTGAATTTGTGTTGGTACTGTGGGAATGGGGGCCACCTCGCCAGAGAATGCCCAGCCAAAAGAAAGCCTGCCGCCCGCCTGGCAGCGGCGTCCTCCGTGGAGCCGGAGACGGCCGAGGTGGCTGGAGCCAAGCCGGCGGGGGAAGCCAGCGACCGGGCGTAGAGAGGCTCGCCAACCCGGTCAAAAACCCCACTCAAGAGCCGCAGACGGGGGTCCTATTTCTCCTAGTGGTCACGTTGTGGTCAGGGAAAAGGGACCCGTCATGATCCATGCCATGATAGACTCAGGAGCAACAAACAATTTCATCGATAGAGAGTATGCCGACTCTCTGGGATTACAATATCATGATTTCAAGAATGCCCGAGTGGTGCAGGCTATAGATGGTCGTCCCCTAAAGACGGGTCCAGTAAGCCAATGGACTGAACCCACCAGAATGTGGATAAGGGAACACATGGAAGAGATTTCCTTCTTCGTTACCGAGGTGCCCCACTTCCCTGTGATTTTGGGAATTCCATGGCTGACACTCCACGACCCAAACATCTCCTGGACCAACAGAGAATTACAGTTTGCTTCAAAGTATTGCCAAAACCATTGTCTAGTAGCCAAGGTCTGCCATGCCACAGACACTGAGCCCATCATCACCTTGCCCAAGAAATATTCAGACTTCTGGGACGTTTTCAATGAAAAGGAAGCCGAGAAACTACCCCCACATAGACCCTATGACTGTGCCATTGACTTGGTGGAGGGGGCCCCGATCCCGCGAGGACACCTCTACTCCCTGACTGAACCAGAGCAAGAAGCTCTCAGGGAGTTCATAGAGTCAAATCTTCGCAAGGGATTCACCAGACCCTCTCAATCCCCAGCTGCTTCCCCGGTGATGTTTGTGAAAAAGAAGTCAGGGGACCTACGCTTGGTTGTGGACTATAGAGCATTGAATAATATCACGAAGTGGAACCGCTACCCCCTGCCTTTGATCTCGGACCTATTAGACCGGCTTCGAGGGGCCAAGGTTTACACCAAGCTGGATCTCCGGGGGGCTTACAATCTAGTTCGCATCAGGGAGGGGGACGAATGGAAAACCGCCTTCCAGACCAAATTCGGATTATTCGAGTCCCTGGTCATGAATTACGGATTATCCGGAGCTCCCGCAATATTCCAGCATTTTGTCAACGATATCTTTCAGGATTATCTAGATCGGTTCTTGATCATATACTTGGATGATTTTTTGGTGTTTTCTAGATCACAATCGGAGCATGAGAAACACGTCAGAATGGTGCTACAACGATTGCGGGATCATGGACTATATGCCAAGTTAGAAAAATGCGCCTTTGATCTGCAAGAAGTAGACTTCCTGGGGTACCGCGTCTCGCCACAAGGGCTCTCCATGGACCCGGCAAAGGTTTCAGCAGTATTGGAATGGCGGGCGCCAACCAACAAGAAGGAAGTGCAACGTTTCTTGGGGTTCGCGAACTACTACCGCAAATTCATCCCAGACTTTGCCCGCTGGTCTGACCCAATCACCAGCTGCATCCGTGGAAAACAGCCTTTCCGCTGGACGGAGCAAGCAGAGAAAGGGTTCCAACAATTAAAGAAGTTATTCACGACCCAGCCAATTCTACAGCACCCTGATCCTAAAACCCCTTTTGTTGTGCAGGCTGACGCCTCTGATGTGGCAATTGGGGCTATACTCATGCAACCAGTGGGAGAGCATCTTCATCCTTGTGCCTATTACTCCCGTCAACTAACAGCCCCAGAGAGGAATTACACTATTTGGGAGAAAGAACTCTTGGCCATAAAGGCAGCCTTTGAAAATTGGAGACATTGGTTGGAAGGGGCCAAATTTCCCATTGAGGTTCATACTGATCATCGAAATTTAGAGCACCTAAGGACCGCATGAAAGTTAAATCAAAGGCAGCAGCGCTGGGCTTTGTTCTTTGAACGTTTTGACTTCCAGATCCATTATGTGACCCCGGCTCAGACCAAGCAAGCAGATGCTCTATCACGGAAACCAGAGTATGCTGCAGGACGCAGAGAGACCTCAGAATCTCGATTGCTGCAACCCGAAAACTTTGCCACGCTCACAGTGGGAAACATCAAATCCACTTCAATTGAACCAACTCCTTCTAACCCAGAACCCCTTTGCGCTCAAGAAATTAGAGCCAGCCAGCAGGCAGATGCCTGGGCTCAAGAACAGATTCGCCAAGGACTACGTTTCCCTTTCTCACTTAAGGATGGGCTATTGTGCTACAGGAATCATGTTTACATCCCTCCAGGCCCCGGCAGAGAAAAGGCACTTCGTCTGTGTCATGACAGCAAGCCAGTAGGGCATTTTGGACTCTTTAAAACCATGCACTTGATTCTACAAGATTTCTGGTGGCCCAAGATCCGCAAGGATGTGGAGAAATATGTCAATTCCTGTCCTGTATGTCAGCGCTCCAAGACACGAAGGGAGAAGCCCTCGGGGCTACTACATCCTCTCCCCACTCCTTCTCGCCCATGGGAGATAATTTCCGCGGATTTTATCACTGACCTACCACCTTCCCTTGGATTCACCACGATCCTAGTGGTGGTGGACCTTTTCACCAAGTTGGCCCATTTCATTCCCTGCGATGGCCTCCCCACTGCCAAAGAGACTGCAGATTTATTCCTTCAGCATGTTTTCAGACTACATGGATTGCCCAAGAGTTTAGTCACGGACCGTGGATCTCAATTCACCTCTCGTTTCTGGAAGGCACTACAAAAACTATTGGGCATAGACTCTCGTTTATCTTCAGCTCACCATCCCCAAACGGATGGGCAAACTGCCACCTTGGAACAATACCTTCGCTATTATGTAAACTACCAGCAGGACAATTGGGCTCCCCTGTTACCCCTATCGGAGTTTGCTTACAACAATGGTGTCCAGGCTTCAACTAAAGAAACCCCGTTCTTTGCAAACTACGGCTTCCACCCACGTTTCTCCCTTCTGTCATTGAAACCTCAGAAGTCCCTGCAGCGGAGGACTGGTTACAAGAACTTATAGCGGTGCAACAACTCTTGCACCAACAACTGGATCAAGCCAAGGAGGACTATAAACGCCACGCTGATGGCCATCGCCAGCCGGGCCCCGAGATCAAGGTAGGAGACCGGGTCCTATTGTCCACTCGCTTTTTGCCCTCCCACCGTCCTTGCCGGAAGTTAGATGCCCGTTTCATTGGTCCCTACCCAGTGGTGGCGCAACTTAACCCCGTGACTTTCAAACTCCAACTTCCGCGCTCCATGCGCATTCATCCGGTGTTTCATCGTTCCCTGCTTCTTCCGGCGGATGGGGTACGCCCCGATGTGGACCAGCCGGCCCCCGCCCCTGTTTTGGTGGACAGGGAGGAGGAATTTGAGGTTCAGGACATTTTGGATTCTCGTTTTCATCGCCGCCGCCTTCAGTATCTCATTGACTGGGTGGGTTTTGGGCCCGAAGAACGCTCTTGGGAAGACGCTTCCACAGTCCATGCCCCCGATTTAGTCCGCCGCTTCCATCAGGCCTACCCTGCCAAGCCGCGGCCCCGCACCTCGGGAAGAGGGCCCATTTTGGAGAGGGGCCTTCAGGAGGGGGATAGTGTGATGTCTCATGGGCCTTGTAGTCCCGTTCCTAGTACTATTGTGGCAGACGAAGAGGAAAACATGGGATTTACACCGTTTCAGCCAGAAATGGAGCCCCTGCACCTGCAGGATGTTTGCCCTCAAGAAGTTACCCAAACAAGCCTTGGGCAGAATTCTCCCCCGTTTTCTCGAAAGGACAATTATAATAAAGATAGAGGCGCTAGGGAGGCGAATCGCCGAAGCGCCAGAATCGCAGCCAAACAATTAGCTGATTAGGTCTGCTTCCCTTGGGAAATTCTAAGGAGTCATGCATCTGGACAGAGATGAGTTTCACTTCTAGTTCTCCAGGGAAAGTGTTCTTCTGGCGGGAAACGAGACCCTATTTAGGTGTTTTGCCGCGAAGGAAACCTTGCGGAGTCAATTCGTCAGCTTGAGGAGTGAGATCGTGTGTAGACTTCGTACTCCAGTTCCCTGTTTCCCAGATCAAGTTTCCAGCCCTGCCTTGTTCCACGGACTTCTATGGACTCAGTTCTTGTTTCATGTTTGCCTTGTTTCAAGTCTTGCCTTGCCTTGCGTTTTAAACCACGGACCTTGCTTCCTAGATTCAAGCCTTGTTTTCCAGTTTCCTTCGGATTTACCTTAAGCCTCGAAAGACTATGGACAGTTCCCCACACTATTGCTTGCCAAATAGTGTGTGTTTCGGTCAAGTGGATTATAACTTTGGACTCTAATATCACATATTGGACATTGTTTTCCTGGACTATATTTGACCTTTCCTGAAAGGTCTACTTCTGAACTATATTCTACACTTGTTTTTATTGACTTTATATATTTCCTTAATAAAGAAATTAGATAGATTCTGGTCTCTGCGCATGGTTATTGGTGTTCTGCAGCCTGGGTCTGACACTGAAGCACCTACTAAATCTAATGTTTAAAGAAGTAATGAAGAATATATTACAATTGTCCAATGATTAGGGTTCTGTCTTTCCCCTTGCATGTTCACTCCCATGTCCTGATGGGCTTCCATGTCCAGATCTAAGCCCAAACTTCAAGCACGATCTTCACAGTGATGTCTCCATTCCCAAAATAGCATCTTGGATAGGTCATTTAAAGTTCATATTTTTTACTTTATATTTATTTATTTTAATTCATCAAAATATATATACATTTGCAAGTGTTTGTTGCACACAGTGCAATACTTTCCAACTATTAGTCTTTTATAGTCATTTCTCAGATTGTTGTAGTAGAGCCTGTGAGTAACGTTACAAACAGTAGTATGGGTGCCAGAAGGGGGAAAGGGGTTACTCGGCAGCAGGAATCTGATGATGAGCAGCAGAGAAAGAGGATCCGGGACATACTTACAGCACCTACAGATTTATTTATTTCGTGTCAAAAGCATTGGTACAGCAAATACATTTCAAATAATGGAAATAAAATAAAAAAGAAAAGAAATCACAAACAACTAAATAGTTTTGGACCAAAAGCGGGCAACAGCAACCACATTGTCTGTAGCTTTAAACAACTCCTCCTCCGTACATGAGGCAGGGCATTGTGGGCAAGCATACATATGCTGAGTTGTTTGTTCAGCTCCACAGTCACACAAGGTGGAGGATTCACCTTGCCAAGTTGTCTTTTGATCTGCCCACTCCACTTCTGAGTCTGTTCAGGGACTTCCAAGTTGCCCATTCTTGTTTTGCCCCTGGAGGAAGACCCTCTTGGGGGGGTCATCCAGTTAGAATTGCCAGGTTTAGCTGCCCAGAGGGACACCCTTGCTGTTGCTGGAGGAACATCAAGAGGAGTGGTGGTTCTCATGAAGCCCTTCCTTGATTTGAGTCTGGTGGGATGAGGGTAATAGCCATGCAGTGGGTGGCTTTCACAATGTTCAACCTTTTTTCTCTCACCGTTAGCAGCAACTTCCCATCGCACGTCAGGAGGGGCAATGCCAGCTAACTTGTAGAGTTTATCAACAGGTGTAGGTTTAAGGCATCCCGTGATGATTCTGCATGTTTCATTCAGTGCTATGTCCACCTGCTTTGCATGGGTAGACTTGTGCCAAACAGGACAGGCATACTCTGCAGTTGAGAAAGACAAGGCCAGGGCTGATGTTCTTATTACTTGTGGGTCTGCTCCCCATGCGCTGCCAGTCAGTTTCTGCAGGATGTTATTGCATGCAGCTACTTTGTGCTTGGTGTTCATGCAGTGTTTCCTATATGTTAGTGTTCGGTCTAAGGTGACACCAAGGTATTTAGGATGGAAACAGTGTTCGAGCTATTGGCCTTCCCAAGTAACTTTCAGTTTCCTGTTGGCTTCACGGTTACGTAGGTGGAAAGCACACACTTGTGTCTTGGCAGGGTTAGGCTTCAGGTGGTTATCTTTGTAGTAGCTGGAGAGATCTTTCAAGGCATTGGTGAGTTGCTTTTCAACTGTTTCAAAATCTTTTGCTTGTGTTGTAAGGCCAAGGTCATCAGCATATATAAAGCTCTTTGTGAGTGGTAGTAGTGGCTGATCATTCGTGAAGATGTTAAATAAGGTTGGTGCAAGAACGCTGCCTTGGGGTAAACCATTCTTTTGCCTCCTCCATCTGCTTTTCTGGCCCTGAAACTCCACATAGAAGCTGCGGTTTTCTAAGAGGGTCTGGACAGTTTTTGTAAAGTCAAAGTCCCGGGTGATATGGTAGACTTTATGCAGCATTTTTCTATGTTGCACCGTGTCATAGGCTGCCGTAAGGTCCACAAAGACTGTTCCTGTAATGCAGCCTTTCTCATAGCCTTCCTCGATATGTTCAGTCAGATGAAGAATTTGACCTGTACAGTTTTTCCCTGGTCTGAAACCTACAGATGAGGAGTCATTTGAAGGATTCCCTGGGGATGATAAGGTTGCAGACAGTAGTATGGGTGCCAGAAGGGGGAAAGGGGTTACTCGGGGGCAGGAATCTGATGATGAGCAGCAGAGAAAGAGGATCCGGGACATACTTACAGCACCTACAGATGAGGAGTCATTTGAAGGATTCTCTGGGGATTATAAGGTTGCAGACAGTAGTATGGGTGCCAGAAGGGGGAAAGGGGTTGCTTGGGAGCAGGAATCTGATGATGAGCAGCAGAGAAAGAGGATCCGGGACATACTTACAGCACCTACAGATGAGGAGTCATTTGAAGGATTCTCTGGGGATGATAAGGTTGCAGACAGTAGTATGGGTGCCAGAAGGGGGAAAGGAGTTACTCGGCAGCAGGAATCTGATGATGAGCAGCAGAGAAAGAGGATCCGGGACATACTTACAGCACCTACAGATGAGGAGTCATTTGAAGGATTCTCTGGGGATGATAAGGTTGCAGACAGTAGTATGGGTGCCAGAAGGGGGAAAGGGGTTACTCGGGAGCAGGAATCTGATGATGAGCAGCAGAGAAAGAGGATCCGGGACATACTTACAGTACCTACAGATGAGGAGTCATTTGTGGGATTCTCTGGGGACGATGGGTCAATGAGTGAAGGAGAAGAAGGAGACACCATGGACTGGACTAAGATAAGTGCAATCTATTTGTGAGGTGCTAACAACTAGTGATATCTTTATGGGGTTCTCTGGGGGTGAAGACTGGCAATCAGGGGATCCAACTGAGTCTTGGGGGATCTAAGTCTTGACAGGAGATGGAGGAATTGGAGGGAAAGTCAAGGGAATTCACGTGAAGAGCTGGGAGCAGCTGTGGGGGAGAGTGATGGTAATGATAATGATTTGTAGATAAAAGTGGGTTCAGGGGTGAGGGGTCTTTGCAGAAGGCAAGGTGTTGATGTACGTTTGTGTGCTGTGTACTGGGAAAGATTCTTGTAGACTTGTTGTTGCCTGTTTCGTGTTCGGCCTTGGATTCGGATCTGCAGTTTGGATCTGGACCAGTTTGGCTAAAGACACTGCTTCTGCGGACACTGGAGCAACATTGTTTTGGATTTCTCCCGCTTCGACTCTGGACTTTGGCTGACGACGCTTCTCTTCCTGCGACTCCTTTTGTTAACCATTTCTGTACTGTGCCTTTTTGTTTTGCCTCAGAATGCTTTGTTTGACTTGTTGCTTTTTGTGTCCAGTTAATCTGGATTATAAATTCTGTTTTGAAGTCACTTTTAAGTCTGGTCCTTTAAGGCATCTGTGATTCCAACACAGATAATATAAGGGGTCTTCTATTTGAATAGTACATATAAAGGATATTATAGACTCCAGATTAATATCCATTTCCTCCTTGTCTACTGTCTTAAAACTTCCCCTATGTACATTTTTAGATTAATTTTACATTGAGATATTGAATCATTGGTTGCCATTGCATTAACAAAGTGCTCTATTGGTTCTCCTCTTAAAAGTACAGTTATTTTATCCATTATCAGCAAATCTATGATGTATTTTTCCCATTCTTCTAAAGGAGGTACCTCTGAGATTTTCCAATATCTAGTATATGCTATTTAAGCTGGCACTGTAATATAAAACAATTTTTTCCGAATTTCCTTTCTAGTTCTTCCTCGGACATGTTCAAAAGGTACATTTGTGGTGTCATTTTGTAATTTGTGTTTAATATCTTTTCTAGATATACATGTATCTGTTTCCAGTAGTTGTTTACATTGTTGCATGACTACCAAGGTGTTAAAATGTGCCTTTTTCTTTCCCACATAAACAATTTAAACTTCATATTAAAAACCAGAGCAGATCACATTCCTTCCTACTGACATGGATGCTACCATTTAGAAGCCTTTTCACAGTACAATGTTCAACATTTTAATACTTTTATTCCATTTTAACTGCCTTGCTAGCATCCTATGAAATCCTGGGATCTGCAGTTAGGAACTTCCAAGGTGTCACTTCCAAAAGATGAAACCATGGCAGTTACACTGGAATAATTGCACTGTAACTGTGTGGTGTGAATGAGTCCCAATTCAGATTGTCTTTCCATGTCTTTCCAGAATTGTGTGCTCTCACTAACCAAAGGGTTTCACATTGCCTACTACCAGAAAGTGAGCCTGAGATTTCTATATGCAAAGCAAGTGCTCTATCGCTGAGCTGCAGCTCTTCTTCAGGGTACACAACTTATGACAAATGAATCCTAAACGACCTTGCCTCCAGCACATTTCTCATACCTAGTTCTTCTTGTCTTCCTTTTTGTATGATTTGTAAAATGTATGTGTTTACTGTCAGCAGCTCTTAATTCTGTCAGTATTTATTATTCAGACCTCATTTGTTTGTTTCAGAAAATATAGTTCAAATTCAGTGGTGGACTTCTCTCACAAGTAGGTGGTTAACTGGCTCCTTTTCTAAGCTATGATCCAAAACACATGAAAAGGCAGCACCAACTTGTGGTTTCCATGTCAATTGAGTGGAAAATATGTTCTGGATTCTAGTTTGAACTTTAAAGGTGACATCTAAGGCAGAGTTTTTCAAAATGTGTTCCTCCAGATGTTTTGGACTTCAGCTCCCAAAATTCCTAACAGTTGGTAAGATGGCTGAGATTTCTGGGAGCTGAAGTCCAAAACACCTGGTGGAACACAGTTTGATAAACACTGATTTAAGGTTATCAGCCCTACCCTCAAGACAATTTAGCTTAGAACTTAGGCCCCTTCTACACTGCCATATAATTCAGACTATCAAGACGGAGAATCGACATTATCTGCTTTAAACTGAATTATTTGAGTCTACTCTGCCAGAAAATCCAGTTCAAAGCAGATAATCTGTATTTTACATGGCAGTGTAGCAGGGGCCTTTGACAGCTTTGTTAATGCTTGGATTAAAATCCTGATCTGATTCATTGCAGCACTGACATGGGGTCATGAGCTGCCATTGTTTGAGGTTGGTAATCACTTTTTAATCCATGTAGATCAGGCCTGAATAACTTACAGCCCTTCAGATATTTGGACGTCAGCTCCCAGAATTCCTGGCCATTAGACAAGCTGGCTAGGGCTTCTGGGAGTTAGAGGCCCAAACATCTTGAGGGCCGAATTGTGAAAGCTTGATACAGGTGCTTGATACAGTCCAAGGTGTTAGCTCATCTTTCAATTTCAACAGAAAAATGCTCCTATTACTTCAGAATGCTCAACACAACCTGCTTGCTAGCCCCAGAAAGAACTTGAGACTTGCTTTAGTCTTATTCTAAGAAATTTAAAGGAGAACAATTCACCTTTGAAACATTCCTGGCTCAGTGTCAGCTATATTTCTTGTTGTGGCCCACTGACTTTCCCAATGATAGAACAAATATGGCTTTCACGATTAGTCTCTTATCAGGACCTCCTGCCTAATGGGCAACTCTTAACATGATCCAAGATAGCCCTTTGTTGAATGATTTTCAGCATTCTGTTCTACAAATGAGGCAAACATGAGATGACTCAGCAAAGACAGAAACTGATGATAGGAAAATCAGGCAACTAAATCAAGACAAAGGTCTGTGGTAAATTATACTACACCTTTGAGCCTATTGGCCCAGGACCTGGAATGGAGCGATGCTTCCATAAGAGACCACTTCAAGGCCAGTTTATTAGAGGAGCTTCTGGATGAGCAAGCTTCGTCAGATCTGCCCACAGCCTTGGAGCAACTGATTAAGATTAGCCTGTGCTTAGATGGGCAGCTGTAAGCTTGAGAGCTAGCTCGCAGGAAAGCTTACCAAGGAGTTGCTTCCAGGGAAATCAATCAGTCTGCAAGTCTGACTCCAAGACCTCTGGATTCCGCCCTGAGTCCCCTCGGGTGAGAAGGGCAGGGTATAAATGTTGTAAATAAATGTAAATAAATAAATACTTTGCTGGTCACTGACCTTCTAATGAGCCAATGCAATTTGGAAGAGTTTGGTCACATGTTCAGCTTGAGGAGAGTGTGTCAGAAGACCAATGGACTGTGGTTACATTGTGGCAATGCTGGTCAATAGGCAAAGATTTATCCAGCTAAGGGAAGGGGACCTGCCCCTTTGGGAAATGGTCTTTCTTATGCTTTAAATGCTTGTAAGCCTGGTTGGAGGAGCATTGGAAATTACTTAGTCTTTCTGTGAGCCCAGATGGGATGTTGGCAAATGTTGGCAAAGGTTTCCACATTGACGCCATGATAGACAATGGGGCATCCAACAATTTCATGGACCTTGTTTTTGATACCAAAAATAGGATTCCAATAAAGGCCTTGCTTGAGCCATAGCTGGTCAAGACCATTGATGGGCAGCTCTTGAAATCAGGTCCTGTGACTCATCAGACCCATCTACTAACAATGGAAATCCAGGGGTATGTAGAACAGCTTTCCTTTTACTTGGCAGTGGTGACCTCACTTCCCACTAATACTGGGAATGTCTTGGTTTGCTCAACATTATCCCCACATTTCCTGGTTCTGGCATGAAGTCCTTTCTGCTTCCCAGAGTTATTGGGTTGGTCAGGCAATGCTCGGGTCTTCACTAAATTGGGTCTTATAATTTGGTATGGATTTGGGCTGAAGATGAATCAAAGACTGTTTTCCAGACCCACTATGGACATTAAGAGTACATAGTCATGCCTTTTGGACGTTGCAGGGCTGTTGCTGTCTTTCAACTAATCCTGGAATGATGTATTCTGGGATCACTTAGACAGGGTTTGTTATCATCTACTTTGACAACTTCTTGATTTATTCCCCAAATCAGCAGGTGCATGACATGCACATTTGGGCAGTCATTCAATGGCTGCAAGAACGTTGTTTGTATGCCAAGTTGGAGAAGTGTGCCTTTGACCTCTCTGACGTGGACTTCTTGGGGTATTGCATTTTGGCAAAGGGGATAAAGATGGATCTTGCCAAAGGGGAAGTCATTATCTCCTGGCAAATCCCCTAGAACTGGAAAGTAATCTGGAATTCCTTGGGCTTTGCTAGCAGCTATTCATCCCCAATTTTGCTAAGCTGCCAGACCCAATCACATCGCTCCTGTGAGGTAAAGTTCCTTTCTAGTGGACTCCTCAAGCACAACAGGCTTTCCAGAAGTTGAAGGAGTGGTTCACCTCAGAACCAATGTTGATGGTTCCAGATCTCCCCTTTTGTAGTTCAGATGGATGTTTTGGATGCAGCTTTTGGAGTAATGCTTCTGCAACCTTCTGGAAACAGCAATGTCCATTTGTGCCCAGTGTTCATTAGGTCCAATGTTATGCACATCAGGACCAAGGTGATGACCACATTGATCCCATTGTGTATCAGTTCCATTATGCAGCAAGTACAATTGTGCATTGGGCACTTTGTTGGTTCAGCTACATAGTAAAGTAAAGCAACCTTTTCTGGATACCAATATACACACACAATTCTTATTTTTGTATATGTAGGTCAATTTTTGAAAGCACAAGTCCTCAACAGGATTGTAACACATGATCTGCTACAATGCTAATTATTTGTATTAGCAAAGTGTAAAGAGGTCTGCCTTTGGCATTCCGGAAACAGTCTACAAATGCTAGGACTGGCATTTTTCTCCTCATCCCCCAATTTTCACATTCCCTAAACAAAACAAAATTTAAAAAATACCTGTATTGGAAAACATGGATTTCTGTTTTCACATGTCATACTGCAGTCTGCTTGTCCTAGGATGGAAGGTCGGTTTATACTCTGTGGTGTGAAGGCAAGATCATGATCTATGTATTGTCCCCAGACAGTGAGCATATCAGAATATTGTTCATCTTCAGTGACAGCCTCATTAGAGACCTCAATAATTGTTCTAGTAACTTCACGTACCTGGAGAAACAAGAGTTCAATCTGTTGCCATGGAGCACACTCTTTGCAATTCATATGATGACAAACTAGTGAAAAGGAGCAAAGGGAGCAAAGAACACATCACTTTTGCCAAAGTACTTAATGTCACAACATTGTTCTAAAGTTTTTTTCCTCTCCTGCTGCTGCTGGCTTGTTTCTTTAAGTTTTTGACAGCATGGTATTTCTGTTTAGAAATTTAAAGCCTAGATGACAGTTCCTCAAAGGCTGTTCAAATAGAATTCTGTTGCTATGTTTTTCATAACTTTGCAAAACTAGAAACTGATATTTTAACTTCCAGTGAAGTAGCCTTGTGTCTGCTTAGGTAGCACACCTATGAGATGTGATTCCAAGCAGGAGAATTTACCTTTTCCTCTGTTTCCTTATACCTGAATTCATAATTTGCATCTTTCCTGTAGAATACCTGCTTCAACCTTGGATATCAACTATTCGCTGTGCAACAGCTGCATTGAAGGATGCATGAACCAAACCACTACATTGGAAAAGGAACAATATATCTATGGATGCTCCTAGCCACAAGCCAAGTGTACTCTAACCATAGTGATGCAGATAGATACAGTCACTCCTCATATATCTTGTGTAGACGAATTTCTGTTCCCTTCCAAGAGCTATTCAACCATTCAAGTCTTTGCTACAGGAAAAGAAAGAAATTATCTGCTGAAGGACTCTTTCCTTTTTAAGAATCTTTTGTGGGCCTTCTACTTTCCCCTACACAGTCCATTTTCCTTAATAATGGTGAGTAGAAATGCTCTTTGTTATCAGGGACTCTGATAAAGCAGTGTGGGGATCTAATTTCAGATCTTGTATTCAGTGCAGCGAAGGCAGAGACTAGAGAGGCAGGGAGATCCATGCAAGGACATTGGGGCAGGGGATAATGTGTGTGACTCTGCCCCTTACAGGTACTTCTGCACTGATGAGGTTTAATGCCTATACGGGGCTTTTGCAGAACTGTTTTGGATGCCAAATGAAGACTTCTCTGTTCTGTGACTTTTGAAACTGCTTTATATCTCTTTTATGCTGCTTCTGATTCCTGTTCAATTCCAGTTTGGCTATTTAATTTTACTTTTTCATTGTGTTTAACTATTTCTGCCTGCATGGAAATCTTTGTTGAAGGAAGGTATGAAACATATTAAATAAATCAATCTATGAATTTAATGATTGCACAGTCTACTGACCGGAGGCAATGGAAATCCATTATGTAAGAAACCAGGATTCCATCCTTTTGGTTGACTTAGTCCATCTTCATAAACTGGAGGAAGCCATCTAGCCAGAGCTGTGTTAGAAGCTCCCCACCTGGGATGGTCCCTACATAAATAAAAGATTATTTGTATCAGAAAAAGTTGTCAATATGGTATAGTGGTTTGTTGGCAGACTCTGAGAGTCAAGGGTTTGAATCCTTGCTCAGTCATGGAAACTCATTGAATAACTCTGGGCACGTCCAGTGCTATTATCTTTAGAGGAAGGCAATGGCAAACCTCCTTTGAATAAATCTTGCCAAGAACATCTAAGGATATGGTCCCCTTAAGCCAGAGATGACTTGAATGGTTCTCACAGCAACAAATAAATAAAGAAGCAGCATATATTCCAAATTCAACAGTTTTAAAAGTTTGTTTGTTCATATGTTGGCTTATTGTATTTCAGTTTCCTAGGCCCTCAAGGGAATAGTCAATCAGTCAGTAGCCTTTATTTTGGTCAATAAACCTTCGGCTGAAATCAAGTGGGAAGAAATAAGTCACGTGCTCTGTCACCCTTCTGTCAATATCACACAGTAGGTAAGGTCCCATTTTAAGGTTCTTCCTGGCCATTTGGTAAGTAAAGGGGATATTATCCTCAGTCTGTTATCTTTGTAGATTGTACAGATAAAAAGCACATGTGTTATAGTCTCAGCTATACTCACCTCACAGGGGCATACTCTGAGTTTATATTCAATCCATTTGAATTGATCCACTAGCATGGCTAATTTGATTACATTGAATGGTTTCAGTGTTGCAATAAAATTACAGTCTATTCATATATTAGGATAGGGTTTATCAAGTGCTGGCAACTAAATAGTAAGAAGGGAGAGGGAATAGGGCAAGGTAACATATCACTCAGCCCTTGGATACTGTCCTGGGGCCTCATTCCTCTTACAGAATTGTAGTACTCTTACTCCACGTTAGGTGCCATGGCTCCATCCTATGGGATCCTGTGATGGGAAATCTCGTGAAGCACTGGAGCTCTCTGGCTGAAAATCCTAAATGCCTCCCCCTAAATTGGAAATCTTAGGCCTCCATAGGATGGAGCCATAACTGGTAAAATGGAATAGTCACACTATAATTTTGTAGTGGAAATAGGTCCTTTTTTCTCTGCTGAGAACCTTATGTGATCCCTGAAATGATAGCAGATGGGCCAACTAAACATACCTCAATGTACTATGAACTGTACTGAATGAGAGACCTCATATTTCCAACGAAGCTTCTCTGAGGCTATCAAGAAGACTAAAGAAAATGTGTGACTTGAATCATAGACTCATAGAGTTGGAAGAGAACTCGTGGGCCATCCAGTCCAACTCCCTGCCAAGAAGAAGGAAATTGCATTCAAAGCAATTTGGCCATCCAGCCTCTGCTTAAAAGTCTCCAAAGAAGGAGCCTCCACCACAGTCTAAGGCAGAGAGTTCTGGGGTGTGGTGGACGCTCCTTCTTTTGGAAGTACTGTGACAATGGGTGTTTATTGGAGGATATATACTAAGTGAAAAACATATACTGGGGGATGTATGCAAAGCACAGTAGAATACTTAATGCTTTCAGTATATATCCGAGTCCCCGAAAGGTGCTACAGTTCACAAAGGGTGAGAAAGAGAAAGTAGATATTTAGACTCTTAGTCGTACACTTACCTTGCTGTGGGATACTAAATAGGGAACAATTAATTTATTAATACTTCATTGATCTTCAGTATACCAAAGGGCTCGATTTGCAAAGCCATGTGAGACAATGGCAATAATTCACACTTAAAGTTTGACATACGCTTAATAAAGCATTCAAATTAGTTACAGTTGATCGTCTTTATTGAAATGGCATAAAGTACTGCATATAATGCTATTTAACTCAATTAAAAGTAATGATATGTTAATTTAACAGCTTAACCAGTGCTTTTCTTCCTCATTGCTTTAATATTTTAACAGATCACTGGAAGGTTACTGGGTTTTTCCATGAATTTCTCTAACAAAAAAGAAAAAAAAGGAAAGAAGACTTTTTGATTAATTTCACTGAGCCACCAGTTCAGCTGTTACATGCCTTGTGCAGATGGATTGGTTCCCTCCGTAAAAATGGCAGGAAGATTTCAAATGGTCTTTCTTGTGAGGAGCAAGGGAGACTTCAGAGATACTTAGGTCAGGTGGGGAAGATGACAATGAGTGAGAACGGAGATATCTGGATCTACTGTGTCCATAGTAGTAGTAGTAGTAGTAGTAGTAGTAGTAGTAGTAATAATGACCCAAAATGCAGACTGTGCAAGGAAACCGACAAAACCATTGATCATATCCTCAGCTGCTGTAAGAAAATTGCACAGACAGACTACAAACAGAGGCACAACTATGTGGCCTAAATGATCAATTGGAACTTATGCCTCAAGTACCACCTCCCAGCAGTAAAGAACTGGTGGGATCACAAACCTGCAAAAGTATTGGAAAATGAGCATGCAAAGATACTGTGAGACTTCCGAATCCAGACTGACAAAGTTCTGGAACACAACACACCAGACATCACAGTTGCGGAAAAGAAAAAGGTTTGGATCATTGATGTCGCCATCCCAGGTGACAGTCGCATTGACAAAAAACAACAGGAAAAACTCAGCCGCTATCAGGGCCTCAAAATTGAACTTCAAAGACTCTGGCAGAAATCAGTGCAGGTGGTCCCGTTGGTGATCGGCACATTGGGTGCCGTGCCAAAAGATCTTAGCTGGCATTTGGAAACAATAGACATTGACAAAATCACGATCTGCCAACTACAAAAGGCCACCCTACTGGGATCTGCGTGCATCATCCAAAAATACATCACAGTCCTAGACACTTGGGAAGTGTTCGACTTGTGATTTTGTGATACGAAATCCAGCATATCTATCTTGTTTGCTGTGTCATAATAAAATAATAATAATAATATTTTTATACCCTGCCCCATCTCCCCGAGGGGACTCGGGGTGGCTTATATGGGGCCAAGCCCAGGCAACAAGCAATATAAAACTCAGCAATAAAAACAAATCATAAACAAATAAAATCACATATACCAATAAACAATAAGCACACTTTGATAAAAACCTGAGTTGGCTCCTAAAAAGGGTATTCCTAATAATCCCCAGGACATAGAGATAATGTGTTATTTCCTTTACCTCCAATGGAAGTGTTCTTTCAGGTACAATGCAAAATGAACCCCATGGGCAAGGAAAAAGAACCAATAATTATTTGACTGCAACTTCTACCCTGGATGCAAGAGTTCATTAAGACTTTGGATGAAATGGAGCCTTCAAGAGAAGACTGAGCTTGCATTAGGAACCACATTAATAGATGTGCAGAGAAGCATATCTTGCTACTTTGAAATTTCCTTGAGCAAACTAAATTCTGAGCAATCTCAAATGATGTAATTCTTGAGAGTTTCAATGGGTAGCAAAGCAAGACAATGGGAAAAAAAGGAGATCAAAATGGAAGTGCGAAAGACAACCCTAAAACGATATGTTTGTCACTCAAGGTGATGCAGAATAATTTCTTAAGCTAAACGGTATACCTGTTGTTGCAAGCTCCAGTGATATGTCTATATTTACTGGTCATGCAGTTCTCTAGACATTTTGGTGGCAGCATATAACGAAGGCATCCAGATACATTGGAAAGCATCATAAGAACATCAGTGGACAATAGGCCTTGAAACAAAAACAAAGTTTGATCATTCATCACATCCACATTTGACTAACTGAGTTACATCTTGAGGTGGAATGGATTCTCATTTCTTTTAGGTGGCAGATTGCACCTGGCTACAGAATTGCAGGATATAAATAACCTTCCTCTGCAAGCCCAACATGATGAAATGTCAACACAAGTGGTAACTAAGGGCATTGCCAAATAATCCATCACCACCACTGTGGATTCTCCATTTGCCTCCTCCTGTTCCTGGTAAAGTGCAACTAAGAAATGTCAACGTAGGGCTTAAGATGACCTTTAGTTCCTTCCATCCCTTTCCAGCAGACTCTTAACAGTAGATATACAGTAGCATACAAGCTATGCTTTTGAGCAAATTCTCCATGAGGACATTAATTCATGTATGTGTGCATTACCAAAGGCTGACTATAAACCCATCACGATTGTGCTCCAGTATACACACAGTCCCCAAGTTACGAACAAGATAGGTTCTGCAGTTTTGTTGTTAAGCTGAATTTGTATGTATAAGTTGGAACAGGTACATTTTTAAAGTGTAACATCAGCTATATATATATATATATATATATATATATATATATATATATAGTGTGTGTGTGGGTATATATATATATATATAGAGAGAGAGAGAGAGAGAGAGAATGAGAGTGTGTGTGTGTGTGTGTGTGTGTGAGAGAGAGAGAGAGAGAGAGAGAGAGAGAGAGAGAGAGGAGAGTGAGCGCTTCGGATAGCATAGGAAAAGATCAACACCCCTGTGGTGTTTGTTTTGCTTTCTGTGCCTTTCTTCAGAAGATTTCACCTCATTTTCTGTGCCTGTGATAATTGGATTTCAAAAAAATTGCTTGTTATGGAAAGGATTGGTGAGAAATCTTCAGTTGAGACCCTTTTTCCCCATGAAAACTCTTTCAGGGGTGAATTTCCCTTCTGGGCGGTATGTGTTGCTCACTTCCTGTTGTCTCACCTGCGATTGTACCCCTGATTGTAACTAGGAGTCAATTGTAAGTCAGATGTCTGTAACTTGGCGACTGCCTGTGTACACATACAGGGTCCAGTTAGGGCATCTTATATCTTTACCTTTCTATTCATTCATTTTTTCAGTTATGAGGATAAGATCACAGCCTGTATTTTTACTCTGAATAGTTTACATTTTATCCTGGTATTTTCATGGAAAAAGTCAATACATTTTAATTTGAGGATGTTTTGTTGCTTTTATTGGACTATTACAGTTGATCAGGGCCGGCCCCACTATAGAGGCACCTGATGCCGCTGCCTCGGGCGCAGGCCCGGGGGGGCGCCGTCAGGCTGGGTGGGAGGCGGGGCACCGCCCTGACGGTGCCCCGCCTCCCGCCCAGTGCGCCCTGGCCCGTCTGGCCTTTTCTAGCTGGCCAGACTGTAGCGGAGGTCCCTCCAGGCCGCAATCGCGGCCTGCAGGGACCTCCGCTGCAGTCTGGCCAGCTAGAAAAGGCCAGACGGGCGAGCGGGAGTAGCGTGGGAGGCGGAGCCAGCTCTGGCGCTGCCCCCCCGCCCAGCGTGCCTTGGCCCTGCCTCCCACGCAGCTACTCCCGCTCGCCCGTCTGGCCTTTTCTAGCAGGCCAGACTGCAGCGGAGGTCCCTCCAGGCCGCAATCGCGGCCTGGAGGGACCTCCGCTGCAGTCTGGCCTGCTAGAAAAGGCCAGACAGGCGAGCGGGAGTAGCGTGGGAGGCGGGGCCAACTCTGGCCCCCCCGCCCAGCATGCCTTGGCCCCGCCTCCCATGCAATGTGGGAGGCGGGGCCAGGGCACGCTGGGCGGGGGGCGGGGCCAACTCTGGCCCCGCCCCCTCACTATTCGCCCTGGCCCCGCCTCCCACGCAGCGTGGGAGGCGGGGCCAGGGCACGCTGGGCGGGGCCAGGGCACGGGAGGCGGGGCCAGTGGCGGGGGCGCTTTTCAGCACCCCCGCTTCACATAAAAAAATATCTCCGGCAGGCCCTGCAGTTGATTTTCTTTTATCAGACAAAAATGCAAATGAAAGCATTACGCAGAGAAACAGTTTTAACAGGTCTTAATGCTGATTTGCCTATTTGCATGAATTCTCCTAGAAATGTGTAGAAATAGAAGAAAGCCAAGTACTTAAAGCATCAAAATTTATCAGCACAAACTTTAGTTTCTAATAAACTGTATAAAATCCTAACAAACCAAACAGTTTTAAATAGTCTTGAGAAGAAGTTGATTTCATGATTGACACATAGACACAAGTGTCCTTATTGTGTGGAGAATCTGAATTTCTTTCCTTGAATGTCTCTTTTTTTAACAGTTTAATTGTAAGCTGGGACTTTAAAAGCCTGGATATGAATGTAAGCCCCACCTGCAGCAAAATAACAAAAAAATAAAGTCAAGATTGCCTTAAATCTAGAAGACTAATTCCCAAGCATTCACAAGGGACCATTTCCAGCATCTGTTTGTGTATTTATTTACCAGTTGGAGGCAATGATCGTTTATACTTTGAGTGAAATTTTTCTTTCCGATCTTGTATTGAAGCTTCCATTTTTTCAGCTGCTTGAGAGATAGCCCGAGTCTCTTCTTCCAGGTATTTGGGAAAAGCCAGAAAGTAGCTGGGAGCCATTGTTTCATGTCTTTGGAGAAGACTGCAAAAACAGATGGAAATACTATTGATAAAAGAATGGAGAAGCCTTCATTACCCTGACTCTGATTTGCATGGAAAAAGAGAAGAAGAAAGCGCTTACTTTGTTTGCATGAACAAGTGCTGTTCTATTCCCAATAGAAAGGACGAGATGTACTTGCCACTTCATTGCATAACTGAGTAGCTTTTGGGGCAATGAGCTATTGTTTATCTACTTCTAATCAGGAGCACAATTTTAAAGGAATTACTTTTCCTTTCTTTAAACTTCTAGCCAAGGCCAAACTTGGGGGAGTGGGGCCAAACACCATTTCCTGTTCTACCTAAGGCAGCAAAATGTCCTGGGCTTTCCTTCCAATATATCTCTGCTGAAAGAAAGACCAGGGGCCCTTCCATGATATAGGCCAAATGTTCCTTTAGCTAATCAAGGCTATGTTTAACCACAGCTAACCATCCCCTGGCACCTCCACAAAACACCAGAGTTTAAATCTCATTGATTAATTCAACCACAAAAGAGCCTTTGAATCAGTTGTTGACTTGTGAGCCAACACACAAGTAAATATCACTGATTCAGGCCCCTTACACACAGCTGCATAAAATCCAACATGAACTGGATTATATGGCAGTGTGGACTCACCCAGTTCAAAGCAGATATTGTGGATTTTCTGCCTTGATATTCTGGGTTATGTGACTGTATGGAAGGACCCACAGTGAATCTAATCAGCTGAGGGTTAACAATCAGATTCAAACCCAGTTGTTACCACTGCATCACTCTCCCCACATTTGAGATAATATTAATAGGCCTTTTGGAGCAAGACTGAATGAGATTTCTCTTTCTCTTAAAATATATATGAAAATATATTTCTCTCTCATAGTGGCATGCCTAACATATCTGATTCACATTGCAGATCATTTTTAACACTCCCTCATCTTTACAATAAAATTATTTTCAGTAATAACGAAATTAAACCACAATCAAAGGTTGTGACACACTCATTATTTTTAGAACAATGTATTTTTAATGATCTACATAATCAAAAACTTTACTACTACTACTACTACTACTACTACTACTACAATAATAATAATAATAATAATAATAATAATAATAATTATTATTATTATTATTATTATTATTATTATTATTATTTATTTATATCCCGCCACCATCTCCCAGAGGGACTTGGGATGGCTCACAAAACACTCAAGGTATGACACAAAATACAAAATACAAGTGCAGACAAAACATAGGCAATAAACAGTCAACACAACATCATGAATTCACAGTACCCCTGGTAAAAACAATAAAATACAGCAATTACTGTATATAAAACAGCAGTATTTGATCTCAGAATTGTATAGTGCTAAAAAGGAGTCAACAGTCCTCATATATATTATAAGGGAATCTAAACTTGATTGAAGGCTTGTTGGAAAAGCCGGGGCTTTAATTGTGTGTGGAAGGAGAGGGTAGAGGCTAGCCTGATCTTCCTCGGGAGGGCATTCTAGAGCGAGGGGGCTACCACCGAGAAGGCCCTCACCCTCGTCCCCACCAGCCATACTTGAGACACAGGTGGAACCAAGAGAAGGACCTCCAATGCTGGTTCATAGAAAGAGATGCGGTCTCGAAGATAGGTGGGACCTGAAGCGTAAAGGGCTTTATAGGTAATTACCTGCACTTTGAATTGGGTCCAGAAACTCATTGGCAGCCAGTGGAGCTGCTTTAATAGGGCCATCTATAAAGTACAGACTGATCTTCTTGTGAAATTATTTGGTGCACTTCCTTATCCAACATATGATTGCAATATTATCCTTAGTACTTCTTGCTTTCCTGAATTCAGCTTGCACATCTGGCATTTCTTGCTCCATATACAATTAAATTTACAATTTGTTGTAACATGTTGAGTATCACTTTGCTTGCATGGGACATTGGTACAATGTCTGGTGGTTACTGCAATCCTTGTTGTCGCCTTTCTTGGAGAATGGAATGTATATTGAATGTTTTCAGTTTGTGTAATATTGTTCTGTTTTCCATATTTCTTGACAGATATTTGTTAGAATTTGAGTGGATTCTATTTCTGAACTTCTTTAGCTTTACTAAAGAAGTGAATTGACATCCACAAAAATTTAAAGGGGCTGCTAGATTCCTCTTTCTTCTCCCCTGGCTGGATTACTTCTTTGAGGACACAATCTTATTTTCAAAGGAAAGCTAGATCTACCACTGACCTGCCTCTATCTGAATGCTATGTCAATCATATCACAGAAGTACAGGTGTTGAAGGACTGGCACTGAACAACTCTACAGAAAATGTTAAGATGTTCCTTGCATACCTGTACATAAATATGCACATACACCCATCTCAGTTAAAGTATGTTTCTCAGAGAGGTACTAAAGTATGCTTCTTTGAGATGTACTAGTTTTTCAGAGAGTTACTAAAGTATGCTTTTCAGAGAAGTGTTAAGTATTGGAATATGCTCCTAGGAGATGTATTACTACTTCAGGAGGTACTAGAGTTTGCTTTGCAGAGTGGTGCTAAGTGCCTTGGAGGAGTACCAACTCTCCTTCTTGAGGGAATGTAGATCAATTTCTTACTATCATGGATTTAGGGTGCACTGTACTGCCTTTGCAATCCTTTGGTGGATAACATAACCTGTCCAAAATACCCAAATCTACCCGCCTCCCCTCCCCCCCCCCCAAAAGGAAGCAGATGGACATCTACTTCTGGTTTTGGATTTTATTTTTTATGTTAAACAGAGCCAGGATATCTATTCACAAGATGAATCACCATTATTAGGGACTTTGAGGAAAAGGTGGTTTACCTTTTGGGGACTAGTTGGGCAACTGAGGCCACATGAACAGACTAAGAGGGCTGTATGTGGCTCCAAGATTGCAATTTGGACCTTTCCCATTTATTTCTTCAGTCTTAGTGATTGTGCGGAAACTGACAGTGTTTACTGACATTCTCAAAGAGTGGTATCTTCTCTTCAATTTTCCATTTCTTTAAATATCATATAGTCACCGATTGCCTCCTGCACCCACCTATTCCCTAAAATACTCCATTGAGGAGTCTACCAACAAGATAAAAAGCAGCATGGGTAAATTTGGCCCATACAACTGCAAATTTGGGGCCCTGTATATCTAAAGAAAGAATAATGATGCACACACATCCATTTTAAATCTAAGACACATTCTTCCTTCAATTACAAATGCTTAATTATCATTCAGATAGGACGATGTCTACTGCTGACATGTTATTTCTAGAGGATTATTGAATCTTTCAACATTGACAGTGTCTATGATCATTGTAGCAAACAAAGGCAGTCTACTACCAAAGAACTATGGTTTGATGTATGGAAAAGGGGGTTAAAATGATGAAATGACTGATAAAAGGCACGTACATTCACATGACCACTGTTCAAGTACAAATATAGGTCATAAATGAAATCTAATTTCGTTCACTCAAGGAAAGGACTTCCAAAACTTAGTTCATAAAATCAGCAAACATGACCCTGAAACATAACTGTGTATGGAATGAGTAAGAGTTTCCCAATTTAAACTGGATGAGAAACTGCCTCTTGAACGCAGAAGTACTTTTTTGTTCTCAAGGACAGCACTGCAGCTCATTTGTATTGTGCTGCCACTTTCTTCAATTATTTGTGAGCTAAACATTTGGGTGTTCACAGTGCTGGGAATGAGGTTACTTTTTCAAGATCAAATCTTCTGAAATAGTACATATTTTCTCCCTCCCTCCCTCCCTCCCTCCCTCCCTCCCATTCACACTTCAGCATTTGGTACTGATTAAATTCTTGATTCCAAAATAGCCTTGATGCTTCAGATCACAGTTTCTCAAAAATTGGTAAAGCAGACTTTTCTAGGACTTAAATGTTTTGGAAACTCTTACAAAGAACATTCTTGGTCATAAAACTGATGTTTTGTTGAATAGTCTGAGATTACTTCAAACTGTACACTGCAAAGTGGAAAAAATCATTCTCAGATGTAATTAAAATTGTTTGCAAGGAGTGAAGCGGAGATGATCCCAGATGGCATACTGCTAGCTCCAGCAATCAAAAAAACATTGTATACCTATGTTATCTTTTCCCTCTGGTATTTTTTCCTGGTGAGAAAAGAATGGAAGGAACAATAAGAAAACATGGAAGAATTAAAAATGGACGTCAACCTTGTGTAGACTTGCATAAAATAATGTGTCTGCAGGAAGAAGGCTGAACTGGGAAGCATTCTTAACCCTTAACGTTGCCAGTGTGATGTCTCTGCTCTTCACTATTTTATCAAGGTTGGCCATTGCTCTTCTTCCAAGAAGTAAAAGTCTTCTGATTTCCTTGCTGCAGTCTGTATCTGCAGTGATCTTCGCATCTAGAAATATAAAATCTGTCACTGCCTCCACGTTTTCTTCCTCTATTTGCCAGTTATCAATCAATGAGGGTACCACAATCTTGGGTTTCTTGATTTTTAACTGCAACCCAGTTTTTGCACTTTCTTCTTTCACCTTGGTTATAAGCTCCTCGGCTCCTCCTCGCTTTCAGCCATCAGAGTGGCATCATCTGCAAACCTAAGGATGCTAATGTTTCTTCCAGCAATTTTAACTCCAGCCTTGGATCCATCAAGCCCCTCATGTCACATGATGTGTTTTGCATGCAAGTGGAATAGGTAGGGTGAAAGTATACAGCCCTGCCATACTCCTTTCCCAATCTTGAACCAGTCTGTTGTTCCATGGTCTGTTTATTTATTATTTATTTATTTACATAATTTTTACCCCGCCCTTCTCACCCGGAGGGACTCAGGGCGGCTTACAACATTCGGCAAATTACATTGCCCCAAAATACATTCAATAAAACTGTTGCTAGTTGGTCATTATACAGATTTCTCAGGAGACAAACAAGGTCAATTGGTCAATTGGAACTTGCCACAATTTATTATGATCCACACAGTCAAAGGCTTTAGAATAGTCAATAAAGCAGAAGTAGATATTTTTCTGAAACTCCCTGGCTTCCTCAATTATCCAGCGGATATTGGCAATTTGGTCTCTGGTTCCTCTGCCTTTTCAAAACCCAGCTTGGACATCTGGCAACTCTCGCTCCATGTATTGCTGGAGTTTTCCTTGCAGAATCTTGAGCATTACCTTACTGGCATGGGAAATAAGTGCCACTGTACAGAAGTCTGAGCATTCTTTAGCATTTCCCTTTTTAGGTATGGGGATATAAATTGATTTTTTCCAATCTGATGGCCAATCTTGTGTTTTCCATATTTGCTGGCATATGGCATGCATCACCTTGACAGCATCACCTTCCAAGATTTTAAACAACTCAGCTGGGATCACATCATCTCCTGCTGCCTTGTTATTGGCAATGCTTCTTAAGACCCATTCAACCTCACTCCTCAGGATGTCTAGTTCTAATTCACTCACCACACAATCAAAGCTATCCTCGATATTATTATCCTTCCTATACAGATCTTCTGTATATTCTCGCCACCTTTTCTCGATCTCTTCAGCTTCTGTTAGGTCCCTGCCATCTTTGCTTTTGATCATGCCCATTTTTGCCTGAAATTTGCCTCCGATGTTTCTGATTTTCTGGAAGAGGTCTCTTGTCCTTTCTCTTCTGTTGTCTTCTTCCACTTCCATGCATTGCTTGTTTTAAAATAGTTCTTTGTCTCTTCTGGCTAGCCTCTGGAATTGTGCATTTTATTGGGTATATTTCCCCCTCTTGCTGTTTCCTTTCACCTTCCTTCTTTTTTGGGCTACTTCCAGTGTCTCAGCAGACAGCCATCTTGCCTTCTTGGTTTTCTTTTTCTTTGTTGCCACCTCCTGAACAATCTTGTGGACTTCTGTCCATAGTTCTTCTGGTACTCTATTTATTAAATCTAGTCCCTGGAATCTAGTTTTCACCTCCACTGCATCTTCACTAGGAATATTTGTGAGATCATATCTAACAGGTATTTTATATCATATCTAACAGTATTTTATAGGAAGGATAAAACCAATGAGAATAGATATTCCATTGTACAAACTGAACTCTTTGTACAGTTGCGGGGTATCTGAATACTCCTTATATTGTTCTGAAGACATCTAAGTGAATAGTTAATCTTAATATAATATAAAATAAGACTTATGGAAAAGGATGTATCTATTTTCTGGGATGCTCTCTGTGATGGTAACATAGCAGATTTCAGATACAGTAGAGTCTCACCTATCCAACCTTCGTTCATCCAACTTTCTGTATTATCCAATGCAGTCTGCCTTTTAGTAGTCAATGTTTTTTAGTCAATATTTTCAATACATTGTGATGTTTTGTTGCTAAATTCGTAAATACAGTAACGTTACCATGCATTGAACTCCCTTTTCTGCAATTTTTTGTAAAATATGATGTTTTGGTACTTAATTTCTAAAATCATAATGTAATTTCCTTAATCCCTCCTTATTATCCAACATTTTTCCTTATCCAACGATCTGCTGGCCTATTTGTGTTGGATAAGCGAGACTCTACTGTATATGGATCCTACCACTCAATATTAACATGCTGTTCAAAATTTTCCCCTTAATAGATTTTCTCTGTTAAAGAAAATACATGGGGGAAACAGTGAATAGACAGAGGAGTCTCCAAATAGAAAACATTGACAGACACACCCATACATTTCTATGAATGAATCAATGTAAATTCACAGTAAAAGCCAATCCTAGAGATTATCTGTGTTCCTGTTTTCACTCACCTACTCTCCATTGCATCCCATTGCCCAATTTGCTTCAATTCTTCTTTCAATTGACCTCTACTTTATTGCTCATGGAAATATTTGCTACTGTTCAATTGTATAGACCTAGGGCACATCTACACTGACCATATAATGCAGTTTGAAACCAGCTTCAAACTACAGTGGCTAGATAACACACACTGCCAAAGTGCTGCAGTCCAGGGGTAGAGATTGAAGTGCATCAAGCATGTTGGGGAAAAGTGTGAGATAAGCCTCCGAGTGCATATCAACGAGGCCCAAATATGAACCACATTGCATAATGGAACTGGCTCTGTAGAGTGTGAAATGTATTGTAGACACTTGCCTGTGCTGAAGCACTTTGTAAAATTTGAAATGAAGGGAAGGGGAGGCTTACAAAAATGTCCCAAGGGCAGTAGGGGGCACTTACCTGCCCTGGGACAGATAAATCATTGCCTCCACTGCTATCACTTTCTCCTTTTGTTTCTTTGCATATGCCTCCAGAGGGCTGGTGAACATTTCACCTGGACATTTGGGTGGGGGCACATTCTCCAGTGGCTGTCAAGCAGCAGATACCATGGCTTCTGGAATCTCTTCGACATCACCTTCCATGCGTAATATAATCAGTTTCCTGGCCCTGAACCAGTTCTAAAAATATCAGTATAAATATCCACAAAGTGAAGCTGGTTTCTACCAAACCTAGTTCTGAACCGACTTAAGTAGTTAGTGTAGATAAGTCAAGTCAAGTCAACTTTATTTATACCCCATCCAATCTCCCTGTGGGTACTTCAGGGCAGCTTACAACCTAAATTGCAGCCTATAAAGATAAGCCCTACTTTATCATACTTGAATAACACAAGCCCACTGACACACATGTGACTATACAAGTAGCTAAAGGATACTGCAGGCCAGTTCAAAGTTACCTGGAATAAAGATCCATTAAATACAACAGGTTTTTCTTTTATGTGGACAAGAATAGGTCTGAAATATTATCCACCATAAATACTTGTGTGTAAGTTGACATCATTTTGAATTGGAGTTACTGTATATACCCATGTATAAATCTTTTCAAATCATGTGCATAGATTCTATCCTTCAATAAATTTACCATTTTTGCCACATACACAATTTTGTGCCTGCATGAGCTTCCTCTCAATTCAATGATTTCCAAATCCAATGTCCCTTGTCTGCAGTTATATGAAGAAAGTGTTCTTCAAGTTGCTGCTTCTACCAACTTATTAATTAATAGCCTCTCTCTCATCTTCCCTGGTCTTTTCTTTAATGTTTGGATCTTTCAAACTATAGTTATTTATTATCTACAGTTTCTTTTCCCACTGTGCCCCCTTTAATTTTAACAAAACTGGATTATAATCAGAGAACAGCCTGAATGTTAAATAAGACTTCAGAACTGGTGATGGACTGGGTCACTCATGACTGGATAGCAAAAGGCTAGCGTATTATATACAAAGACACACAGAGCTTTATCCTCAAATACTTTCTATTGTGCTTCCTACCTTCCAGCATTGACACTCTAATTCAATTGGTCTTAGATACCACTTATTCCCTCCTTATATATCTCTTATTAATATATTTTACCTCTCTTTTCCTTTGTTTGTTTCTTCTTCTACTTCCTGTGCAGTTCTTTTAATTCCATTTTCTTTTGTTTCTCCTACACATAGAAAAGTAGACTTAATACAATATTAGGGCACAATTTTAATAGCAACTGTATTATTCTGTGATAAGATTCATTTGGGTTTATGGAACAAAAACCTATGTTATTACCTATAAAGCCTTAAACAGTTCAGGACCTGCCTATCTCCATGATCGTCTCCTTCCCTACAAACCTGCACAGGCCCTAAGATCTTCCGAGGAGGCCCTTCTCTCACTCCCACCTCTGTCCCAAGTGCGGCTGGTGGGGACGAGGGAGAGAACCTTCTCGGTGGTGGCCCCCCGGCTCTGGAACTCCCTCCCCAGGGAGATTAGGTTGGCTCCTTCATTGCCCATCCTCCGCTGGGAATTGAAAATGTGGATGTTTCGGAGCACGTTTGAGTGAATAAGCCCATCAGACATGTAATCTGTTCACAAATCCGTACTTCACTTTATCATTGTTCCTCACTCTATACATTTTAGCACTTTAATTGAACTGTTCCCTCGTTCTTCCCCTATTCACCCTGATTTTACCATGGACATTTTTGGAGCTCTTGCACTAGTCACCCTCTGTTGTATGTAGCAATTGATGCT
Organism: Anolis carolinensis; assembly: GCF_035594765.1. Lineage (NCBI taxonomy): Eukaryota > Metazoa > Chordata > Lepidosauria > Squamata > Anolidae > Anolis > Anolis carolinensis. Next base: position 132,575,932 of record NC_085841.1, read on the forward strand.
CAGGTTTTTAAAGAAACTGTGATGTTATGTTGTTTATACTTTATTGTTATATTGTTTTAAATTACTGTTGTATATAAATCTATGTTGTTGTTTTTGGGCTCGTCCCTGTGTAAGCTGCCCTGAGTCCCTTTGGGGAGATGGTGGCGGGATATAAGAATAAAGTTGTTGTTGTTGTTGTTGTTGTTGTTGTTGTTGTTTATTGTATGACACAGCAAACAAGATAGACATGCTGGATTTTGTATCACAAAATCACAAGTCGAACACTTCCCAAGTGTCTAGGACTGTGTGATGTATTTTCGGATGATGTGCGCAGATCCCAGTAGGGTGGCCTTTTGCAGTTAGCAGATCGTAATTTTGTCGATGTCTATTGTTTCCAAATGCCGGCTGAGATCTTTTGGCACGGCACCCAGTGTGCCCATCACCACCAGGACCACCTGTATTGGTTTCTGTCAGTCTTTGAAGTTCAATCTTGAGGTCCTGATAGCGGCTGAGTTTATAATATCTGACAATATAATATCTTTATTGAAGCAAATAAAGTTACAAAAGAAAATAAGCAGAAAAGTTGAATAAGCAATTGACCTTTCCGGAAAGATCAAAATTAGTCCAATATGTCCAATATTAAGGTCCAAAGTCCAGAAACTGAAACACACTCAAACTCAGCTTGAATATTGAGTGGGGAAAAGGAGCAAAGTGGCACAGTTGAGTCCTCTGGAGTAAATGTCCAAAAGCAGGATTTCAAGGCAAGGCATGAGCTGGATGTGCAGAAGCTGAAACGCAGTCCAAACTTGGGCAAGAAGGTAGACCGCTTGGATTTCAGGAGCGAGAGACAATGATGCTTCTCAGTAAGAAGTAATGTTGGCACCGCAGAGGAAAGTTTCCAGCGCAATACTTTTATTGAAGTTCATAAGCTCCCCCAAACCAGGTGCCTGACTCCCTAATTCTTCCCAAGAGAACTAAGCTTAGCCATAGTCACCACGCTCCACTAATCTGGCGCTTCTCCTCAAGCTTTGTCTCTGTGATCTCTCTGTTTTCAAAAAAGCCCTGCGATCAAACACTAACCCGTCAGGAGAATCTGGGAGAGCCGGCACTGTTTCAAGGGCATCCTTAATTGGCGCTGGCTTGGAAATGCCAATAGAAGGCATCTGGAAAGGAGTTGAATCTTGCTGACATGGGAGAAAACCAAAGTCTTCTTCGTCCTGGTCAGCAATGGCCACAGGGTCAGGGGCCAAAGGAGCCTGAGGTATCACACCTTTTTCTTTTCTACAACTGTGATGTCTGGTGTGTTGTGTTCCAGAACTTTGTCAGTCTGGATTTAGAAGTCCCACAGTATCTTTGCATGCTCATTTTCCAATATTTTTGCAGGTTTGTGATCCCACCAGTTCTTTGCTGCTGGGAGGTGGTACTTGAGGCATAAGTTCCAATGAATCATTTGGGCCACATAGTTGTGCCTCTGTTTGTAGTCTGTCTGTGCGATTTTCTTACAGCAGCTGAGGATATGATCAATGGTTTTGTCAGTTTCCTTGCACAGTCTGCATTTTGGGTCATCAGCTGATTTTTCAATCTTGGCCTTAATTGCATTTGTCCTGATGGCTTGCTCCTGGGCTGCAAGGATCAGGCCTTCTGTCTCCTTCTTCAGGGTCCCATTCTTGAGCCATAGCCAGATCTTCTCCTTATCAGCTTTTGCTTCAATTTTGTCAAGGAACTTTCCATGCAATGTTTTGTTATGCCAGCTGTCAGCTCTAGTTTGTAGTGCAGTTTTCTTGTACTGGTTTTTTGTCTGCTGTGCTTTGAGGAGTTTCTGATTTTTGACTTCAGTCAAAGCAGGTTCTTCACTTTGCTTTACATATTCTGCCAGGGCATGTTCTTCTTCTTTGACTGCTTGTAAGAGTCCTCTGCCCCCTGATCTTCTAGGCAGATATAGCCGGTCAACATCACTGCGAGGGTGCAGTGAATGATGAATGTTCATGAGCTTTCTTGTTTTTCTGTCCAAATTGTCCAATTCTGCCTGTGTCCAGTTTATAATGCCAGCAGTATATCTTATGACAGGTATGGCCCAGGTGTTTATGGTCTTGATGGTGTTGCCTGCATTGAGCTTTTGAGAATTTTTCTGACCCTTTGTGTGTATTCTTTACTGACCACAGTCTTCACATGTTCATACTTGATGTTGTCCAACTGTAATATGCCCAGATATTTATAGGCCTCTGGCTGGTGACACTTTATTGTTTGGCCATTAAGCATATTTATGCCCTCACTTTCAGTGATTTTTCCCTTCTTCAGTGCCACTGTCAAACATTTGTCCAAACCAAACTCCATGCTGATATCAGTAATAAAAATTCGGAGAATGTTGGTCAGAGACTGGATTTCAGTTTCCGTTTTCCCATACAGCTTCAGGTCATCCATGTACATCAGATGTGAAATTTTGTGAGAATTCTTAGATGTTTGATAGCCAAGATTTGTTTTTTGTAAGATTGTTGACAGAGGGATCATGGCAATAATGAAAAGCAGAGGGGACAATGAGTCTCCCTGGAAAATTCCTCTTCTGATGTTGACAAGTCCATAGCTTTCATTTCCAACAAACAGTTCAGTTTTCCAGTGCTCCATCATGTTTTCAATAAAGGTGCCAACGTTTTTACAAATCCCGATGGCGTCCAGGCACTTGATGATCCAGCTGTGTGGGAGTGAGTCAAAGGCCTTTTTGTAGTCAATCCACATCATGTGAAGATTAGCTTTTCGGCTTTTACAGTTCTCCAGAATCATTTTGTCAATCAATAACTGGTCTTTTGTGCCCCTGCTTTTCCATTTGTTGCCTTTCTGTTCATCTGGCAAGATGTTTTTTTCTTCAAGATAGTCTTGAATTCTGTCAGCTATGATGCCAGTCAGTAGTTTAAACATAGTGGGCAGACATGTTATTGGCCTGTAGTTTCCTGGTGCTGCTCCTTTTGCTGGATCCTTTTGTATCAGGTATGTGAATCCAGTTGTTAGCCATTTACTGATACTTCCTTTCTGCAGCATCTCATTGAATTGTTGGGCCATTTTTCCATGTAAACTAATCAGATGTTTGAGCCAAAATCCATGAAGTTGATTACTACCAGGCAATGTCCAGTTTTTGACTTTTTGCACTCATTTGCTGATCATTTCAGTTGTTATTTCCATCTGTTCCATTTTGTTCTGTGAGAATTTTCCTTCAAACTCCTTTATCCACTCAGCGTTTTTGTTGTAGTTCTTATTATTTTCCCAAAGTTCTTTCCAGAACTTTGTTGTTGCAGTTTTCTCTGGTTTTATGGTTACTGTGTCTGTTGTTTGGTTCAGGCTCTGGTAGAACCGTCTTTGGTCTGATTGAAATAATTGATTTTGTCTGTACTGGATGATTCTGGCTTCATATCTTTCAATTTTTCTAGCTATTATTATTATTATTATTATTATTATTATTATTATTATTGTCATGTTATTGTATGAGAAAATGCTACCTTTTTCTCTTCACAAGTTATATCACCATACGCAACTGAAGCAGAAATAGGTCCACTAATCCCACTTAAATGGGTCTGCGTGTAAATTTTCTTTCAAGCCAATATCCACAATAGAAATCAACTCATGTATCTCATTCAGCATACTCTTAGTTGAGTATTATACAGGTTGGGTATCTCTTATCTGAAATGTCTGGAACCAGTTATTTTCTATACCTAGAACATTTAAAAGATCATAAGTATCTTGCCTAATTTTCAAAGAAGTAACTATGGAAGGGTGTGAGAGAGAGACTAACTGGTGTTTATTTTAACACGACCTTTTGGGGATATAAACCTACTTCTTTGGGCGCAGTGCAGTGATATTAAAGCCTCAGGCCATAGAGCATATTTACACAGTTTGGGGAGTAGGATAGAATGTAATGATTGTAGTTTGTCAGATGCCGTTCTTAGAGTTCAAGCAAGCCTAATGTTAGAGCAGTGGTTCTCAACCTGTGGGTCCCCAGATGTTTTGGCTTTCAACTCCGAGAAATCTGAACAGCTGGTAAACTGGCTGGGATTTCTGGGAGTTGTAGGCCAAAACACCTGGGGACCCACAGGTTGAGAACCACTGTGATAGAGTAACATTTCTGCTTGTAAACTGGTGGTATCAAATAAGTGGAGCGTTGCAGACATAGGCCTAAATAACAATTGCTTTTGCAAATTGCTAAGTAGAAAACTGACATAGATGCAAAAAACGGAGGTTTTTGCAAACATACCGATTGCTTTCTATGACACAGTATTCAACCGCTGCCCCACTGCAAAATATATGAAATATTTTCTTTTTTGACTTACTGAATAACTCATTTCTGCCTTCTTGAACAAAAGCAAGGAAAACAGCCATGGTGGCCATTGTTATTGAAATCATGAAGAAAATGAATACTTTCATCTGAAAGATAATGAAAACACTACAGCAAATGTCTGTTAGGATTACAGTTTAGCAAAGCAATGTACGCATGCATGCAAATTGTTTTCTGGCTGTATACAATGTGATCCTCTTTCGGGCTCTTTAAATATTCAAATAATCAGAAGTTTAACATTCTCTTTTCAATGTCTATGGAAACTCAGATCAAAAGAAATCACGATAAACAGAGTCTGGGCCATAGGGTTTCATCAACATAGGAATGACATACACACAGGGGAACTTGTGTAGCAAGCCATGTTTCGAATAAGAGGCTTTCCATTTTCACAAGAAAGTTTTTGCAAAGTTTAAAAGGTTAGTTCATTATGTCTTATCTGCTTTAAAATTGCTTGAAAACTTTTTAGATTGGAAACTCACACAAGATCTCAGTCCTAGAGGAATCCCATTAAAGTTAATGAGCCTATCCTTGAAGAAGTAGCTTACAGATGGCAGTAAATAAATAAAGTTCCAAATGAATTAACATACTTATTGCTAAACCTTAAGGTCAGACCAAGACACATGGCAGCCTGAAGCAAGGTACAAAGTGACATTGTGGCCCCTGCTTTTGACCTACAGAAACAGCTGGACTGACAGATGAATTTTCCTTAATTTTTATTAATGGAACAATGCGTTGCATCTCACTTGAAGACATCATCCAGCCTCTGCCTCTTGATTTGTCCACCTCATCCCATCTAGCAGTACAGCTAGCTTTGCTGAACATCATGTACATTATATAATTAAACTTAAAGATGCTTATCTCTGAAGGAAGGCTTGTTCCCACATGCATTTTTATCATTTGGGTGCATGCAACTTCAAATAAGAGCATACATGTCTGAATAAGCCATCAAAATGATAGATAATACTGCAATCAGACCTCTGTTGTAGTATGAAATGCAATGTTTTTCAGACAAGTTCATATATGGAACTATAAATAGACATGTCTATCATAATGATGCTTCAATCAAGAATATAGCAATAGTTGTACCGATCTACGATTTTGATTTAACAGTTACAGTCTATGACACCTATTTGCATATTGAATTGAAGAAAGGGTACAATCAGTTTAACTGCTAATAGAAAACCCCATTTATCAGAAACTAAACTCCCTAAATCAAATAGTGACTACATAAAGCATAGGACACAGCACAAAGCTCATGCAAACATGTGGACTTTCTTCCAGAAATTGAAAGCAAACATGCTGTAGTCTGACCTTTTTTTTTCTTGCCGAGGTTACCTTCTGCAGTTCTGTCATTTATCACTGGTACTAACTCTCCTTAAACACCCCAGTGCAGTGCTTTCTAAGGCTCCAGTCTTCAGTATAAACTTTCTCTTCGCATGAATACACATTCAAAGTGATTTGAAACACTGCTTTTGACCCCACACATTTTTCATACACAGAACACAGCATTTCATCTCGGCAGTTTTAGTTCTGATAGTATTTCATTCTGCCACTGTACCATTGCATGGTCAATTTTGTTTCTATTTAGAATTCTGAATCTACCGAGGTGACACAGTTTGGGGCGAGATTTTAAACCCAAAGAGAAATACATTTTAAATTGAGCATTTCTCCCCACTACAGAAAAGGTATACCAGAACAATACTGGATTCTGGGCAACTTGATTCTGTTGAGATGCTTTCAGCTTACCAATTGCATATAAAGTTAAAGACCTTACAATAGCTGCACATATGCAGATTATTTCCAGTCTATTTTCATCCATTTCTCTTTCCTTTGAACTGAAATATAAACTTGGACATGGTACAGAGAGTAGTATAGTTGGTCTGGCATATGTCTCTGACACAAATATGTTGTAGGAATGTATCCTCAGGTGCTGGAGGACCCAGAGATTCCAAGAAATGTGTTCTTTCAGGTCAACAAAGGCATTTTTATTTGCAGTTTCCCCACTTTCCTTACTCCCAAATAGGTCTCTGTATGAATCATGAAATACTTATAAGCCTTGAAGTTGTGTGTGTGCATGTGTGTGCCTTAACAGTAGAGCTGGAATGTGTAAGATATACATTCAGTTGATATACTTAAAAGACCACAAAACGTAGCAAGAAACCCACCCACATATATTGGCATCAAAGCATTCCCATTTAAGCTAAAGGAGTATTTTTATATGTGTCAAGACTTTCATCTACTAAGAGCCTCATCTCCTTCTTTATTGTTTGAGGCTGAATTGTGTTTATTAATTCAAGAGGAGCTCAAGGAGGGAGGTTTGACATGGCAGCACTGGGCACCTGTTTTTAACTAGTCTTGAGGAATGGAAATCTTTTTACATTTGGTTTCTGCTGTAAGTCAACAAAGAAGACAGACAAAGTGAACTCATTTGTAAGTATTATGATTTAAAAAGCAGCAAAAAATGACTGTAAGTGTAGAGGCCCCAAGAAATTCATGTGTTTTTGGGCTGTTCAGGCATGTAGCTGGGGGGGGGGCTTGGGGGGCTTTAGCCCCCCCCCCAAATTATCAGGGTGGTCCACGAGAAGGCCTTACATTTATTATTTAAACTGTTATATTTATTCATATCATGATCTGATCACCATGCTCAATATATCCCATATGCATGGGGGTATTGGGAAAGCGATACAAAAGGTTTGCTAGGGTAGATCTTCTCCCACGCAGACTCAGTGCTCCCCCCCCCAAAGCAAAGCCCCAGCCCCTCCTGAATCAAAATCCTGGCTACGGACCTGGGGCTATTCCAACTGATCACCTATTGTTCTCAGTTCTGTCCTGAAAAATTGTTGTTTGATACAATGCAATGAAGCCCTTTCCCAACCTCTAAATCCAAGGTGTAAAATGAAAGAGATTATTTAGAATGGTTGGGGCATACAATTCCACAAGGACCTCTCCCTTCTTCCTAGCAGTAAAAAGATGATAGTTGCCCAAGGAAAAAAGTGTGCCCTTATATAATGCTGACAGACAACTAGTTAGGTACATACACATGTCTAATCACACATGAGGGACCAAAATGTCACCATTGTCCAATAGATATCAATATAAGTGGAAATGCATAGACATTTTTCTGTGTCTATGCTTTCACATTGTGGTTGCACATTGTGAATTGCGTGTTGTGCATTATATGTGACTTATTATGCACTACACAAAAGCACCTACTCATTGACATGTGTTGCTCAGTGTCACTGTTTTCCATGGTAGTTGCATAGTGATTGTGCAGTGCTTCTCTCTGTGTGGACATTTACATGGTTCTGAAGGGATGTTAGATTGAAGCCATAATACTTTCTGAGGCAGCTGCTTAACTCTGCCTAAAGCCCTGCGAGATACCCTTTCTCAATGTTTTTCTCACCATGTTTTTGACCATTGAAAAATTAAGAGCCGAATCTCCCCAGCAATGTACTTTCCCACACAGGCCAGCTGATCAAATTTGGTCTGCTACACAATTTAGCTCCTCAAATAAGCAGTATATTGGAAAGTTCGCCCCTCAGGTACTGCAAATTGATTCATTTTTATAGTTTATCTTTTAGCATTCATTTTGAAATATGAATTGTATTTGTGTACATTCTAATGCTCTTGCTTTGATTATTAGCTTATTATTATTTGCTTATTATTATTATTATTATTATATGTGGGACACAATAGCCAACATTTCATTGATGGGACATTCTTTATCTTTTCCGATTGAGGAGCAGAGTGTCATGGCCAGAGACAGAAGTTTTGCTAAAGAATGGATTGGGTTGTTGTGAGTTTTCTGGGCTGTATGGCTATGTTCCAGAATTCACTGCTCCTGCTGCCATGGATAATGCTGTCTCCTTTTCCTTTCATGGCTTGAGCTTGTTGCAATAACTGATTATCTGGGTTTTATATAAGTTCTGGGCCCATTTGCCTAGATTGCCATTATGTTCATTACTGCAACCAGAAGCTGTTCTGGTCCACCCACTTAATCCTTTTCTTCCCCATTTCTGTGACATTACAAGGATTCATTTACTGGGACACTTTTACGCTATACAGTTGCAGAGCTATGATCCCATTTTAACTGCTGTCCCTGCATCCTATTGAATCCTGGGATTTTCAGGCTAAGAAGGAGTATTCAGAATTTCCAGTTAGAGAGCTCCTCTGGTGTCTCCAGGATTCAGCTAAGATTGTTAAAGCAGAAATATAGTACTGTAATTGTTTAGTATGAATGGACCTTAGATTTCCAGGTCTTTCCATGAGAGTTCAGGGAGTAGGATGCTGCTGATCTGGCAACCTTTTTTTGCTACGTGCCTTCAAGGTTTATGACTAATGTATTATGGGCTGTCTTGGCAAGATTTGTTCAGAGGGGTTTTGCCTTTGCCTTCCTCTGATATTGAGAGAATGTGTTTGCCAAGATTACCCAGTTGGCTTCCATGACCAAACCAGGATCTTGAGCCCTGGTCTCTCAGCGTTCTAACCCAACACTCAGACCACTACATCATGCTAGTAACCTTATCAATTGACATAGTCAGACTTTGAAAATCAGTCATGTTCATGTTCACATTTGTAGCATTTTGGATTTTTTCTTACTGTTTAATTATTGTATTTTCTTTTCTTTTCAGAACTTCTATGGTTGGTTCAGAAATGACATGTCTGCAAATTATCCGATTTACAGCTTTGCCTTCCCTATTGGCTTTATATTGGAGATATAGAAGACGGAGGGAAGGGTTAACCAAACCTTATTTTAAAAGTAGCTGAGGAAATCAGAGCCATGGGGTTTCTTTAGAGAGGAGATAATTCCCGTGTAGGTTAAGTAATCTCTTTTTCAATGCTAATGACTCAATTTATTTTGGAGCCATTTATTGTTCTTTTTAACATTCTGTTTTCTTTTGCCCTGTGTTCTTTAATTGAAAAACATTGATTCACAAAGCACAAACTCCTGCAGCTGTTAATGGAAAGTTAGGGTGCAGGAAAAAAATCCAGTGATGAAAATCAACACCTAGATTTGTGTTGTTGTGAGACAGCGGATATTGATGCCATGCTTCCTCTTATTGCTCTGTGCTTTCAAGTCATTTCCAACATATGGAGATTCTACGCAAACCGACATGAGACTTTCTTGGCAAGATTTATTCAGAGGGGACTTTCTCTGGGGCTGGAAGAGTGTGATGTACCCAAGGTCACCCAGTGGGTTTCTGTGGCTGAATGGAGAATCTTACCCTGGTTTCTCAAATTGCTAGTTCACCTCTCAGAGCACTACACAATGCTGGGTCTTCTTCATTCTTAAAGCAGGTGGGGGATGAGTCTGAGAAATAAAGGGCCATTAAACTAAAGGAATTTTAATACTGAAGTTCTTTCAGCCAATGCATGTGTGGGTGGATATGTAAGTGCATACCTTTTTTCAAGAAAGGAGTAAATGGCAAATCTATTACTTAAAAATAGAATCTATGGAAGAGAAAGCCGTTGATAGCTGTGTATCCAAAAGTGTCTCTTTTGGACTACGTCTTCCAAAATTCTCCAATCAGCCTGTTTAATGTTATACTGGCTGGGGAACCATGTGAGATATAGTCCAAAAAACTCATCACCACATCCATTTTGCTTTTATCTTAAGAAGACGTGAGTCATTAGAAAATGCAATCATATTTGTAAGGGAGAAAGCAGTAGGAAAGGAGGAAGAGTGTGTTACAGGTGGAGACACTGAATGAAGGAAGCCAGAGCCCTCAGTTTGGAAGATCTGGATTGTTGATAACAAGATAACTTAGAGCATGTTGGAGGGATCACATTTATGTAGCTATTTAATGACCACATAATAGTCACATTTTAGTGCTTTTTTCAGAAAAAAGGGGGGAAATGTGCCTTAGATTCACTGGTTTCTGCTTTATTTTAAAAACAGTCTTATCTCTGAGAGATGGTAAAACAGTTTGCCATCCAACTCACCGAAATAAGGACACAAATAACACAACAGGTCTCTCTCTCTCAGGCGCATAATCATTTCCCACTCTTTGTGACCTCATGGACCAGTCCACGCCAGAGCTCCCTGTCGGCCGTGGCTGCCCCCAGTTCCCTCAAAGTCAACCCAGTCACTTCAAGGATACCGTCCATCCATCTTGCCCTTGGTCAGCCTCTCTTCCTTTTTCCTTCCATTTTCCCCAGCATCATGATCTTTTCCAAGCTTTCCTGTCTCCTCATGATGTGGCCAAAATACTTCAGCTTTGCCTCTAATATCCTTCCCTCCAGTGAGCAGCCGGGCATTATTTCCTGGAGGATGGACTGGTTGGGTCTTCTTGCGGTCCAAGGAACTCTCAGGATTTTCCTCCAGCACCAGAGTTCAAAAGCGTCTATCTTCCTTTGCTCAGCCTTCCTTATGGTCCAGCTCTCACATCCATAGGTTACTATGGGGAATACCATTGCTTTGACTATGCGGACCTTCGTTGCCAGTGTGATGTCTCTGCTCTTCACTATTTTATCAAGGTTGGCCATTGCTCTTCTTCCAAGAAGTAAAAGTCTTCTGATTTCCTGGCTACAGTCTGCATCTGCAGTGATCTTCGCTCCTAGAAATATAAAGTCTGTCACTGCCTCCACGCTTTCTCCCTCTATTTGCCAGTTATCAATAGGTGTAGTTGCCATGATCTTGGTTTTCTTGATGTTTAACTGCAACCCAGCTTTTGCACTTTCTTCTTTCACCTTGGTGATAAGGCTCCTCAGCTCTTCCTCACTTTCAGCCATCAGAGTGGTATCATCTGCAAACCTAAGGATGCTAATGTTTCTTCCAGAAATTTTAACTTCGGCCTTGGAATCGTCAAGCCCTGCACGTCGCATGATGTGTTCTGCATACAAGTTGAATAGGTAGGGTGAAAGTATGCAGCCCTCCTGTACTCCTTTCCCATTCTTGAACGAGTCTGTTGCTCCGTGATCTGTTCTTACTGTGGCTGCTTGGTCTTTATACAGATTTCTCAGGAGACAGACAAGGTGGCTTGGTATCCCCATACCACCAAGAACATGCCACAGTTTATTATGATCCACACAGTCAAAGGCTTTAGAATAGTCAATAAAGCAGAAGTAGATGTTTTTCTGAAACTCCCTGGCTTCCTCCATTATCCAGCAGATATTGGCAATTTGGTCTCTCGTTCCTCTGCTTTTTCTAAACCCAGCTTGGACATCTGGCAACTCTCGCTCCATGTATTGCTGGAGTCTTCCTTGCAGGATCTTGAGCATTACCTTACTGGCATGGGAAATAAGTGCCACTGTACGGAAGTTTGAGCATTCTTTAGCGTTTCCCTTTTTTGGTATGGGGATATAAATTGATTTTTTCCAATCTGATGGCCAATCTTGTGTTTTCCATATTTGCTGGCATATGACATGCATCACCTTGACAGCATCACGTTCCAAGATTTTAAACAACTCAGCAGGGATCTCGTCATCTCCTGCTGCCTTGTTATTGGCAATATTTCTTAAGACCCATTCAACCTCACTCCTCAGGATGTCTGGTTCTAATTCACTCACCACACCGTCAAAGCTATCCTCTACATTATTATCCTTCCTATACAGATCTTTTGTATATTCTCGCCACCTTTTCTTGATCTCTTCAGCTTCTGTTAGGTCCCTGCCATCTTTGTTTTTGATCATGCCCATTTTTGCCTGAAATTTGCCTCTGATGTTTCTGATTTTCTGGAAGAGGTCTCTGTCCTTCCTATTCTGTTGGCTTCTTCCACTTCCATGCATTGCTTGTTTAAAAATAGTTCTTTGTTTCTTCTGGCTAGCCTCTGGAATTGTGTGTTAACAGGTATGAGTTCAAATATTGGAAACTTTATAAAAGGTTACCTAATTAAAGCTTTATAACTTGTAACTTGTCTAACTCGAAAGTGGGTCATGAATTTGGTGTGGCATAACGTCCAAGTAGTAGTCTTTCCCAACCTACCCCTCAGCTAAATTTGGGCAAAACACCAGGTCACCAGCTAAACTAAACCTGGATAACCTAAAGGGAAATGTGGTGAAAAGTTCTGCCCCAAGGATAAATTGAGATCATAGTCTCCCGTTCCTAGGCCATTATCGTTCCTCCTTGCCTGGATTGTTTGAACCCTAGGCAAGGGTTTCCGTTTCTGGCCTACACACAAATGAATTGCCTTGGATGCACAAAGGCATCCAAGGCAGTCCCTTACTGTTTTTGTTACAGCCTATTTAAATGAACACACCTCCAAATTTGCCATTTGAAACAGTCTAGGGTAGGTTAAAAACTTCCTAGAACATAACAGGGGAAAAATTCCTACCTGGCCCCTTAGACGACCAACTGCTATACTGTTAGTGGCGGGCAGGTGGGTCGACATCTTCCAAGCAAATGAGAAGAGGGGGCAGGCTGCTGCAAAGAAGCCCCACCCACACCAGACCTCCTTTCCAGAGGCAAAACTACTTCCTGCCCATGGCTCCGTGGTGGTGGTGGTGGGGAGTTGATTTTTTAAATTAAAAAAATGAACCAATACTGGCTGGGGCTCTTCCGTTCTCCCTCCTCAGAGGTAAGAAAGGTAGAGCTCCATTCCCAGCTTGTTCTAATGCAGGTGTTTTCAAACCCCTTTTGAAGGAAAAGTTTCTCATGGAACCCCAATAAACTTTTGAACACAGGGGCCACATTGCATTTTAAAATTTGACAGATGGGGCAGGCCAGGGGCAGATGGATGGAGGATGTTTATGTCAGCTAATTGAAAAAAAAAACGGAACAAAGTCCTATCCACACTGCACAAGATGGTGATGGTGGTGGCTATTATGTAATGAAATATGTCGTGTACCTGTAACCAGATGTGCAGTGATGACATGAATCTGACAGGTGACCAGCAAATCTCATTGCTGTGCATCCAGCGACAGACATATAGCTGGATTTGTCTCTGATTTCCACTGACCAATAAATGGTGATGTTACGGGAGCATCATGGAAAAAATACTTTTTGTGAAGGTATTTATTGTGCAAGGGAGAGAAAAAAAGAATTCAAACTTCTGTAAGAACTCTTCAAAAGTCATTGAATTCCTGTATAAATTGCACACTTGTATACACCACTTAAGAGCATGCAAGGCATAGTCCTTCATAGTGGGGAGATTAAAATCTGACTCTATGTTTGAATGTTCCTGCATCCTTTACTTTGTGACAGTTACAAACTAAAATCCACAGTTTAAACTTTAAATCTATTTGCCTTCCTTTATTAGGCTGTTAGACCTGTATGGGCACCATTGATCCTGTAATCATTTCCTTTCCTAAAGGGAGTTTTGTACCATCAGCTTAAGGTTCATGATAAAGAGGAGGGGAAAGCAAACACATGTTCATAATCCTCTTTCAAAATCCCAGACTTTGTAACAGCATAAGAGAATAAAGATATGAGTGGTTACTTGAAACGAAAGGCTATGCAGCCCTGCCATTATTAGCCTTTCTGATGTTTTGCTCAGCCTTTCTTAAAATGCCAATCCTGAGATATCATGTTCTCTCAGATTGCCTGTTTTCAGGAGGTAAAGGATCTATAAAAGCTGAGGCCAAAATCCCCGGCATAATGACTTGACAAAAGGGGCTGCTTAATCAATGAGATCTATGCCCATGTAATTGGCCTCTTGCAACACACGGTGAAGTATGATTCAGTCAATATGACTTAAGCACACTTACTGAGGTGCTTGGGACTGGACAGGAAATGTGATGCTATTCAGATGCTAGAACAGTACATCACAGGCAGCCTTTGGAACACTTACTGCTGGAGTGGCCTTTATAAAGGATAAACAAAATAGTTTGACGTCATGAAACTCTACAAAGGCAGGACTGCTAGTTTAATGCTCTGCTGAATTTTAAATATTTCTTCTTGCTAATACTCTCCTGTACTGAATGAATAAGCAAGAACCATTTGATTTTTTTTTACAAAACCCTGAAAATGTCTACCAGACTAAACAGTATTATTTATTAACAAAGAATAAGTAGAATATGTATTTTGAGTCAGAATGTATTTATCAGAATTTCAATAAACAATGTGGATCCTTTGACGGGAAATATGCTATTATTAAACAAGAATGGATGAAATGCTTCCTGTCTAATGCTAAAATGCTGAGTACATTTTTCAAGTAGATGTATTTACATTTATAGTAACTCATATTTAATTTCTCCACTTCGTATTGTTGAGCTCCTTATTGGCTGGGGTGTCATGCAGTAGGCTGCTTTGAACATATTGATCTGATCAGAACCACAAAAAAAAGGCTAAGGACCTATTTTATATACAGCCCTTTGCAATCTCTTGTTTAAACATTAAGTTTCAGTAGTATGTGCATGTGTTGTGTATGAAAAAATCAAGCTGGTAACCAGGTTATTTCCTTGAGGGGCTTTTTTTTTTTTGCTAAATAAGCATTTTAACAGAACTGTGCACAGCTGGAGTAGGGTTTCTAAAGGTTTAGGGAGAACGTCCTACCCAAAAATGGCCCATTAAATACACTTCGCTCTTATTTCTGTGTTGAAGATTACCAGATGTACTTTCATGAACAATTATTTAACATTTTAAAAAGTAGCCCATAAGCAGCCTCATCACTCTATGGGTCCACTTTGAATCTGGTCTCTGTCTCCTGCTGAATTCTAGGTGAGCAGTTTAAAGGTCCCTCCCTAAACTAGAAACTTCTATGTTTAATGTTATGTACAAAAACTCTTGTTTCTTCGGATCCTGTTTTCCCAATGCTGTTTAAATTAAGAGATCCCAGGAATATGGTAAGAACAAGCTAGACCTAACTGGAGTACATCCTGCTTCACATTGTCGAAAATCAGGAAAAATTAAAGCACAATAGATTTTGAAACTGCATTATATTATCAGTGTAGACTCATATGATGCAATTACATAGTGATTTCAGCAAAGATCATGGATAATGGAGTCCGTGCTCAGTAAGCTTCCACTAAACCAGATGGACCAGGTTTGAAGGCAACTGGCAAGTTTATTTATTTATTTCGTGTCAAAAGCATTGCATAACAAATACATTTAAAAATGATGGAAAAAAATTAGAGGAAATCACAAACAACTAAATCGTTTTAGACCAGAAACAGGCAACAGCAACCGCATTGTCCGTAGCTTTAAACAACTCCTCCTCCGTGCATGAGGCAGGACATTGTGGGCAAGCATACATATGCGGAGTTGTTTGTTCTGCTTCACAGTCACACAAGGTGGAGGATTCCTCCAGGTAGTGCCAACTTGCCAAGTTGTCTTTAGATCTGCCCACTCCACTTCTGAGTCTGTTCAGGGACTTCCAAGTTGCCCATTCTTGGTTTGCCCCGGGAGGAAGACCCTCATGGGGGGCCATCCAGTTAGAATTGCCAGGTTTAGCTGCCCAGAGGGACACCCTTGCTGCTGCTGGAGGAACATCAAGAGGAGTGGTGGTTCTCATGAAGCCCTTCCTTGATTTGAGTCTACTGGGAGGAGGCTGATAGCCATGCAGTAGGTGGCTTTCGCAATGTTCAACCTTATTTCTCTCACTGTTAGCAGCAACTTCCCATCGCACGTCAGGAGGGGCAATGCCAGCTAACTTGTAGAGTTTATCAACAGGTGTAGGTTTAAGGCATCCTGTGATTATTCTGCATGTTTCGTTTAGTGCTATGTCCACTTGCTTCGCATGGGCAGACTTTTGTCAGACAGGACGGGCGTACTCTGCAGTTGAGAAAGACAAGGCCAGGGCTGATGTTCTTACTACTTGTGGGTCTGCACCCCATGAGCTGCCAGTCAGTTTCCGCAGGATGTTGTTGCGTGCAGCTACTTTGTGCTTGGTGTTCGTGCAGTGTTTCCTATATGTTAGTGTTAGATCTAAGGTGACACCAAGATATTTAGGATGTTCGAGCTCTTGGTCTTCCCAAGTAACTTTCAGTTTCCTGTTGGCTTCATGGTTACGTAGGTGGAAAGCCCACACTTGTGTCTTGGCAGGGTTGGGCTTCAGGTGGTTCTCTTTGTAGTAGCTGGAGAGGTCTTTCAAGGCATTAGTGAGTTGGTTTTCAACTGTTTCAAAATCTTTCGCTTGTGTTGCAAAGCCACGGGGGACACGGAAAGAGCCTCCTCGAAGATTGAGTAAATTCAGCCGGGCGTCCCCTGGGCAACGTTTCTTGTAAGTGGCCAATCTTCCCACCCCCAAAGCATTGGAACTGGCAAGTTTATTACAATTTGGCTAAAAGGGATGCAAGTACCTAGCCACCACCTGAAAATGTACAAGCACACTGATACAGAGAAATACATGACATTATGTTCATTTTGACAGCGATTCAGACTTCCTGAGCCTCACCCTGATGAGCTGAGAAATGGGCCGGCTATGATCCATGCAAGGATTGCCTGGGGGGGGGGTTCCCTTTAATCGCAGCAAGAGGAGGGGTTCCCCCTTGCAGGAAGAACAGCTTTATCCTGGGCTTCATATTGCTGTCGGGGAGCTATCTGGAATCAGTGCAGCCAGGTAGGCAAACTCACAGTCTACACTGTGTATGAGTCTACACTGACTATATAATGCCATTTCAAACTGCATTATTTGGTATTGTAGATACAGCTTGTTTGACAGACATGACCTGTTAGACCCACCCAGAAGCTTGGCCATTAAAAATGACTCCAAAATCCCTGTATTCTGCTAATAGGTACTTACGAGAGAAAATAAAATAGGAAGATGGGGCTTATGGTTCTTAATGTATTCAAGGAAGAAGAGGTAAAGAAAAAGGCTAGGAAGAATCCCTTCACATTTTATTATGAGAAGAATACGGAGTTTCCTTGTGTACAGGGAGACCTGACTGTTATAGAAAATATAAACAGAAATTGATTGTTTTCTCTTTTTGGGTAATAGAGAGTCTATGTTAAAGTGTTAGAATAAGACTTTGGAGATCTGGATTCTGATCCCAATGAGCTGTAAAATGTTCCTTGGGTCAGCCACACTTTCTCAGCCAGACTCACCTCTTATATGAACCAAAATTGAAGTCCTGATGATTATGATAATAATAATAATAATAATATTGATAATACACTTGATTTATAATCCGCTTTATCTCCCCGGAGAGTCTGAGAGTGGATTACAATTTTACATATATAAGGCAAACATTCAATGCCTTTTTACAATAGTGAACAACGACATACAATCCATAGACAGAGGTAAAGACCTTCCCTGGTGTCTGGAGGTGATGCTCAACTCTGGCCATGGGGAGGTGCTCTTGCTCCAGGCCGAAGAACCTGCTGTCCATAGACTTTCTCCGATCATTGCCGACATGTCTGATATATAGTACGACCCCATATCTGCAAAACTAGCTATGTGGTTTCACTTATCCATGGTTTTATTTATTCACTTAGGCCTCCTGTACAAGCTACACTTTCCTCTCTGTATTTTCATAATTTATCTCACTAAAATAATAGGTTTCACTATTACCCATGGTTGCAAAGTCTTTGAATGTATCCCCCATGGATATGGAGGTTGTACTCTATTAAACATATCTTGACCTCACAGTGGGTAATTGCAACTCAATTTGCAGTGGAAACAAACGAACAGAAAATGCTGACATCCTTTATTAGTACATCGGTGCAGCATTAAACCTTGGGTTTTCATATCATATTCTTAAGCACTTTAGCAATTCTGGGGAAGAGTCCCTCTGATACTTTATGTTTTAAATGCTCAGATTATTGGTTGAATGTGTTTTCATTATATGAAAAATAAACCTTTCTCCCCACAGTTTCTGCCTAGTATGACCTCACATTGAGTTCACAACAAAGGAAGTCAAGGAAAATTGTATTTAGGAGGAGGAGTCCATAACCAGAATAATCATAGCATTTGTTGTGCCACTGGGAAAACAATAGTTTGGGCATGTGGAATGGAAAACCACATACTATTTGAGCAGAATGCTTCTACTGCCTGCTTTTTTCATTGCCTATTTCAGTTCAAATTAAAATGCGCCCTTAGCTATGGATGTGCTTTCTAGCTTTCAAAGCCTTTCATCTGTTCTGTGTTCCTTTTAATGCCATTCACCAGGCCGCCAATGGTACATGAAACAAACTTTCAATTCCAATTTCTCATTTCTCCTACAAAGCTGCATTTTGCAGAAAGACCCCCACCTGTGTTCTTTCCAAAGCATTCGGCCTTTAATTTAATGGATGTTTACAGAAGGAGGAACCTTTCTGAATGAGCTCCAGACAACCATGTTTACTGCCCAGTCACTTTCATTTAAGAAGCACTTGAAATGAAATAACTGTAAGTTGTTGAAGCATTTTATTGTATTTTACTGAATACGACATCATTCAGTAATGCAGTCATGGATTTTTAATCTAGAATTATGGATTTTAACTGTTCTATATACATGCATAGACTTCTAAGAAAAGCCCAACATGGTTTGGGTCCAGGTTATCTACAGGATTGCTTTCTCCCATACAATCCACCCTGTGGACTTAGATCCTCTGGGCGGGAGGCTATTCCAGCTCGCCAGATCCCGACTGGCGACCGTCACCCAGAGGACCTTTCCATTGGCTATCCCAAGACTGTGGAATGACCTGCTGGAAGAGTTCTGCAGCTAACACCCATCTAAAGATCGATCTCTTCTGGCAGGCCTACCCAGCTAGTTGTAAGCATGAACTTTAATCTCTGTCCTGAATATTTAATATGTATTTTATAGAAATATGTTTTAAAATGTGTCTTTTCTAGAACTATATTTTAATGCGTGTTTATAGAATTTTTGCAATGTTTGTTGTGTTTTGAATGTGCTGTGATCCACCATGAGCCCTGAGGAGAAACAGATAAGAAAGATAATAATAATAATAATAATAATGGAACGCTTCACATTTTTATATCTCCCATCCAAAAGAGCTGATGGCAACACATGACATCTTGCAGTAGCCAAAACTTTCCTCTGGGTGGGATTAATCAAAGTATGAAGATATGCTGCTATGACTCCATTACTGCATGGAATTAATGATGTGGTAGGGAAACACGTCTTTGCGGCAAAAGTCAGATTATGAAAGTCAGGATCCAAAAGTCTGCTCTTGACTGACTTGCAGGCTTTCACATTTGCCATGGTTTCAGGAGTGGTTCGACCCATTGCAATGCATAGCACGGCATAAAGCACTCATTTAGAGAGCTCCATTAGTTTCTGGAGAAACTTGGAATGCAGTATATTAAATGATTTATTGATTGGAGAAATCCAAATAGGGGAGCCATACAGTAACAAATAACCAATCTTAGCCTCAAAAGCTTTGAGGGCAACAAGGATATATTGGTTACCCTTACTGTAGAAAAACAATATATTGCTGCAATGTTAGTATGTGCAGAAGCCATTACTGCTTGTCACTGTGAGATCCATGACAGGTTATATCTGTAGCAAATACCAAGGTATCAAAAGTATTTGACCTGTTCAGTTTTGTGACCCTTGATCTGCCAAGACATGGGCTTCCACATTTTGGCAAAAATTGGAATTTTGGATTTAACACAGCTAATTTCCTGTCGATTTATTGCATGGTAATGGGCAAAGCAATGTGTTAAGCATTTAAGGCCGATACTAGATAAGGACAATAGTACAGTATCATCTGCATATAAGAGTAAGGAACAATCCACCAACACTAAAGTCTGAGGTAAATCATACAGGAATATGCTGAACAGAGTAGGAGTCAGTGGGCAGCCCTACTTGACTCCATGTGTAGTCCTAATTCCAAAAGTTAGGTGGCCTTCCTCAGAGCATCTAATTTGGCAAACGGTATTGGTGTACAATTGTCTAATTAGAAACAAAAGTCTAGGATCAATTTTCAAAGACCTCAGCTTGTCCCACAACAGGTTTCTCGATACATAGTCAAAAGCTCCTTGGGGAAGATGGCGACAGCAGGGGGCTTATCCTTCCCAGGAGCCCCCTGCTTGGCAGGAAATTCTCCTGCCATTGGGGCAGGCGGCCTATTGGCGGCTTGGCCCCTCCTGCTGCCAATGGGCTGGGCTCACTGATAATTGGCTGGGGTCACCCTTTTAAGGTGACCCCTTGCCGGACGCAGGCATTGCACTGGCTTTCTTTGTGAGGACTACATCCAACCCAGCTTTTTGGCGATCCAGGAGTTCTTGGCGGCAGCAGCAAGGGAAGGCGACACAGTGCTGCTCAGCGTGTTCAGTGTGGGAAAAACATCAGGTATTTCTCAGGGCAGCTTGGTTGCCCAGGCTTAGCTCGCGGCCATGGCAGCCCTTCGGCAGGCTCCATCCATCCGTCCCCGGTGCAGCTGCAGCAACTGCACTAGCTACAGTTACCTCAGGGCAGCTCAGGCCCCATCCTCTAGTGCAGGGGTCCCCAAACTAAGGCCCGGGGGCCGGATGCGGCCCTCCAAGGCCATTTACCTGGCCCCCGCTCTCAGTTTTAGACTTAGGCTTGCCCAAAGTCTGAAATGACTTGAAGGCACACAATAACAACAATCCTACTTGATGATCTCATTGGCCAGAAGCAGGCCCACACTTCCCACTGAAATCTTGATAAGTTTACAGTATGTTGGTTACAATTATTTTTATTTTTTAAATATTGTATTGTTCTTTCATTTACCAATATTGTAAATGAAATATTGTAAATGAATGATATGGTAATAATATATTGTGTATACATATAATATTAATAATAATATTATAATGTAATACAATATAATATTTATTTATTTATTACAGTATTTCTACCCCGTCCTTCTCACCCAATAGGAGACTCAGGGCGGCTAATAATAAAAATACAATATAATAATATTGTATAATATAATAATATTAATTATATATTATATATTAAATGTAATATTACTAATAATATTACGGTATAATGGTATAGAACAATATAGTAATATATAATGCTAATATTGTGTTATGCTAATAATGTAATATATTGTATGTACAATATATTATATTACTAACATAGCGCAATATGCTATGTGGGGTATAAATGTAGTAAATAAATAATTGTTGCTTTTTTTTGGCACTACAAATAAGACGTGTGCAGTGAGCATAGGAATTTGTTCTTTTTTTTTTTCAAATGATCATTCGCCCCTCAACAATCTGAGGGAGTATGAATCGGCCCTCCACTTAAAAAGTTTGAGGACCCCTGCTCTAGTGGGTCTGCTACCCTGCCTTGCAGCTTCTTGGCAGATCGATTGCCATGGTTTTTCTCAGGGCCCAGCTCAGCCCTTCCGGCAGGCCCCGGCCATCCGTCCCTCCAGTGTGGCTGCAGTGGCTACAGCAGCTCCCTCATGGCAGCAGGTCCCACCACCGCAGCCTTCACA
Organism: Anolis carolinensis; assembly: GCF_035594765.1. Lineage (NCBI taxonomy): Eukaryota > Metazoa > Chordata > Lepidosauria > Squamata > Anolidae > Anolis > Anolis carolinensis. Next base: position 132,597,465 of record NC_085841.1, read on the forward strand.
GCGGCTTGCTTGCCATGGTTTCCTTTCGGGGCCCAGCTCTGCAGCCGCAGCAGCCCTACTGGCAGGACCCGGCACATCACTACTCTGGTGTGGCTGCAGCGGCTGCCCTTTGGGGCAGCACAGGCCCCACCCTTTAGTGATCCCCTCTCTCACATGGCCTTGCGGCCTTTCCGGTGGCTTGTTTGCCATGGGTTCTTCTTGGGGCTGCACCATTCCAGGCACCAGCCCTTCTCAGGGCCCTTCTCCTGCGGCAGCACCCCTGTGGGACGGCCTAGCTGCTCGGACCCCAGCCTTTCTACATTGCCCTGCACCCCCCCCCCCCTCACGGCTTTGCAGCTGCGGTAGCTTCTGGGGGGGGGCAGCTTATGGGAAATGGAGTTAGTACCCGCTGTTAGCCCATCCTCTGCAACAAGCTCAGTATTCTGTTGTTTTTCCACTTTCTCTAGTAGCATAACATACCGCCTCATAAGGTGTCCACCAAGAAGGCAGCCCCAACCAAGTCAGGGGTGGCGGCCCCAGCTAGGCCCTCTAGGAGCCACACATCAGTGGGGCAAATGGGAGACAAACCTGCACCTGCAAGCGAGCCAACAAGCAAGATGCAGATGTTCTGGATGAGATCTCTCAGAACCACACCAAATTGGTTTACAGGATGGGTAAGTTGGAGACCAGGGTCTTCTCAGAGGGAGGATCAGAGATGGCATCCCAACTTGCTGAGGAGCAGCAGCGGGGGAGGCGTCAGAGGACCAGGGAGAGCTCTACGAGCAGCTCCACTGACCCAGAGTCCCGCAGTGAGGAGAGCGAAGCAGCTGAAGAGCAGCATGTCCATTGGGGCACCGCGGCCCACAAGAAGAAGCTCAGGTAGTCAAGAAGATGCTGCCAATACACTTCAGATAGCAATTTTTTGGATGGTGAGTATACTCATTCAGACCTTGTGGATAGGGATAATTACTGGAGAATGCCAGCTCTCTTGCCAGGCCTTACAGAATGGGCTCTTAGGAGCAGGGCTGATCTGGCCAGCCTTGCAGGAACCCCTTGTGGAGCCTGGGGTCAGGGAAAAACTTCCACCTCAGCCCTGCCTGGCCCCTTCTTGGATAATGAGAATCCACCCGGATTCTTACACTCTGCCTTAGGAGTAAGATCCTAAAAGGCTATTATGTGGACATCTTTACCCTCCTAAAACCTGAAGGGGAAGAGGGCAGGGAGTCTCCTTCCAAGAGTAGATTCTGTAAGAAGGATAACGACAGGCTTGCTGAGCATAGCTTTGTTAATTGGATGGCGGGGTACTCGGTGTTTATGGGGGGTGGTAGCCGCAGCCTTCCCAAAGCGTGCATGGCACCTTATTAATTACCTCAATCACATCATCAGGGCCAGAAAGCTGGCAGGTGAGGCAGCCTATGACACTGCCTTCCGCAAAAGGGCTTCTCATAGTGCCAGGGCCAGATAGGATCTCACTAACCATGACATTTGGCTCACTGAGGTTGGGCCCAACATCAAGAACAGCCCGGCGCTAAGAAGGAAGTTGGTCACTCTAGCGGAGTCCCTGCAGGACAGAGTAAGTGCATCCTGTACTAGCCAATTCCTTCTTGCCAGCATCCCTGTTCAGCTTGCCCCCATGCTGCCTTGGCTCCAGGGTGGCAGCCACCTTCCTATAGGAAGGTTTCTCTTTTGGTTTCTGCATCCCGTCAGCAGGACCCCGTAAAGCCTTCACCTCTGGTAATTTAAAATCTGCAACTCATCTGCCAGAAGTGCTCAGCACAAAAATTGCCAAGGAACTAGAGGCAGGCAGAATTGAAGGGCCTTTCCAGGCCCCACCATTAGATCATTTCAGAGTATCCCCGCTCGGAGTGGTTCCTAAGAAGGCACCAGTCGAGTTTCGTCTGATCCATCACCTTTCTTACCCAAAAGGGGATTCTGTCAATGACGCCATTCCAACCGAACTCTGCTCTGTTAAATATGCCTCATTCAACCATGCAGTTAGTTTGGTGCAGAAGACCAGAGGAGATCCAAGGTTTCCATTCATGCCATACGGCTCCAGCTGGCAGGAGATTGCTTTCTTCTGCAAGACTGCTGGTTTTGGGGATCCCTGTCAAGCCTACAGGATCAGGAAACTCCTGACAGGATGGAACAAGCAGTCACCCAGGAAGCCAAATTCCAGGCTCACCTGTCTTTCAGCACCCTCAGCCGGGGCATCGCGTCTGTCCGGAGGATCTGCTCTTCACGCTATGAGGTCAGGTTGTTTTCTATGGCTTTCACTACTACTTTCTTTGGGGCTCTCCGTCTGGGGAAGTGGTAGCTAACTCTACATCTGACTCATCAGGCGGGACCTTGCAGCTCAGGGATGTCTCCATACAGGGCAACTCCCTCGTCCTTCAAGTTCGCAAGTCCAAAACAGACCATGGGGGAGGTGTTTCCCTCAATATCTGGAGGTTAGAGTCAGGTCACCTGTGCCCGGTCCGAGCCCTGTCTCTGTTCTTGGGTACCCGTGGTTCATACCCAGGCCCGCTGTTCATCCACCGGGATGGGAGCCCCCTGACCATATATCAGTTTATGGCCATCTTTCATTTAGCCCTTAAGGCCTTGGGCCTCTCGTGGGAGGAATTCGGGGGGCACTCCTTCAGGATAGGGGCAGCCAATACAGCAGCAGTGGGGGGGGGGTGTTTCTGTTGATGTCATCAAGACTTTTGGCCACTGGAAGTCTTCTGCTTACAGGTCTTACATTAGACCAAGCCTTCTTATGGAGGTGAAGGGGATTGCTGGCTGTTCTCTTTCTCATCCCTACAGGGCTGTCGCAAAGGGCAAGAAAGACAATGGCACCAGTAAAAGGGCACATGGATTGAGGACCTGCACCAGCAGGTCGACATGCGGCTAGGCATTACAGGGATGTACGCCCATCTGGAACAGGAACACCTGTCAAGACCCAGGCTGCAGAGCACCAATAACCATACACAGAGGCCAGAATCTATCTAATATCTTTATTGAAGGAATATATAAAGTTAATAAAAACAAGTGTAGAAAATAGTCCAGAATTAGACCTTTCAGGAAAGGTCAGAATTAGTCCAAGAAAGCAATGTCCAATAAGAAATATTAAGGTCCAAAGTTGTAATCCAATAACCGAAACACTCACTTTGCCAAGCAAAGTGAGGGGAGATGACAAGGTCCTTTAGTCCATGAAACTTGAGCGAGGCTAGGAAATAACTTGATACTTGAAACAAGGCTTGAACGTGGAACAAGGTAACTAGGAACAAGAACAAGGTCCGTGGAATAACTTGGTAAAATCCGTGGTACAAGGCAAGGATTGGTCCTGGGAAACAAGGCAAAGTCCGTAGGTAAACAAAGGCTGGGAAGCAAGGCGAAGGCTGGATAGCAAGGCAAGGCTTGAGCGAGAGCGAGGCTTGAATCGGAGCGCGCTGTCCAGACACGACCCGCTCCGTAGGCTGACGAATTGACTCCGCGAAGTTACTACGCGGGTAAAACACCTAAATAGAGTCTAGCTTTCCCGCCGAAGCAGTTCTCTGGGAATCAGAACCGAAAGCTAACTCTGAGACCAGATGTGAGACTCCCCAAAGATTCTCACGAGAAGCAGTCTTAATTGGCCACATTCTTAGCTGCAATCCTTGCACTCCTGCGCGAAGCTGAATCCAAACTTCTCTGTTGTTTACAAAACTCCCGGCGCAAGAATACGGGAGAAGTAGGCTCTGGGCTTGTTTGACATACTTCTGGGAGACAACTTTCTTGCAGGTGCAAGGTTCCCAGATCTGCCTGGGAAAGATCTGGCTGAGAGGAATCCAGTTCAGACTGGGAAGGTAAAAAACCCAAGTTTTCATCTTCATCAGGAATTACAATGTCCTGAGCAGGACTACAAGGCCCATGGGTCATCACACTATCCCCCTCCTCAAGGCCCCTCCCAAACTGGGGCCCTCTCCCCGAGGCGCGAGGTCGTGGTTTGGTGGGATAGGTCTGATGAAAGCGACGGGTTAGATCAGGAGCATGGACTGTGGAGGCGTCTTCCCAAGAGCGTTCCTCAGGGCCAAAACCCACCCAGTCAATGAGATATTGTAGGCGGCGGCGGTGAAAGCGAGAATCCAAAATGTCCTCAACCTCGAACTCCTCCTCCCCATTCATCAAAACAGGAGGGGGGGCCGGTTGGTCTGTATCAGGTCGCACACCATCCGCCGGAAGGAGCAGGGAACGGTGAAACACTGGGTGAATGCGCATTGAACGCGGAAGTTGGAGTTTGAAAGTCACGGGGTTAAGTTGCGCCACCACTGGATAGGGGCCAATGAAACGGGCATCTAACTTCCGGCAGGGGCGGTGGGAGGGCAGGAAGCGAGTGGACAGAAAAACCCGATCTCCTACCTTGATTTCGGGGCCCGGCTGGCGATGTTTGTCAGCGTGGCGTTTATAGTCCTCCTTGGCTTGGTCCAGTTGCTGGAGCAAAAGTTGTTGCACCGCTGTGAGTTCCTGCAGCCAATCCTCTGCTGCGGGAACTTCTGAAGTTTCAATGACAGGGGGAAAGAAACGTGGATGGAAGCCGTAGTTTGCAAAGAACGGCGTTTCTTTTGTAGAAGCTTGAACTCCATTGTTGTAGGCAAACTCAGACAGTGGTAACAGAGAAGCCCAATTGTCCTGTTGGTAGTTTACATAACAGCGAAGATACTGCTCCAAAGTGGCATTGGTGCGCTCCGTTTGCCCATCTGTTTGGGGATGATGAGCTGAAGATAAGCGAGAGTCTATGCCCAATAGTTTTTGTAGTGCCTTCCAAAAACGAGAGGTGAATTGAGATCCACGGTCTGTGACTAAACTCTTGGGCAATCCATGTAGTCTGAAAACATGTTGAAGAAATAGATCCGCAGTTTCTTTGGCCGTGGGGAGGCCTTCACAGGGAATGAAATGGGCTAACTTGGTGAAAAGGTCCACCACCACCAAAATCGTGGTGAATCCACAGGAAGGTGGTAGGTCAGTGATGAAATCCGCGGAAATTATTTCCCATGGGCGAGATGGGGTAGGAAGGGGGTGTAAAAGCCCTGAGGGCTTCTCCCTTCGTATCTTGGAGCGCTGGCATACTGGGCAGGTGTTGACATATTTTTCCACATCCTTGCGGATCTTGGGCCACCAAAAATCCCTTAGGATCAAATGCATAGTTTTAAATAGTCCGAAGTGTCCTGCTGGTTTGCAGTCATGACACAGACGAAGCGCTTTTTCCCTGCCCGGTCCGGGTGGGATATAAACATGATTTCTATAGCAGAGCAGCCCATCTTTAAGCGAAAAGGGAAAGTGCAGACCTTGGCGAAGTTGGTCCTGCGCCCAGGCATCTGCTTGCTGACTAGCCCTGATTTCTTGAGCACAGATGGGTCCTGGAGTAGGGGAAGTTGAACCAATGGGAATGGATTTGGTGTTCCCCACCGTGAGCGTGGCAAAGTTCTCGGGTTGTAGCAGTTGGGATTCAAAGGTCTCCTTGCGTCCTGCAGCGTATTCCGGTTTACGTGACAGGGCGTCTGCTTGCTTGGTTTGGGCTGGGGTCACATAATGGATCTGGAAGTTGAAACGTTCAAAGAATAAAGCCCAACGTTGCTGCCTCTGGTTTAGTTTGCGGGCAGTTCTTAGATGTTCTAGATTACGATGATCAGTGTGGACTTCAATGGGAAATTTGGCCCCTTCTAGCCAATGTCTCCAAGTTTCAAAGGCTGCCTTTATGGCCAGTAGTTCTTTTTCCCAAATGGTGTAATTCCTCTCTGGTGTGGTTAGTTGACGAGAATAAAAGGCACAGGGATGGAGGTGATCTCCCACCGGTTGTAAGAGTACAGCCCCAATTGCCACATCAGAGGCGTCCGCCTGCACCACAAAAGGGGTTCCAGGATTTGGGTGCTGTAGAATTGGCTGGGAGGTGAATAGTTTCTTTAGTTGCTGGAACCCTTTCTCTGCTTGATCAGTCCAGCGGAAAGGCTGCTTTCCACGGATGCAGCTAGTGATGGGGTCGGACCAGCGGGCAAAATCCGGAATGAACTTGCGGTAATAGTTCGCGAACCCCAAGAAACGCTGCACCTCTTTCTTGTTAGTTGGCGCCCGCCATTCCAATACTGCTGAAACCTTGGCTGGATCCATGGAAAGCCCTAGAGGCGAGATGCGGTAACCAAGGAAATCTACCTCTTGTAGATCAAAGGCGCATTTTTCCAGCTTGGCATAAAGTCCATGATCCCGCAATCGTTGTAACACCATTTTGACGTGGTTCTCATGTTCTGATTGTGATCTAGAAAACACCAAAAAATCGTCCAGGTAGATTATCAAGAACCTGTCTAGATAGTCCTGAAAAATGTCGTTGACAAAATGCTGGAACGTTGCGGGGGCTCCGCATAAACCGAAATTCATAACTCGGGACTCGAATAATCCGAATTTGGTCTGGAAGGCGGTCTTCCACTCGTCCCCTTCCCTGATGCGAACTAAGTTGTAAGCCCCCCGAAGATCCAGCTTGGTGTAAACCTTGGCTCCTCGAAGCCGATCCAATAGATCCGAGATTAAGGGCAGGGGATAGCTGTTCCGCTTGGTGATATTGTTCAATGCTCTGTAGTCCACCACCAAGCGTAGTTCCCCTGACTTCTTCTTCACAAACATCACTGGGGAGGCGGCTGGGGATTGAGAGGGTCTGATGAATCCCTTGCGAAGGTTTGTCTCTAGGAATTCCCTGAGAGCTTCTTGCTCTGGTTCAGTCAGGGAGTAGAGATGCCCTCGCGGGATCGGGGCCCCCTCCACCAAGTCAATGGCACAGTCATAAGGTCTATGTGGGGGTAATTTTTCGGCTTCTTTCTCATTGAATACATCCCAATACTCGGAGTACTTCTTTGGCAAGGTGATGATGGGCTCGGTGTCCGTGGCGTGGCATACCTTGGCTACGAGGCAATGGTTTTGGCAGTACGGTGAAGCAAACTGCAGTTCTCTGTTGGACCAGGAGATGTTAGGGTCGTGGAGAGTCAGCCATGGAATTCCCAAAATCACAGGGAAATGAGGAACCTCGGTAACAAAGAAGGAAATCTCTTCCATATGTTCCCTTATCCACATCCTGGTGGGTTCCGACCACTGACTTACGGGGCCCGTCTTGAGGGGGCGGCCGTCTATGGCTTGCACCACACGGGCATTCTTGAAATCATGATATTGTAATCCCAGAGAGTCGGCATACTCTCTATCGATGAAATTGTTGGTAGCTCCAGAGTCTATCATGGCGTGGATCATGACGGGTCCCCTTTTTGCTGACCATAATGTGACCACGAGAAGGAACAGGACCCCGGTTGGCGGCTCTTGGATGGATTTTTTGACCGGGTTGGCGAGCCTCTCTACACCCGGTCGTTGGCTTCCCCCGCCGGCTGTGTGCCAGTCGGCTCAGACGTCTTCGTCTCCGTGGGGGACGCCGCCGCAAGACGGGCGGCAGGCTTCCCTTTGGCTGGGCACTCTCTGGCGAAGTGGCCCCCGTTCCCGCAGTACCAGCAGAGGTTTAAGCGTTGACGACGGGCCTTCTCGGCGGCATCTAGTCTGGGACGCACATTGCCCAACTGCATCGGCACCTCCTCGCTCCCTCTGGGGTATGGGGTTGGCGGTGGGGGTCTCCAGACCGGACGTGGCTGAACGCTGGCGGGAGCGGGGGGTTTTGCCCCGGCTCTACCGCCCTGGCCTCGAACCCACTGTTTCCTGTTGGCAATCATGACTTCAGCCCGTAAACATTGATCAATGAGTGCCTCGAGGGTCTGGGGAGGATCCACCTTGGAGATTTCTTCCAGCATTTCAATGTTGAGACCCTCCCGGAATTGTCCCCTGAGGGCTACATCGTTCCAGCCGGTGTTGTGGGCCAGCACTCGGAACTCGGCTATATACTGAGACATAGGTCTGTCTCCTTGGAAAAGGCGACGGAGTTTGTGACCGGCTGCCTCCAAATTGTCCTCGATTCCCCAAGTCTCCTTGAGGTGGTCCAAGAAGCGTTGCGCTGATCTTAGGTGTGGAGAGGCTTGGTCGTACAGTGCCGTCGCCCAGCTGGCCGCTGGCCCGTCTAGAAGACTGTAAACCCATGCCACTTTGATGTCTTCTTGGGGAAACTCGGCAGCACGGGCCTCTAGATAAGCTTGACATTGGCGACGGAAGACATGAACCTTAGAAGCTTCTCCAGTAAACTTGGTTGGCAACGCCATGGCCGGAAGACGAATTCCGCGTTCCTTCAAACCCCTTATTTCTCCATCCTGTGCATTGAGCTTATCACGGATTCGGTCCACCTCCTCCTTGTCGATGGTGTAGGTAATCGGCTGGCCGCTCGGCCCAGGTACGACTCCGGTAGACATTCTGGCCGAGGTTAATTGGTGCTTAGGGGGGCGGAGTCAAACTGTCAAGACCCAGGCTGCAGAGCACCAATAACCATACACAGAGGCCAGAATCTATCTAATATCTTTATTGAAGGAATATATAAAGTTAATAAAAACAAGTGTAGAAAATAGTCCAGAATTAGACCTTTCAGGAAAGGTCAGAATTAGTCCAAGAAAGCAATGTCCAATAAGAAATATTAAGGTCCAAAGTTGTAATCCAATAACCGAAACACTCACTTTGCCAAGCAAAGTGAGGGGAGATGACAAGGTCCTTTAGTCCATGAAACTTGAGCGAGGCTAGGAAATAACTTGATACTTGAAACAAGGCTTGAACGTGGAACAAGGTAACTAGGAACAAGAACAAGGTCCGTGGAATAACTTGGTAAAATCCGTGGTACAAGGCAAGGATTGGTCCTGGGAAACAAGGCAAAGTCCGTAGGTAAACAAAGGCTGGGAAGCAAGGCGAAGGCTGGATAGCAAGGCAAGGCTTGAGCGAGAGCGAGGCTTGAATCGGAGCGCGCTGTCCAGACACGACCCGCTCCGTAGGCTGACGAATTGACTCCGCGAAGTTACTACGCGGGTAAAACACCTAAATAGAGTCTAGCTTTCCCGCCGAAGCAGTTCTCTGGGAATCAGAACCGAAAGCTAACTCTGAGACCAGATGTGAGACTCCCCAAAGATTCTCACGAGAAGCAGTCTTAATTGGCCACATTCTTAGCTGCAATCCTTGCACTCCTGCGCGAAGCTGAATCCAAACTTCTCTGTTGTTTACAAAACTCCCGGCGCAAGAATACGGGAGAAGTAGGCTCTGGGCTTGTTTGACATACTTCTGGGAGACAACTTTCTTGCAGGTGCAAGGTTCCCAGATCTGCCTGGGAAAGATCTGGCTGAGAGGAATCCAGTTCAGACTGGGAAGGTAAAAAACCCAAGTTTTCATCTTCATCAGGAATTACAATGTCCTGAGCAGGACTACAAGGCCCATGGGTCATCACAACACCCAACCTGGCAAGGACTTATGGATTTCATTCTGGGCAGTTTTAGATGTCAGCTCCCTCCGAGACCCATCACCTATGGACTGGGACTCTTCTAGGGTTAGGACTTCGTGCCCTCACCTCCTGTTTGGTTAAAGTTACCCTCCTGTTTTGGCTATGGGCCGAGGGCATAATTTGCTGTATTGATGGCAGGGAACCAGGTTTGGCAGCCCCCTTTTTTTTGTGGCGTTTGGCATGGGCCCTGGATCTGGTTTGCCTCTCCCCCTCTATTGTAGGCGGGGGGAGTGCCTGCTTTGCTAGAAGTGTGGGGTAACCCGGGCTCAGTTTATTACCCGGCTGCATCCTGGCATGCTTGATATCGGTCAGCATTGGGCTGACCAATTTTGGATCCAGGAACCATGCATGGCAGCCAACCCTTGTTTGTATTATCAATAAACAAGTTGTGGCCAGTTTTTCACCAAGTCATGTGTTTGTGTCTTCCTTGGTCTTTGTGGTGGGAGGTGTGTCGCCCTACCCACGCAAAGGATTAAAGTTGCAAGAATCACAGACAGAAGCCAGATAAACAGTTCAGAGGAAAGGTAAACAAACCCCTCCTCCAAGGAAAGGGTAGTTTTGTATTGTTTGGCCTCCTGCAGACAAATGCTGATATCAACCAGTGCATTTGCCAGAGAACCTGAGAAAAAATATTCTTGGCTCATTAGAGCTTTGTGGACTCTATGGGAGCTGGCAGTTGGTTCCCGGGGTGCATATATAGGTACTCTAGAGTGAACTCGATCTCTTTGATCCACATCCTGAATCAGAGTAGCTATGTGGAAGGGCTCTTAATGTGGTGTCAGACTGGATTAATTCTACAGTGTAAATGCACCCACTATAAGGTGTATGTGGAACCACAGATGTTACATTTCCATTCAACAGAAAATTACATTTGAATCAGGAGCTGCAGGAAATAGGCAATATGAAAAATAATATGCAAGGCCTCAGATAGATAATTAATCTTTTTTCATGAAAGAATTATGCTCTGTGGATAAAAATTTATTACCTGTAGGGAATAGTCATATAAAGTAATGTAAATCTTACCTGGTTTATTAGAATTGTCTCTTCACCGAGTCATAGAGTGTTCATCTTAGAAGTGAAGAAGACTTCTTGTTTAAATTATATTCTCAGACAGTAAAGAATTATTAACAGCTGTGGTTCAGCTTTGGGAACTCATACAGAAGTCCCAGTGGTAATACTGCCATCTGCAACAGTCTATATAAAGGTCAGAAGGCATGTGAAACTGCTCTTATTTCTCTTCAGAGAATAAAATATATACAGGAGAGGAAGAGATCTGGACCTTGTCTGACTTAACTTCTGTTCCAAGGTAATAGCAATTACAGTACAGTCTCACTTATCCAACATAAACGGGCAGGCAGAATGTTGGATAAGCGAATATGTTGGATAATAAGGAGGGATTAAGGAAAAGCCTATTAAACATCAAATTAGGTTATGATTTTACAAATTAAGCACCAAAACATCATGTTATACAACAAAATTGACAGAAAAAGTAGTTCAATATGCAGTAATGCTATGTAGTAATTACTAGGCTTGCTCAAATAATTCGATTTCCCCGTTAAAAAGTAACTAATTCGTTACTTTTGTAACTTGTGAAGCAATATACGACCTTGATTGTCCACATGTCTGGATATCGCGGTTTCGAACCGCGACAGGCCATTTTTCTTATTTCGTCGGTTTTTTTTCGTTGGGAAAAAAAGCTTTTGCAAATCACCCAAACTTGTTTAAGTGCACTGGAGCAACCTAGCGTGTTGTTTCCAACTTGTGGCCAATCAGAGAGCACGTTTAACCCAGGGGAGGGGCTGGTAGTACATCCTGAATGAAAAGACCGTGCACGGGCGCCTCGTGGCTCATTTCGGCTCGGGATCAGCAGAGAGAGGGTGGGTTGGGAGTGAGATTCGTAGGCAGGCAAGATTGCTGCGTCACAGCTTCTGAGCTAGAGCTACATATCAGAAGACCGGGAGAAAAGGTTGGGTGGGTGAGGTGGGGTGGGGTGGGGTGGGAAACTGTTGGGTGTTTCTGAATTTTTTTTTTTTACAAAGGGCTTGTGGCCTTTTTCCCCCACAAGCTTGGCGTTTGCCATTTTCCCACCCGGCCTGCAATTTTTCTGCTGCGACATTGCCTGTTGCGGGCGGGGTGGGCTTTCATGACGTTTTGATTAGGATACTTTTCTTTTTTCAACGCTAGTAGCAAAGTCTGGGAAAAGGGTTTTGGGAAAAAAGGGAGCCTGATTTTGCTTCCCCCTCTTTCCTTTCCTTCTCGGCTGCTCAAGTAGGGCTTTTTGTCTGTGCCAGGGCCGCAGTGAATCAAAAGCAAAGTTTGGCAAAAGGGTTGCACGTCCCATCGTCCTTTGTAGAACAACACCTGTTTTTTGGGGGAAAAGGGAGCCTGATTTTGCTTCCCCCTCTTTCCTTTCCTTCTCGGCTGCTCAAGTAGGGCTTTTTGTCTGTGCCAGGGCCGCAGTGAATCAAAAGCAAAGTTTGGCAAAAGGGTTGCACGTCCCATCGTCCTTTGTAGAACAACACCTGTTTTTTGGGAAAAAGGGAGCCTGATTTTGCTTCCCCCTCTTTCCTTTCCTTCTCGGCTGCTCAAGTAGGGCTTTTTGTCTGTGCCAGGGCCGCAGTGAATCAAAAGCAAAGTTTGGCAAAAGGGTTTCACGTCCCATCGTCCTTTGTAGAACAACACCTGTTTTTTGGGAAAAAAGGGAGCCTGATTTTGCTTCCCCCTCTTTCCTTTCCTTCTCGGCTGCTCAAGTAGGGCTTTTCGTCTGTGCCAGGGCCGCAGTGAATCAAAAGCAAAGTTTGGCAAAAGGGTTGCACGTCCCATCGTCCTTTGTAGAACAACACCTGTTTTTTGGGAAAAAGGGAGCCTGATTTTGCTTCCCCCTCTTTCCTTTCCTTCTCGGCTGCTCAAGTAGGGCTTGCTGCAAATCTCTTTCTCCTATATTAACCCTATCAAGGTCTGGAAAATACAGGTATCCCCTTTTTAATGTATAACAATAAGAACAACTGCAATAGAAGGGTTTGCGGCAGTTAGACCCAGAACACATTTCCAATCAAGAAACAACACATCTTTCCCCCCAGTAACACAATACCTTCCTCCCTTCTGTTACCTGAAAACACTCCCGTTAACATGAAGCGTTCAGCGGGTCTGGTGGAGCAAGTCCTGCTAGTGGTCAAGCAACAGCCCGGACACTGTGGGGGGCCAAAAAAGTTAGGGTGGGTCCCATCCGTCTGGAACGCGGAACGATGGGAGTGGGTGGACTTGATGAAGAAGCTGGCTGTTCGACTGCTGAAAGTTCACAGCCCTCCACCCGGAGCCATTTGTCGGTTGGAGCCGAGACAAGTGGACGATCAATGGAACATGCAGGTGTTGCCGTCCTGGAACTACAGGTGGTGGATAGTGAGGATCTTGATAACCCCACCCCTCCACCTGCTACTGACAGTGAGGAGGAGGTGGAGGAGGTAGTACCATCAAATCATAGTCTTTCTCATGCTGCTGAAAGGGTGCCCACGACTCCTATCTCACTGGGCGTCGGCACAGTGGCTGTGGGGAGGCCAAGGTCATATATTTGGGACCATTTCCATGTCCACACTCAGCGTTCCACTTTGGCAGTTTGTAGACACTGTGGGGCAAATATCAGCAGAGGCAGAGACCTGAGACATCTTGCGACCTCGGTGTGATGTCTCATGGGCCATGTAGTCCCGTTCCTAGTACTATTGTGGCAGACAAAGAGGAAAACTTGGGTTTCCCACCGATTCAGTCAGAATTGGAGCCCCTGCACCTGCAGGATGTTTGCCCTCAAGAAGTCAGCCAAACAAGCCTTGGGCAGAATTCTCCCCCGTTCTCTCGTAAGGATAATTATAATAGAGATAGAGGCGCTAGGGAGGCGAAGCGCCGAAGCGCCAGAATCGCTGCCAGACAATTAGCTGATTAAGCCCGTTTCCCTTGGGAAATCTTAAGGAGTCATGCATCTGGACACAGTTTGGGTTTCACTTCTTGTTCCCCAGGGAAAGTGTTCCTTGGCGGGAAAACAAGATCCTATATAGGTGTTTACCCGCAAGGAGATCCTTGCGGAGTCAATTCGTCAGCTTCGGGAGTGAGATCGTGTGTGGACTACGCTACTCCAGTTCCTTGTTTCCAGGACCTTGTTCTAGTTCCAAGCCTGCCTTGTTCCCCGGACCTCGCCACAGACCCTGTTCTTGCTTCTTGCTTCTTGTTGCCTCGAATCAAGTCTTGTTTGCCAAGAATCTAGTTTGTTTTCCAGCCTTGTTGTCAAGCTCCATTGGACTAAAGGACCTTGTCATTTCCCCACACTTTGCTCGGCAAAGTGTGTGTTTTGGTTATTGGATTATAACTTTGGACTCTAATATCACATATTGGACATTGATTTCCTGGACTAAATTTGACCTTTCCTGTAAGGTCTACCTCTGAACTATATTCTTCACTTGTTTTTATTGACTTTATATATTCCTTTAATAAAGATATTAGATAGATTCTGGTCTCTGTGCATGGTTATTGGTGCTCTGCAGCCTGGGTCCTGACACTCGGGGTTGAGCTCTCACATGAAGCGACACCATCCCTCGATATCGGTAGGAGGGGAGCTGCAAGCCCTTGCAGTGGCAGCATTAGCACACAAAGTTCTCCTGGTGTAGATGGTGGAAGGCAGACACAGTCCACCTTGGAGGATTGGGGCATGCCTTTAGCAAGGAAGAGAACGGGGGAAACATTACCCACACCCCAGCAGATAACCCAAAGTGCGGGAGAGATGATGGCCCTTGATCACCATCCCTTCCGCCTGGTTGAACAAGAAGGCTTCGTCCGCCTTATGAAACGCCTGTGCCCCCGCTACAAAATCCCCTCCCGTCACACCTTTTCCAGAAATGTTATTCCCGGATTGTACGAGGGCTGCAAGGAACGCATTATCCAGATGTTGCGTAGCGCCATGGGAGGACACATCCATTTTACCTCTGACATTTGGTCAAGCTTGGGAGGAGGCCATTCCTACCTCTCTCTCACGGCACATTGGTGGGAGAAGGAAGGCAGTATGGATACATCCCATCGTTGGGCACTCCTTGCTTTGGAGGTAGTTGATCGTGATCACAAGGCAGAAACCATCTGCAGCTATCTGGAAAACATGATGGGGGAGTGGATGCGGTGCAGGCCGGAAGAAATGAGGAGGGGCTTCATGGTGACTGACGCTGGTAAAAAATGTGATCAAAGCGGTTGAAAGTGCAGGGTTTTTGAATGTCACCTGCATGGCCCACTTGCTTCACAATACCGTCAAGGAAGGTTTAAAGAGCCCGGAAGAGCAGCCGGCCAGCACCGCAAACATCGCCCTGCTGATCGAGTGCTGTAGAAAGATCACGGGCTACTTCCACAGGAGCATCAAGGCAGCCCGGCAGCTGAGAGACAGGCAGAGCCTTGAAGGCCTCCCGCAGCACAAGCTGCTCCAGGACGTCTCTACCCGGTGGAATTCAACCTATAAGATGCTCGAACGCATGGTCGAGCAGCAGAAGGCGGTACACGGCATCTCCCTTACATTGGTTGCGCCTGTTAGCAAGCTTGTTCCAACTAAGCAAGAGTGGGACACCATCTCCCAGCTGGTAGACGTCCTAAAGCCATTCAAACATGCCACAGAGACCCTTTCGGAATCAAAAGCCCTTCTTAGCCAGGCAGTGCCCATGGTCTTGAGGCTAAGGAGGCACCTAGAAAGGCTTGGGGCCGGTCGAACACTGGACTCCCTGGCTGGACCGCTGACACCGCCGGCCCAGGAAGTGGTGAGGAGGTTGTCCTTTGCTGTACGGAAACGCCTAGAGCCACTTCTTTCCAGCAAGGTCCATATGCTGGCGGCCTTGTGTGATCCACGGCTAAAGTACAACGTCTGCCCAAAAGACTTTACCGTATGGAAGGCCCAACTAGTTAACCTTGTGAGGGAGGTCTTTGCTGCCAGGGTGGGGGAAACGGGCACAGCGGCCCCTCTACCGGAAATGCCTGCCACCCCCAGCACTAGCGCTAGTGGCGAGACGGAAAGTCCCGCGGAGCCAGCAGGGGGTTGCCGTAGGGTTACGGATCTCCAGCTGCGACCAGGAAACGCTTTCTTTGCAGAGACGGTGGCCATACTAGCCTGCTCGGAAGATTCCTCTTTGCTGGCTTCTGCTCAAAAGGTAGACTCGGCCGAATGCTCGGTCAACAGGTACTTTGAGGAGCCTCCTGAGATAATTTCTTGGGATCCATTGGCCTATTGGGCTTCACGTGATCACATGTGGCCGGATCTGTCGCACGTAGCCCGCCAGTTCCTCAGCTGTCCTCCCACGAGCGTGCAGAGCGAAAGGGTCTTCAGCCTAGCGGGAGATGTAGTCACGCCCCACCGCAGCTTCCCGTGTTGAATTTCCCCGATTTGGATTTTGACACCGACGCCTCCTAGAACAACAGTTCTCCTCCTTTAGGCAGCTCTGCTTCTGATTAACTTTGGCTATTTCTGTTGGGGGGCGGGGGGGTTGCCCCTTTGGCCTATGTCCAACAACTCTCTCCTCTATCCTACCATGCTTTCCTTCCTCTCTTCCCTTCCGTTCTCGTCTTTATCATCACACACCGTTGCCCACTTTCGTTTTTGGGTAAATCAATCTCTAGGGGCCGTTCCCTGAGGTTCCTATAGGTTTTGTCTCCTGTAATAATGATTCTGGATGGGAAGAAGGATATTCTGGGGGAACTTAGTCCATAAAAGCCAAGGTAGGAAATGCTTCCGCTTTGGGTTCAGAACGGATTACATTCAAATCTCTACCCTTTTTTTGTCCAAAAATATTTCGGGAATGAGCCATGACTGTTAGGTCTTCTCCAGATCCTCGCAGTTCCTGTACAGAAAGAACATTGTTATAATTGATGTGGATCCTTCGGTAAGACATATTTGGTGAAGGAATACGGCAGAGTCTCACTTTACAGAGATAACGGTCCATCAGAACCTTTGTGGCTGTGTCTTGCCGCATTAAGTAGTACACCTCGGCCTTGGCCACCACTTCTCTAAATTTTCATCTTTCACTGTTCCATCGGCTTGAGCGGGTGTGGTCGACGCAGTGGCCGCGGGACGGCCGAATAATGGTCCCCGCGCCCTCTGGCCGCGCACGCGGACGGTGCCGTTTGCCCATCAGGGCATGTGCCTTTGCGGCTGCTATTGATGTGTGGGCGCAGGTTCCCTGGCTTCTGAAGTGTTTTTTGCTGGCTTGTTGGCTGGACGATAGAAGAGGGTGGAATCACCGCAGAAAGTGGGACACCTCGGCCTTGGCCACCATTTGTCAAAATGGTTGTGTAGTGTCCCATCACCTTGAAAGGCTGTGGTTGACGCTGTGGCCGCAGGACGGCCGCCTTTGGGTCCCCTCGCCCTCTGGCCGCGCACGCGGACGGTGCCGTTTGACCGTCAGGGCGTGTGCCTTTGCGGCTGCTATTGATGTGTGGGCGCAGGTTCTGTGGCATGGGAACTGCTTTTTGCTGGCTTGTTGGTAGAACGATAGAAGAGGGTGGAATCACCGCAGAAAGTGGGACACCTCGGCCTTTGCCACCATTTGTCAAAATGGTTGTCTAGTGTCCCATCACCTTGAAAGGCAGTGTACTCGACGTTGTGGCCGCGGGACGGCCGCCTTAGGGTCCCCTAGCCCTCTGGCCGCGCACGCGGACGGTGCCGTTTGCCCGTCAGGGCGTGTGCCTTTGCGGCTGCTATTGATGTGTGGCCGCCGGTTCTGTGGCGTGGGAACTGTTTTTTGCTGGTTTGTTGGTAGAACGATAGAAGAGGGTGGAATCACCGCAGAAAGTGGGACACCTCGGCCTTCGCCACTTCTCAAAATTGTCTGCTTTCACTGTCCCTTCGCCTTGAGAGGCTGTGGTCGACGCTGTCGCCGTGGGACGGCCGCCTTATGGTCACCTCGCCCTCTGGCCGCGCACGCGGACGGTGCCGTTTGCCCGTCAGGGCGTGTGCCTTTGCGGCTGCTATTGATGTGTGGGCGCAGGTTCTGTGGCGTGGGAACTTCAGTTTGCTGGCTTGTTGGCAGGACGATAGATGAGGGTGGAATCACACCGCAGAAAGCGGGACACCTTGGCCTTCGCCACTTCTCAAAATTGTCTTCTTTCACTGTCCCATCGCCTTGAGTGGGTGTGGTCGACAGTATGTGATGCTAATCTTCCGCAGACTCATAAGTAGAGAAACAAACCACTCAGAAACTCTGTATTGCTATTAAAAACAATGAGTTATGTCTTCATGGTTTCTTTTGTCTCAACATTTGTGCTATGTTTGTTCTTTGGTTTCATTACTACTCCATTAAAGACAATATCTTTCATTATTTTACTTCCTCAACTTTACTGAAACTGTATACCAACAGAAGTCATTTCCCTCTTTCCAGCTCATCTGCTAGAGAACTTTAATAACACCAGACGCACATAAGTCTTCCCTCTAGTTCAACTCCATAGAAACATGAACCTAACATCAGAGCCTTAAAACCTTCCTCTTCCAAAAAGCCTTCGAGGACTGTGTGGTGGATCGTTGCCTATTGAAGAATTGGTTGCCAGGCCAAGAGTATTTCGCACTTTATTGATTTTTAACTGTCAAACTACCTCATCTCTGTGAAGTATTCAGCCCTCGGACCAGAGCCGTGTTTTTACACCACTGTTTTTTAAGCAGGTAATGCTCTATGCTGACTGTGACAGCAGTTTTATTTTATGTGTTATTGATGCAACATTTTCTTTAATACAGAAGAGTCTCACTAATCCAAGCTAAACGGGCCGGCAGAAGCTTGGATAAGCGAATATCTTGGATTATAAGGACTGATCAAGGAAAAGCCTATTAAACATCAAATTAGGTTATGATTTTACAAATTAAGCACCAAAACTTCATGTTATACAACAAATTTGACAGAAAAAGTAGTTCAATATGCAGTAATGTTATGTTGTAATTGCTGTATTTATGAATTTAGCACCAAAATATCACGATATATTGGAATCATTGACTAGAAAAATGGCTTGAATTATCCAGAGGCTTGACGCTTTGCTGTCAGGGAGTGTGCCTTTGTGGCATGGGTTGTGTGGTGTGGGCGTGGGGCCGGCCAACGGTGGCCGGCCCCCCTGGTCTGAGGGGCTTGGGCCCACATTTCAATAGCAGACGTAAAGAAAACACGCCCTTCCCCATGGGTTGTGGGGTGTGGGCGTGGTGGCCGGCCCCCCTGGTCTGAGGGGCTTGGGCCCACATTTCAATAGCAGACGTAAAGAAAACACGCCCTTCCCCATGGGTTGTGGGGTGTGGGCGTGGGGCCGGCCAACGGTGGCCGGCCCCCCTGGTCTGAGGGGCTTGGGCCCACATTTCAATAGCAGACGTGAAGAAAACACGCCCTTCCCCTTGGGTGGTGGGGTGTTGGCGTGGGTAGAGGCTAAGGTCGCTAAAGCAGAAAACTTTGTGGGAGGGCCGGGCCGATCTCTCAGGGATGCATGCCGGCCAAGTGTGGCCGGCTCAGGGTGGGATCTTTGCTGCCGGCGGCTTTTTTCTTTCTTTTCTTTTCTTTTTGCTGCCTCTCGGCCTACGTGGTCGAGTTTCCCACGATGCACCGCATCTCTCTTCTCTCGCGGCTGTCCCTCCGCACACTTTTGGGCAATTTTTCCCAGATCCTTCCTTTGGGGCGGGGTCCTCTGTTTTTCTCTCTCTCTCTCTAGGGGATGCATGCCGGCCAACTGTGGCCGGCCTGGCTCAATGTGTGGTCTTTGCTGCCTGCGGCTTTTTTCTTTCTTTTCTTTTCTTTTTGCTGCCTCTCGTCCTACGTGGTCGAGTTTCCCACGATGCACCGCATCTCTCTTCTCTCGCGGCTGTCCTTCCGCACACTTTTGGGCAATTTTTCCCAGATCCTTCCTTTGGGGCGGGGTCCTCTGTTTTTCTCTCTCTCTCTCTAGGGGATGCATGCCGGCCAACTGTGGCCGGCCTGGCTCAATGTGTGGTCTTTGCTGCCTGCGGCTTTTTTCTTTCTTTTCTTTTCTTTTTGCTGCCTCTCGTCCTACGTGGTCGAGTTTCCCACGATGCACCGCATCTCTCTTCTCTCGCGGCTGTCCTTCCGCACACTTTTGGGCAATTTTTCCCAGATCCTTCCTTTGGGGCGGGGTCCTCTGTTTTTTTTTTCTCTCTCTCTCTAGGGGATGCATGCCGGCCAACTGTGGCCGGCCTGGCTCAATGTGTGGTCTTTGCTGCCTGAGGCTTTTTTCTTTCTTTTCTTTTCTTTTTGCTGCCTCTCGGCCTACGTGGTCGAGTTTCCCATGATGCACCGCATCTCTCTTCTCTCGCGGCTGTCCCGCCGCACACTTTTGGGCAATTTTTCCAAGATCCTTCCTTTGGGGCGGGGTCCTCTGTTTTTTTTTCTCTCTCTCTCTAGGGGATGCATGCCGGCCAACTGTGGCCGGCCCGGCTCAACGTGTGGTCTTTGCTGCCTGTGGCTTTTTTCTTTCTTTTCTTTTCTTTTTGCTGCCTCTCGGCCTACGTGGTCGAGTTTCCCACGATGCACCGCATCTCTCTTCTCTCGCGGCTGTCCTTCCGTTCATATTTGGGCAATTTTTCCCACATCCTTCCTTTGGGGTGGGGTCCTCTGTTTTTCTCTCTCTCTCTCTCTAGGGGATGCATGCCGGGCAACTGTGGCCGGCGCAGGGTGGGGTCTTTGCTGCTGAGATAGTCATTGGGGTTCGGATCCCCACGGGGATTTTTTCTTTCTGCTTTTTTCTCCATCTTAGACATTGCGGTTCGGATCACCATGTTGATTTTTTCTTTCTTTTTGCTCCAATTTTTCCCACTCCCCCTGCCAGTGCTTTTAATGGATCCAAACCCTCATGTGTATCTCTGCAGCTAAGCCCCCGCCCTACTGCTTCAGGGAAAGGGTCAGGGGTGTGGGATCCATGCCCCCATGTCTATTTCCGCAGTTTAAGCCCACGCCCTGCTGCTTTGGGGAAAGCCCACGGTGGCCGGCTCCCCAGGGGAGTGGGATCCAAGCCCCCATTTTGCCATCAGGCAATAAATCAAACCAACGTCGCACAAATCTTACATTTCTTGGGAGGGGGAGGGGCTTGACCACTGTGGTATAATGGCCTCCAATATGGATGCCTGGGGAAAGTCATTGCGCATTGTGGCAGGCAGCAAAATGTGTCTCTTGGCCAATGGCCCCCAATGCCCTAACATTTTGACAGATTTACGGGCACTGAAACAATGTTACACAAGTAGAAGAAGGACTTTCACAGTGAAGGAACCCCTATTGAACAGGAAATAACAATTCAAAAGCAGGAACAGATTTTTTGCAATTGGTAAATAAAGTTTTTTTATATGAACTATAAAATTGCGCAATAAATCTTAGGAAAGGGCAAATGCTCTGCAATTTAGCAAACAAGCAGGGTGGATTGTGTTCTCCCACTGTACCAAATTTGATCAGTATAGCTGAAAAAATGAGTGCAGGAGAGCCCCCTAACTCCCCCCCCCCCTTGGGCTGTTTTTGGCTGTTTTGGGCGTCCGCCATTAACGAATTAATTTAGAAAATAACGAATTTTCATTAATTTCGAAAAAAAATTGGGGCAAAATTCGGAAATGACTTCAGAAACGAATCGCCACCCCCCTCTACTTTTGCAACGAGTTTAGAATCAAATTTTTCGTGGATCGCTCAAGCCTAGTAATTACTGTATTTATGAATTTAGCACCAAAATATCATGATGTATTGAAAACATTGACTACAAAAATGTGTTGGATAATCCAGAACGTTGGATAAGCGAGTGTTGGATAAGTGAGACTCTACTGTACCGCCGTTAAAGGAACTGTTCTTTTGACTTCCCATATAATGGTTTTAGGACCCAAAAGGATTGATTAGGATTCCAGGGTGATATTGAAGAAGAGATACTTCCACACATGGAGTTAGAATACTGGTCCATATGCCGTCTACTTTGATTGGCCTCAGGTTTCTGGAACATCCAGTGCGCTAAACAAGAACTTTTCTGAATAAATCCTATTATCTATATGTTGTTTGAGATGCACTGGATTAATTTTTTGTTTTAAACTATTTTTTTCCTGCCCTATCTCTCCTGAGGACATATTATTCACTCATATGCCTAGAATGGCTAAGAATCAACTTGAGAGAATTAAACCCAGGAAAGGTGAACAGGGATTTTGAAGAATCAGGAAATTAGAATGATAAATTATATACTGCCTGTTCAAAAGTATATTTAAAGGAGAGCCAGCATGGTGTATTGGTTTGAGAATTGGACTTCAGCTCTGGATGCATTGCTAAACTGCATTGTAGCATCAATGCAGTTAACACTATGTTACAAGACTTCCATGGCTCAGTGCTATGGAATCACAGGAATTGAAGGTTTTGCCCAATAATGCTCATCAATCTACAAATCCCAGGATTCAATAACATTTATCCTCAGCAGTTTAAGGACTTTATCACATGTGAGTTCACCCTCATTTACACAAGCTTCTAAAACAGTTAATAGAGAAAGTAACATGAATCCCTTCATACAATGCAAGCAGACTTCTACCTGTCATATGTGCTACTTCATCTATGAAGTGTTTCAAAAATGTAGGGAAATGAGGGGAGATTGAGCTGGGGAGAAATCATCTTCTGAGCTTGGATGCACATGGAAACAAGAGAAAGCCGGGATTAATGTGTAGGATAGGATCTTTAAAAATGAGAGTTAGGGGCTTGAGAGGGAAAGTGAATGAGCCCATAAAAGTGGATTCTGTTTTAAGAACCATGCCTTGTGTCTCCCCTGTAATAAGGGGCTGAACAGGCAAAAGAGCCAATAGAATGATGCCTTGTGTCTCCTCTGAAGTAAGGGGCTAGAGAGGCAAAGAGACCTCTTCTTGAGAGTAGGGATCTGGAGAGGCAAAAGAGGCTATAGAAGTGTGGTTGTTTTAAGAATGATGCCTTGTGACTCCTCTATGGATGGTTGAGCTGGAGATGGGAGAAGGCAATCCTCTGTGATGAGGGTGAGTAATTCTCAGTCTTCTTTAAACATAGAATCCCACACAAAGAAGACAATTCTACATGCAAAGAAGGCAATTTCTCCCATTTTCCACTGTTTTCTCTAATTTTCCCCAGGTCCATCTGATGAAATCCTAAGTGGTGTAATATTGCATCAATTTCAGAGTGTCAGTGCATCCCAGAGTTCAAATCTCCATGCTTTCTCATGGAAACCTTTCAGGTGGCCTTGGATAATCACTTTCTTAGCCTCAGAGTAAATGTCAAAACTCTCTGAATAAATATTGCCAAGAAAATCTTAGGGTTGCCATAAGTCAGAAATGAGTTGAAGATCCAAGCACAATCAGATTATTGTGAGATTGGTTTTGAACCCAGTTTCAGAAGTTTGGAAAGCTATCTGATTTGATTTGGATTGATTCAGAAGTCAACCAGTTTTACTCAGTCTTAAATTGGAAGTAGAATTAAGAATATAAATTTGTAAGTCCAAAGCTTGTTCCTCTATCAGTGGAAACCAACAAACTAATGTAACATTTCCTTGTTGAAATATGTGAGGTTCATAATTCCTAATGAGGGGAATATGCTCACAAATTCCAGACAAATGAGTGCAGGGCTTTGAGTCATGTCATCTCCCTGTTTTCATCCCAAGTTCCCAGTCTGGTCTTTCCATTAGATTAAAAATTTGAGGAGTAATGTCAGTTTTTCATAGATGTTTCAAATCTTTCAGAATGTTCACATTTGAAATTGGTTTCATTTGAATATGTTTCACATAGACCCAGATATATTACAATTTAGTTCAAAATCCAAGATTTATCTCAATCTAAAGTGTGTCCCTAATAATACAAGTTCTAAATTTTCTTTGCATAGGTGATAGTAATGGTCTGAAGACATTCCGTATGATAAATTATGAAGCAGAGACTAGTACTACATGTTACTGTTGAATAGTTGTTGGGGTGGTGAAGATGAGGTCTACTAAACATAAAGATATCACTTCTGTATCATGAAGGGTATGCTTAAGTTTCTTTGAAAACTTTATTGATCCTCCAGAAAATATGGCAATTGTGATTAAACTCGGTAGGATATCAATATTCCAAGTAGTTTCTAAATAATAAAGACACAAAAAATTATGATTGCTTTGGTGTCTGTGCATAGTGTATTAAATTTTTGGGAGAGGTTAATGCTGTGGGGCCTCTTAAAACTGACACAGTTTAGGGACTTTTGAAAATCCTAATGTGGCCATGGATAGCCCTGTTGGCCTAGGACATTTGGGTTCCTCCTTTGCATCCTAGAGCTTTTGATGCTTAGCTTTGTAGTTTGGGTAGGAGCTGCTCATCAGTGGCTCCCATACCACTAAGGTAGCTTGGGAAGAAAGCTCTGCAGGTTGTGATTAAGATGTCAGCAACTCTGGGTAAATAGCTCCAGGCTTAGCTTTCATCTAAAAATCTACCTTTCCTTTAGCAAAGTTAACAATTGCTGCCCTCGTTTCAGAGTACTGAAGCCAGTGATGACCGGTTTATCTGTTCTTTTTCTATTTATGATTTGCTCTGTGGGTGATCTGTAATACCTTATTCATGAATTCAGAGTTTAAACTGCAAAACTGGAAAAATCAATTTCTTTAGAAAATGCATGAGCGATGCACTTTCTTTCCTTTCAAAAAGTTCTGCTTTCAGTTCTGGCATTTATTTCCCCCACCTCCCTAGTATTTCTGCACTTTAGCTACCCAGCACCTTGTTTTCTTTAATTATGGCAGTAGCTGGGACTGTGTGGTGAATCACCTTAGCTTTTCCACTTCAACAAATTCGTTCACCACATCTGCCTCCTGTTCGGCTCATTTTCCCTGTTGCATTCATCCATGCAGCCAAGTAAGTGATTTTGCCCTTTAAGAAATGTATTTGTTTCTTTCTGCTTTAGGTTTCTTTGGGAGGGTATTGAAAAAGTTCAAGCTTTAAATAAAGGGACCATAGACCCTGCCAAGCATATAATATCACTGGCACCCAAATTAGCTGCAATGCATACGTAGGGCCCAAAATGTTTCTGCCTGTG
Organism: Anolis carolinensis; assembly: GCF_035594765.1. Taxonomy (NCBI): domain Eukaryota; kingdom Metazoa; phylum Chordata; class Lepidosauria; order Squamata; family Anolidae; genus Anolis; species Anolis carolinensis. Next base: position 132,621,867 of record NC_085841.1, read on the forward strand.
TTATACATTGTGTAGATATAGGACTACTTTTCAGCCATTCAGCTAGTTAATATTTCCACAAACATAAGAGTATAATTCAGAGGGCCTTCAAGGGGCACATGGAAACATGATGGTGGCAGTGGTTGATCTTTTTCATTAAGAATGTTTTTTTTCTCCAGCAATAATTCAGCCTCACCAGATTGAAAATCACCTTTAAAATAACCCAACTTCTATAAAAGATCTATTCCCATGGGAGCAAATTTTTGCTGCCACTTGGGGACCTGTTAGCATCTTGGCTTCAAAATGTTCTGCTACTTAATACAGAGATGTATATGTTGTTTGAAATCTTGAGGTTCACCCAGTGTGCCAAGCTCTGATTGATTCCAATGAAGACATGCAGAGGGGAGGGGAGATCAAGAAATCGCTTTATTGCTTCAGTTGGCCAGAGAAGAATGCCAGGAGAATTTTCCCAAATCAGGCATGCTTCAAATTTACAGACATTGACAAATAAGACATTGCTCGGACTGGTACAAGTTACAATTCACAGTCTTGTTGGTGTAAAGTGTGTGGTGGGAAACTTAATAAATTCATTGGAAGAATTCTTGAGTCTGCCTTCTATGTTCACACACCTCTTTTCTGCCATCGGGAGTTCATTAACATAGGGAGTGATAGTATCAGGGTCAACAATATTTGCTGATAGATATCAGGGTTGAGAAGGGGTAGAATCTTTTATTAAACAATAGATAGTAATTGATAGCTGTCCTGGGATGATTCATTTGGGATTTCCTTTGGTGAAAGAATTCATTGTCTTTGTGGGATCAGGATGCTTCCTGAGTGAATCTGCATCCTGATCTCAGAATTAAGTGCAGAGGTGAGGCCGGACACTTCAGTGGGGGGAAAGGAGAAATTGACCATGTACATGGCAGGGGGCCTTTTGCTGCTTTCAAAACCAAGTACGGTACCTAGAGGTCATTTACCGGAATCTCTACTTTATTGAGGTCACAGTTTCATATAACATGTTGTGGGCTATGACTAAACACCAGTTTCTTTTACTGGAATAAATGCTCTTCCACTCCGAGAGTCTTCTGTGGTTAATTAACAGATGTGCTGGCAGACAAAATTGCTGAGAAAACAGGCTTGTTTGGCCAAGATCTAATGGAAGAAGAGTCAAGAAGGAGTGGATTGAGGGAGGAATTACACTTGATCTAAACCTCCTTTCGTTTAAGAACAGAGCTGTTCAGGCTCCTTCCACACAGTTGAATAAGATCCCACATTATCTGAACAAGGTTGAAATCCTGCTTTGCAGCAATGGTAGTTCACCCATGGGCATGTGTTGGGAACATCAGCCAACTGCTTCTTGATTGACAGGTGAAAATATACCCACCTTGATCACAGCATCTGCTTTTGCGATGTTCACAGTCCCTGTGTAACTTTTAAATGATGCAATAGTTAGGGATCATAAATACAAAGCAATATATTTACAAGTAGATAATGCCAATCACATGATGTAAAAGTATCTGTGTGTCTCTATTCAGAATATGTGTCTAGCTTTATAATTGGCCAATGTTTTCCTCTTCCTTAAAAATACATTGATAACAAAATCCATGGATAACAACACAGCCCAACCCAAAAATTCTTTTTCTTGGTATTTTTGTTTTTAGGCCTGTTCCTGAGGTTATTTGGAATGCTGGGTCAGAAAATTGTGTTGGATAGGCCACATCAGCTCTAGATTATTAAATATGGTTTTCTGTGGGCAAGCAGATGGTGACTAATAGATGGCATATGATTTGTATCAGAAACTAGAGCTAATGTGGTCTATCCAATGCATTTTTCTGAATCAGGACCCCAAATAATCAAACCAAATTTAAAGTTGACCAAAAACTGATTTGAAACCCCTTTGGTACTAATGTTGGAAAGTGGTACCTGGTCAAAGTGGTCCCTGGTCAAAAAAAAGTTGTGAACCACTGTCCTAAACTCTCTATAGTTAGCACAATGCATTAGGGATACATTGCCTATGAACCACAAAAAAAATCACCTGCTTAGCTCAGTTTAATTTAGTTATCATGCCAATTATTTCTCCACCACTGGTTTGACTTGCTGGCTAAGAATTTTAAAAGGGCACTCTGTGAATCAAGCTAAATGATCAAAATGTTATTAATTCTTGAATCCTATATCAGTCAGTTAGCATAATAGCTTCTTGCCTAATAATAGCTACCATTGTTGTCTCCTCAGCCTTGTCCAACAGAGCTGCTTGCAATCATTAAAGGCTTCCCTGGTGAAGACTCTGGGATATAGCAGTGGAAGCCTTGAAGGCCCAGTGTGACCAATTTGCAAGACATTGTGCCGGTAAAACCACTGGTATTGGTGTTGACATGAATGTGATTTTTATGAGAGAGTCAGAGATGTATATTACTAGCAAGCCTTTTATTATGGATACATTTTGCCTTCTGCAATCCAAACTACTAGGAGGGCCACTTATAATCTCTGGACCACTTTCCCCTTTTAATTAATTGATTGGTTGAATTTTAACATTCTCAATCCAGCTCACAAACAAAACAACATACATTCAGATAAAGAAAAGACTGACAAAAGGAAAGAAAGAGGGAGAGAAGACATAGCTAACACACAACAGAGTTCTGAACAGCATTATAACTGTAATGAGAAGAATAAAAAATTATTCTATATTTATAGATGCAACTATACAATTGTACTAATTACTAATAACTTCCACAAAGCCCACCTTAGAATTCAGCCTGCACTACCAGTATAGAGGTCTCTGAGATGCTGGGACCCCTTTCCTGGCAGTGAGGTACTTTCCAAAAACAAGCCTGCAGCCACCCCTGCCAAGGATGGGTGCTTCTTCACTCACCACCCAAATCCACATTGCTTTAAAAATCCCTATGTGGGTGGTACCACTTGACTTATAAATTGAACTGTGGGGGCACTTTCTATGGATTAAAAAAATTATGATGTTATGAGTCTGGCTTACAATGTTGTATTTATTGAACAGGAGGCCAGCCATAGTTAGTGATTATTTTCAAAGACATTTGGTTATTTTTTTTTCAATATAAAAAGAAGGAAAATAAGGAAAAATTGAGGCCTCTTTTATCATGATGATGCCCTATAACTCTTTTTCCCTCTCCTTCTTCCACTTGATATTTTTTATTGGAATATTCACCTCACATATTCACCTGATTATTTTCCTGGTCCTACCTGAGAAGATATGACTCACAATGACCGCAAACATCATAGTGAAAAAAACTTCTCCTTAAGAGCCCCACCCCATTGCATTTTGCTTACCCCTATTCTGCATGTTCCAGGTCATTAGCACAGCATATCTACTTACCATTGTTTTATCTGCACGAACTTTCTGAAACTCTTATATCTTCAAACTCTCTCTTTAAATAAGAAGCTTGGAACAGTAATGTCCCATGAAAGGAAAACTGCAGAAGCAGAAGAATATGAGCCCATTTTGTGGCTGTGTGTGTAGTTCCTGTTCTAACAATGAGAAGTGGTCAGGCAACACTAGGTGATGGATGGGACCCAAGAGTACAGTTGCAGGACCTATGTATGGGTGCAGTTTCAAACCCAGCAGAGATGATCCTATGAATGCCTGATATCATATGAATATTTCCCTTCATTGAGTGACAATTTTGTAACAGGAGATGTGTGTGCATAAAAGTATGGATTCTGGAATGAGGTGAGCAATGTGTGGTCTTCCAGACATTCTTGGAATACAACTGCCACCATCCCTAACCACTAATGGAGAGTTTGTCACAATTCTGCACTGGGAGCTGGAGCATAAAGTCCTGCCAAACCAGAGCTGCCTTTCTTATTTTTTCCTGTTCCTTTCTCCTATGAGTTCCATGTAAATGGTGGCTTGGAGCAGCCAATTATCATCTGGCTATGTGCTTATAGGCAGAAACAAAAGAACTTGTCACCCTGTAGGACTTCGTGGAGTTCTTGTTGCTTATTTCACTATAAGAATCTATTTGCCTTCCATCTGCTTTAGTCACTATTTGGCAGTCTCAGGATAGTCCCTGCAGAGTACAGTGATTCTTGAAGAGGTGGGGGCCATCACAAAAGGGAGGCAGTCAATGCTTCTTTCCACAATGACCAAAAAAATACACACATCTCTGGAAGAATGCCATCTAGTATTTGAAGGAATTACAAGTTGCCCATTCCTGCTATAGAAGTATATGAATTATGCCTTTGTGTTTGTTATAATGTTTAATAAGGAGGTTGAAATTACTGTTCAATAAAGTGTCTGCATTGTGTAATTTAGCCCTTGGAAGAAATTCCTAAAGTTAAGTTGGCCTCAAAGGCAGGGGAAAGGAGTCACACTGTGTGATTTTTCTTTTTGAAGCATTGCTAGTACACAATTTTCAATACTTTGGAACTACATTGGGAAAGTAGCCCAACTATTATTCTCCATCCCTCTGGTGTCTGATGACAAAAGACAAAGGACATCCAATGACATGCTAATCAATGTGCTGCTCATCCATTTTATATTTAGTGTTCCTTTGGAATGGGCAATCTTTCTTTCTAATGGCAACATTACTGTCATACCCCTTATGTTAACTAGGTATATTAGACTGTTTTCTTTTTTTTCACTCAGCAGTACTACTGATTAAGTCATGAAAAAATAAGTACTTCCTTTTCCTTCTAGTAGTGGGAGAATGATATAAACATCGCATCTAATGCAATTGTCCACTTAGAAAAACATTGGCTGATCTACCAATCATTCTGGATGCTTGCTAACCATACTTCTTAAAGTGCTGTACTGTCTTCTCTACTCTTTACTTATTCACTCTGTTCATACTAAAATAAATCTATAGGGTAATAAAATATGTTTTATCACAGTCCAATCACTGACTGCAGTGTAGCTATAGTCACACTCCATCTGTTGTAAACTGCAAGAGTGAATACTTCGTAGATATAATTTCCCTGTTTTTTAGAGTGTCTGGCAGTTTAGAAATTTCTGTCTGGGGAGAGCAGATGCAATCCAGTGAAAGAGAAAAATAAGATATCCTGCATGTCTTGTTGAACATTTTCACCAAAATTCTACTCTGGCTACTTAGTTACCCATGTGAGGCTAATTGGACAAAGGAAGTCCTTTCAGGATGATGTTTCTTGTACTCTTCCACCAGGAAGCAAAATCGAGATAAGGAATTGTTTTTGATTGTCACAGCTTTACTCACTGACATGAAGAGGCTGAAAACATCCTCTTCCTTGCACTCTAATCAACAGCTGAACTACCTCCCTTCATCTGCTCTGGAGCAATCCTGGTCTATCAGATCTGGCCCAATCCATTGCCTATACCTCTAATGAACCCTCTTCTCATTGCCACCAGCGAGCAGCTCTCTCCCAGAATTGTGACATTACTATCAAGTATCTGGGAGAGAACTGCTTGCTGGTGGTGATTAGCAGAGGTGGCAGTAGTCTCAATGTGCCCTCTGACTGGCCAGCCATGTGTATGGTCAAAGAATTCTGGGGACTCCCCATGCTCCAGAATGCTTTAACCCAGATTAATTCAGTAGACATAGGCTGGATCTACACAGCCATATAATGCAGTTTGAATCTGCAATATATTGTCAGTGTAGACCCATATAATGCTGTTCAATGCAGTTCAAACTGCATTAGAATAGAATAGAATAACTTTATTGTCATTGCACAATGAAATTAAATGCTTTTCCCAGCACACATTACAAAAACAACACACACATGCCTCCATACTCCAACCACCACTGCACAGCCCCCAATGCCACACTAATGTGAAATCATGGAGTTCAATATAGTTACAGCTCTAGGATAAAAGCTATTTCTCAGTCTGTTTGTCACCCTGTACCATCTTCCAGATGATAATAATTTTAAAAAAGAATATGCTGAGTGAGATGGATCCCCAAGAATTCTCTGAGTTTTCTTAAGGCTGCGGGATCAATAAAGTTCTTCCAAAGAGGGGAGAGGGCAACCAATGATTCTCTGTGTAGTAGTGGTGACCCTTTGGAGCACCTTCCTATCTGCCATTGTGCAGTTACCAAACCATGTGCAGATGCAGTAGGTTAGGACACTCTCCACAGCACAGCAGTAGAAAGTCACCAAGAGTTTTTCATTCAGTTGTTATTTCTGTAGAAGTCTCAGATAGTACAATTTTTGCTGGGCTCTCTTAATCAGTGCTGTCATATGAGTGCCCCAGGTCAGATTGTCCTTAACAGTGACACCCAGGAACTTAAAACTGGTCACCGGCTCCACTTGGTGTCCATTTATGACCAAGGGCTGGATCTACACTATCAGTTTACAGATTCAAGCTTTATGATATGACAATGTAGATCCTACCTTAGACTTGCTCAGTCAACTCTGGTTTGTGGCTCCACAAAGCACTGAAGTAGAGGTCTTTTTAGCCATGCTACAAGAAAAACTTTGCATTGGGGTGAGCACATAGAGCAGGTGGCTCCAACTGAATGCATCTACCTCCAACATAACCAGGCCACTCAAACCAGAGGAAAACAAATACTGTATTTTATCTTTAATGGGAGCCAGTAAAGGAAGGCATATTTTACTTCTTACAATGGAATCCAAGCTGGTACCATAAAGGGGTCCTAGGGATCCCCTATGCCTCATGATATTGGACACACCTGGCTCATGTTGGCAAGCCAATACTGCTGTCACTGTCTGTATAACTAGATGCAAGATTACCATTTCAATGTAATATCTCAAACAAAAATCTCATCACATTTCCCTGTGTCTTAAGCAAGAATTGGATCAGTGTTTAATCAGGAAAGGATCACCTCCTCCATACCTCTCTCTGTATTTGTTCTGAGTAGAAAAGTAAAATAGATCTTCCAATGCAATCTTATATAAAGGTGACAGTTCTGCTTTCTTCATTGCTGCAAGGAGTTGCACTTTAGTCAGCTGTAAACTGATGTTACTTTAAAAGCAATTCCAAATCAAATGGAAATGTCATCCCCGGGGCCAGATTATTTTTTCAAGCCTAGTCCTGCATGCCAAGTAAAGCACCATTAGAGAGCTTCTAGAATGATGTGACTAAAAAGCAGGTGGACCATGGAAACTGTCAGACAAATACAAGTGGTTTCAAGCAGTTATTAACACTTGATTAGTGGAAGACACCATAGATCGAGGTTATTGAAGGTGGTTAGAGGTAGCAGGTTCAAATCCTGGGAGCGGAATGAGCGCCCGCTGTTAGCCCTAGCTCCTGCCAACCTAGCAGTTTGAAAACATGCAAATGTGAGTAGATCAATAGGTACCGCTCTGGCAGGAAGGTAACAGCGCTCCATGCAGTCATGCCGTCCACATGACCTTGGAGGTGTCTATGGACAATGCTGGCTCTTCAGCTTAGAAATGGAGATGAGCACCAACCCCCATAGTCGGTCACGACTGGACTTAATGTTAGGGGAAACCTTTACCTTTACTAGAGGTAGCATGAAAGATTCTGGGCATTTTACAGATAAAGACGGGGACACATGAAGCCAAACAAGATCAGGTCCGAGAGCAAGATTTAAGTAAGCCAAAGATACAAGGGGGGAAAAGCTAGGACATTTTAAATGCAATAGGACAAGTGGGACAACAGTGAATTAGTGGGTCAGAGAATCCACTCAAGGTTTTATTCTGAACTTTAAAGATACTATACAAGGTGCTAAATCTATTTTGGGACTATGCCTGGTTAGTTCCTTCAAATGTCACATTAAATCCTAGAGCCGACTAACTGTCCCACTAAGGAAGACATCAGTTATCACTGAGTTCTGAGAGGTTAGTGACACTTGAAGAAAGGACACAATAAAAATGAGATGAAATAAAAGGAAATGGGGCTTAGCCCCGGATCTTTTCAAGACCTAATAATAGCTCCAAGTTGTAACTAACAAAATGCAGGACTTGGAAGGCAGACTGCTGAAGAAGACTCAAGGGAAAGGTGTCAGAAGCAGTCTGATGAAGAAGTCTGGAAAGAAAGCTAGGGACTTCTGAGAGATGAGAACAAGTACTGTGGAGGAAGACTGCAAGAGATTCAGCATTAAATGAAAAAAGATACCTCAAGTTAGGAAAGAAACACAGCTAAGAAGCCTTCCTCAGAAAGACCAAACAAATCAGAAAATTGTCTGGAAGAAGAAATTATCCCATAGAAGTGAATCTCTTCTAGTAATGTCTCAGAAATGCCAGATGTAGTTGACTTAAACTTTATTTTAAATTATCTGCTCTCAGTAACATTGCCTAAGTCTGAAAGAAGAATGTCAAATTTAGCCATTGCTAAAATCTGTTTTAATGAACAAAATGTGGCCATTTATTGAGATATTTCAACCAAGTGTGATAAAGCTCTACTCCTGGTTGGAATATGGTATATTTTGCTTTGCTTGTTACCAGTCCGCTAGAAAATATGCTATACTGGAGAAAATGCATTAATTCATAAAGGCTACGATAAGAAGGGGGAGAGCCACAGTTAATGATTCAAGATGAAGGCTGCATAAAAGTTCAGCCCATCAAGAAAAAGAGTGTGAGGGGGGTAATAAACAAATACAAAAATTGAAATGATGTCCACGTTTAGCACAATTAAATGAAGTTCTTTAAAAGCTTACAAAAATTGTTATGCAGCCACTCTTCCAGAAATTATTTTGTTTACTACTGCTCAAAAAATTATTTAGTGTGGGTGTTGGGAACATGAGGCAAGCTATAACAATGGAAATGTTCTTGAATTTTTCTGTCTAGATGTAAAATGCAATCCCTAAATCTTGGCCAAGAGATATGCTCTACCATGCAATACAAACTGATCCAGTTCAAGCTGAATTATTTCACACCATGAGGAAAATTGTCCCAAAGTCAATTTCTCATGAAGTGAAGGAAGCTGGCTTCTTTACCTTAATTGCTAATTACACTAAGAATGCATATGAGTAACAACAAATGTCAGTAGTTTTCTGTTATTGCTACAGTAGCAACAAATAGGAGCATTTTATTGGTTTCCATCCATGCCATTGACCTGATGCCCTTCATTAAAGCATCATATAAGGAACAGATATTGATTGCCACATATGAATACAGACCTATGATGGTGATAGTGGAAATCTAAAAAATGTTGTTAGAAAGAGGTGCCTGAAACCATATTCAGTGTACTCTCTGGATCCAAAATTCCCAGCAGCTCTGTGAACATTTCACCCCATATTAATAAATGTCAGTGGTATATGAACATGCTGAACATGTGAAGTGTGTGTGTTCATGTCAACACCATTTGATACCATTGGGCATGATTCATTTGCACAGTGAGTCCTAGAACCTATCCCCTTCAGCTATGGAATACCCCTAGGATATCATTGTTTCAACAATGGGCTGAATCTAATTATTGTGGAAGTGCATTAGAGCATAGAAATAGTTGCAAACTTCATTAGTCTTCTTCATATACAATTGAATGTATTTGTATCCTCCTTTTATGTTCCTCTACCTTTCATTGAAAAGTATAATTGGACTAAAAAGAGTGTCAGGCACCCGCTGGATGCATCGCATTGCATCGTGCTTAGCTGTTAAATCAGTGCTTCCTGTAATTTTATTGCTTCTGAATATAATAATGAATCAAATTCTGAAAGAAACATAAGAGTCTTGTGGTATTTGTAATCAAATGAATGTTGGAGTTTTTTGTTTTGTTTTGTTTTGCCTGAATGCTTTTAGCTAGGTCTTTTTTAAAATGGAACCAGTCTGTTTTACAAAAATCAAAGAGTGACAGGTCTCTAATTTTCTTCTCATTGATTATTTGACCAATAAATTGCAATGTATTTGCAGAAAAAAATGGCATTAAAATAAGAACCAAGACAAAAAGCCACACTATATATATCTCTAAGCAGTTTCAAAGTTATGGTACCGAAAGAGCTTGTTCCTGTTATCAATCACACTCTTCATGATTTTAAGATTTACAATTAATTTTAAATGGAGTTAGTCCTTTTAGTCTAATTTCTGATCCAGAAAAACTCAGACAATTAGAGATATCATGGATGAATGGGAAGAACAACTTACCTTTCCAAATTTTCCACAAGTTATGAATAAAACAAACAAGATTTTGCAGAATGCTTAACCAAATGCTTACACTACTTAAAGTACTGAAACTCTCTTTCAGTGAACACCACAGTGTGGCGGAGGCTCTTTCTTTGGAGGCTTTTAAGCAGAGGCTGGATGGCCATCTGTCGGGGTGTTTTGAATGAGATTTTCCTGCTTCTTGACAGGGGGTTGGACTGGATGGCCCATGAGGTCTCTTCCAACTCTATGATTCATAATAATTCCACCAAGTGCTGATTGTGAACAAACACTGTCATATGTGTGGCAAATTAAGATTTATTTGAAGAGCAGTCGGAGTCAATATTTTTTAAGTAAAATCACTTTACTGGCATTTGAAAAGAAATTATCAGAAGCCTTTTTGAACCTGAAAGTGTTTTCAATCATTTTGCAAAGTGCATAGCAACAGGCTCATTCAGTTTCTTGAGATCTTTATATTCCACCATTACTTCTCAACAATTGACAAATCAACCAGAAATGGTTTATTGGAGACATCTCAACATAAACTCAAAGTACAATATACAGGAGTTTCTTACCTTTCTTACCCCAAGCGTCTATGCTTCTGTTTCTACCTGCTCTTGTTCTGAAGCAACTGTTTTCTAAAAAAGGTTTTCTGTTGAATGTGGGCACCAAATAAATGTCTGCATAGCAATTTGGATTAAAAAAAACAATTTCCCGTTGTTTGAAACTTCCTTTACTTGCTGCAATTAGTATCAGGTCAATATATAGTATATGTAAAACTAATTTTCTAAATTAATCAGTATGATTTATTTTAGAGAAAACATAAGTTGATAATTTTAGGGCACAATCTTATTCAATAGCATAACCACACTAGCAGAGCAGAAAAGGAGTAATGCTGCTTGATACCGAATGTGACACATGAACACTGGGGAGGAGAAGATCCAAGGAGGGAGGGAAACATGAAATAAAAAGGGCCGGTGAAGGAGAAATAGAATATTCAGGTACCATCAAAGTAAAAAGAGTTGGACATTCTTGTGTGTGGTTGATCTTGTCTGCATTCTAGCAGCACTATTCTGCACTTAGCTGATGTTTCTGGGCCCATATAATTTTCAAGGGCGCATGTAGAACAGACAGCAGTGGTTCTACTTAAAGTTCATTAATGCATATGGAATTATGGCAAATTCTTCAAACAACAGCAGCAGACAGAGCTGGTGCAGAAGCTAAAGTCAGGCAAAAGCTAACGTGTGTAGGTCTAATATTTAGGGGCAGATGATCTTTTAGGCTGCAAATCTGATCTTTCAAGGGGAGTGCAACCCCATGCAGGTCAAGATAATAGCCTGTTTCCTAGTCTGGCAGGCTTCTGTTTTCTTTGGATTTAATTCCAGTTTGTTTACCTTTGTCCAGTCCATCACAGATCCAGAATTTTCACAGCATCCCCAGAATATGAAATAAAAGAGATGTAGAGCTACCTATTAGTAGCATTCTGAAGAAAACCCACTCCCTATCCCCTGATGATTGTTCGAATTCCAAATCTTTTAAGTCTATATTTTTCAATAAATTTCATGTTCACATATAAATACTGTGGAGAAAAATAATTCATTACAAAATCCACAAAAATAGAAACTGTAAACATATAATGCTTTTTTTGGGGGGGGGGGGAACATTGAGTATAGACAGATGTTTTGTGCAAAAACATTTCAGCCTTTTTATTTTCTTTCAATGTACAAAATGTCTTTAATAGTAAACAAAATGTTACAAGATTTTTGTAGGTACTGAAAAAACCATAATTGATGCTCATTACAATAAACCTCTTTAGAAAATCCAGATATTCCTTTAAGGGAGCCAGAAATAGGAAAGTCTTTTAGAATGCATTGCTTTGGATAGTTAAAACATGCAGTAAAGGCGAAAGGACCATCTAGTGGTAAAATACTATATCTGAAGATAAGGGCCTTTTTTATTCTTGGAGTAAATAAAACAAATGATGGGGAAGCATGGCCATCACCTGTCATTTGTATTCACCACCTTCCACATGTGGATTTTCGTATGGAGAGTCTCCGCAGACAAAGGAGGCTCTTCCACTCAGAAAGATACCCTCTGGGAAAAAATAGAGATGCACAAGGTTAGAGTATTTTCTGTTCCACCAGTAGTGGTCTTTGGCACAAATCTACTGAAGAGGTCCTTGCAATATGTCAATCTGCAGGAATAGCTCACTCATCTCTCTGATTTCTGACAACACTGAATTGATCATATGACTACCCTGCTTACACAGATTTTGAAGGGGTCTTTGATCATTGCATAACTTAACCCCTGTGGTGACTGAAAATGGGATTTGGAATGGTGCAAGTCTAACTTATGTGAAAGGATAAAAGGAGGTTGTTGAACAAAGATCTAAAGCAGGAATTTCTAATAGTGGTCAACCCAATGTTTTGGGCCTGTAAATCCCATAGGCAATGATAAAGTCCAAAAACATTAGGAAAGTTCTAGCTGCTCATTCCTGATCTCTAAGGCCCTCAGAGGAAGAAAACTGCTTTTGCAGTTCTTCACACAGCTCTGTGTACTTTTGAGCTAGATGTGCTGTAGTGAAGCAAATAGTTTCTACTTTTTGATGAGGAGGAACTTCTACAAGCAATCTGAATTATATATGCAAGGTTTATATCCCTTATCCAAGTTTCTATCATGAGCTTCTTGCATGATAAAAACAACAACTCCCTTCTGAGCAATTGACAGCTTCCTCATCTTATTGAAGCTCTCAGTCTCAGCCTAAATCTCCAGGTAAGATCGAGAAGAAAAACAATTTGAAATAATGTGTTCTTTTATTTACTCTTAATTATTTCATCAGGGTTCTGTAGATACTGTGTGATTCCTTATTTATTTTGGCATGTTTTAGCAAGCATTTCCAAGCTTTTTCAAAAATTAGATGAATATTTCAAGCGATGTAATGGACACTAAGTACTGCAGCAAAAAGGTGGTGTATGTGCTGTCTCTTTCACTATGGCCTCATCACCTCATGTACACTGTTATATAGCGCAGTGTAGATCTCATATTGGCCTGGGGTGTCCAGATGATGCACCCAGGTTAATGTGGGTAAACCTGGGATAAACATTTAATCCAGTTTACACTCGGGTTCAAAAAGCACCTGTAAGGATCTGAATCTTTTATGAAGATCTGAATTTCTGTGGGTGCCAAGGCAGTGGAGACTGCTGTCTGGGATTACCATCCATAATCCTAGGTGGTGTTCCCACAGCCATCACACAGTCCAGGGAGCACAATTCCCTCCCAGTCACCCCGTCACACCAAAATGAAGCAAACATTTAATTACTGTTAAAGATGGTTCTCCATATCCTGGATTGCCCACTGCGATGATGCGACAGTACTTTGGAGAGTGAGGGGGGCTGCTCTCCAAAGCTCTGTCACATCATCATTGAGCACTGTCCAGGTTCTGAGAGTCTCCTGCAACAGTAAGGATGTTAGGTACCAACATGTGACCAAGATGTGCTACCAAACCAGCATTAAAAATGCCAGTTCATCCTGCATTTTTGTGTTAGTGTGGAAAGGTTCTATATTACTGAGCAGTGGGAGCACAAAGTTTAAAAAGAAATAAAAAGCAACTACTAACCCAGTTGGCTCTTCTGGATGCTGTAGAAAGTGTAGACTTTACAGTCCTCCCTGTAAAATCTATATCATTTTCAGGAGCAAGATGTTTATTTTAGTTCACAAAATACATTGAAGTTCTCAACTAATTTTGAAAGGGAGTGTAGTATAGAGAGCTATTTGGCTTCATCCTACTTATTGTGCTTATCTTACCTAGTAAAGGCCCAACCTGATATTACAGTTTTAGTGTCATGCCATGAAATGTAATCCAGCCAAAGCAGTAAAGAAGCATTCCAGTGATATAATTTGGTTGTGTTGATGCTGTAGTCTTCAGCTACCCTAGGAGAGAATGTTGGTTTGAGTTGTTTTTCTTCATAGTCACAGGGAGAATCCATCTAGATGATTAAGCAACTGCTCCACTTGTCTGTGTAACGTATTCATTTTTATTTAAGAAATATCTCCGGCCTTTTTTTTTTTCAAAAAATAAAAATGAAATTGTGGTGGCTTACAATAATACAGCAGCATTTTTAAAAGCCACAACATTAAACCACAATTATAATAAAACATAAATCAGCAGAGGGAGCTTAAAAAAACACAAAGCAAGCATCAAAAGCAACAGTCCATGATGCTGCTCTATGAGACTATGATTCCCAATGAATTAGGCTGTGATTTGAAGATAGTAGTCTCAATATTCTATGGCAGTGATTCTCAAACTTTTTAGCCCCTATATGCAGACATCATGTCCCCATAAGGGATTACATGAGAACTCTTATTGGTGGTTGAGGAGCAACAAGGGATGAACATCAAGTGATGAGGTGACGTGGCAAGGCACACATGAGTTCAATAGGAACTGCTTTCATAAAATGATTTCATGATATAAAATAATAATTTAATGTTTGGCCCCTCCCTGTAACTACCATGTCCCCAAGGGTTGTCTCTCCCAGTTTAAGAACTACTGTCTTATGGCCTATTTTTAGGCTTCTTTTTGCTTTTAAATGATATGTCCCATCACACTTCACCATTTCCACATATCTGAAGTATCATAAGTTCCAATTTAATATGCTATCAATTTTGGGTTTTCAAATGTTCTTTGCAATATATATATATATATATATAGAGAGAGAGAGAGAGAGAGAGAGAGGGAGAGAGAGTGTTAAATATAAAGTTAAAGCAATATATTTTGGGCATATTGACTTTTTAAAATAGACTCTTAGGTTTGTGGAAAGCATTAATATAAAATGAACATGAAATTTAAGAATATTATATAATCAATACATTTATTTTATATAAGTAAATATTTGCTTTCTGTATTATCTTCTATCTTAGTAATTTCTTGATGAATGTTAATTACTGTGTCATTGCTACCAACCACAAATCATAGGTCTCAGCCACAAACTTATTGAGTCACATTGAACAGTTGGGTATCTTCTCCTTGTCACCAGTGACACTTCACTTGCAATTTCCAGAGGAAGAAATTAAAATTGATCTATTTTACAGGGTTTTTCTAAAAATTACTAATAAAGTGTTTTGAAACAGATGCTGATAATGATACAGACGTGTGATATGGATGCAGGAGGCACAATAAGCTTGAGGCACAAGTATTTCTTGAACATATGTCCAATAGTTGCTGGTGCTTTCCATGGCAATGGGGCATTGTCTAGGTTTTAGTCTGAACTTGAAAGGGGATATTCAAAGTGCTAAATGCTATTGCCAAAACATCTTCTTTGACATTTGGACTAAAACCCAGAATGGATTAATTGTCCCATTGATATGGAAGCCATCAGTTGCCATCGGTTCTGATGTAGTTGCTTACTGATGAAAAAGCAGTTCATGCTTTAAGCAGCATACACTTCCTTCTGCCTTTACAACAGTGGGAGTTGCTGGGGTGAATGGACCAGCCTGACTGTCGTTTTCTTCTGCATATGCCTATAGTTCACTATATGTACGTAAATAGGCTCATAAAGCTATCTTTAGGCTCTTTTATGGTTCTATTAAAGCAGCTTATTTTAGAATAACAACCATTAAAGTTATCTGTAAAATGATTTTGATATTGTGGCTTTAAATCTTAGTGAGATGCCAGATTGGTTGTGAAAGTGATCCAGTATTATTTATGAGATATGGCTACATTACTGATAAATAGAGAACTAGAATTAACATAATACAACTAGTAATGCCCAGAAATGTGTGGGCATAATAGCATTCAATAACATTGCATTAAAGTGTAATTCATTATTGAAGAAATGCTTAGGGAAAAACCCTAAATGGTGTAAATGAGATTTGAAATGCACATACTTTGAATGCAATCTTAGATATTTTCTTTTACATGTGACAGAAATTAGAGTTGAAAAAACATTAGAAAATATTCAAAAATGGTAAAATAATATCAAGAAACTCTGATGAGAAGAATCCTGGACAGATGGGAATCTTCATAGTTCAGGACTTATTTTGTGCAAAATTTACATGTGGCTGTTTGACATATGAGATAGTATTTTCTGCATGGAAAATAACATTTTTACCCAGAAATGTTAATTCCTGAACGGAAAAGTGTTATTTTATGTGCAGAACAAAAACTATACTGGAGATTTGTTCAATCTAAAATTCAAACATCTTGCATAGAAAGCAGGATTTCTGAGCAGAAATAGCTATATCTGTATTGAAATATTACTATCTATGCAGAAAATCCTGTTTTCTGTGCAAAATAATCTCGTGCAAAATTTGTGCAGAACAGTCACCCGAGTATAGCTTTTTTTCTGTGAAAAAAACATTTTCTGCACAAGAATTGATATTTCTGCATCCAAATATTCTTTTCCATGCAAAAAATGCTGCCCTCTGAACAGAAAATGCTACTGTATTTCTTCAATTACACTATGTAACAAAATTTGAAAAAATCTCTTCTTGGTTTGAAAGTGTTATTCCTATTTAAATTGTAAGGTACTTACTTTGAAAGTAGATGTTATACTCCAGAAATTATGTTTGTTGTGGTTACCACAAACTATGTTGAATTGGTTGAGACTCAATGAGATATTAATTGAAAAAAATAGCTAAATGTGCTGTAGGATGTCCCGCAAAACAATGTTTTTAAAGTTTAATAAACCTTTTTCATGCTTTTGTGATAGAATCAATTAGGAAATGACATTCATAACCCAGGAACAAAAATAGTGTTGCATAGTGTTATAAATCACAATCAATTGTAAGATGCACCCTAATATCAGTACCTCCACCACCAAAATATATAAGATACACTGATTCTAAGATGCACCCATTTTAGAGATGTTTATATAGAAAAAAGTGTCTTAGAATTAAAGAAATAGAGTATTTCTTGCAGAAAGCAAGCACATGCAGATTTGCACAAAATAAGTTCCAAATTGTGAACAACCACAGGAAGTTGTCTAATTTTGCAGACTTTCTCACAAAGTGAAGAAATTGCTGAAATTACCCATTAATGCCTTCGAAAAGAAACTGAGTGAAGAATTATATCCCTTAGGCAGAATCTCACATGGTAATCCAAGTTGACAAACATGTGTTATGACTTGCAATCCTCCTAAACAACTCTGTTAAATGCTTTATGTGAAAAACTGAATAAAAGACAATTGGCTTTATGTAATTTGATTTTCATGTCAGTGATTAGCAAACAAGTCTATTTATGTTTGCTTAGAAGTAACTCTAACTGGATTCAATGTGATTTACTCCTAGATAAGTGTATGAGCAACCCAAAATGCATAATACTGCTTTAAGATCAAACTTGCACCTCTGGCATGAAGAAACAAATGAACAGTCATCTGCAGGATTTTCAGATAAGTAAATGCTGATGTAGCAAAGCAGCAGGTTATTTTACTGGGAAAGTAAGACTTTTCTCTTTTCAGTTGTACATCAGTTTGAATAATCATAAAATTAATTATAAACAAGACTCAACATGAGAACTACATTTTCAATGTACAAATGTAGTTTCAACATTTTGAAAAAATATTGGTTTCCTAGTATTATTATTATTATTAAAGTTTGTAATGTGTAATGCTGGACAACGAGATTTAGAATAATAGTACAGTTTTATTATAGTGTGAAAATATTCATTTAGGCATTTTGACACAAACTGATTCAGTTTGAATAAATGCGTAACTCATCAGATTTAACAATGATGACTCAAATGTGAAAACTAGTAACTTTTATTTGTAACACAACTATAGATCTCTTATAAAATCACATGGAATTGCAATATTGTGCATGAAATAACCTTTTTTCTTTAAGAAAATAATTTAATTTTTGTATAATCAGAACATACAATTCTCTCAATTACTGTAGGTATATTTTCTTGCAATGCTCTGGCCCTCTATAAATAAGGGATCCACTGAAGCAACTTTAGCAGCTATAAAGGAGTGGATGCAGTTTAAAACTGCTGTCAAATCCTGGAATTCTAGTTCCTGAAAGAAGAAAAGGAGAAAATTTCACAAATTTCACATAAGATTTCACATATATTATAAGTCAAATGCCTTAAAGACCATAAATAATAGTTTGTAGTCTTGTAACCTGGAATTTAGCCTAATGTAACAAATGTGACATTGTAATATCTTGATCCTTCAATATTTGCTTCCTCCAGTGACAGCAGGTGCAAACAGAAATGGCTTTTCACTTGTAGATCTGCCATGCCGGCAGTGCAAAATCTGCCATAGAAAATAAGGAGCTTGTATTTTGCCTTCCACCTTCCAGCACATTGCTAAGTCAATGCACCTGGTTCTTTCTTCTGCTTGTCTAACTGATGTTTAAATATTCTTCAGAGAGAGAGTGAGAGCTTCTATAGAAACGTCTTGAGTCATGATGCAGGAAACTGTGGCTAGAATTTAGTTAGGGCAGTAATAAATATTTAATCTAGAGTTGTGCATTCATAACTGTGACATATTCATGATCTCTACCTATTCCTTATTGTGAAAGTACTCTAAACCTTACTTATTGCTGAGCAGCCACTGGGCTCAATGGAGATCATAGAATCATAGAGTTGGAAGAAATCACAAGGGCCATCCCTTTTTGATCAAGAAGCAAAAGCCTCATATTCTCACCTCTCTCAGGTGAATAATTTCTAGTGTGAGGGAGATTTGTAACAGTGGTTCATTTTGTGCCTGCTGTGCAACAAATTACTTATGGAGGTCGGAATATCAAGCAGCCACCTTGAGCTCTATCAATCCCAGTGGCTGTTGTAAACCAAGAAGGGATTTAATCCCATATTACCTGTATTGCCACTGAAACATTGACTGAAAAATATTTGAAACTAATGTGGCCATTGTGCCTTATGAAAAATCACAGAGGCATTTCAAAGAAGTTAAAAAAATGTGATCTTTCTGAAGGAGTTTTTAGCACCTTTATCCTGGTGCCATTTTTTTCCTACAGCAAGATTAAAGTGACTGCAGAGTTTTGTATTCTGGCAAAATATCTAAGAAACTTCAAAAGATAACAAAAACAGTTTTAATAAGCTAGCTAAAAAAACTTGGGGAAATTTCTCACATTTTCATTGCTTATCTTCATTTTATAAATGACTTCTTCATCTCAGTTCTTCATAACATGATGATTAAAACAGGATGGTTTCCAAATTGCTAAGATTGGGCTGTCCACAGTTAGATAACCGTAAAACTCATACAAATGGCTTGTATTTGGGACTGGGAGATATATGGATTGAGAGGGAGGAAACTGCTTGTTTGCTATTTTACTCTGAAAAATAATAAAGTGAGCAACTCTTGTGTTTCCTCACTTGAGATTTCGGGCCCAACTACACTGGCAGATAATCCAGTGTAGATGGTGCATTAGCCCGAGGTGTTCAAATGACACATCCAGGTTAATGCATTTCAACCTTCGGTAAACCATTTAATGAGGTTTTAAAAAATACTGCAACAATTTGATCTTCCTTGAAGACCCAGATCTTTGCAAGTATAGGAGCTGCGGAAACAGACTATTGGGAGCACCATCCATGATTTCAGTTGTTTGTCTCCACAGCCATCCCATGCAGTCCTGACTCAGGCAGCCTGAGGAGGTGAGATGGTAGTGTCATCCCACTCCCCGTGCCCTCCACCCCCCCCAAACAAAGAAAAAGCCTGCTTACTGGTCCTGAACACTCTCCTGTAGCTTCATCGTGCTAAGTGATGCGACAAAACCTTGGAAAGGGGAGCTCCCCCACTCTCCAAAGCTCCTTTGTGTTATTACTGAGCCCAATGGAGATACAGGGAAGCCTCCAGGAATAGTAAGCAGGCTTTTCCTTTGTTGGGAGGGGGTGGGGGGAGTGGAGAGCAGGGGGAGTGGGGTAGCACTGCCATCCCACCTCCCCAGGCTGCATGAGCCCAGGGAGCTGTGCCTTTGATTTGGGGAAGAAAAAGAGGGCAGGGAGAAGAGGATGGCACTGCCATGCCCACCTGTGTTGAGACCATATTGGCCACCCCTATGCCAATAAGATGGGGTTCCTCCCCCACATGCAGCCTCCAAATGCACAATTAACTGACATTTTAAATGCTATTCATTCCACATTTTGATCAGGGAAGGGCCCTTAGGCTCTATATTGCCATATAATGCAGTTTGAAACTGCATTACACGGTCAGTGAAGACTCATACAATGCAGTTCAACTGCATTGAACTACATTTTTGAAATACTTCTCTGAACATTTGTCTTGCAAGCTATGGAATTCTGCAAGTTAGGGTGTATCTTATAGTACTTATTTTGAAAAATGCAAACATTTACTTAAATAGGGGATGTTTTCCTTTAAAATAGTTACATGCACACCACCTCTTAGGCATCTATCGGTGTTCATTAATTTTACCCTAATCTTACTATCATATGCTTTGCTTCTGTCATGGAACATCACTCTTTATGCAAATTGACCTAGATGATCATACTGAAAAAAGCAGAAAAACACATTGCAGCATGAAAATATGCTTTAGATTTTGATAGACATACAGATACTGAGATATCAGTTCAGCTGCAATAAATATTTTTCACTTCAGGAGGAAAAACCTTCTATTTTTAAGACAATCTTGCTTAAGTATGCTGGCAATTTCATCAAGTAATAGTTGTACACAGCTGTTGATTTTTACACAAATCAACATGCTAGCAAATGGTATTTCAAACAACCATATTTCACAAATATTATCCTGCACAAAATAGCTCATACAATTTGTTTGTAACTCAAGGTTTTGTATGAGGCAACACATTATCAACCTTGAAAACATTTCTTACATTACAGAACTACTCTTTATTGTGAAATGTTCCAACTATTTGAGCACAATTCTAGTGATTTTATTGATCCCAGAAGCCAGTTATGAATCGGAGATACACTACTGATCTCAAATGATATACACATGTAAAATAAAAAAAATTGTATTAGCAAGTTAAGCACAATCTCATGAAATCACTAACATTTTATATAATAGCAACAGTGCAAGGCCAAGGTTTCATAAGCATCTCAAAGCCAGCATGTAATCAGTAAAGCACAGTTTGCTATAAACCTGTCAAGAAACAATGAATTCTATAGCATGCTGCAAGTAATGTATGATTCAAGTTATATTGCCAGTTTAGGGTCAACCTCTTGGTACAGATTAAAAGCATTGAGAGAACAAAAAAAAGTGACATAGTATTTGGCATATCAACAGGTGAATAGCAACACTTGAAAGTCTGTCTGATATTTAATCTGGTTTGAACTAGCAGCAGTATCAGTTAGATTCAGATTTGGATGCACACAATTGGGTTGTCTGAAGCAGATTTCTTCAATTCATTCTCTTTCTTATGGTGGTCCCTCAACATCCTTGAAAATGTTATGCAATGGGTCATGGAACCATGCTTCAGTACAGGGAAAAGGGGATTGCCTAAATCGGCTCAAGTTACCTTGTGTAATACTTTTTAAAACTTCTCATGGACACGTGTGCCAATCAAAGCTGTCATTACTATCCAATTATAAACTTTGAATCATGAGATTTTGTCTGCACACACTACAATCATTCAATGCTGTGTTTGTTGCTGTTCATTTTTTATAGTTACTGATTTTGTCAATTTTTTTGGAGGAAGTCCGTAAGGGTGATGCCATGAGGTACCACACTGGGTGAAATCAACCCTAGTGATGCCACTGATATAATAAATATATTGTCTTAGTTTCTGGACAATAACTAGTTAAAAGGAATTGCAACATCATTATGGGTTTTAAGCATTGCCATTTGTAGATTCTGTTTCCAGTATTATTCACATGCAGTCAAGACAAAGCCATCAAAATGTCTTTGATATCTTGAATCACAAGAGCTTTCAATTTTTCTGTACATTAGGGCAGTTAGAAATGTGTAACCTATAGAATTTGTTGCTTTCTTTTAATTCATAATCCTTACATATTCCTTAGTTTAGGGGATGTTTAGTGACCTCCTCCTCCTCCATTCTGTCAACCAAAAGCAGTGAATACATAGGAATCATGAATACAAACCAATCAGAAATTAGTTCTACATCATGCATTCATATGCCTTAGTGAATTCTGGGGTGAGGGATTAATCCTGTACCTTCTCTACCTGCTTCCTAACAGCTCTTCTGAAATGCACAGTGTTTTTCCCCAAAGTTCTTTCATTTCCTGCCTGTAAACTTTTAAGGAGAATCAGTACATTTGGAATAATAGTATTTACCTTTACTAAAGTAAATGTTAGTTCCTGACGTTGGGTAATACCACATTTTATAGAGAACACAATGCTACATTAAGTGTACTGTGTAACTGCTGTACTAATTTCATTTGACTCTGACAGCAGAAGCCTGAATCCAGTTGGTGGTATTAGTAAGTACATAAAGCCTTTTCTATCAATGGCATTCACATAACTGTTGATTTACCATTCAGGGGGTGATTTACTGTGGTCCTATTCACCGTATGACATTATCGAGTTATTGCAAACTGTCAAAGGACCATTCTATGCAATCCTGAGTTTTGCAGTTTGATGAGACACTAAAAGAGCTCCCTGGTTGAAAATGTCTCCTGCAGTTGGGATTACTAATCGAATATAGGTCGGGGGGAAATATAACCTCTGAGTACATTTGAATAGATGATCTGAGGCTGAGAAAAGAATAAAGAATCAGGGGTGACAAGAAGTCCAGTGAGTTGGAGTTGAAATATAAGTTTTACAGTTCTAATTGAGTCAGAGAGCTCTATGGGTGCACCTACACTGTAGATTTAATGCAGTTTGGCACCACTTTAAATGCTCAGGACTATACAATTGTGGGAGTTGTAGTCTTACAAGGTCTTCAGTCTTCTCTGCCAAAGAGTGCTGGTGCCTCACCAAACTACAGATCCCAGAATTCTATATAGCATTGAGTCATGGCAGTTACAATGGTATTCAACTGGATTAATTATACAGTGTTGATAGATACACCATTTTCACTGTGTTGTGAAAGAGCCCCAGAGAAATGTTGTAATAAAGAACTGTTAATGATTTCTAAAAGAGAATTTCAGGAGAACTGGGGTACTTTTTCCCCTTGGTGCTTTGAGACACATTTTTGTTTTGGTTCCCTCTTTTGTCTCAACAACGTTACAGCATAACACAAAATATTCTTTAATACAGGGAAACAATTATAAAATCAAAAGCTTTCCCATTAAAAAACAAATAATGAAAAACTGAATCTTAGTGAGGAGGTATTTTTTTCCTATATCAAACTGGAGAAATACTTATAAACATGGTGTTTGCTTCCAAGTTAATGCCAAAATACTTCTCTATTAGGCTACTCTTGACATTTACTGGCTTATCTACTCAAGTGGAATGAAAGTTGTTATTATTTGATGACATTTTGTGTTTCTTACTGTTGGCCACACTTTCCTATCTACCACCATCTGCCTTACTTGCAAATCTTTCACCCATATCTCAGACTCAGTCATTGCTGTACCACAAACTGCATCAATAATAAAATTTGAGGTTATAAACCTTACTTTCTCCCATATTCTAGCAATGTATCTGAATCCAAAACTGATCTTGAAAGCCAGGTCTTTTTTTGCCCCTCAAGAGAATCAGATGTATTTCATTTTGCTCTTCAGGCAGAATATAACATTCTGTATGTACACGAGCATTTCCACAAGTACAAATATTTTATAAGACTTGGGAAAATATCAAATTACTTTGTAAAGATAATGAATATCTGTGTCAAGGAGGAGGGAGAAGAAAAGGGAGGAAAGGATGAAGGGAAGAAGAAATGATTACTCAGAAAAAACTACCATTCGAGAACTGAAGTCAGAATCTAAAAAAGATAGGATTTTTATGATTGTGTATGAGATTGGGATTGTGTTTTTTTTATTACATCCCCAATTTGGTGCAGTCTGTACTGTTCGTGTGTGTGGTATATGAAAAGGGTATTATCCTTTTCTCTGAAGGCTATTTTTCTCAGGTATCTCTGAGCTGCTTGTTTGGAAGTGAAATATACAGTTGAAAAACTCTATGAATCAATTGATTCAGGATTTTTATAACTTTCTGCTGGAACCCAAAAAGTTAAGTGATGAAAACCCTAATAGTGAGTGGTTGCCATGTTGCTGAGGTAGTCTACCTTCCGAAAAGAATTAAAGTCCTGGATGTTTCGTTGTTCCTTTGAATAGACAGTCTTTTAGATAACCAACCCCAAATGAGATTAACAATCTATTCTGCACTTTAATACTGTCCTCATCTGTTGCCTTATGATCATGCTCTTTGCACAACCTACCCTTTATTGCTACATTTAATTCACCCACCCATGAAGATAACAGAACCGTGTCTGGTTGCCGGTTGATGTCATTATTTATTGATCAATGTTGCTGTTTTTATTCTGTTTTTATACTGTGAACAGCATTTTTATGTACTTTTAATTTTAATTGTGATGCTGGACTTTGACCTATGTGAGCCACCCTGAGTCCCCTAGGGGAGATGGTGGCAGGATATAAAAATAAATTTATTGTAATATTATTATTACCAGTTGCTACTCAGGAATGTAGTTACAGCACCTTATCCCCAAATTCTGCCTATTCCCATGACATTTTCTTCTAACCCCCGAATTTCTAGCATTATAGTAACTTCAGACTTCTATTTAGAAATGCAGTTTAGACCTTCAGAGAAGATGGATAGACAAGGTTTCTGAAGGAAATGTGAATGCGGCGAATAGAAGTTTTAGAGATGTAAACCGTTTTCTAAAACCCATATTCTGCAATGCTAGAAAACTGGGAACTGAAGGCAAATTTTAACTGGGGAGAGTAGAATTCCTATTTGAATTGCTCAATGCTCTCTCTGCCTCTCACCACTTGTAGCTACATTCCTGCTACTACTAGTGAACAGGGATGGAAGGAGATCTTTTGAATGTCATAATATTAGGTGTATCACATGGGCAATATTTGCCTTGATTAAATAGTCTGAATGATATCATCGGTATTGCTAGGAATGCCTACCTAGTGGTCAGAATATGTGCCTTCAATGCTGACCCTATGCATTTCAAAGGGCTTTATAGAAGGAATACTCAGACGTGGTTTGGCCAGTTCCTTCCTCTGAAGCATTGCTTAATCATCTGGTATTCAAGTTCTAACCAGAGCTACTTAACTTCCAAGATCATATGGGATCTGATGTTACATATACATATTAATGACATAGCAGTGTTCCCTTCCTCTTTCTCTAGGGCAATGTGATCTCCCTCAATATTTGATAGCTGTGTGCCATGCACAGTTTCTGTAGACATCACTTAGGCATCTTTTGAGGGAGTTTTTATCTAAAACTGTTTTGAATTAATAAACACTTTGTCATTTATAATGGATTTCCTTTTAAAACTATTGTTACTTATTCACAGCACTCAAAATCCTTTCACTGTTCAACTAAGTGCTGTACACTCAAGGCAGGATCATTTGAAATTGTTATATATCACCACTTATCATAGCTTGGCTTACCTCAATAACAATCCCAGGACATGTCTAATAAATCTGTGAGCAGTGTGGGATGGTTATTTGTGATCCAGCTCATATGAGACAGAAAAGAGATAATACTAGGCTGCAGAATACTTGCAAAATGTTAATCAAAATCCTAGATATCCTTGATATAAATTCAATTACATTTAGCCCACCAATATGCATTACCCACCTTTGTCTCAATTTGTTTTGTTTCTGTGTTCTGGAAAAGCAATTTAACTCGCGTTTTCCCATCATCTGATGACCCCTTCAGTTGAGAAAACTTGAATCTCCAGAGGACATTCTGGAAAGAAATGGAAAATGTAACAGTTTAGTGCAATTGCTCTATATTTATAGGCTGGATACAGATAAACATGTTTACACGAGGGATGTAAGAAGCAGGTTCCTATTGTCTTCTCAACTTCAACAGTTCTCCAACTTTTCAAAAGTTTCCTCTGAGGGCCAGAGTGCTTTGTAGGATAGAACTGGCTACAGAGCAGAAAAGGGGCCATGGGGGAACCCTGAAAAAAATAGGGAAGCTGGCTCCTGCAAGACTTCTTATGCAAGTATTTCTCTTTTCATGGAACTCCACAGATGTCAATTTTTATGAAAATTGGGTCTTATAATAAAATAAATGCAATAGAAATAAACAGTGTGTGGTTAACATTTTGGGAACTATGACAGAAACATGGGATTTTGTCTTTGTAACTATATTCACAAGGTATTAATAATATAGCCAGTTAAATTAGAAGTATTTTTTTTTAAAAAAAATGCTTTAACTTCACTCAGCTTCATTTAATGGAATATTTCATACCCTTATTTTCTGTGCTTTGTGAAAGTTCATTAACAGAATTTATGAAGGGTGAACTGAAAGACCACTTCTACTTAAAATAATCCTAAAGAAAGTTATGATTATAGTTGTATTCACTGTATCCAGATGGAAATGGGTTTCTTCCACAAGTGCTAATGGAACTTAAATATGTTGAGGCTGGGATCCCTAGCAGAAATAGATACACAAGATAGCCTAAAGTGTGGCATGTGGATGGTGCCTAGGTACTAATTCCCTTCTGAAGGCAAAGGGATAACCTGGAGATCCTGGCATTTAGGAGCAAAAATGGATGAGTAGAAAACAAAATTTCCCCAGATAGCATACATGAAGATCAACCACACTGCAGAATTATAGCAGTTTGATACCACTTCACCTGTTGAATCCAGGGGTTTGTAGTTTGTGGTGGTACCAGAGATTTCTGACAGAACAATAAATATTTCATAAAACTACAAAGCCTCAAATTCCAAAACATTGAGCCATGGAAGTTAATGTGGTGTCAAACTGCTGAAATTTTGCAGTGTGGCTATAGTCTTGATTAATTAAGAGAGACTGAATACTTTTGTTTGAATGAGAATTGTGCCTGCTTTTGTTCACAGCAAACAGATATGGTGAAAATTGTGTTATCTAAACTAACAGAGGTTGATTTTCACAGTATCTTTCTCAATGGTCCTTTTTTCTTACTGCCACAATGTAGTCTCCACTTCCTTCTTCAGTTTTGTTTAAAGTTTTGTTCTTCCTATTAGAGAATCGATAGGAGCAAATTGCTGTGCTTCAGCACTTGACAGCATTTTCTAATAAATGGATTTAGTCAGAGCAGTATGTTATTGATCAAGTGTTCAGTTCTATCATTAAACATTGACAAAGGTAATGTAGATGTAATAATCTTCTCTTCCTGAGTGTAAGTGTAATTTCACATCAGGTAAACCTTCTTCCCTTAAATCAAGTTTGCAGTTCCTCAAGTCACTCCTGACATGAAAAAAATTGGATTAAAATAACTTATTGGTCTAGGTATGGAATCATGTGGTCATAGAAATGCATGTGGACTTCAAGGCTGGTCTTATGCCCCTGAGCCACTACTTCTACCACACACGACAAAGGAGAATTGTCATCACTGGATGTCTGTAGGAATGGTGATGTTCCTTGTTAACAATTTGAACCTCTCATACCCAACCTTGTTGCTAAAGGGAAAAGAAAACACAGTTTAGAAGACCAAAAGAGCACTTCCTGACACCACTGTTTTCATTTTCTTTTCTTTTTAAAAAAGATTTTGAGAACAGGTATTGGGGATTAGAAATTGCTCCCTGTGTGCAACCTGGTCCAATGAGTAAAAAAAACTCACTAAAATTTCAAATTATATCCACAGTATACTGCCTCTTCGTATTTATTGTCCCACATCAGCAATACTAGTTATTAAAACCTGTAGATTTCTATTCCCTAACCTCAAAACTGGTTGACAATAACCTAGAAATGTGTTCAAATTTGGAGTAGTTCTATCATTACCTGCTCAACCAGTTTGCCAAGAGAAGAGCATTAAAAATAGGATACAGAGCCTTCTTTTCAGAAGAGGGTCCCTTGAGTGATCTTTGGCATGAGTTTCTGCTGCAAAGTGTTGTTGCGATAATGACAAGGGGATGTAGTCACTTGTCAGATGCCTTCACCAGAAAGATAGGATAAGTGACACCTTGCCCACTTTTCCAGACAACAGCAGTTGAAACGGATCCAACAAAATCAGATAAGCCTTGGGAACTTCCAGAAATGACAGCATTTAAATTAGATGTGACTGGAGTGTTTTAAAGGGTAAATACTTTTAAAATGTATCACAGTTAGCTGTCATGAGTTCATCATTATTAATTGACAGGCACAGTTGTACTATGTTCTTTACCAAGACAACTCCATTGGTCAGCATCCTGTTGATGGGCCCAAAGCTATTTGCTGCCATCACTACCAAAGAATATAAACTTAAGTAAGCTGCAAGGTGTTCTTGAGCTACATTTATAGTATTCCCTATAAATAACAGTATTATCTTTCTTAAAGCATCAAGATGTATATCAATAATAAGTTCTAGATTTGTTTTCTGTTTCTCCTTACCTTTGTTTTGCTGTCAAAGCAGGTGAATCCCAAAGCAAAGTCTAAAGTAAAACATAAGCTTTCTCCTTGCCAGCTACATGTATAGGTTTTGGACTAAGGAAAGAATAAAGACAGAACAGATTGTAGTAAATAGCATGTTTTGTATTGTTGGAAATCTCAGTTAATGTGACACAGAATGAACGACTGTTAATTAATCTAACATTGAAATCTATATACTGTTACTTGGGAGTTAAGTTATTTCTAATGAATGATAATTGTTAAAATCATGGGTGGAAGCTTTCTAACATATCTTAAAATTGTATGTCCAGTTTATAGGGACTTTGTAAAGAATGAATATATTGTGACAGTCCAAGCGAGATTGAAAGACGATACTGGAAAAGAGCAAATACAGAGCGTATTTGTAAGCATGTGATGAAAGCACTATGCATATGTGATCCAGGAAAAAAAATGGTTCTAAACTCTCTTCGTAAGTAGGCAGCACTGGTGCTTCGTTTCTAAAGTCATTTATGAATTTTGAAGCAAAACATTTGAAACTTTCCAAAACTTCTGAATATTTGTAATTAATTCGTTAATGGCGGACGCGCATGCGCAATAGCAAAAAACAGCCCAGGGGGGAACTTTAGGGGATTCTCCAGCCCTCATTTTTTAGCTATCCTGATCAAGCTTGCTACAGTGGTAGAACACATTTACCACTGTTAAATCACCAAATTTCCGAATGTTTCCATCATCTTCTGATTTTTGGTGAATTTTCATAGCTTTTATAAACAATGTTTTTAATAATTACAGAAAACTGTTCCTGGTTTGAAAGTCTTATTTCCTGTTTCATTGGGTTGTTTTTACTTTGAAAGTCATTGTTCTACTTCAGAAACTTTGTTTTTGTGGCTTATACTGTTAAATTGGTGGACAGGACACTCAGCAAACCATAATGTGCTATTTATAGGATGATGTCCCTTGTGCAAAGACAAAGTAATAAGGTTTTGCCATGTTTTTGTGACAGAAACAACTAGAAAATTACATTTATCAACCAGGAACAGTACATCACCAGCAGAGAGGGTTTTTGGAAATGATGGGACACACAGTGCTTTGAGGCGGCTTAGGCCAAACAAACAAACAAACAAACAAACCCAAAAGGCAGAGAGGGCTTGAACCCAGAGAAGGACTCAGCTATGTAACGTCACTGGGCTCCCCAGACTAAAGGGAGTACAGCAGAGAGGGTTTTTGGACATGATGGGACACACAGTACTTTGAGCAGGACAAAGGCGTCAGATTTTTAAAACCAAACAACCTCTTTCCCCTCCCCAAAATTTCCAACCCCCCCCCCCACTTTTGTCTCAAAAAATAAGCTTCTTCTTGCTCCTTGATTTTAGAAGAAAATGCATCAGATTTTTAAAATATCCCCTTTCCCCTCCTCAAACTACCCCCACCTTTTTCTCAAAAAATAAATGCTTCTTCTTTTACTCCTTTATTTTAGATTTTTAAAACAAAAAACAACAACCTCTTTCCCACACCACCCCTCAAAATGCCTTCTCTTCTTGGTAAAGAGTCAACTCCTTTTTTTCAATGGCTGCCCCAGTGCCTCTAGGTCCCCCTCCAACAACAACAGGCCAGGCAGGCAGGCACAGGCAGCAAAAGACCAACCACCCTCCTCGCTCCAACTTCCAAGCCAGAATGAGCCTCGTGGCATGCAGCAGACGCTTTTGGGGGACATGGAAAGAGCCTCTTCGAAGATTGAGTAAATTTCAGTCAGGCGTCCCCTGGGCAGCGTTTATTGTAAGCGGCCAATCTTTCCACCCCAAAAGCATTGGATGAATGGATTATGTCTATTAATATAGAAGGTTTGTCACTTGCTAAGGAAGAACTATTAGCCAAAATGTCTGAGGACATTTCGTGTGACATCCTATGTATACAGGAAACACACAGAGACATCACAATGAGAAGACCAAAAATTCTTGGAATGCAACTGGCAGTGGAACGACCTCACAGACAATATGGCAGTGCCATTTTTGTATGATCTGGTGTAGCAATCTCTGCAACTTCCCTCACAGAAGTGAACAATATTGAAATCTTATCTGTGGAACTTGATAGTTGCATTGTATCATCACTCTATAAACCACCTGGGGTTGATTTCTATTTTACGCCCCCAACCAATTGCCACAATCATGAAGCCCATTTTGTTGTGGGAGATTTCAATAGCCATAGCTGTGTCTGGGGCTATGACGAAGATGATAGAAATGGCGAGGCAGTTCTAACGTGGGCTGACAACAGTAGAATGAACCTCCTCCATGATAGCAAATTACCACCATCTTTTAATAGCGGCCGATGGAAGCGTGGTTATAACCCTGATCTGATTTTTGTAAAGGAAAGCATAATGCACCAATGCATCAAAAGGGTATTAAACCCGATACCTAACACACAACACAGACCAATATGCTGCGTAGCATATGCAGCTGTAAGACCAAAAGGTGTCCCATTCTGCAGAAGATATAACTTCAATAAAGCTAACTGGACAAAGTTTACAGAGACCTTGGAAGCTGCTATTTCTGATATAGAACCTTCTACAGAAAATTATGACCTGTTTGTAGAAGCTGTGAAAAGATCCTCAAGGCTCTCAATCCCTAGAGGCTGTCGCACAAGCTTCCTACCAGGCCTAAACGAAGAATCGCTAAATCAGCTACAGGAATATCTCAGACTATTTCAAGAGAATCCATACAGTGATGGGACTACAGCAGCAGGCCAAAAACTATCTACAGCCATAGCTAATGCTAAGAAAGATCGTTGGATAGAGCTGCTTGAGAACCTTGACATGGCCAAGAGTAGCCGAAAAGCCTGGCAACTGCTGAGACGCCTGGATAGTGACCCTCTGGTCAACCATGGACACGCAAACGTGACACCAGACCAGATAGCTCACCAGCTAATTCAGAATGGGAAAACCAACTGCAGCAGAATAAAGATGAAAATCAACAGGGTGCCAGAACTTGAAACCCACCAGTTGTCTTCTCTTCTAAACCTGAAAGAACTCAGAGAAGCCATCAAGCAATGTAAGACTGGTAAAGCACCTGGCCTAGATGACCTGATGATGGAGCAAATCAAACACTTGGGCCCCAAAGCTGAAAACTGGCTTTTGAAATTCTACAATCAATGCTTGGCACACAAACAGATTCCCAGAGCATGGAGGAAAACTAAGATCATTGCCATTTTAAAACCTGGTAAAGATGCCTCCAATGCCAGGAACTACCGACCAATCTCCCTCTTATGTCATCTATATAAAGTCTATGAGACGATGCTATTAAATCGACTAGGACCTGTTATCGAACCCAAGCTTATTGCACAACAAGCAGGTTTCAGACCAGGGAAAAACTGTACAGGTCAAACTCTTCATCTGACTGAGCATATTGAGGAAGGCTATGAGAAAGTCTGCATTACGGGAACAGTTTTTGTGGACCTTACGGCAGCCTATGACACGGTGCAACATAGAAAAATGCTGCATAAAGTCTACCATATCACCCGGGACTTTGACTTTACAAAAAATGTCCAGACCCTCCCAGAAAACCGCAGCTTCTATGTGGAGTTTCAGGACCGGAAAAGCAGATGGAGGAGGCAAAAGAATGGTTTACCCCAAGGCAGCGTTCTTGGACCGACCTTATTTAACATCTTCACGAACGATCAGCCACTACCACCACTCACAAAGAGCTTTATATATGCTGATGACCTTGGCCTTACAACACAAGCAAAAGATTTTGAAACAGTTGAAAACCAGCTTACTAATGCCTTGAAAGATCTCTCCAGCTACTACAAAGATAACCACCTGAAGCCTAACCCTGCCAAGACACAAGTTTGTGCTTTCCATCTACGTAACCGTGAAGCCAACAGGAAACTGAAAGTTACTTGGGAAGGCCAAGAGCTCGAACACTGTTTCCATCCTAAATATCTTGGTGTCACCTTAGATCTAACACTAACATATAGGAAACACTGCATGAACACCAAGCACAAAGTAGCTGCACGCAACAACATCCTGCGGAAACTGACTGGCAGTGCATGGGGTGCAGACCCACAAGTAATAAGAACATCAGCCCTGGCCTTGTCTTTCTCAACTGCAGAGTACGCCTGTCCTGTCTGGCAAAAGTCTGCCCATGCGAAGCAAGTGGACATAGCACTAAATGAAACATGCAGAATAATCACAAGATGCCTTAAACCTACACCTGTTGATAAACTCTACAAGTTAGCTGGCATTGCCCCTCCTGACGTGCGACGGGAAGTTGCTGCTAACTGTGAGAGAAATAAGGTCGAACATTGTGAAAGCCATCCACTGCATGACTATCAGCCTCCTCCCACCAGACTGAAATCAAGGAAGGGCTTCATGAGAACCACCACTCCTCTTGATGTTCCTCCAGCAGCAGCAAGGGTGTCCCTCTGGGCAGCTAAACCTGGCAATTTCAACTGGATGGCCCCCCCATGAGGGGGGCAACTTGGAAGTCCCTGAACAGACTCAGAAGCGGAGTGGGCAGATCTAAAGACAACTTGGCGAGGTGGCACTATCTGGAGGAATCCTCCACCTTGTGTGACTGTGGAGCAGAACAAACAACTCCGCATATGTATGCTTGCCCACAATGTCCTACCTCATGTACAGAGGAGGAGTTGCTTAAAGCTACGGACAATGCAGTTGCTGTTGCCCGCTTTTGGTCTAAAACTATTTAGTTGTTTTGTGATTTCCTCTATTTTTTTTCATCATTTTTAAAATGTATTTGTTATGCAATGCTTTTGACACGAAATAAAAGCAGATACTTTTAAAGGAGGAGGTCCAACCCCTCCCCTTAAATGAACGTCCACATCAATTGGGCAGGGAGGCAAGCCAAGGCTAGGCTGCTCCTCCCTGCAAACAAATCTGGTTGCTTCAAAAACACTTTCACGTATATCCGATCTAAATTATGAGCCCATTAAATGAAAGGGATTCAACACTTTGGAATCGAGGGTTAATTCTGACACGCTAATGTGCGTTGGAACCCCGTTCGCAAATTGGAATAGATCCAAGGAATTTGCCCATGCCTAGTAAGCACTGTATTTGCATTATCATGAAAACCAAATGGCATTAAATTACAGCAGTAGAATTATGAGTGAAATTAAGGGTACATCTACAATGTAGAATTAATGTAGTTTGAGACCACTTAAACTGCCATGGCTCAATTCTATGGACTCATGGGAGTTGTAGCTTGGTTCCTGCACTCTTTGGCAGAGAACTCTGAAGACCTTATAAAACTACAACTCCCATGATTCCATACCATTGAGCCAGGGCAATTAAAGTGGTATCAAACTGCCTTCATTCTACAGTGTAGGTACACCTGGAATCTCTAGATGGCAGAGGACCAAAGCTTCAGGAATGTGGCTATTTTGCTTGAACAAATGATGTCAATATAGGAATGCAGCATGTGTGTGTGCGCTTGTCATACCAAGAGTCTGGCAAGGGAAAGGGATTCCAGATGCCTTGACTTTGCCTGAAGAAGATAAGTAATTAAGTCTGAATAAGAGTTGGGACGCATTCTACCACATCTCATCATAGTTTTCCAACAGCCAGAGCTCTACAGAGCTGATGACTTCAGTAGTCAAAAGAGGGTAACATGCTATCCTGGAGGGACTTGCAGGAAGTTCATATCTGCTTATAAACTGAATACACTGGCCCAATCTCTTTATGTTGTATAATAAATGGATTGAATATTGCCATAGTGGAGGTGCAGATTGCAAGTCCCATAGCCCCTCACCATTGGCTATGTTGGCTAGGGCTAATGGGAACTGTAGGCAAACCATTCCTTGAGGACCACTGTTGCCCACACATGACACATTGAGATTTTGAATTTCTAAAATTAGATTTGAAGTGAATTGGACCTGGTGAAATGACAAACAATGACCATGAAAATGAAAAAATGCAATGTGTTCCAATACATAATGAAAACAATCTACATCTTAATTGCATAATTAAAGCTGTTCTTCTGGTAACAAATAGATAATTATCTTTTAATGACCCTATAAATCTAGCCTAATTTAACTGCTATTAATAACTCACTTGAATTTATAGAGCCCATTACAAAGTCCTTTATTTTCTTTTTGTTTTCCAAGAGAAATGATCAAATGTTCTTTTTTAAAAAGTATGATCAGAAGAAAGAAAGAAAGAAAGAAAGAAAGAAAAGAAAAGAAAGAAAGAAAGAAAGAAAGAAAGAAAGAAAGAAAGAAAGAAAGAAATTTAATTATTGGGTTGCTGTGAGATTTTTGGGCTGTATGGCTATGTTCCAGTCTGAAAAAACTCACAGCAAGCCAGTTATGCTGGCCATGAAAGCCTTTGACAATTTTAATTATTGCTTGGATTTAGCAGTTGCTTTCCATCAGCAATTGTGGGCTTACTATTAGATTAGATGTGGGATTCATTGTAACATGATATAGCGATGGCCACGAGCTTACATGCATCAGTCAACCATATCCATGGAAGATAAATGTGGATTTCCCACATGTTGATACAGAATGTATATATGTGTGCGCACATGTGCATGTGCCATATTGGATGATCTATACAAAAACATCTAATTTTGTATTAAATGATGTCATATGTTGTGTTATTTGTTGTTGTTCCCATTTTGACTCAAAGAGAGAGGCTGGGAAATTCTTCTTGTGGTTATTGTTGCCTTTGAGTGTGTTATAAATAGGACAGTGTGCCATGTTCACATTGTCACCGGGTGGACAAGAATAGACTTCAGATATGTTCATGAATGTGCAACTAATACGTTTCTGTAAAGTATGTTTCCTGGACTGTGGTAACA
The DNA here is from genome assembly GCF_035594765.1 of Anolis carolinensis. Lineage (NCBI taxonomy): Eukaryota > Metazoa > Chordata > Lepidosauria > Squamata > Anolidae > Anolis > Anolis carolinensis. The sequence continues at coordinate 132,657,041 of NC_085841.1, forward strand.
GAATAATGGACTGAGTTCAGATGTAATATGATATAGTTGTGTTAACCACAGTTAAGTACAGACATCTAGATATAAGGAATCAAAGCATGTTTTGGAATTACTTTTCTACTTAGATTTCCAGATGTCTTCATACATCTGGAGGACCATGTTTTCTCTCCATCCCAATTTATGGTCAGGTCATAGTTTAACAAGCCAAGGCAAAACAAAACAATGGATAGTGTTTATATTATCTTCAGAGCCGGCCCTAGGTAATTTTCAAGTGTAAGCGAACAGTATTTTGCCCCCCCCCCGCCCACAAATCAATCACTGAAAAATAAAAAGTAGAAGGTAGAGATGAATAGAATAAAGATTTACCTTACAAACCAGAAGTGTATTTACATCATTATATTAATATAGTTACATTACATGAAAAGAAGTTATGACTCAGAACAGGCACACTTTTTAAGTTATTAAAAAAACAACAAAACCCTTCTAGACTACACGTTAAAAATTTAAAGATGAAAGCAAAACAAAGCTAAGATCAACTGATCTCCACTGTCAGTCAGAAAAAAATGTATACCAGTTTAAGCTGATACTACTGCATCCCATTAATAATATTCTGTTGAGATTTTTAAGAGAATGAAGAGTGATAAACTCTTCAATCTTAGCAGAAACAAATGATTTCTAGCATCTGAAGCCTGACAAAGTTATTATGGGATATAATTCCATACAGCAGAATATATACTTCAGTGCTACTCAAAGTAGTGGTCTGTGGTCTAGCTTCCAAGAAAGAAAGTGAATACAGTAACAAGATGCAAAGGAAACTTGTTGCACCTTTGAGCCTGAAAGAAAGAAGTTGTATCATACACTTTCACAAACATAGTCTATTTCCTTAAGTGCATAGTTTTTGAATTCTACAATAATAATAATAATATGGTTCCTGGCATACTGGAGGAAAAACCTGTATGTCAATTAACATCAGATAGTTTCAAGAATTACTGGTCTCTTTCATAAGAGGCATCACAACCTGATCTGCATTTCTATACATAATGAGACAGGTATGGCATGCCTATTCATATGATGTATTTTCTACAGCTACCAAATCACGATGAAGTAAAATGTGGCCCAAACGTTTTAAAACTAGCAAAGTTGTTATGGCATAAAGTGTCACAAGAATAGTATCAGTTTAAAGATCTCTTCAAGATCCTTACTGGAAAGCCAAGAAGCACTGGTTAATACAGTTCAAAGAGCACTCAAAGAGGTCTTCTTTGTTCTGATCTAAATCTGATATAAACTTGCCTGAATGAGCAGAAAGTGATAAATATCAGGAATGTGTTGTTGAAGCTTTCATGGCCGGAATCACTGGGTTGCTGTGAATTTTCTGGACTGTATGGACATGTTCCAGAAGCATTCACTCCTGTCGTTTCACCCACATCTATGGCAGGCATCCCCAAAAGGTTGTGAGGTTTGTTGGAAACTAGGCAAGTGGGGTTTATATACCTGTGGAATGTCCATAGTGGGAGAAAGAACTCTTGTCTGTTTGAAGCAGGTGTAAATGTTGCAATTGGTCAGCTTGATCAGCACTGAATAGCCTTGCAGCTTCAAAGCTTGGCTGCTTCCTGACTGAGGGAGGTGTTAGCTAGCCCTGATTGTTTCATGTCTGGAATTCCACAGTCTTCTGATTGTTGTTCTTTATTTACTCTCCTGATTTTTAGAGTTTTTTTAAAATAGTGGTAGCTAGATTTTCATGCAGCAGCATTTATAGAGACGCCAGGAACAAAGTGGCAAACCCACACCCACCCACTCATTCTCCCCGTAAATAGTTTTTCCTAGGCACACCCTTAAGAGAGCTGCTCCTAACATCCCTTTCCCAACTATGGTTTCAAGTACAAGGTAACTGGCCAAGGGGCAGAGTCCTCTTTTTTGAGTACAGTTAGTTCTCTGTACCCACGGATTCCACCATCCACGGTTTGATTTTGACATTTTATACAGGATGGGTCAAAAGCAGGTATGGGCAAAGCTGGGCCCTTCCTTCAGGTGTTTTGGACTTCAACTCCCACCATTTCTAACAGCCTCAGGCCCTTTCCTTTCCCCCCTCAGCCGCTTAAGCTGAGTTGAAGTCCAAAACACCTGAAGGGAGGGCCCCACTTTGCCCATGCCTGCTGTAGAAGGAAAGAGGGGGGGGGAGGCGAGGTCGAGGCGCGCGCCCACTCTTCATCCCAGGCACCATCCCAGATGCTTTGCTTGTGCCTCCCCCCACTCCTTTCCTTTCCTTCTCTTTGCCGGCAACTAACTCTGTGGTGCCTCCTTAAATCTCTACTGTTAAAATGTGGGTGAGTGTTTCAAGTCAAAGAGCGCTCAAATGTTTTTCCTTTTCAAAAAAACTGCTGAGGGTTAGAAATTGGTGATGGGAGGGGAAAGCAGGGAGCGATTGAGAGGAGGAAAGAGGGAAAAGAGAGCCATGGCGGCTGGGAAAGCAACCCAGGAATGGACATGAGAGAAGGAAGGACCAGAAGCAAGTACTGTCTGGACTTGCATGTTATTTTTCCCAGCAGTGGGGAGAGGAGAAAAGCAGTTGCCGTTGTTGCCTCCAGGGTGCATTTCTATTGCAGCACTAATGCAGTTTGACACTGCTATGGAACTAAAGGGAGGAGCAGTTAGGAAGGGGCACCAGCTCAAGGGACAGAAAAGGCTCAAGGACGGGTCAAACGACAGCTGAGGGGGGAAAAGGAAAGGGGCCTGAGGCAGTTAGGAATGGTGGGGGTTGGAGTCCAAAACACCTGGAGGGCTGAAGTTTGCTCATGCCTGGTGTAGAAGCACCATTACCTTCACGGAGGTGAGGTTCAAGGTGTGGAGGAGCTGTGGGGTGTGGATCCAGAGCTTGCTCTCCTCCTTGGATCCTCCTGCAGGAAGTAGGAGGTACAGGGCCTTGGTGGCGTGAATGGGGCGGGCGGGAGGCACACCAGGGTCGAGGGCAATGCCGCTCAGGGAGGTCCCTGCAGGACACGTCCCAGGAAAAGCAGGAAGGTTAGCCTGGGCAGCCACACCTCGATGCGGGCCGGATTCCCCTGGATGGTGCTCAGGAGCGGGTTGGGAATGCTGCACTGGCTGCTGAGGCTGCTCCTTGCGCAGACCTCCTTGAAGGAGAGCCCCATCTCACTCCACAGCCCCCACACCACCACGTCCAGCGCCAGCAGCTCCACAAAGGCTTCATGGGTGAGAATGGAGCCCTTTCCCATGGTAAACAACAGCTGTTGCATGTCGAATGGGAGGGGGAGGTGGCTGGAGCTCTCAGCTGAAGCAGAGGCACCTCAACTGCGCCCTCTAGAGGATGGCGCTTTCAGCAACTGCATAGCTGAGGTAACGCTTGAACCGCCCCTGATTATCTCCTATCTCCTTACAATGATATGAAGGGATGAAATAATAAAAAGAGAACATGAATCTCAGTTTGGGATTGCCCCACCACCCCACCATGGAGGCTGGTGAATTGGAATTCATCAATGTGATGAGGTCCATGAGAGAGCATGGGGGCTGATGGGGGAAGAAGAGGCAAAAAAATGCTTGTACATGCTCCCATTGGCCTTTGTGGTCACATATCTAATTTAACTGAATGCCTGCAGAATCCTTTATCCAAAGTCTATTTATGTTTTTGTGTTATAAGATGGTAAGATTAGTTACAGTCATTTTTTTGTTAAATCATATCAATATAAACATTTCTAAATGTTTGTGAGTATGTAAGAAAATATAGCTGTTGTATTTTATAGAGGCTACTTTAAATTTGTTGTACCACTAGGTGATAGTATAATAATATGCAACAATTGAAAACATCAGCAGGGGCATATAATTTAGCATTTGATGTCCTCCAAATGGGGCAGGCAGTTAAAAGAACATGATTAGTACAAACCATGAAAATGAGATCAGCAACAGGACTCTGGAATAGACCTGCAGGGAAGTGACGTTTGTTCCAATGAAGTTGCCGGGGGGGGGGGGGGGGGATATATTAGTCAAGATGGTTATGGATATATCTTTGCCACCTCAGTGTTTGCGCTATATGAGAATTCAGATTTAAAAGGCATGGGACATAAATTTTAGCTTTCATGCGTGAAGACATTTGGATTGATCTACTGGGTTTGCACAATTCACAATTAGCTTCTTTGGTTTAAGGGCTGAGATTTTTTGTTGTATCCAGTTTGAGTTTATAAAAATATACACATCATTCACACTGTAAACATGTCAGAGGGAAATATAATGTCTTCAAGTATGTTTTTAGGCATGTAAGAAGTGAATTATTTCTTTTTCCTGGATGCTAGATGCTGTTGAATGCATGGGTGTTTGGGCACAGCAACTTCTCAGAATGCCTTTAATCTTGGTAAGATCTGATTTAGAGCCTGACAATTCTGAGAAGCTGCCCTATCCTTCTTAGTTGGTTCATGCATCTTAAAAAGGCACTGTAGTTGGGGCAGGTCCCTTTGCCTAGTGCCTGACGAGGGCAGCCTTGGGGTGCTAGGAAACTCTGACACGGGATATCTAAATGCCAAACAACTCACCAAATGTAATTTGGCTCATTATAGAAATGAGTATAAAAGTATAAAAAGATGGATAACATTTTGAGGGATAACAATCTTACACAATCAGTAAATGAGAACAACTGCACCACAGTGCTGAAAAATACTGAGTAAAATAACTATTTTATATTGTGATCATAAAAAATAAAGCTTATTATTAGGTGTCTTCATGCCAGCTCTGACTAAGAGATATCCTTTCATTGTTTTTTTTAATTTATTTATTTTAGCAAGGTCTATCTAGAAATGATTTGCCATTATCTTCCTTTTAAGCTAAGGCAATAAGACTAATGAACTCATCACATAACAGTTTCACCTCAGTTGAAGGATGGAACCCACCAGATCCCATCAGATGATATAGATCTACTTCCAGGGCCTCCCTCCCTGAAATTAGGTGAAACTGTCAAGAGGGAGCAGCAAGAACATGGGATGTTCTCATTGAGAAGAACGGGTGGAAAGCCAGGCAGAAATGCTTCCCCCCACGGGATGAGGTAAGGGGTGATGCGGAGCATGGGGCAATGGGTACCCCATGCCCTCACCTGATTCACCACAATCCATAGTAAATCCCTCCACTATCACCCGGCCCACTATCACCCGGCTTATTGACCTCAATGTGATGAGGTCTTTACTATTACCACAATTTTGACTTCCCCTCATTTTACTGTGCATCAGCTGAATAGGGCGAAGGAAGTCAATTCTACTAGTTATAGGATCAACAACATTTCTGTCCATGTTGGGTCAGAAGACATAGTAGATAAGAGATCTTGGCCATTCTTATCATTCATTTCTCCATTCTGACTAGTGTACATTTGGTTATCATCTCTAAAACTGAACAAAATGCTTAAAGTAATTATTACAATATATATTTCTGAAATATTAACTGCTATTAAAAATGGAAATCAGAACTATTACTGAGCTTTTTGTCCTTAAAATAGGTATGATACCCAACTGCTTTTTCCTCTCCCATGAATGGAAGGTATTCCTCATTGAAATGAGAAAGCAAGCAATTTTGTTTGCTTTCTCCCTTGCTTGCATCCCCCTTCTCTCACAAATAAGCTTTGGTCTATGGGACCCTTTGAAACCATGTTCCAATGAATACAAGGAGAAAGTCACAAAGATATACTCCACTTTCCTACTCCATAGATGAATGTGTTTTCTATGAGCAATACCTTACAATATAATGTTACGGTTTTGTTTATTATATATGCCAATAGTATTCACTTTCAGAGCTTCAGAGATAGTCACATAGCAGGATACCACTCCCCCCCCCCCCCCACACACACACATAGTCTGAGCAGTTCACACTTTTCCTAGCTTCACTAACATTCTTGTACAGTTTTAATATTGAACATATTCAGAATGCTTTATAAAACCAATTATAGTTATGGAAACTCTAAGTGTTTGTGCCATGTACCTTATATTACTTACCCCTGTTCTCTGTACATCTAAAAAAATTGCTTTTTGAAAGGATTTTTCCCATACGGCTAGCTCACTTCCCAACTCAACGTTGAAATAATGACTCTTGCAATGTCCAACCACAACACTGAAACAATATGGCCTCTGGTCTTCAAGTTCATAGTCTTGATGGATACCTAAATATAAGTTTGCTTGTAGCCAGCAATCATCATTAAGCCAGAGCTGAAAGATAGAGTTCAACAAAAATTGATCAGAATGTTATCAGAAATTGATATCCTTCATACCGATAGTTGCTTTTCCCTCTTACCAATATAATTGTTAAGCAGACTGCCATGTGCATCACTAAATTTTAGATTATGCTTTTAAAAATATTTAATTGCTTTAACTGGGAAACCAGTGGATGAAAACAAATAATTGACAAGTACGTAAAACCGCTTGTGGAGTGCTGCAATGTTAAAATGTATTTTGGACTAATTAATACATATGTTGGTTTGTTTGTTGAATGTCTCCCCATTTTTTTTATCAAAGAGCTCAAGGTAGCATATATGAATCTACCTTTATTTTATCTTCACAGCAAGCCTGTGATATTAGCTAGATTGAGAGATATGTGACAAGATATGGAAGACATGGAAAAAATCAATAAATGATTACAGCAGCTAGATTGCAAATTGGTAAGCAATAATCTTTTTGAGAAGTTATTATTAGAGTAGGAAGAATAATAGGTGTTAATAAATATGTAAAACATTTATGTCATGTAACTAGAGGAAGTAAGATAAGTGATCAATTATAATCATGAATTGGATAGTTGGAGGTCATTGTTGTTATTTTAGTTTTTGGTAGAGTAGCTTCGTTATTTCTAATTGTAGCTTGCTTTGCCTCCCCCCCCCCCCCATTTTATCACATAATTTATGTTTATGCAATTTCTCTTTATACATTGAATTTCTCTTTATACAATTTCTCTTTATACATTTATGCAATTTCTCTTTATACTCAGCGAATTAAACCGCTGAGCTGCTGAATTTGCAGAGCAAAAGGTTGGAGGTTCAAATCCAGGGAGCGGCGTGAGTTCCTGCTGTTAGCTCCAGCTTCTGTCAACCTAGCAGTTCGAAAACATGCAAATGTGAGTATATCAACCAGAGGGAAGGTAATGGTGCTCCATTGTCTATGGACAATGCCAGCTCTTCGGCTTAGAAATAGAGATGAGCACCAACCCCAGAGTCAGTCATGACTACACTTAATGTCAGGGGAAAACCTTTACCTTTACTATGTTGTTTTATATTAGATGCATTTGTGGATAACAAAAATATTTTTATAAACAAAAGAGTGACTGATACAGAGTCACCAGTGGACATCGTGTCCAAGTGGAGTCTTGAATCTTCAGGTCTCTATCTTGAACTGTAATCCCCATATGATCATACTGTGTTAGAAGGTAATTATTTTGTGTGTTGGTAGGATAGCTAAATTAGAAAGAATTCTGATGTAATAAACTATTTTGTTGGCTCTTCTGTGCTAATGTATATATATTCTTTCCCTTTTGGTCAGCTTTAAAAGGAGAGGTGGCAGCAGTGATCTGCCTCTATTCCCTCATAGCTTCTTTTCATTTCTGCCACAGAACAACTTTTCTAGTGTATGTTGTTGAGCCATCACTGATGTAGCTACCACATGCTAAGATTAATATGAGCACAGCATCTGCACCAGCACCTTTCATACTGTTCAGATGCTGATTGAATGAAAAATCTTTGCTGACCTTGCTGTCATTTATTCACACCTATGGCCCTTTAATCTAAAAACAACCCTGTTGGTCTACATGCCAGCAGCCATATGCTACGATGGAAATGCCTTCGGGTGGAAGCAACTTTCTGGTAGGTAACCTGCAACTGAAAGGCACATTCTGCTTATTTACTATTGACACATTCCATTTATATTAATAGGTAAATTTTCTCAGAAATTTCACTTCACAGGGATATCATTATGGACCCTTCTCTGGAAGAAGGAAGAAACTTCCTATATGCTATACCATAATATTGAAAGCACTGACTAAGGGCACATCTACATGGGCATCAAAGTGGGTCACAGTTGGCTCTGTAATTATTATATTATGCACCAAGCAATCTCACCCACAGTTGTGTCCCACATTAGGAAACATCAGGGAATGCTCCTTAGTTTTCCTAAACCTCTGGAGCTACCCTGCTCTTCAGGATAGTGTGAACTACTGGGCTAGTTCTGATCTGGGACCAGCCCCATTATTCACCTAGGCTGCCATCCTGTTTTTCCCCATATTTGGCAGAGTGGGAAAAATTGGGTGGCACTTACCTGTGAATGTTCTTATCATCATAGTGGCAGCTGCAGAACTCAGAAAACCTCCTGGTGGTCACTGGGCATTTTTGCCCATATAAGAAGGTGCCCATGTGACTTAGAGAGATGAGGGGGGATGCTCCCTACTTTCTCCTTCCCCTCTCTTTGCTTTCCTTGGCAAATGGACCCAGAAACAGAGAGGAGCTCTTTGGAGCTCTGTGGCTACCACTATGGCAATGACAACATGACCATAGTGGTCATCCAGTGGGCTGAAATGGGTTCAGCCTTGCTAGATGGTCTGGATTCCATCTTGTTACTGCAGAGGGATGAAAGCAAGCAGTTTAGCTGCTCCCAGGGATGGTCCAGAATACTGCAACTCTGGACTGGTTCCATAGTAATTGGTCTGTGTAGACTAACTAAATTTAGGCCAGAACAAAATAATCCCTGAGTGCATCTACATTACAGAATGAATGTAGTTTGATATCACTTTAACTGCCATGATGCAATGCCGTGGAACAATGGTACTTGTTTTTATTAAAAAAACTTTAGCCGTCTTTGTCAAAGAGTGCTAATGCCTCCCCACATTAAAACTCTCATTATTCCATAGCATTGAGCTACGGTAATTAAATGGGTTTCAAACTGTATTAATGCTACAGTGTAGATGCAAGTGTAAAATTGCAAAGAGAGGAAAGGATTAGTACTCATTATTGCTGCTTCACACTGCTTTCAGCTTATGAAAAGATTTAATAGTACAGTGTAAGGTGATTTTCATATATATATTGTAGTGGTGGCAGTTGAGTGTGCATGTGCATGTATGAACGAAAATAATGGGAATAACAGGACATGTATGTCAACAGAGAACATTGTGTGAGAGAAAAGGGGGCAGAAGAGCATCCCATCAATGTGACCACAAATGAATATGGCCCCAGGGTTAAAATCATTTCCCGACACTGATTTAAAATATTCTGCTTAAAATGCCTTAACATTAGGGCCAGTTTCTAAAATGATATGCAACTATTTACTTCAGGAGTGGGTGATGATAGAAAATGTGGAAGATGATTGCTATACATGACAATGGCAGCAAGAATTATCTATGCTCAAAGATGGAAAGACATAATGATTCTGACGCAAAAGGATGAAAATAAGTGAACTTGCAGAAATGGATAAACTTGTTATCTTTAATAAGTTTAAGGAGAGATCTCTAACCAACTTTAAAAAAGACTGGGACCCATTCATTGTATTCCTCCAGCAAAGATGGGGTCAAACCTCCACCATTGATTTTTCGGACTGGAAGAGTATTATTATGGGGAAAGGATGCATCAATGGCTCTTTTTCATTTAATGGGTGTAGAATATTGAGAGACTATAGTCATCAAACAGAGAATGTATAATGGCCTTAGATTAGATAATGAAGATTGTATGTAGTTAATATTTTTGATGCTTTGAATGTAGTAATAATATTTTCTCTTCTATTATAGAAAAAAGTATTGTACTTTATTTTTGTTTGATAGTTAGTTTGTATATTTATATGTAGGTTTTGTATTAATTTGTTTAAATAAAAATTAATTATATAAAAAAGGAGTGGGTGACTGCAACAGGGGAAGGAGACAATGTTCACTTCACGGCATTTGAGATAAGCCTCCCTGACCCATTTGGGCCAAACATTGCAACCAGAAGTAACTCCTGGCCTCACTACACTATGTAACGAAATGAGAAAAAAAATCTGTTCCTGGTTTGAAAATGTTATTTCCTGTTTAATTGTGTGGTACTGACTTTGAAAGTAGTTGTTATGCTCCAGAAACTTCAATATTTCCTTCAGTCTAGGCACTTCGTTTGTAATTTTTTTTAATGAAAATATGCCATTTTAATGTTTCAATGTGCAGACTGCAACAAAGTTTTTGCAGTTTAATAAACTTTTTCCATTTTTTTTATGATAGAACTAATTAGGAAATGACATTTATAACCCAGGGGAAAAAAACCGTGTTACATAGTGTTATCTAGGATTTGTAAATGGGTTCTAAGGCTTTAGGAGAGTGTCTTTAGCAAATCCAGCACACCTGGAGATAACTGATCTTTTCAAATGTTTCACCTCAGCTTTTGATATGTAGGTCAAGGGTTTGGTGCAAGGGGCATGGGGTTTCCAAAAAGCAGTTGGTGAGACACTTATGGGGCTAAAGATCAGACTTTTCCCAGTCTTGGTTTGCTTCAAAGTAAGTTTCCCCCTGAAGTAAATGGGGAAGCTCAAATGTGTGATGTATTCAGAGAACGGAACAATGTCAGGTAAGATAATGCCTTAAACACTTCTATTTCTTATCATTAAAATGGGAATGACAAGGCCAGGGCTGATGTTCTTATTACTTCTGGGTCTGCACACCATGCGCTGCCAGTCAGTTTCCGCAGGATGTTGTTGCGTGCAGCTACTTTGTGCTTGGTGTTCATGCAGTGTTTCATATATGTTAGTGTTCGATCTAAGGTGACACCAAGATATTTAGGATGAAAACAGTGTTCGAGCTCTTGGCCTTCCCAAGTAATTTTCAGTTTCCTGTTGGCTTCACGGTTACGTAGGTGGAAAGCACACACGTGTCTTGGCAGGGTTAGGCTTTGGGTGGTTCTCTTTGTAGTAGCTGGAGAGATCTTTCAAGGCATTAGTTTCAAACTGTTTCAAAATCTTTCACTTGTGTTGTAAGGCCAAGGTCATCAGCATATATAAAGCACTTTGTGAGTGGTGGTTGTGGCTGATCGTTCGTGAAGATGTTAAATAAGGTCGGTGCAAGAACGCTGCCTTGGGGTAAACCATTCTTTTGCCTCCTCCATCTGCTTTTCCAGCCCTGAAACTCCACATAGAAGCTGTGCTTTTCTAGGCGGGTCTGGACAGTTTTTGTAAAGTCAAAGTCCCGGGTGATATGGTAGACTTTATGCAGCATTTTTCTATGTTGCACGGTGTCATAGGCTGCTGTAAGGTCCACAAAAACTGTTCCCGTAATGCAGCCTTTCTCATAGCCTTCCTCGATATGCTCAGTCAGATGAAGAATTTGACCTGTACAGTTTTTCCCTGGTCTGAAACCTGCTTGTTGTGCAATAAGCTTGGGCTCGATAACAGGTCCTAGTTGATTTAATAGCATCCTCTCATAGACTTTATATAGATGACATAAGAGGGAGATTGGTCAGTAGTTCCTGGCATTGGAGGCATCTTTACCAGGTTTTAAAATGGCAATGATCTTAGTTTTCCTCCATGCTCTGGGAATCTGTTTGTGTGCCAAGCATTGATTGTAGAATTTCAAAAGCCAGTTTTCAGCTTTGGGGCCCAAGTGTTTGATTTGCTCCATCATCTAGGCCAGGTGCTTTACCAGTCTTACATTGCTTGATGGCTTCTCTGAGTTCTTTCAGGTTTAGAGGAGAAGACAACTGGTGGGTTTCAAGTTCTGGCACCCTGTTGATTTTCATTTTTATTCTGCTGCAGTTGGTTTTCCCATTCTGAATTAGTTGGTGAACTATCTGGTCTGGTGTCACGTTTGCGTGTCCATGGTTGACCAGAGGGTCACTATCCAGGCATCTCAGCAATTGCCAGGCTTTTCGGCTACTCTTGGACATGTCAAGGTTCTCAAGCAGCTCTATCCAATGGTCTTTCTTAGCATTAGCTATGGCTGTAGATAGTTTTTGGCCTGCTGCTATAGTCCCATCACTGTATGGATTCTCTTGAAATAGTCTGAGATATTCCTGTAGCTGATTTAGCGATTCTTCGTTTAGGACTGGTAGGTAGCTTGTGCGACAGCCTCTAGGGATTGAGAGCCTTGAGGATCTTTTCACAGCTTCTACAAACAGGTCAAAATTTTCTATAGAAGGTTCTATATCAGAAATAGTAGCTTCCAAGGTCTCTGTAAACTTTGTCCAGTTAGCTTTATTGAAGTTATATCTTCTGCGGAATGGGACACCTTTTGGTCTTACAGCTGCATATGCTACGCAGCATATTGGTCTGTGTTGTTTCTTAGGTATCGGGTTTAATACCCTTTTGATGCATTGGTGGATTATGCTTACCTTTACAAAAATCAGATCAGGGTTATAACCACGCTTCCATCAGCCGCTATTGAAAGATGGTGGTAATATACTGTCATGGAGGAGGCTCATTCTACTATTGTCGGCCCACATTAGAACTGCCTCGCCATTTCTATCATCTTCGTCATAGCCCCAGACACAGCTATGGCTATTGAAATCTCCCACAACAAAATGGGCTTCATGATTGTGGCAATTGGTTGGGGGTGTAAAATAGAAGTCAGCCCCAGGTGGTTTATAGAGTGATGATACAATGCAACTATCAAGTTCCACATATAAGATTTCAATGTTGTTCACTTCTGTGAGGGAAGTTGCAAAGATTGCTACACCAGATCGTACAAAAATGGCACTGCCATATTGTCTGTGAGGTCGTTCCACTGCCAGTTGCATTCCAAGAATTTTTGGTCTTCTCATTGTGATGTCTCTGTGTGTTTTCTGTATACATAGGATGTCACACGAAATGTCCTCAGACGTTTTGGCTAATAGTTCTTCCTTAGCAAGTGACAAACCTGCTATATTAATAGACATAATCATTAGCAATGGTCTTGATGAAGACCTTTGGTAGTCATCCATTCATCCAATGGCCTTGTCTTTCTCAACTGCTGAGTATGCCTGTCCTGTCTGGCACAAGTCTGCACATGCGAAGCAGGTGGACATAGCCCTGAATGAAACATGCAGAATAATCACAGGATGCTTTAAACCTACACCTGTTGATAAACTCTACAAGTTAGCTGGCATTGCCCCTCCTGATGTGCGGCAGGAAGTTGCTGCTAACTGCGAGAGAAATAAGGCCGAACATTGTGAAAGCCATCCACTGCATGACTATCAGCTTCCTCCCACCAGACTCAAATCAAGGAAGGGCTTCATGAGAACCACCATTCCTCTTGATGTTCCTCCAGCAACAGCAAGGGTGTCCTTCTGGGCAGCTAAACCTAGCAATTCTAACTGGATGGCCCCCCATGAGGGTCCTCCTCCAGGAGCAAACCAAGAATGGGCAACTTGGAAGTCCCTGAACAGACTCAGAAGCAGAGTGGGCAGATCTAAAGACAACTTGGCAAGGTGGCACTACCTGGAGGAATCCTCCACCTTGTGTGACTGTGGAGCAGAACAAACAACTCCACATATGTATGCTTGCCCACAATGTCCTGCCTCATGTACAGAGAAGGAGTTGCTTAAAGCTATGGACAATGCAGTTGCTGTTGCCCACTTTTGGTCTAAAACTATTTAGTTGCTTGTGATTTCCTTTTTTTCCATCATTTTAAAATATGCAATGCTTTTGACACTAAATAAATAAATAAATAAATAAATAAATAAATAAATGGGAATGTTGATTACCTACTTGTCATCTGTGCTGTGAAGAGAAATATGATAAATATTATTTAAAAGAAGATGATCACCCAAATTGCGATACTTAAATTACAATGAGAACCAGCAACATAAATAATTATGTACCTATACCCACGTTTGGATTATTAATGTTGGCTGATGCAAACAATACTGCTGTGCTGATATACTGTATTTCAGTAAAAGGTATCTCCTTTGAAAATCCTGTACACCACAATGTACAAATCAAACAAACTGCAGTTTTAATTATGGGCTCATAATATTTGTTTTACGCTTCACAGGTTGCTTTGTTTAAATATCTTCATAATGACATCCCTATGAAGCAGAAGAGCTGAGAAAATTTACCATCGATAAAAAAGCTATTAATATGAGTAGAACCACAAGAGAGAAAATATTGCTTAATTATATTTTAATTGCACATATTTTCTTGAAAAACAGATACAGAGTTACTTTAAAAGAACTAACTGAAGAGATATTTATTTTTGAAAAGTCTAAAACATATTTGATTATCATTATGTGACACTAAATAATATCACTCTCATATTTGATTGCAGAACATACATACTAGTTAAAATGTCAATTGAAAAATAAATAAATAAAACGTAGCCCTATTATGGTGGATTCATGCTGCCTTAGTACTGAAATGTTTCCAGCACAAGCATTGTTTTATACTGCAAAAGAAGCAATAAGACAAAGACATGCACTAAACTAAACACACTGGTATCTGGGCTCACTGCATGACTACATTATCTCAGGAGGATCGAGACAAATGCATGCCCTCAAACAGTCACAATTTGGCAAGGGCAGTCCTGATTAATCCTCTGTTGTCCTACTTTGTGATCTGCTTCTAAAACATCCCAGTTTCTCTCTCCTCTTTCCAGCTTTGTCCTCAGCTTTGCTCAGTTTCTGGAAACTAAGTTGAAATAGCAAAATTTGTTTACATTCCATTTACTCAATGGCTGGGAAGGAGATGAAGGAGAGCAATTTGCCCTTGCTAATCAACCCAGGCAAAAGCAAATTGCTGCATCCTTTCCTAGCTTGTGTGTGTTTCATCATTAATAATCTTTGCTGTGTTGACTTAGGACCTCTTCTGATGGAGGTCCAGTAGCCGGGGACAGCAGAGGAAAGCATGGGCCAGTGGAGGAAACTGTGTGCCAGCGCCCAACTTTGTTCCTTACCATCCCATGGTGTTTCTCAGCTGTCACTGGCTTGTTAAATGAAGCTACAGGTAGTCACCCGTATCCTCAGGACTTCTGAGCACGAGGTTGAGATGGAGCTGGGATGGAGCTCTGTGTCATATGATGGGCTCTAGCAGGCTCTGTCCTGGCTCTGTCTCAACAGTGGTCTAGGATGGGGGAAAACGCCGCCTGATGAGGTCACATATGTAGATGTTGCTTGGCCACATAAGTCTTGGTTTACATCTGTGAAATGTTGGAGGGTATGCAAACATAATGCAGCCACCATTCACCACTTCAGAGTCACTAGATTAACAGATGAGATACTAAGAAGCAATTACTTGCACTAGGCAGTATTGCTAATTCCAAGACTTTGGACAGACATTTTGATTTATAGCCTCCTCAGATTCTATTTAGCACTTTGCCCAATAGTCCTACATTGCCTTCCATAGTTGTATGAAATCTTTCTTCTTATTGTTGTTGTATCTGCAGTCAGAACCCTACTCTGTTTTGGCCTGGTTTTATGGTTTCAAAAATCACTGTTTTTAACTTTTCTGACATGGAGCAGTCTGGGTCCAAGAAACTGAAAAGATTTCTCCAGTGCTCCTCCTCCTGTGCTTTGGGATCTCTATTTCATTTGCCACACTAGATTTAAAATCAACGGCAGTGAAAAGGATAAGCACTTCTGAATGCCAGTTTCTGACTCTCATTCCAAACCTGCACATACACAGCATTCCAAATTTCTGTAAAAAGATACATCCTCAACCCGCCATTGAATTGAGACCTGGCTTTATGGTTTCTCAGACAATTCTCAGAGGAATTCCACACATGCAACATTTAATCTGTATATGCAGTTACCCCTTTTATCTGGGGATTTGCATTTTGCTTTTTGTCCACACACAATCCAAGATCTCAAGTTTCAGTTGGCTAGTCCAGCATGTTTCTCAAGAAAGGCAACCCAAAACTGTCCTGTATTGGAAGATTGGCTGTTGGCACCATTATGTTGTTGGGGTGATGGCCTTCAGGATTTTTTTCTTGTTGGATACTTATATTTGCTTTAATGTAGTGATAGCTACCACAACAGTGTTTATGGACTGACTGGCAAAAGAAAGGGAAATTAAAATAAACGCATATTCATGAGGTGTAAATTCTGAATCTTAAGGGTTTTCACCTTAAGATTTTTGGAAACTGGAAGTGTTATGAGTAACAATGAATGGCAAGATACATTCTTTTCAAAATCTGAATAAAAGAGTCATTATTTTTTCAGGAAGGTTTGGTTTATGGTACGTATTGATGCAGATTGCAAGATAATGGAACAGAGAGATTGTTAGGTATAGTTCTTAACAGCATAATCCTATGTATGTTTTCTCAAAACTGAGTCCTACTCTATTCAGTTTGGCTCACTCCAGCAAGTGAGTTGAGTCTCAGATTGTATAACAAATCCTTTTGTTTTGTTCAGCTGTTGAAAACATTTTGAAATGATTTGCCTTTGAGTTATGTTCTCTTTTCTTCAGACATGACTAGCTACTAACTGTTATATCATATATAAATGAATGGCTAAGCAGTAAAATTGATTTTCTGCCACAAAGGTCTGCTACTTGGTTCTGCTCCATGAGTAAACCAGGCCTACTTAACCTTTCAATCTTAAACATCTCTCAATGATCACATGTTTTTTGAGGAATCATGTGAGGGATAAGCATGAAACCATGCTGTACTCTACACTGCTGGATTGGGACTAAATATATAAAATGGTTCATTTTCTTTTAACTCAGATATGTGATGACAAGATAGTGAAGAAAAATATTCTTGTAAAAGCACCACAGAAGAACATTTTCTGTAAAGCAAATTGAGCCCTAGAATTTGTAATGGAGAGGTTTTAATCTCTTCTGAAAATTAAGTTTACTCCAACATAATTGATTTGCTCTAAGTTTCCTTCATTATCATTTATACTGAAGTGTCAACAGAACAGAGGCTATAGTTGTACACTGAAGCTTTTGTGTTTCAGTTAATGTATTCATCAAGAGTGGCAATTAAGTGTTCATTTATTAAAACGTCAGGAACATAAAGGGCTGAATCTTGGATAGATCATTTTCAACCCTTCCTCTCACCCCCTGAAATGCAGTGACAAAACTGTTCTGAAATTAACCTTGTTAGAAATTTAAATGAGTGGGGGAATATAATAAAATGAAGAAACGTGTATATTTTGACATTGGCTAACTAGTCCAGCAAGGTCCACTGAACATTTTCCTTAACACAAGCTTTTAATGAGTAATACAATAACGTCGACATGGTCCGATTGAAGGCTGAAGCATGAGGTTTTTAAACAAATGGATCTAATTTACATATGTTTTAATTATTATAATGTATTTTAATGATGTATTTTTATAGTTTTAATTGATTATTTGTACTGTTTTTGTTTTATTATTATGTTCTTGGCATTAAATGTTGCCAACTGTTGTAAGCCGCCCTGAGTTCCCCCGGGTGAGAAGGACGGGGTATAAATGCTGGAAATAAATAAATAAATTAACATTCAAACAAAAATGGAATTGAAGGTACTTGTGCCTTAAGGGTAACTGCTAGTTATACATTTCTCCATTTATGGATTGTAGGTAATTCGAGAAAGGAGTATAATCCCAAAACCAAAGCTTGAAAATCTCAGATCACATAATGGATTCTTCTTTACAAATTGAACTGTTCAGGTATTTATGTGAATTGACTTTGTGCATATATATCCTCCTTAAAATGTAAACTTATATCTGAACTCAGACATACAAAACTACCTTATGTTGGAAACAGCCTACCGAGCTATCCCATCTTACTGTTACCAAAATTACATGGACGTAGTTACCAAAACTACATGGTCCTTTTTCTGGAGATCCCTAGGATTAAATCAAAGTACATACTTCACCATAAATCTATAGGAACCAAGGAACCAAAAAGAGGCAATCACATATATTAAATGTATCAGGCACAAAGTTAATCAGAATTGGTTTAGAAAATATCAAGATTGAGTGGATGAGAGCTTATAACAATTATTGCTATAGTTCACTGCTTTGGTCTATTTTTATAATTTTTATTAAATTTCAGCTGACTTGGTTCTTTAAACTGAGATTAATCTGAATGCATAATTGATTCTGTTATTATGCTAAATGTAACCTTATATACTAAGATGCTTTTGTTCTAGTATATTAGAGACTTACCTTGTGGACTTTAAATAGAACCTCACAGAGATTATAGATTTTTTCAGCCCGTACCCAGTCTAATGTGCTTACCTGCAATGACAAAAGAAAGTATTGTTTTGCCAGTTCATATTTTTTGTTCCTTTTATTTTTAAAAAATCTTAATTTTTCATTTTTTATTGGAAGCTATTTTATCTACTATCTTGAACATTACTGCAGATTAACATAGACAAGACATATATGGGTTTCTTAAGCAGGAAACATTTGAACAAAGGAAAGCAATTCCCTCTGTAGCCAGATGCCACTTTCCTTCATCATACGGAGGTGACATACTATGCTGCTAGAGTACACATAATAGTGCTAAGAGGGAAGATCTGGTCTTTGGAAATTTATTATTTACTACACACATCTGACTCTCCTTTTGGGAAGTTTGTGGTAGCTGACATAAAGCTCCCAGGTGATCTCCCAGCTGAATAGGCTGTGGCTGACTTAGATTTCACAATACGTCGGTATTGCGCTTCAAAACACTATATTCTAGAAAGGTTGTGGGTCCTGATTCTGTGTCTGCTGTAAACATCGCTCTAACTAAACAGAGAGATGAATTTGAGGAAACTTGTAGGACTGTAATTACATATACATTAAAATGTTTAATGAAGGCAATGCGGTTACAAGTCTAAGCTTCTATCATATTCAGATAAAATCTTGTGAAATCATCATTATTCAGATAAAATGATAAAGTCCCACTTCAGTTCTTATTTTGGCCAGTGGCCTAAGATGCAACAATAAATGTGCGCACACACATAAACATACATGTACAACATTCACCACTGATCAGGATCTCATTATTATTAATCTCTCGTTATTATTAATCTGCTTAGTCATTTCCATTGTGTTTGAAATATCGCCTATGCTTCCTTTAGCAAGAATGTAGATGACCATCTTATATCAAAGGAAAATGTTTGTACTACTGTTACTACTCAGCAAAACTGAAACACAGTTCCTAACTTGCTTTGGGAACGACTGAATAAAACTGACTTAAATCCAAGGGTTCTCACTCATTTGTCAACAATTTAAAATTTAGCAGCTTGCCTACTAGTATTCCTTTGGCTTTGCTTGAAATGTCTTTTTGCCTTTTGGCTCTTGATGCCAGAGTTGAAGTAGAACAAGGAATGGCCTTCTGTTGTCACTAAGCCTTATGATCCCTCACCTCCATCCATCATATTCAGGATTGCTTTTATTTGTCTGGGTCTTTTGCAACCACCAATGTCTTTCCCCCCTTTTTTTGTTTGCAGTAAAGATGGTTGGGGATGATAGATCAGAAAGGACACACAGTGTATTCAGTTACAAAGAAATACTATAATATCGAAAGCTGCATAGAAATTTGTCTGTGCATCCCAGCATGCAAGGTCATCATTAGAACACGAGTGACATTTTATGGTCTTTCAAGTAGCAAAGCACTCACAACACAAAGAGCTACAGAGGGAATTGCCAGTATTTGCAGTCTTTCTATGATCCTGTCACGCAACATCTAACACCATAAAGTACCACTGATACTTTATAGCTTTCTTTAGTCTAAAACAATAACTATATATTGTATATTTGTAATTAGCAAGGACTTGTTAGGAAGCATGAAGTACATCACTAAAATTGAAATGGGATACCCACTTACATGGAAGTGAACCTCATTGAACTCAGTGGTATTTACACCTGAGCAGACATGCACTGTGCTGTCAATGCAGAATAGTGCCTTTTCAGTGCTTGCTTAAAGCTACAGTAACTGTGTCCAAATATTCCCCCAGGCAGGAATGAAGCTTGTAAGGCCATTAATGCTAATCATGGTGCTTAATCACAACATTTACACTGGCCTCCAACAGACAAGAGTTCTTTCTCCCACTCTGGACCTTCCACAGATATATAAACTTTCCTTGGTTAGTTTTCTAATATACCTCACCACCTCTGAGGATGCCTGACATAGATGTGGGCAAAACATCAGGAGAGAATGCTTCTGGGACATGGCCATGCAGCCCGGAAAATGCACAACAACCCTTACACATGTTGTTAGGAGCTGTACAGACAACATTCCCCCCTCTTGTGCCAAAAACTGTCTGCATGCCATGCCTCTGCTTTATGAGTCTGGTTCCATTTCAGTTACGTTCAGAGCTGCTACCAAATTTTGCACAAAACTAAATTCTGAGACGAAGCTGAAAGTTCATCCATGGATAGAACAGACAAGGAATTTGGAAAAAAACAAAGGGATATCATGAAAGCTCAAAAAAACTTTGACATCCTCCATTTGCCACTGATTAACATTAAGGACAAAAATTTTGTGAACTGTCTTTTATCTCTTGTTCAATGGGGTGAGTCAATGATAGGTTTATGAACAAGGTTTGATAGCATTTATTTACCTATCGAGTGGATTTTTTTTCAGCACAACTTTAAATTGTGGATAACCATATGCTCCAATAAAAAATTCCAGCATTTGCATTCTGCAAAATTGAACCTCGTGCAGGGCCAGCTCCAGAAACAGCATTTCACTATAGTCAATAGTAAGTAGTGCCTGAATCAAAATCGTAAGACTCTTCCAAGTCAGCACTTTTATCCACTAATGATACTCCAGCCTGGGGAAGAGAAATGAAACATACTGTGTGCCACAGGGCCTCCAACATCCCCTTGCAAATTGATTTAAAAGCCCCCTTGTAATCATGGGGCTTTGGGGACAGTTTTGCTATACCTCTCTCATATTTTACACTCCACCCCAAAAGGTGTAGTCCTCCAAGATCCAGGGGAAATTGTCTGAAGTCTCCAGATCTCTGGAATTTGCAGCCTTTAGTCAACATCAGTCCTGACTTGTTTCATAGTGCTTGCAGCATTATTGTTCTTGAAGTTCTACTTAAGTATTGTACGGAAGATGCCCAAAATCATAAGTAAATCTAGAGGCTCTCTCAGGCCCCAACTACATTGTCATATAATCCAGATTATCTGCTTTGAACTGGATTATATGGCAGTGTAGACACATATAGTCCAGTTCAAAGCAGATAATGTGATTCAGAAGCTGGATTAAATGGTCGTGTAGATCCAACTTCACTGCCAAATTTAGAAGCAAATAAATCTGCTCCTCCAGAAATTAGAATATGAAGCAATGTATTCAAACTATAGGAAAAGAGATCCCACCTAAACATTGGGAAGAATTTCCTGATGGTAAGAGCTGTACAGCTGTGCGATATGCTGTCTTGAAGTATGGTGGAATCTCCTTCTCTGGAGATTTTGAAGCGGAGGCTGGATGGCCACCTTTTAGGAGGGCTTTTATGATCTGTACCTGTACGGCAGGATGGGCTTGGGCTCGATAGCTCTTGTGGACTCCTTCTATGATTCTATGTCGAATAAAACAGCATGCGATCCATGAGAATCACTTTTTTGCACACATGAAAAGGTCATTGCTTTAGCCACATCCAATTTATTGTTAACACTTTTGACTAATCAGGGCACTCACATTCAAATAGAATTTTCAGTTTTTTTCACTCAACAAACTGGCCAAAATCTGTTTTCTGAAACTCTAAGGAATATCAGAATATAAAGGTGCTGGGTTTTTTTGTTGTTTTTTTTAAAAAAACCACAATCCCATGCTCAGACTCAGTGCATGGAGATATGAGACTCCAATGTTGAAGTTGGTGCCACTGGAGGACTAATAAAAACTAGATGAAATATCCCTGTATCAATTGAACATTTATATTGTGAATCCTTCTCAGATATATAGGCCAAATGGACACATTTTTATTTCAATTGAGAATGCATTGTATCCGGTAACCATGTTATCAATTGATTTCTAAGGGTCTGCTCTAAATATTATTAAAATTTTGATCCAGCTCATTATATACTAGTAATTTGATTTGTGGTATGGTCATCTTTAAAATTTCAGATGACTGGGGGTGGGGTTCAACTTGGGCAGCCTTTTGTCATTTTCATATATACATTTGCAGACTGTTATTGTTGTGAATGAGTCTTCTGAGGCTGTGTGTGATAATGGTAGGATCAGGAGGGGAAGGAAGAATCCTCGCGAGGAGGGCTCGCTGGAAGATTTACATAGGAAGAGAGTCAGGGAGATAGATGAGGAATCCTCAGATGAGGATTCATTTGTGGAGTTGGAAGGGAATCCTGAAGTGGAAATGACGGTTGAGGACCCGGTGGCGGCGGAAGGGGTTGGCATTGACTGGGCACGGGCTCCTGAGGAGGAAACTGGGCCCATGGAAGCTGAGGACACAGGAGAGGCTTGGGTTTCTTCAGAATCAGAAGGAAGAATGAGGAATGGAGGAATGAGGGTGATTCTGCAGGTGTGGACAGGGTTGGGCATAGGCAGAGTGATTTTGACTCTGATAAGGAACTTGGGACGCCTGATCCAAAGGTGTTGGCTGTTTGGAGCTCGGATTCTGATGAGGAGTTTGGGACACCTGATCCTAAGGCGTTGGTTGTTTGGATGCCCAAGGAAACCTAAATAAATTGGGGTTTTGTGGCCATTGTCCCTTGCGTGTGGCAAGGGGTTGTTGGGCGCCATTGGGTTTCCTGTATTTGACTCTGAAGACTGGCTTGGGACTTTGCAACCGATGTAAGTTTGATCTGGGTTATTCTACAACAGAGGGCTGGAACTGTGTGGGTTTTCTGTGTGGATTGCATTGTTATTACTATTTTGCATTAGCTGCTGCTCGCCTCCATTGTCTTGGCTCTTTGTGTTATCCCGCAACGTGGACCTCACTGTGACGACTTCACCCTTTGGACCTTGGACCGGAACTCGACTTGGCATATCTCTTTGCTCTTAAACTCGGCTTGGCATCATTCCTGTGTTCGTGGCTAACTTCTGTTGCTGACCGCTGGCTTCACCTTCGACTCTGATGCTGTTCTCAAATCCTGATTCCGGACCGGTTTGACCTTGCTACAACGCTTCGTTCCCCTGACGTCTGGCTTGGCTTTCGACTCCGCAGCGGCTCGTCACCATTGCCTCAGTGTTTTCCAACATTGTTTGCCTGCGCCGCTTTTGGTGAAGAACTTCCTTTAGTTTTGGGCTTTTTACTGTATTTTTGGGTTTTGGGGAGGTTTTGAGCCTTTGGGAAATCTTGCCCTAGTTTATTTTGCTGTTTTGACTTTGCCTTGCAATTTTGAGCTGTTTCTGAACAGTTTGGTTTTAATCCGGATTATATCTCCGGATAATTCAGATTATATTCCGGTTTGCATTTTTTGGGGTTTCTTGCTCTGAACTGTTAATTCACACTGAAGTTAAAGTGTTGTAAGCTCTCTGGACTTTGTGCTGAGCTTTTTTGAGTTATTTTTGAATAAACTATATTTATCTTATTGGCTGGCATCTGACCTTTGACAGTTATGATTACTTTATAAACAGCTGATCTCCCTGAATTCTTTAATTACTATCAAATTTGAAATATTCAGAAAGTAAATATAATTAAAATGAATTAGAAGTGGGGAATGCCTATGAATAGCTTAGTGAGAATATTCTGTAATCACATTTGTTTGCTATTTATTTAACATGGTGGAGTCTAGAGAACAATAGCTCAAAAGACCTTGTCAGCAACAACACAAAAACGTAATTTTCGCTCCCTAATTAGCCTCTTGAGCAACCGTGGTTACAACATAATTGCCAGGGCCTACACCTGCCCAATTGTTGAAAAATTATTTAATTTCTAAAGAGACCTCTTTGGTTTGTCAGATCTTTAACTACTTCTCCTGAAGACAGAACAAATCCTGACATCTCTAATTTTGTCATACTTTGTATCATAATAAATCAGAGACTTATAAAAAGCAAATTGTAGACTTTTAACTGATGGGGTAAAATTACACAGTTAAGGATGACTAATTGTTGAAAAAGCACAGAATGAAATTAATAACCAGAGTTTATAAATATTTACTATGCTTGAAAAGTTAATAATTACAGTTACAATTGCTGTATTTTTTAAAATAAATAACTGTGTGGCTTCTTGTTCTTCAAAGATAGCTAAAACAGTTGATTTTGAATTACAGAAATATTTGAATGCCTCCAGTCTCATCACCCAAAACAGAAATGAAGGCAGCAGGACAAAGTACAACATGAAACACTTAAACACTGTGAGCCCACACTAAAAAGCAACTAATATATGACAGTTATGTTAAAAAGTAATACAGTTATTCCTTCTAAAATTATGGTTATAATATAATGAAATACAACATTCATGACATTACACAGGCTGGAATTCCATATGGCAGTTACAAATGCATAAGCACCAGCCTATGCAGTGAATGATGGCCTGATCTGCCCAGACTCCACTTACCAGGCAACAGCCATTTGGATTGATGGGAGTCCATTCCCTTGTCACTTGGGAAGCAGCTGAATTAACTTGCACCCTAGATTATGCATCCATAACCATCATACAGGACTCTGGCTATACTTGTTACTGGAAGAAATAGCTGATTACAAGTATCTAATATGTAGCTAGTTACATCAACTTCTGAATATTTCTTACTGCCTTAAGCATAGCTGATCAGAATGCTGCATAAACCCTGCAGAAGAAGGATTAACTTCCATTTCTCACTGGATCCAAAAATGTGACAAAATAATAAACACATTGCTGGTTTTCTTCAGCCAGTTTTATTGCTTGAACTCATCTTCTGCCAACACAATCTTGGAAAATTAAAGATTTACAATCTTATAAGGTTCAGCATTTAATTACATTTGCATTACTGCAATACACTATGAATCAAGAGAAAAGGAGCAAGACTTAGCCTGTCATCCTACACATAAGAATAAAGTTCCACCTATACATTTAGAAGCGTCATTAGAAAAGGTGACAATGCTTGCCAAATTGGGAGGTAATAGGAATAGAGGAAGACTGTACTACGGTGAATAGACCCAATCAAACATGTCACAGCCCTGACTTTGCAAGACCCAAACAAGGCTGTTGATGACAGTGGGTCTGGGGGGGGGTGTCTCTTATATAGTGCATTTGTATGCATTTTTTAGGGTTGCCAAGCGGAACCTGAGTTGATGGCAATTACCAGCAGCAAGAAGAAGAATGTAAAGTTCCATCGAATTTAGCAAAACCAAATTATATATATGACATGAGTAATATTTTCATTAGTCTGTGTGCAATGACTGCCAATTTGGTTTGAGGCCCTATTGAGGCAAGAAAAAGAATGTAAAGTTTTATAGAAAGTAGCAAAACCAAATTATGTATGGAATCAGTAATATTTTTCAGTGCTGTATGCAATGATCCCCAAACTGGTTTCAGGTCCATCACACTAACTTGATTTATTACCAATCTTCCTGCTCTGTGCCAGACACAAAAGGGGCTTCAAGGGAGTGGAGACACAGACTTTGGGAGGGGCAAAAAGGTCTTAATCCTGAATCAGGAAAATCAGTTTTGTTCCGGTCCCTCTTAAATCTCTGCCCTTTGGTGCTATTTATTATTAGTAATACCAGGTATGGTTAGAAAAGTAGTGCCTTTTGGTGTCCCTCACATAATATTGAAAACTCACCTTCCCACTCTGCCATGCAATCTACTCAGATAGATTGGAACTCCCAGTGTTTCTTCCCAGTTTTCAAAGTCAGTTTCTCAAAGCATAGAAATTGATATCTTCCAGAACTTCTCCTTAGATTCCCCTGATGGTGACACTGAAGCTTCACAACAAGATAAGGCTACGGGAAGCTTTTCTCATCCTTTCTTTTATAACTAGGTAGATCAAACTTTTTAAAAGAATGGCCTAAAAACTACCATAGTTTTGTGGCTGTGGCTTGTGCATCACTGACATAATTAATGACAGGTAAGTAAGACAAAAATCTAACCATTACTTCCATTTCAAAACCTTAGCTCAATGTTGATTATATTCTGTGAAATTTATTTCCAACCATGTAATAGGTCAACTCATGAAAAGATAGATTTCTTGTACAAAGCACCCAACTGAACCCTACAAAGGCTACAGAACCAAAGTAGATAGATTAAAGCTCTCTGATATATCAGTAGTGCTATAAAGGTACCCTTGTGATAAAGGGATTAAAACTTTCTTCGTCATTGAATGCTTTTGCTGCAGTCTTCATACAATTCTTCTTGAATAATAGATTAGCTTTTAAAAACTGGTTTAACTTATCAAGATTGACAGTGCTGATATTCAGCTTTATCCCTTTAATTCAGCATTCATGAATGTGCTGCTGTGGGCATGAAGTATGACACATAGTTGCCAGCAAGTTCTACACTGATGTGGATGACTTTTTCAGAAAAAAAATCAATGGAACATAATGTCATGACATGTGTGTTTGAAGAGATTTCTTTTTTATTGAAACAAGGAAGTAGAAATTTGATTAAGAGAGAGAGAGACTGCATTTTCATTTTTCTGTTCTATAGAACTAAAAATGCAGAAAGATCTGGAGATGGTAATCTTGGATATTGCATTTGTTTCCTTTCCCATAAACACCAATACTAATGCATGGCTGGTGAAACTTATCTTGATAAAATGCTCTGTGTCTCTTGACTGCATATATTTATATATTTGGCAAGTGGGAGGGAACAAGACTGAGAGAAAATGGTAATGAAATTAGACATCAGTGACATGAGGAATTGCTGAATCAGTCTATTTCCAATCTGTTAATTTTTCTGTTCACTCAAAAATGTATTGCAGTCCACATCACTATGTGTTCACTCATACATGTTCCATTTATTCTTCATGGAAATCTGCAACCTACTTAGCAAATCCCTCAAAGCACCTCCATCCTCCCTTCCCAGCCCCCCATTTACTCCAAAGACATATGTGAGGGGCCTGGCTGCATGCTCAGGCCTGTCTGGGAAAAGCTCCTGGCAGTTGAAATTGATGCATTGGGGGATTGGCGGGAGGGAGGAGGCCTTTGAGCATGCAACAAGACCCCTCACATAAGTTTTTGGGGGTAAATTGGGGACTAGGGGGTTGACTCCTTGCCATCCCAGGTCAACCTCTGGTTGATCTGAGAGGTCATGGAGTTATGTCCCCAAGGACAACCTTGGGTTTGGGGTAGGTGTACAGACTCAATCTCAGGAGGAACTGGGATAAAATATCCCAGTTCCTTCCAGGATAGAGGCCTGTCTGGAAGGGCCCTCAGTTGAAGTTGGATCTGGCATTCTCACTGAAAAGTGAGAATGCCTAATCAAACAGAATTTCCCAGAAGACATCACAGCCCTGTTTCACCATTTTTTTTAATCACAAGCTACTTTTCAGTGGGACAATGAATTCTATGAACAGAAAGATGGAGTAGCCATGGGGAGCCCTCTCAGCCCAATAATAGCAAATTTCTACATGTAACGCTTTGAAAAACAAGCCCTAGAAACAGCATCAAAAAGCCTACTATATGGTTCAGATATGTGGATGACACCTTCCCCATTTGGAGCCATGGAGAAGAAGAACTCAACATGTTCCTGGACCACCTCAACAACATCTACTCAAACATCCAATTCACCGTGGAAAAAGAAAAGGAAGGAAAACTACCATTTCTAGATGTTCTAATCATCCGCAAACCCAATCAACAACTGGGCCATACAGTTTACAGAAAACCTACACACACAGATAGATACCTTCATTAAAAACTCCAACCATCACCCAAGTAAAAAAAGAAGCACAATCAAAGCCCTGACAGACCGTGCACAAAGAATCTGTGAACCTCATCTCCTCCAATGTGAACTAAACCACCTAAACTGGGCTTTACAGGCCAATGGATACTCCACCATGGACATCGGAAGAGCTGTAAGACCAAGAACAAGCCATGAGCGTAAAGACAAAGATCCACCCAGAGGAAAAGTGTTCTTACCATACATCAAGGAAACCACTGACAGCATAGGCAAGCTGATGAAGAAACACAATCTACAAGCTATCTACAGATCTACTAAGAAAATCCAACAAATGCTACATTCAGCAAAGGACAAGAGGGATCCTCTCACCTCTGAAGGAGTCTACCGTATACTATGCAGCTGTGGACAAGTCTACATAGGGACCACCAAACACAGCATTGCCCAAACACGAGTTAAAGAACATGAAAGGCACTATAGACTAACTCAACCAGAGAAATCAGCCATTAGCAGATCTGGACACAGTATATTATTTGAGAACACAGAAATGCTGGACCACTCTGACAACCATCATGTCAGACTACACAGAAAAACCATTGTGATCCACAAGCATGTGGACAATTCAACAAAAAGAAGGAAACCATGAAAATGAACAAAATCTGGCTACCAGTACTGTATTAAAAAAACTCTAAAATCAGAACAGTAAATAAGGAACAACACTTTGAAAACAGAGGAATTCCAGACATGTGTCAATCAGGGGCAAAGTTTGCAAGGCTATTAATGCTAATCAAGGTGATTAATTACAACATTCACACTGGCATCCAACAGACAAGAGTTCTTTCTTTCTCCCACCCTGGACCTTTCACAGATATATAAACCTGCCTTGCTTAGTTTTTCCAATATACCTCACAACCTCTGAGGATGCCTATCACAGATGTGAGCGAAACATTAGGAGAGAATACTTATGAAACATGGTCATACAGCCCAGGAAACACACAATAACCCTATGATTCCGGCCATGAAAGCCTTTGACAACACATCAAACACTCTAGTTAATGAAGGCAGCAAACACTTCCCAGGCACTCTGTCTCACTCACTCCACGTGAAAGACATCTAGATCAGCTAGATTTTCTGGAAACCTGCAACTGAATGTTGGCTATTCTTTTGTGTATCCCTTGGCCGTGGTTTTCTCAGATTGATTCCTGCACTTCTTGACCTCAGGACTACTAATTACCTACACCTCTTTTCTCTTTCTTTTCTCAAAATGAATTATGACTGAAATACTGTCTGATTTTCACCAAATTCATTCCCTGCCACAGTGTGTCCGATTAAAGACAGTCCCTTCAACGTCTGGTGAGATTTTTCAAGGGCTTGGGGAGCAGTGCTGGGATGACAGGGAGTAGCAAAGTCACTTCTGTCAGTTCTATTATTATTATTATTATTATTATTATTATTATTATTATTATTATTTTAAATAAGTTTTATTAGATTTTCAAATAAAATTTACAGTGAAAGTGTGAGAACAAATGGGTTTTTAGGAAAGGGGGTAAAGGAAATAGGTGAAAGAGGAAGAAAAATAAGGGGGAGAGGGAATAAAAGGGGGATAAAAAAGAAAAAAGATTATTTCTAGATATTCATGACAAAAACCGAAGAGGGAGAGAAAAATAAATAAATAAATAACAACAACAACAACAACAACAACAACAATAATAATAATAATAATAAAGAATTGACTTCCATCTCTTACACAGATACTTTAAAAAGTTTTTTGGATTTCTTTTTCTTGTTTCTTTTTTCTCTTTAGTGTCAGCATCTTCTTACATGTCAACAAAACATCTGTTTAAATTAACACCTTCATTTGCTTTTCTCTCAAATAATTTTTTATCAGATCCCAATTTTTTTGCTTTTTTGGTATGCCATGATTATTTTTTAATAAATACATCAATTTATCCATATTCATTATTTCTAGCACCTTATTTAACCAGCAGCTTAACTCAGGGGTTTCTTTCTTTTTTCAATACTTGGCATATATAATTCTTCTGTCAGTTCTGATCCATCAGTACTTTTTGAATTTAAGCTCTTATCAAAGGACAAAAGTGAAATGGATACCGTCTGAATAATAAAGAAAAATTCCACAGTAAATAAACAGCACTGCAAAATTGGGAGAAATTAAATTGTGCCGTTGAATATTTTTCAATGATTTTAAATTTGATCAAAGGGAACTCCTCCCAAACATGTTTCAAAGCCCTAATTGATATACATAATTGAATTTCATTTTATGGATATATAATTTATTATCTTAATACTTCCATTATACTTAATTTAAACATTTTAAACAATATAGAGAGCCAGTAGAAGCATAACAATTTTTTTAAAAAAATGTTTTTGTAACCATTTGTGCTGGCAGTGAAATTTCACTCTTTAAATTACTGACTCTGTCCAAACGGTACTGAACTCAATGGGCTCCTTCCAGAGTACAAAATATGAAAGTATTTATGTGACAGTGACTGAGAAAAAAGTGCAGTTCTAAGATTTTGCCATTACAAAATGTTACATTGTTGAAAGCACTAGATTTCCAACTTTCACTAATGTCATGCAATTCTTTCTGTGATAACAATTGCAGAAGAATTTATGGATGACATAAAAACCAAAAGTACTGGAAGACAAATGTGAGAATGTATCACAGTAAGCAACTTGAAAATCACCTGCCAACATGAGGTGTATGTGAGCTGTAGTAGAAGAAAAAACAACTTTTCTAAAATCTACTTAAAATCCACTGATTTGTGGGTGGATAGATGTGGACTTGGTGGTGGCTCATGGACCATGCAGAGGGGCACAGGTGAGCAACCTATTGAGATACAAGATGCAGAAAATGGAGAAAATACAACTCCAATGAGGTCTGTACACTTGGTGCTTTTCATGTGACTAGATGTTCCAGAAAACCTTTGGTTTTCTCAAAATACAATTTGCTGTCAATTGTGTGTGTTACAGAGGAGGTATAATATAAATGGCGAATATGGAGCCTCCGGTGGCCTAGGGGATAAAAGCCTTGTGACTTGAAGGTTGGGTTGCTGACCTGAAGGCTGCCAGGTTCGAATCCCACCCGGGGAGAGCATGGATGAGCTCCCTCTATCAGCTCCAGCTCCATGCGGGGACATGAGAGTAGCCTCCCACAAGGATGGTAAAACATCAAAAACATCCGGGCATCCCCTGGGCAACGTCCTTGCAGACGGCCTATTCTCTCACTCCAGAAGCAACTCCGGTTGCTCCTGACACGAAAAAAAAAATGGCGAATATTATTTGTGATGAGAAGACTCTGAAGCTCATTATTGTAAGAAATGCCCCCATGAATCAATAATGTTACCTCTTGCTTTAAAGAATGAATGATCAAGGATATGCCCTATTTAGACCCTGGCACATTATGCTGTTTTTATAGTAATAAATTTTAATGCCTTCCGTTCTGCTGTTATTAATGCTTTCCTGCTGGTGGTTTTATCTAATTTACATTGTGATTATCACAGTTTTATCTTTTTGCTTGCTTAATCTTTACCACTTTGATTTTTATTGCTAATTATTTGCTCAGAAAACACGAGTTGATGTGTGGATTGCCAATAAAACAGATATTTGATTGAACTTCCAAATACCAGTATAGGTTTTATTTTGATCTGATGCCACTTCCTTCAGCCCTTGCCTACAGCCTGGCTAGGTCCTCAGATCGCCAACCTCCCTGTCACATTTGCTCACTTGTGGCGTTTCAGCTTACTACCATGTTGCTGGAGAGTGAAGCCAAAATGCCAAGGTTGACTAAACTCATTTCACTTGGAGAAGGCAAGTACTGGCGAATGATGGCAGCCTTATGGGACATATTTTAGAGTAATAGGGCTTGTTTTGAGGTAAGTATGCATAAAATGGGAAGCAGTCAAATAAATGTCGATCATATCTTCATGGAGTATTTGTTTTTATGATGTGATTAAGCACAGCTTGCTCTTCTTGACCATTCTTCAAATTAGTGGTGCTAATTAGTGCTAATGACAATGTGGCTTTTGGTGATAGCCACACCTGTCTGTACAGAAGCTGAGTGTCTGTCAACACATTTTATTTAACAGATGCTGTTAAGAACACATCCCAGATGGTGAGCTGACTATCCTAGGATACAAAAATGCAATAGTAAGTTTTGTTCCATCTATGTACTCAAAGTTATGTTTCCTTATCTGCTTATTTATTCATACAAAATGTTTAAATGACAGATGTGTGTAAAATGGGTTGGATTTTTTATTGTTTTATACTGAAAAATAATATATTATTTTGAATTAAGAAACAATAATATGCAAAATAAATGTAATTCCCTTGCCATGTTCAGCCATATTCAGTTAGCATTAATCTACAATGATATCCCTATGATCCCATATTCCCTTTCATTCATATTTTAGTTTTCACACGCTTTGATAATATCCTTGTCTACATAGTTTGAAGAACATAAACAGAAAAGATATGGAAACAATAGCCACAACTCTACATTGGGAGACACATGGTAAAATTCAACATTTGCATATCTACGTCACATTCCACCCCCTCCCCAGTTTATTCACCTTTAAAGCTGCTACAGCTCCTTAATATGACCATTTACTACCACCAATGACAGAAAGTGACAGAGAAGCTTCCGGCTACATTCCTTTTATAAAGCTGAGCACACAGGAGGGTGACATTGCTGTGCACGTAACTATAATACCATGTCTTGATGGTTCTTTGCCACTCGCTATGCTCTCAATTGGACAGTAAATGGCTGTGTTGAGGCTATGTGTGCAGGGGAGAGTAGTATGGTCAATAGAGGATTGTTACCACCACCATATCTGGAAAAGTGAGTTATTCAGTTGATATACATCTCTAAAACTCACTATAAGATTCAACCAAATGTTTTAGGAATCACTACTTGTGTCTCCCTTAATTCTATCCCTGGCAGTTATATCTTTCTATCATGCTGAATGTTCTACATACCTCAGCTAGAGTAACACATATCTTCTCTTTGCTTCCTATTTTTAATATATTGATAATTAGTATAAGAATAAAATACAGTAGAGTCTCACTTATCCAAGCCTCACTTATCCAAGCCTCTGGATAATCCAAGCCATTTTTGTCATCAATGTTTTCAATATATCGTGACATTTTGGTGCTAAATTAGTAAATACAGTAATTACAACATTACATTACTGTGTATTGAACTACTTTTGCTGTCAAATTTGTTGTATAACATGATGTTTTGGTGCTTAATTTGTAAAATCATAACCTAATTTGATGTTTAATAGTCTTTTCCTTAATCCCTCCTTATTATCCAAGATATTCACTTATCCAAGCTTCTGCTGGCCCATTTAGCTTGGATAAGTGAGACTCTACTGTAGCAGATTTATAAAAAAATGTGCATAATAAACATGGTTTGCATGGACCATTTCCTGAAGATTAAAAGATTTTAAGGAAAAGATTTATCTGTAAGGCAATTTCATTCTTCAAACCTTTTGGGTAAGGGTAAGGGAATTCCACAGATTAAATAGTATTTTCTAACTATTTAGAAAATTGTTTCCAAGATTCCTCCAATTTTTCATTAAGTGAAAATACTATAGATTCATCATTCATCTATTTCCTAGTCCTCTGAACACAGTGTCTTGATCCTTCAAAACCAGGAAGTTTCCAGACAGCTCGCAAAATGTGTGAGCTCTGGCATTTTTACATGAGGCATCCAAACGGCACCTCAGGTAAAAAGAAATTATTTTATAAAAATATTACAAAAATGTTTCATGGTTCCAATATATCGAAATTAATGAATTTTATAAAAAAGATAAAATAGTGGGGTTTAATCAGGATAGTGGTTTTTGGGATAAATTTTTGCAAGTGAAGGGTAAAAACATAACAATTCTCTACAAAAAATTATTAGAATGGGCAACCGAAAAAGAGGAAATCACAAATTCAATGACACAATGGGCTAAAAACAGGGAGACCAATAAACATAGAAGAATGGGAATCAATTTGGAATAAGAAAATTAGATACACATATGCCTCAGACCTAAAGGAGAACTGGTTAAAATTAATACATAAGTGGTATCTAACACCGAAAAAATTGGGCCTAATGTACAAAAATACTAGCAATAGATGATGGAAGTGTAAGGATCAAGTGGGCTCCTACTTCCACATGTGGTGGAGCTGTAAAAAAATTGAAAAATACTGGAAAATAATACATACAGAATGTAATAAGATTCTCAAATTAAATATGATTTTGAAACCAGAACTTCTCCTGTTAGGGTTGTATGATTATGAAGTTAATATCGAGACAAATAAAGATAAACTTTTTACCTATTTTATAACGGCTGCTAGGATGCTTTTGGCAAAAAATTGGAAATCAGAAGAAACCCCTACTAAAGATCAATGGATAAACAAAATCATAGAAATAAGAGATATGGACAATTTAACCTTTTGGATAAAGGATAATTCCGGCAAGGCCATGAAAAAAACAAACTGGAATAATTTTGAAGATTACAAAAAAAGAAAAAAGAATATGAATGAAGTTAGAAGAAATCAAAATGGAAGAGAAGAACGGAAGTCACCCCCCATTCCCCAGAACATAGGTAATTTTCCCCTGGCTAATAGCCAGTACTCCTACCCTTCCCCCCTCAACCCATATTTACCCTTTCCCCCTTACCCTTCTCCCACTTCCCTCTCTTTTCCTTACCACCCCATTCCCCCTCCCCCCAAATCTTCCCTCACTAACTTTTCCCTTAGCTTTCAGACCCTATTTCACTTTTATGTAATAGCAAAGTTTCAATAAAATTTTTTTAAAAAAAACAACAAAAACAAATTAATTTGGGATGAAACAGGAAAACTGCTCTGTCTCAAATTAATTAGATACCCCATTAGACCTGAGCCTTTCTGAAAGCTCCGGGTCTAATGGGCTATGGGGCCTGTCTGGACTGCCCCTTTGGAAGTTCTGAGACTCCCAAGGGGCAGTCTGCATAGCCCTCTAGTATTTTTTGGGCTGAATCAGCCCAAAATACCTGAGAGGGCTCTAACCCCTCCCCAACCCCGCAAAAAGGGCTTAAAAATAACATAACTTACCCAGCCACCATAAAACTGCTTCTGGTGCTCTCCTGGCATATAGAAATGAAGTGCCAGGAGAAGAGGGGGGGTATTACTCCCACCCCTCCTCTCCTGGGGTGTCTTTTCTACATGCCAGGAGAGCTTCAACAGCAGTGTAATGGCAACTGGGTAAGTTATTTTATTTTTTCATTCTTTTTGAGGTGTGGTTCGGGTGCCTCGGTGTTCTCCAGGAAAGTACAGGGAGGATATCTAGACACTCCCCCCCCCCCCAAGGAAAGTGTGTGCTTTTGGGGCTGGCATAAAGACTATAGTCCACCCTGACCTGGGTTTTTTAAACCCGGGTTGGTGTGGACTTTTCCACCGAGTGGAACTACCCTCAGAGGTAAGTGACCACACTGAATTTTCATATTAAGTAAATGGATTCGTGGTTACACACTAAACTAATATATACCCACAAGTACAACGATATGCACTGGTAAATGGTCAATAAACCGGTATAAAATATAAACTTATATTGAATGAAATACAAGAAGTGCAGAATTTACAATTGTAATGTTAATGCTCTGTACATCAAAATAAATATATAACTGAACAATGCTTGCTCTATACATAAATTTGCTGCTTGTGAAATCAATCAGTTGAACCGAAGAGCATGTAGAACACATGACCAGTTTCGACTTTTAGTCTTCCTTAGGTGAATTTATCTGAGAAAAATATAATGAATTGACAGGAGCCTGTACTTTGTTAACTTTACCAATTACAATTCAAAGTGCTGGCTTTGGCCTAAAAAACCTTAAACGGGTCTGGTCCAACTTACCTCTCAGAACGTATCTCCCCCTACGAGCCGTCCCGCAGATTAAGATCTTCGAGTGAGGCCCTGCTCTCGGTCCCACCACCGTCACAGTTGCGGTTGGTGGGGACGAGATACAGGGCTTTTTCAGTGGTGGCTTCGCGGCTGTGGAACTCCTTCCCAAGGGAGATTAGGGAAGCCTCCTCACTCATGTCCTTTAGGAAGCAGCTGAAGACTTGGATGTGGGACCAAGCTTTTGGCCCATCCTATGATAGGATGGGCCAGTGTGTTAAAGCACTGAGCTGCTGAACTTGCAGACCGAAAGGTCACAGGTTCGAATCCGGGGAGTGGAGTGAGCGCCCGCTGTTAGCTCCAGCTTCTGCCAACCTAGCAGTTTGAAAACATGCAAATGTGAGTAGATCAATAGGTACCGCTCCAGCAGGAAGGTAACGGTGCTTCATGAAGTCATGATGGCCACATGACCTTGGAGATGTTTACGGACAACGCCGGCTCTTCGGCTTAGAAATCAAGATGAGCACCAACCCCCGAGTTGGACACTTTTACCTTTACCTGGGATATGAGGTGATATGAGGTCAGGGGAAACTTTTACCTTTACCTGGGATATGAGGTGATATGACCTGATGGATTTTGTGGATTAATATGAAGTCGAACACGGACTGGCTTTGACTTTGGCTCAATTCTACTGCCCCTGTTGTAATTGTCCCATGGTTTTTATTGTTTTAATTTGATTTGGATACCAGCTTTTAATTGTGTTTTATGTTTGGTTTTACTACATTTGTATTATATGTGGCATGTAATTCTGCCATTGTGTAAAACCGCTCTGGGTCCCCCTGGAGGAGAAGAGCGGTATATAAATTGAATACATAAATAAATACTATAAATTTCAACTATACTGTGAGTACCATCAGGGCCATCTGGTGGTTGTAGGAATATATATCATTATATGTGTTGTCGAAGGCTTTCATGGCCGGGATCACAGGGTTGTTGTATGTCTTTCGGGCTGTGTGGCCATGTTCCAGAAGTATTCTCTCCTGACGTTTCGCCCACATCTATGGCAGGCATCCTCAGAGGTTGTGAGGTATGGATAAACTAAGTAAGGAAAGGAAAGAATATATATCTGTGGAGAGTCCAGGGTGTGGCAAGAGTCCTTTGTCACTGGGAGCCAGAATTAATGTTTCAGTTAATCACCCTAATTAGCATTTCAGTTAATCACCCTAATATATCATTATATTCCGTAACTCCTTATAACTTTAAATGGATACATACAGTTTAACTTGTACTTGAAATCATCCCACCTGATATATTTTCCCATTCTATTATGGGTGATCTCAAAGAACACTCTATAATTACAATAAGAACCAACAGAGAGTCAGCAGAGTATCACAGAAATACATAAATTCATAAACATTGTGAGTAGACCTTAGAGACCGCATCTCCCTCTATGAACCCACACGTTCTCTTCGCTCGTTGGGGGAGGCCTTTCTCTCGCTCCCACCACCCTCACAGTCACGGTTGGTGGGGACGAGAGAGAGGGCCTTCTCCGTCGTGGCCCCCCGGCTTTGGAACTCTCTACCTAGAGAGATCAGGCAGGCCCCTACCCTCCTCTCCTTCCGGAAGAGCTTAAAAACCTGGCTGTTTCAAAAGGCCTTCGAGGTTTAGTTGTTGCTGGATTGATCTATCTGTCCATTCCATAATAGTCCCATTGTTGTTGTCTTGCCATTTTATACCGCACTTTATTGTCCAACTGTGAAATTTCCTTTTCCTATTTCGTATCACTCTGCATTTCGCCTGGGATCTACGAATTAGTCTCCTGTTTTTAACACTGTATCCTGCTTGTTGATTTTAATGATTGTTTTTATTGATGTTGATGTTTTTTACTGGGATGATTGTTTTATTGCTTTGTTACTGTTTTGTTTGTTTTATCGGGCCTGGCCCCATGTAAGCCGCCCCGAGTCCCTTCGGGGAGATGGGGCGGGGTATAAAAATAAAGTTATTATTATTATTATTAGATATGTATCTAAACTTTTATTAAGGAGCCCCGGTGGCGAAGTGCGTTAAAGCAGGTTCAAGCCCCGGGAGCGGCGTGAGCGGTCGCTGTTAGCTCCAGCTCCTGCCAACCTAGCAGTTCGAAAACATGCCAATGTGAGTAGATCAATAGGTACAGCTCTGGTGGGAAGGTAACGGCACTCCACGCAGTCATGCCGGCCACATGACCTTGGAGGTGTCTACGGACAACGCCAGCTCTTCGGCTTAGAAATGGAGATGAGCACCCCCAGAGTCAGACATGACTGGACTTAACGTCAGGGGAAAACCTTTATCTTTTGAAATTGAAATTGAAAATGAAATCTTAAAACTTTTGATTTTGTTATATCCACTGTTTGTTCCTTTTTTTCAGTACCCACTACTGAAAAAAGATGTAAGAATACAAACTTGAAAAAGGAATGTAAAGGACGTTTCATGTGAATGTACAATTGTGAGTACTTATATTTATAACTGTATTTGTGTGGATATGTTACATGCTCCTGTTAATTCATTATAATTTTCTCAGATAAATTCACCTGAGGAAGACTAAGAATTGAAACCATTCACACACTGAATTTTCCCCAGAACACCTCTGGGAGTTGCCTCTACTAGCACATTTATGACTGCTAAACTCTGGTTCTACCTGAAATCAGGGAAAGCACTCCCAAAATATTTAAAGAATGATGCAGCCATACTTTACCATCACCATGATTGCTCTGCCAAAACTTTGTGGCAGATGAGAGATTTCAGTCAAAACAGACTGATGGGCACAAAAACCACAGCTGAATAGAAGCAGAAGGCCACAGGTGGCTTGTATGCTGCTATAACCCCTGCCTTAAATCATATGTTGTCAGACCTCGCAAATCTAAATTTAATGATAAAATAAAATGATTTCTTCAAGAGGTTCTGCTATTATGCAAATTATTCCATTATAAT
The DNA here is from genome assembly GCF_035594765.1 of Anolis carolinensis. Classification (NCBI taxonomy): domain Eukaryota; kingdom Metazoa; phylum Chordata; class Lepidosauria; order Squamata; family Anolidae; genus Anolis; species Anolis carolinensis. The sequence goes on from NC_085841.1 coordinate 132,695,455, forward strand.
AAAAGTATGCATATGATCTCCATAGACCACTGCTTCTAATGATAGCTGCTCTAGTTACTCCTACAGATGCAAGGCAGTTCATAGAGAAAGAGGTCAAAGGTTGTGCTGCTCATTCCAAAATCTTTTAAGTAGTGTTCTTAATCTGGCTGTTCAAAACTAGTATCTTCCTCAGCATCTAGTGTAATGGCAATTTATCCATAAGTTGGAGATACCCAAGATCTTAAGTCCAGGCCACCAGAGCCTCCAACTGAGCTGAAAAACAAGGTTTCCAATTCAATGATTAAAGCCTTGGGCAGTCTTTGTGCCCCCAACTTAACCTCAAACCTCAATGTTTTAGGCAGTGGAGAGAAATGATCAAAGGTGTCTGAAAGAGTTATTGTGAACTTACTTTTGAAAATTCCACTTCATTATGCATCAGGAAGAGCTACCTTCCATCCTGACAAAAAGGATTTCAATACTAGCCACGTACACAATACTTGCTTACCGGTGGTGTGCTGAAAATGTAGAATGACGAACCCTTCAGTGCCAGGAACTTGCATTTATAGAGCTGCGGAGAATCTGCTCCCTGGAGCCTTTCATTCACCCACCCCATATGGATCACCTGCAGAGTAAAAGCTTTGAAACTCAGTCTACCAGCAATTACATATAAACATATACATAATTCCTCTGGAGTGCCATATTTTTTTTTGTATTTACACATTAACATATTGAAGGCTTTAATGAGTAAATCCTCTATGTGTGTGTGTGAATTATAAAACATTGTTTCTCAACCATAGCTCTTCTTTGTGTATGTAAAATGAATTACACTATAAAAATTGTGCAATGTGTAACAGAACTGTAACACAGTAGCTATGGGAAATTAAATCAAGCTAGTCCACTTTTCATACTGACTAACTGGCAGTTGAATTTTTCAACACTGAGTATGGAACAGAGTATTCTTCTCTCTGGAAATGAAAGGGGACCAAGGACAAGCTATGCAGTGCCCAGTTTTTTTCCTTAATATCCTACTACCAGTTCCCAGCATGTGCCACCTGGTGCAATGGCCCCAGTTTGCCTAATGGAAGTTCCAGCTTTGTTGCAATGGGAAATGATGACAATTATCTAGAATCTTATGAACATATGGGATTCTGATTTCTGAGCATATCAGATAACTTGGAGCTTTTTCTCTTACTATGGTTGATGATGGTACAGCAAAACTTGTGTGTGCTTCATTGTATTGCACTGCCAGGTGAGTGCTGTCATTTGATCTGAAGTGAAATTGATCCTAGCTGAAGATGATTTCCCCCCCTCTATGATGAATGGTGGCAATATGCTTATCTGAACAATCCAGACATCATCGTCAAAGAATGGATGGATTTAGGAGTATAGAAATCATGTGTTAACCATTCAAAACTCATTGTATGATGTCTATCACAAAGGGCACAAGAGGGGGAATGTTATCTGTACAGCTCCTAACAACATGTGTAAGGGTTGTTGTGTGTTTCCAGGCTGTATGGCCATGTTCCAGATGTATTCTCTCCTGACGTTTCGCCCACATCTATGGCAGGCATCCTCAGAGGTTGTGAGGTATAACCTCTGAGGATGCCTGCCATAAATGTGGGTGAAACGTCAGGAGAGAATACTTCTGGAACATGGCCATACAGCCTGGAAAACACACAACAACCCTGCTATTCCAGCCACAAAAGCCTTCGACAACACATGTGTAAGCCGAGCTGCTTAGCATAAAATAAGCATTAGTAATATCAAACTTCTAAAGAGAGGACACAGATAATTTTTTATTGGCACCACATTGTAGGTATGCAAATCATAGTAATGTTCCTCACAATTGTTTGATGATACCCTGAGATTTGTCATGAGTGTATGTAATATGGACGCTGAAGATTTATCAGAGCTAGACTTTCTCAGAAAAAGTAGCCCCAATATAATAGATAGGCATGTTAGTATGATTAAAAAAGACAGGTTGCTTACCTGTAACCATGTTTCTTTGGGTGATTCTCTGTGAATCCACACTGGTGGAGTATACTAGGCCTGCGCAGGCTCTAACAGAAACCTTCCAAGCTCTACATTTTCAATTTTGGCAAAGTAACCCCGCCCATTCCTCCCTAGTACATATAAGGCGCTCTGGCTCCGCACTCCCCAGTTCCTGAGCCGCAGTAGCCAGTAGAAAGGGGGAGGTTTGATGTTGAGGGGAGGATGGGCGGGTTAGTGTGGATTCACAGAGAATCACTCAAAGAAACATGGTTACAGGTAAGCAACCTGTCTTTCTTCTTCGAGTTCTCTATGAATGCACACTGGTGGAGACTAGCTAGCTGAGGTTACGGAAGGCCGGGCAAGCATCAAACTTACACCAGTGAGCAAGCCAAGCAATTTGTTTCAATTGTATATATTAACAAGAAGGGAGCCAAGTAAGCCTTATGAGAGCGCTGGTTTATCAGCAAAGGAATGTTTCGTATGATGAGACACTCATAGCTGGAGGTGGCCACCTAACAAATTAGGTCGTTCACAGCCATGTAGATGACACCAGGTCATTGACTGTTATATAGAGCTGTCCAGCAACTTATTGCTGGGAAGTTTCAGTAGTGATCGGAGGTCCATAGGTGCCATTGGCATTCAGCACCTCAACAACCCTTTGGTAGTAGGACGAGCCACTAGACATATATATGTCAGAGAGAGGAAAAGCACCATCCAGGTTGAAAGGCCAGATCACTCAAATATAATAAAAGAAGGTGCTTCAGGGGAAAACTGGAGCCCAGCACCAACTGATGAAGAGCGACATGCGGTTGGGATGACGTCTTGAGTCTATAATTTGTGAAGAGAAGGTCATGAAGGTGGTCCAAATGGATGCTCTGCCTCTGGAGGCCAGCGAAGCATTCTAGAGGGTGGCCATGAGGGCTGTGAGGTCCCTGGTCAAGCGAGATCTGACTGATGGAGGTGGGGAACGGCATGGTGATGGCAGAGGTCGGGTGCAAGGTGATATCTCGGGACCAGGGAAAACTTAAGACAAAGAAAAAACATGCATGCTGACACCCTTGCTGGTACTAGCCCATGGGCATAACAGTTTAGGGCTGGTAATTATTTTAATATTTAATATGGCGGGAACCGCCTGTCAATGAATCAAATGCCCTTTGGTATAAGGGGTCTATTGGACATATTTTGGACTCGTCCGACCAGGAGAAGACGCTGATCATGCATGGGTTGGTCATCAGCGTTGGTATGTCCCTCAGCGGGCAGCCCTGGGATTGGAGTCAGGCGTGCCCGCGAGTGGAGGTAGCGGCTGTGGAACAGTCTGGTAAATGATTTTTAAGTCTCACCAGTCAGTGCCAGAGTTAGGACCCCATGATAGGATGCATTAGGAAGGCTTTGGATCTCTAAGCGGATCAGGGTAAGGAGCACTTGAATCCAAAGGAGGGTTTAAGCCTCCCATGTATGACCCATGGTGGGTAAAACGTGAGGAGGCATGCCGGAAAGGTGACCGTCTGTCTACAGTGTCAGACGTTAAGCTGTTCTTGTCAAGTGGAGATGTAAGAAACTTTAAATCGGTGCAGTGATGGGTGACACTCATGAGAATGGAGTTGGGATTCGTATTCCATGCTCTGAAGCCACGCTAATAGTGATCTTTATCTCTCTCTCTTTCTCTCTGCCATTCCTATGGCTCTTCTTCGGGCTGATGCCTCAGTGGTACCCTCTATGGCTGCTATATGGGTCCTCCTCCTTCGTCTCTTGAACTCCCCTGGATCCCCTCACTTCCCTAGGGCGATCTAATCTCTGATACCTACCCTTCAGAATCCATGGCCCTTCCGCAGGCATCTCAGAGTCTTAGGGAGGTTGCTGACATTGATGCTGAAGAGTTCCCTTTTCTTGGCGTAGGGAAGCATGATGAGTGAGGGTAACTGGTGCATCGCTGGAGCCTCCAGATAGCGAAAAGCATTTGTATATAGAAGTCTATGCAGTTGATCAAACAATGCAGGGTGCATGAAGACCTGGCCGAGTGGGGATTCAAACCTGGGCCAGTCAAATTGTAACATGACACTCCATCCAGTATAGCAGACTGTCCCGTGCTGGACGCTAGAGCCTATGGTAGATACCGTGGTGTTTTCATCCTATGGAGCCAACTCAGGTTTGGCAGTGAGGGTGGCAAGGAAAAACTTGCTCTGTCGCAAGAGGAACAATTGCCAGGGATGGAGTTGTGGCGATGAACACTTGCTGGAGACGGTGTTGTGGCACTAAATTAACAGCCTAGTTTGATCCTTTTCAGGCTGTTTGTCAGGTGCAGTTCAGGGCAGATCCACAAATCGAGTTTGACTGAGGACGTTTAAGTGGCCTTCTAGAGGCAGTATCCCTTTCAGTGAGGGAGGCCCAGATTGTACTCCTCTCAAAGGAGCACAGAAAGAAGGGGCAAGGGCTTTGGATTATAATCCATGGCCCTTCCGCAGGCATCTCAGAGTCTTAGGGAGGTTGCTGACATTGGGCCGTCTCTCCGTTGACAAGGAGGAGACCATTGCCTTGGAGTCGCTCACCTGGGCGCCCGGTTCGACAAATGCCATCCTGGTTGAAACCGAGGAACATTGAGGCCAGTATGGGTTTCGTTTCTTGTTCCCCAGGGAAAGTGTTCCTTGGCGGGAAAACAAGATCCTATATAGGTGTTTACCCGCAAGGAAATCCTTGCGGAGTCAATTCGTCAGCTTCGGGAGTGAGATCGTGTGTGGACTACGCTACTCCAGTTCCCTGATCCCCGGGCCTTGCCACGGACCTTGTTCTAGTTCCAAGCCTGCCTTGTCCCCGGATCTTGCCACGGACCTCATTCTTGCTTCTTGCCTCTTGTTGCCACGTATCAAGCCTTGTTTGCCAAGAATCTAGTTTGCTTCCAGCCTTGTTGTCAAGCTCCATTGGACTAAAGGACCCTGTCATTTCCCCACACTTTGCTTGGCAAAGTGTGTGTTTCGGTTATTGGATTATAACTTTGGACTCTAATATCACATATTGGACATTGTTTTCCTGGACTATATTTGACCTTTCCTGAAAGGTCTACTTCTGAACTATATTCTTCACTTGTTTTTATTGACTTTATATATTCCTTTAATAAAGATATTAGATAGATTCTGGCCTCTGCGCATGGTTATTGGTGCTCTGCAGCCTGGGTCTTGACAGATGCACTGTTAGTCTCATTATAGTCTTCCTATGACATTTTATGCTGCTTTCTTTCTTTAAAGAGCTATGGCTGAAATCCATCGGATTTCATTCTTATTGGAATGTTTGCAATACAGATCTCACTACATGAGTTTCCATTATATACTTGAGGGTCAAAAAGTTGAAAGTACTATAGTTCACAGCCCTGTGTGCACATAATCCTTATCTATACAAGGGGTGGATCTGATTCCTGACCATTTTTTATCACAGCTATGATCCATGTTCCATCAGACATTGATTAGAAGATAACTCCAATGTATACAAGTGGGTTTTTGGAAAGTGCAAGAGGTTGCAGTGGAAAAACCTGGTAACATCCTCTTCTATTGTTAATGTCTAAGTAGACCCTTATAGGATCACATAGTACTTCTCCACAATGACACAAAGCAGCGTATTCAATTAATATTGTTTTGGTGACATCCTTTATATATGAATTGTAGCCTCCATTTTTTTTTAAAAAAAGGTAGAAAATGTAACAATAATGTGAAGATTGAAAAATGGGCATCACTTTAATGCATAATTTATTTTGTAAGCTGTAAGTATTATTGCAATAAATGTTTCTTTTTTATTTTAAGGGCCTTTGGAGGGTGGTTTGATGGACTCATGCCAGTGCGGAAGTTACTGTGCTGGTTTGGGGACACCAACCGGGAAAGCCCAGTTGTTTTGGGCAGAGTGTGGGGAAGTAAACCCGCTTCAGAGCCCTGTCTGGAAGTGCTCTAAGTTAGAGAAACAATCAATTTCTTGTCATGAAAAAAATACAGTCCCAAGTTGGATTGCTTAGAAGATTGCTAGAATGGAAACAAAGGGCCTAAGCTTGTTGTGATTTCAATTAGGGCTAATCCAAATGAATCAATGAAATATTGCACACACATCACTGTTTTTGCATAGACTTTAGCAACATTCTTAGATGCAGTTGTTGTTGTGTTACTTCAAGTTCTTCCCAAATTATGAAGATCCTAAGATGAAACTACCACAATATTTTTTACAAAGGGTTTCCTTTTGCTTTCCTTTGATACTGGGAGAGTATGACGTGACCATGATCACCCAGTGGATTTCTATGGCCAAGTGGTGATGATGATCTATTGGGACCAAACTGGTTTTGGCCCAGTTGAACCATTAAAACTCTGCCCAGCTACCACTGGGGCTCGGAGATGGAGCACCTAAACATTTCCGTAGCATTTCTGTTCTAGCCTGGCTCTAGAATATTTGGTAAGTAAAGATGATCCCTCAGTATGAGTTACTTCAATAGTAGTCATGCAAAGAATTTGTGCCCCAAATATAGGCAACCTTTTCTTGCCCTGTTTTACAATGTTTGACTATTAAATACTATAGCAATGAAGACTAAATCTATATCTGATCAATAATCCTTATTAAACTGATGAAAACACTTAATTGCTTTTAATATAACTCAATAACAGAATTGTGTGCACTTTTGTTATGAATGGATTGCATCATCTAATTTAATGTTTTGTTTAAAAAAGGAATATCCAGCACTTCAATGTTGTGTGTGTTTTTAGAAATTGAGTCACAAATCTAGCTGCCTCGTAAAATGACATATTTACTTTCAGTGTTATGTATATTTTGCTAAAGTACACAGGGCAGAATACAAAAGAGTTAATATTTGGAGAGTTAAATTGGTAAACATTCCATAAGTTCCAACAAGAAAATAGACTCATCTTTGCTGTCGAGCCAACATACCATTTTCATTCTCAGACAAAAATAAAAATTTAGTCACATAGGGAAACAATGAAGACATTGAATTTGAAGTAGAGAGGAAGATAAGAAACCACATTCATGGGAGTGAAAAGGAATTTGTCTCGTGTTGAATATATATTGCTAAAAATTATAGAGAGAATTTTGATTTAAAGACAGGCAATGTACACGTACAAGGAAAGAACGTTGGGTGTAACTTCATACATGTATAGGGAGAACAGAGAAACTGCATTATACTGATTTAGATTGTTGATCCCTTTGATATAAGTGAAGCGCAAGCCCCTTTCACACTACACAGTTATAGGGCTATGACTCCAATTTAACTCTCATGAATTTGTAGTATTTTGAATTCTCAGCCAGATCATTGCCTCACCAAACGATAAACCCTAGGACTCCACAGGAGACATTTCAAGTGTCGTAATTGTGCAGTGTGAAAGGAAATTTCAACAGCTTCTGGCAATTACATTCATGATGAATTAAAATAGGAATTTCAACCATAGGAAATAGTTTCAAAGGGACGAAGATACAGAAGTTCCCCGCTTAGGTGCTGAAACTATGAATTGGTGCTAAAAGTATGAATCTCTCTTGCATCCTATATTTCAATAGACTGCTGACAGGATCCATCATTTGTATCATCTAACTGTAAATATATGTCAATTATAAAATTAAAATAAATATGATGGAAATGTTTATTCTTTCAGATCAATTTATGGAAGCATAGTTGACTAATTTTCTTGTGAGCCACAAACAATTTTCATAATAAGACATTGCTTTATTTAGAAAAATCATTTTATCAGACATTTCAAATTCACATTAAATTGGAGTCATTTATTCCTTTTGCTTACTGTTTTCATCGTTTATTTGGGAAACCTACCAAAACTCTGCCTCATATTTGCTCGATTAGAAATTAATGTTTTTGCTGACTAATCAAATGATATTTAAATGGTCCATTGAAGGATTTAGATTTTAATGTATACTGTGTGTTCATCTTCCACTCTCCTGACATGAGTTTTCCTTGTGGGAAGCACAAGTTGAATTTCCAAGTGCAGTAGAGTCCCACTTATCCAACATTCACTTATCCAACATTCTGGATTATCCAACACAGTCTACCTCCCACCCAGGTCCACTACTGTTTCTCTAGGCAGCAAGGACTGAACTTTTTACGCATTTAATTTCCGACAATGTTGTTACTGTAAGTTCATTTTATGTAATTCTATCTTTATTTGTAGTCAATTTGTTAGTAGCCAATGTTTTGTAGTCAATGTTTTCAATACATTGCGATATTTTGGTGCTAAATTCATGAATACAGTAATTACTACATAACATTACCGTGTATTGAACTGCTTTTTCTGTCTATTTGTTGTAAAACATGTTTTGGTTCTTAATTTGAAAAAAAAAACATAACATAATTTGACATTTAATGGGCATTTCCTTAATCCCTCCTTATTATCCAACATTTTCGCTTATCCAATTTTTTGCCGACCCGTTTGTGTTGGATAAGTGAGACTCAACTATAGTCAAAAACAATTGAAAAGTCATATTCAGCTGTGGACATTGGTGTGTGTGTATTTGTTTGAGACTGTGTCTGGTGAACATCATACCTGGTCTGAAGAAGAACAGCATTTATTTGCCATCTTCATCTACAAAAAAAGAACATAAATAGTTGCAAGTATATTGCAATTCAGATTGTGCAAACAGGCATTCATGAATTTCAAAGATAGCTACTAATCTATCCTATTTATAACAATTATACATAACAATTACATTTTGAATATTATTTTCTATAAATAACATTACCAATAATCGAAAAAAGCATAGGGTACTGGATTAAATGGTCAGAATCCCAGAATGATTAAATATTTTAAATACATTCATCTACTATTTTCTATGATTTTCAATTCAGCAAAGCAAATGAAAGAAATTTGAAATGTTTTACTCATTTTGAATTTTTCTTCTTGTTGTATTATAAATCACAGATTAGAAATGTGTCTTTTTTGAGTACAGTTTCCAGAACCATCCGGCTGACAGATTCTTAGAATTATGATTCAAAAAGCAACTTTCCCAAGATGTGACCTAAAACACTGCCCCACTGTAGAAATATACAGCATGACCACATATATAAAAAAAAATCAGTGGCTATATTTTTATGCCATACTGTTTAGTTCCCAGAATAAAATCTAACAAAGCAATGGAAATGTACTATTTAAAACATTTAATCAAAATTGTATTTTTATTATTTAAAAAAAGCAATGCAGAACATTAAATGCACTTTCTTGATGACACATAAAACATCACCATTGGCAGGATTCTATCTTGAAAGGGATGAGAACGGCTTTATATGAATCATTCTAGACTACACAATTAATCTGAACAACTTCCAAAAATTGGAGTTGTGGGCTGTAAAAACAACTCTAGAAAGTTACTTATGATTGCCAGACCACACTTTGTTCACCCCTGGTCTAGATATTCGGATTAGGTTCTTCTAGATGTCTTGGATAGTTTCCAGTTCTACCTAAAACAATCTCTAGTATTGTTGGGATGAAAACATCATACATCAAAATAATGGTTAATTCCAAAGTTTTGCAATTATGGAATCCAGCCGTTACCCAGAACTGTTTCATCTCCAGGCAAAATTGGGAGATAGGAAGCAAAGACACAAAGTAACTAGACACTGTTTTAAGTTTAGCAAAACCGGAGATGATTTTATATAGTGCAATGAGTATGAAAATAACAAATCACTCACTGGGTTTTAAAAACAAATTGGCTGAATTTCTGATTGCATATTTTGTAGTGTGCTAACACCTGAGCAAGTATGTCATATTTGTGTTTAGGTCTGGAAGTCTTTATTTATTTATTTATTTATTTGTGTGCATTCATGTGCATGTATGTCTGTATGTATGTGGCGAAGATACAATAATGTCTCATTAATATAAACTGTGGTAGATATTAAACGTGTGCAATAAAAAAACCCCAGTATTTCAAGAAAGGGCACAAGATTTGATTAGGGCCCCTTCCACACAGCTGTATAAAATCGACACTGAACTAGATTATATGGCAGTGTGGACTCAGATAACCCAGTTCATCATCATCAACAACATCATCATCATCATCATCATCTGCCTTGATATTCTGGGTTATATGGCTGCATGGAAGGGCCCCTAGTGACATATGGAACTATATAGATAGTCTAGAATATCGGTGTATTGAAACACTTGTTAAAATATGTGGTTGTCTTGAGTACACTGGAAGTTAATATAATGGCTAAAAGACTAGGGATCGTATCACATTAAGTAAAGGATTCGAATCCGTTGGGGCCCAGTGGGGGGTTTGGGAAACCTGTTGACCCACACCCCGCAATGCCTGGCTTCCACCTTACCCCATCTCATGGGGGGAAGAATCCGCCACCCAGTTTCCCCACATTGTTGCCAATGCAACACAGGAAGCTTCCTGCCAGAAGTAGATGTACATCGTGGCATGGGAACTGGCATGATCTGTGGCAAAAGTGAAGAGGAACCAGCATATGATGGGCAATTTGGCCTGTCTGATGAGGTCATAAGGCACAAAATAAAGATTTTTTTCAAACAATGACTTCATTAAATGAACTCTTATCTTAGGATAATGACCTATTATTCTAAGGATGGGGAGATATTGTTAAAAGGATGAGTGATATGTTTTGAACACTCTAGAGTACTATACTGAAATACTAGAAGCAGATACTTGAATCATCTAGAGCTATAGGGAGAGTGTAAATGTGTTTAAAACAACTATTTCACTCTCTTTGTCCTCCCTCATGCTTATATGCGCTCAGCTGTCCTTGTACTTACATATTTTCATTCTTAAGTTGAAGGAAGTAGATAGAAAATATTGGTCTTCGCAAGCTTGGAGATAGGAACTCCTTTATGAATAGCAAACTAAAGGAATGCTGCTTTAGTGTATAATTGTTGAGCAATTTCTCTTGTGGAAAAATGTTTTCATTAAGATATCTTCTGGGGTTCAGTTTGATACAGGTTATTCAAACTATTTACCCTCCTATTGATTCTTCTTACAATCCATACTTTTCCAGTGTTACTACTGTGACTGCTCCCATTCCATTTTCTATTGTAGACTTTTTAAAAACACTAAGATGATAAAGGTTTTGTTACCAAGAATCATTACTAAGGTATCATATTCTCAGTGGTCCAATGGATATAAGTTAAGCTAATATTCAGCATACCAAGTCATCTTGTCTGTCTCCTGAGGAATCTGTATAACAACCAAGTAGCAACAGTAAGAACAGACCACAGAACAACAGATTGGTTCAAGATTAGGAAAGGAATATGGCAGGGCTATATACTCTCACTCTACCAATTCAACTTGTATGCAGAACACATCATGCAATGTGCGGGGCTTGATGAATCCAAGGCTGAAGTTAAAATTGCTGGAAGAAATATTAACAACCTTAGATATGCAGATGATACCACACTGATGGCTGAAACTGAGGCAGAGCTGAGGAGCCTTATAACCAAGGTGAAAGAAGAAAGTCAAAAATTGGGTGGCAGTTCAACATTAAAAAAAAAAAATCATGATTATGGCAACCAGACTGGTGATAACTGGAAAATAGAGGGAGAAAATGTGGAGGCAGTGACAGATTTTGTATTTCTAGGCACAAACATTATCGCACACAGGAAATCAGAAGATGCTTACTTCTTGGGAGGAGAGCAATGGCCAACCTCGATAAAATAGTGAAGAGTCCGCGTAGTTAAAGCAATGGTATTCCCTGCAGTAACCTATGGAAGCGAGAGCCGAACCATAAGGAAGGCTGAGTGAAGGAAGATAGACGCTTTTGTATTGTGGTGTTGGAGGAAAATTCTGAGAATGCCTTGGACCGCAAGAAGATCAAACCAGTCCATACTCCAGGAAACAATGCCTGGCTGCTCATTGGAGGGAAGGATATTAGAGGCAAAGATGAAATACTTTGGCCACACAATGAGAAGACAAGAAAGCTTGGAGAAGATAATGATGCTGGGAAAAAAGGAAGGAAAAAGGAAGAGGGGCCGACTGTCAAGACCCAGGCTGCAGAGCACCAATAACCATACACAGAGGCCAGAATCTATCTAATATCTTTATTGAAGGAATATATAAAGTTAATAAAAACAAGTGTAGAAAATAGTCCAGAATTAGACCTTTCAGGAAAGGTCAGAATTAGTCCAAAAAAGCAATGTCCAATAAGAAATATTAAGGTCCAAAGTTGTAATCCAATAACCGAAACACTCACTTTGCCAAGCAAAGTGAGGGGAGATGACAAGGTCCTTTAGTCCATGAAACTTGAGCGAGGCTAGGAAATAACTTGATACTTGAAACAAGGCTTGAACGTGGAACAAGGTAACTAAGAACAAGAACAAGGTCCGTGGAATAACTTGATAAAATCCGTGGAACAAGGCAAGGATTGATCCTGGGAAACAAGGCAAAGTCCGTAGATAAACAAAGGCTGGGAAGCAAGGCGAAGGCTGGATAGCAAGGCAAGGCTTGAGCAGGAGCGAGGCTTGAATCGGAGCGCGCTGTCCAGACACAACTCGCTCCGTAGGCTGACGAATTGACTCCGCGAAGTTACTACGCGGGTAAAACACCTAAATAGAGTCTAACTTTCCCGCCGAAGCAGTTCTCTGGGAATCAGAACCGAAAGCTAAACTCTGAGACCAGATGTGAGACTCCCCAAAGATTCTCACGAGAAGCAGTCTTAATTGGCCACATTCTTAGCTGCAATCCTCGCACTCCTGCGCGAAGCTGATTCCAAACTTCTCTGTTGTTTACAAAACTCCCGGCGCAAGAACACGGGAGAAGTAGGCTCTGGGCTTGTTTGACATACTTCTGGGAGACAACTTTCTTGCAGGTGCAAGGTTCCCAGATCTGCCTGGGAAAGATCTGGCTGAGAAGAATCCAGTTCAGACTGGGAAGGTAAAAAACCCAAGTTTTCATCTTCATCAGGAATTACAATGTCCTGAGCAGGACTACAAGGCCCATGGGTCATCACACTATCCCCCTCCTCAAGGCCCCTCCCAAACTGGGGCCCTCTCCCCGAGGCGCGAGGTCGCGGTTTGGTGGGATAGGTCTGATGAAAGCGACGGGTTAGATCCGGAGCATGGACTGTGGAGGCGTCTTCCCAAGAGCGTTCCTCAGGGCCAAAACCCACCCAGTCAATGAGATATTGTAGGCGGCGGCGGTGAAAGCGAGAATCCAAAATGTCCTCAACCTCGAACTCCTCCTCCCCATTCATCAAAACAGGAGGGGGGGCCGGTTGGTCTGTATCAGGTCGCACACCATCCGCCGGAAGGAGCAGGGAACGGTGAAACACTGGGTGAATGCGCATTGAACGCGGAAGTTGGAGTTTGAAAGTCACGGGGTTAAGTTGCGCCACCACTGGATAGGGGCCAATGAAACGGGCATCTAACTTCCGGCAAGGGCGGTGGGAGGGCAGGAAGCGAGTGGACAGAAAAACCCGATCTCCTACCTTGATTTCGGGGCCCGGCTGGCGATGTTTGTCAGCGTGGCGTTTATAGTCCTCCTTGGCTTGGTCCAGTTGCTGGAGCAAAAGTTGTTGCACCGCTGTGAGTTCCTGCAGCCAATCCTCTGCTGCGGGAACTTCTGAAGTTTCAATGACAGGGGGGAAGAAACGTGGATGGAAGCCGTAGTTTGCAAAGAACGGCGTTTCTTTTGTAGAAGCTTGAACTCCATTGTTGTAGGCAAACTCAGACAGTGGTAACAGAGAAGCCCAATTGTCCTGTTGGTAGTTTACATAACAGCGAAGATACTGCTCCAAAGTGGCATTGGTGCGCTCCGTTTGCCCATCTGTTTGGGGATGATGAGCTGAAGATAAGCGAGAGTCTATGCCCAATAGTTTTTGTAGTGCCTTCCAAAAACGAGAGGTGAATTGAGATCCACGGTCTGTGACTAAACTCTTGGGCAATCCATGTAGTCTGAAAACATGTTGAAGAAATAGATCCGCAGTTTCTTTGGCCGTGGGGAGGCCTTCACAGGGAATGAAATGGGCTAACTTGGTGAAGAGGTCCACCACCACCAAGATCGTGGTGAATCCACAGGAAGGTGGTAGGTCAGTGATGAAATCCGCGGAAATTATTTCCCATGGGCGAGATGGGGTAGGAAGGGGGTGTAAAAGCCCTGAGGGCTTCTCCCTTCGTATCTTGGAGCGCTGGCATACTGGGCAGGTGTTGACATATTTTTCCACATCCTTGCGGATCTTGGGCCACCAAAAATCCCTTAGGATCAAATGCATAGTTTTAAATAGTCCGAAGTGTCCTGCTGGTTTGCAGTCATGACACAGACGAAGCGCTTTTTCCCTGTCCGGTCCGGGTGGGATATAAACATGATTTCTATAGCAGAGCAGCCCATCTTTAAGCGAAAAGGGAAAGTGCAGACCTTGGCGAAGTTGGTCCTGCGCCCAGGCATCTGCTTGCTGACTAGCCCTGATTTCTTGAGCACAGATGGGTCCTGGAGTAGGGGAAGTTGAACCAATGGGAATGGATTTGGTGTTCCCCACCGTGAGCGTGGCAAAGTTCTCGGGTTGTAGCAGTTGGGATTCAAAGGTCTCCTTGCGTCCTGCAGCGTATTCCGGTTTACGTGACAGGGCGTCTGCTTGCTTGGTTTGGGCTGGGGTCACATAATGGATCTGGAAGTTGAAACGTTCAAAGAATAAAGCCCAACGTTGCTGCCTCTGATTTAGTTTGCGGGCAGTTCTTAGATGTTCTAGATTACGATGATCAGTGTGGACTTCGATGGGAAATTTGGCCCCTTCTAGCCAATGTCTCCAAGTTTCAAAGGCTGCCTTTATGGCCAGTAGTTCTTTTTCCCAAATGGTGTAATTCCTCTCTGGTGTGGTTAGTTGACGAGAATAAAAGGCACAGGGATGGAGGTGATCTCCCACCGGTTGTAAGAGTACAGCCCCAATTGCCACATCAGAGGCGTCCGCTTGCACCACAAAAGGGGTTCCAGGATTTGGGTGCTGTAGAATTGGCTGGGAGGTGAATAGTTTCTTTAGTTGCTGGAACCCTTTCTCTGCTTGATCAGTCCAGCGGAAAGGCTGCTTTCCACGGATGCGGCTAGTGATGGGGTCGGACCAGCGGGCAAAATCTGGAATGAACTTGCGGTAATAGTTCGCGAACCCCAAGAAACGCTGCACCTCTTTCTTGTTAGTTGGCGCCCGCCATTCCAATACTGCTGAAACCTTGGCTGGATCCATGGAAAGCCCTAGAGGCGAGATGCGGTAACCAAGGAAATCTACCTCTTGTAGATCAAAGGCGCATTTTTCCAGCTTGGCATAAAGTCCATGATCCCGCAATCGTTGTAACACCATTTTGACGTGGTTCTCATGTTCTGATTGTGATCTAGAAAACACCAAAAAATCGTCCAGGTAGATTATCAAGAACCTGTCTAGATAGTCCTGAAAAATGTCATTGACAAAATGCTGGAACGTTGCGGGGGCTCCGCATAAACCGAAATTCATAACTCGGGACTCGAATAATCCGAATTTGGTCTGGAAGGCGGTCTTCCACTCGTCCCCTTCCCTGATGCGAACTAAGTTGTAAGCCCCCCGAAGATCCAGCTTGGTGTAAACCTTGGCTCCTCGAAGCCGATCCAGTAGATCCGAGATTAAGGGCAGGGGATAGCTGTTCCGCTTGGTGATATTGTTCAATGCTCTGTAGTCCACCACCAAGCGTAGTTCCCCTGACTTCTTCTTCACAAACATCACTGGGGAGGCGGCTGGGGATTGAGAGGGTCTGATGAATCCCTTGCGAAGGTTTGTCTCTAGGAATTCCCTGAGAGCTTCTTGCTCTGGTTCAGTCAGGGAGTAGAGATGCCCTCGCGGGATCGGGGCCCCCTCCACCAAGTCAATGGCACAGTCATAAGGTCTATGTGGGGGTAATTTTTCGGCTTCTTTCTCATTGAATACATCCCAATACTCGGAGTACTTCTTTGGCAAGGTGATGATGGGCTCGGTGTCTGTGGCGTGGCATACCTTGGCTACGAGGCAATGGTTTTGGCAGTACGGTGAAGCAAACTGCAGTTCTCTGTTGGACCAGGAGATGTTAGGGTCGTGGAGAGTCAGCCATGGAATTCCCAAAATCACAGGGAAATGGGGAACCTCGGTAACAAAGAAGGAAATCTCTTCCATATGTTCCCTTATCCACATCCTGGTGGGTTCCGACCACTGACTTACGGGGCCCGTCTTGAGGGGGCGGCCGTCTATGGCTTGCACCACACGGGCATTCTTGAAATCATGATATTGTAATCCCAGAGAGTCGGCATACTCTCTATCGATGAAATTGTTGGTAGCTCCAGAGTCTATCATGGCGTGGATCATGACGGGTCCCCTTTTTGCTGACCATAATGTGACCACGAGAAGGAACAGGACCCCGGTTGGCGGCTCTTGGATGGATTTTTTGACCGGGTTGGCGAGCCTCTCTACACCCGGTCGTTGGCTTCCCCCGCCGGCTGTGTGCCAGTCGGCTCAGACGTCTTCGTCTCCGTGGAGGACGCCGCCGCAAGACGGGCGGCAGGCTTCCCTTTGGCTGGGCACTCTCTGGCGAAGTGGCCCCCGTTCCCGCAGTACCAGCAGAGGTTTAAGCGTTGACGACGGGCCTTCTCGGCGGCATCTAGTCTGGGACGCACATTGCCCAACTGCATCGGCACCTCCTCGCCTCCTCTGGGGTATGGGGTTGGCGGTGGGGGTCTCCAGACCGGACGTGGCTGAACGCTGGCGGGAGCGGGGGGTTTTGCCCCGGCTCTACCGCCCTGGCCTCGAACCCACTGTTTCCTGTTGGCAATCATGACTTCAGCCCGTAAACATTGATCAATGAGTGCCTCGAGGGTCTGGGGAGGATCCACCTTGGAGATTTCTTCCAGCATTTCAATGTTGAGACCCTCCCGGAATTGTCCCCTGAGGGCTACATCGTTCCAGCCGGTGTTGTGGGCCAGCACTCGGAACTCGGCTATATACTGAGACATAGGTCTGTCTCCTTGGAAAAGGCGACGGAGTTTGTGACCGGCTGCCTCCAAATTGTCCTCGATTCCCCAAGTCTCCTTGAGGTGGTCCAAGAAGTGTTGCGCTGATCTTAGGTGTGGAGAGGCTTGGTCGTACAGTGCCGTCGCCCAGCTGGCCGCTGGCCCGTCTAGAAGACTGTAAACCCATGCCACTTTGATGTCTTCTTGGGGAAACTCGGCAGCACGGGCCTCTAGATAAGCTTGACATTGGCGACGGAAGACATGAACCTTAGAAGCTTCTCCAGTAAACTTGGTTGGCAACGCCATGGCCGGAAGACGAATTCCGCGTTCCTTCAAACCCCTTATTTCTCCATCCTGTGCATTGAGCTTATCACGGATTCGGTCCACCTCATCCTTGTCGATGGTGTAGGTAATCGGCTGGCCGCTCGGCCCAGGTACGACTCCGGTAGACATTCTGGCCGAGGTTAATTGGTGCTTAGGGTGGCGGAGTCAAACTGTCAAGACCCAGGCTGCAGAGCACCAATAACCATACACAGAGGCCAGAATCTATCTAATATCTTTATTGAAGGAATATATAAAGTTAATAAAAACAAGTGTAGAAAATAGTCCAGAATTAGACCTTTCAGGAAAGGTCAGAATTAGTCCAAAAAAGCAATGTCCAATAAGAAATATTAAGGTCCAAAGTTGTAATCCAATAACCGAAACACTCACTTTGCCAAGCAAAGTGAGGGGAGATGACAAGGTCCTTTAGTCCATGAAACTTGAGCGAGGCTAGGAAATAACTTGATACTTGAAACAAGGCTTGAACGTGGAACAAGGTAACTAAGAACAAGAACAAGGTCCGTGGAATAACTTGATAAAATCCGTGGAACAAGGCAAGGATTGATCCTGGGAAACAAGGCAAAGTCCGTAGATAAACAAAGGCTGGGAAGCAAGGCGAAGGCTGGATAGCAAGGCAAGGCTTGAGCAGGAGCGAGGCTTGAATCGGAGCGCGCTGTCCAGACACAACTCGCTCCGTAGGCTGACGAATTGACTCCGCGAAGTTACTACGCGGGTAAAACACCTAAATAGAGTCTAACTTTCCCGCCGAAGCAGTTCTCTGGGAATCAGAACCGAAAGCTAAACTCTGAGACCAGATGTGAGACTCCCCAAAGATTCTCACGAGAAGCAGTCTTAATTGGCCACATTCTTAGCTGCAATCCTCGCACTCCTGCGCGAAGCTGATTCCAAACTTCTCTGTTGTTTACAAAACTCCCGGCGCAAGAACACGGGAGAAGTAGGCTCTGGGCTTGTTTGACATACTTCTGGGAGACAACTTTCTTGCAGGTGCAAGGTTCCCAGATCTGCCTGGGAAAGATCTGGCTGAGAAGAATCCAGTTCAGACTGGGAAGGTAAAAAACCCAAGTTTTCATCTTCATCAGGAATTACAATGTCCTGAGCAGGACTACAAGGCCCATGGGTCATCACACCGACCAAGGGCAAGATGGATGCTATCCTTGAAGTGACTGGTTTGACCTTGAAGGAGCTGGGGGTGCCGGATGGCCGACAAGGAGCTCTGGCATGGGATAGAGTTGGAACGAATAAACAACAACAACAATATTCAGCGTGTTGAAAAGACATCATTTTCTAAGTGGGACAGAGGTGGGACACACAAACCTATATTGAAAGTGTATTTTTATAAAACTATTCCTGTTCTTCTCACTTCAGTCACTGAATCATTTATAGATATATGTAAATTATTGATGAGCAGAAAAAAAAGAAACACCTTAAAAAAAGATCACGACTGAAGTTCCTATGCACATTTACCTGTCATTAAGTCCCACTGATATTTGTGTAATGCATTTCTGCATAAACAAGTACAACTATAATAATTCTTCTAATCATTAATGATTAAAACAAATGCCATCCTGACTTCATTGCTACAGTGATTGTATGCTGATACAGATATACAAAAAACAACAAAGAAAACTCAACAGTTTCTTATAAAGAAGCTCCAAACATCCTCCTTCCTTGCTGTGAGAGTTACCTTGTGTTGAGAGAAGCAGAAATAAAAGTGAAAGGGGGTAAGAAACAGAAGGAGAAGGTACTTGGAGCAAGAGTAACGGAGAAAGACATTCCTGAAATACAGGAATATCTACAGCTGATCTCAAGCCGAAGGAATGGAGCAACACAAAGGGCTGCAGGGGGCTGAGGTGTCTTCTGTGCTGCTGCAGAAGGGGCCAGAACACCTCTAACCAGCCCTTCTGTTGCTGCCTTTGGAACCTGGGAACTGCTTGCGAGGAGACCACGACTCCAGGTCCCTTTCCAGCTGGATGCAGAACATTTTTTGCATTATGTAATTTTATAAACTGCACTATTTCTCCAGTTTAGTATCTTGTAATTTAGCATTTTAGTATCTTTTAATCACCCAGTGAGAGCCAAAGTTTTTGGAAAAGGTACAAAGCATAGGAGGACTGACCCAGTTTGGTTTGGTTAGCTTGACAAGCTTTCAACCACTAGGATGGTTTCTACAAGGGCCCAGCTACCCAAAGCCTCCACTCTGAATACTGAGCCTAACCTAGTACAGAAGTCAATTCTAGAATACTATGATCCAGCAAACACTGGGAAAGAACCAGAAGGAAGTGAGCACCAGCTGGATCATGATTCAATGAATTTGACTGCATTGGTCAGGACGGGCACTCCAAAGACAAAATGTACAATTGTACAACAACAGAGGAAAAGAATGAGGATGATGAAGCTGAGTCTAGTTCTCGAATTTCCCTTAATGAAAGTGCTGCTAATTGGTCCATTGACCCAGGTTTGATGGAACTGACCCACCACCTCCATTGAAAAGACAATCGGCTGCTTACTAGGCTTGATCGATCCACGAAAAATTTGATTCTAAACTCGTTTCAAAACTAGAGGGGGGCAGCTTTTCGTTTCTGATGGTATTTCCGAATTTGGCCCCCCCAAAAATTCGAAATTAACGAAAATTCGTTATTTTCTAAATTAATTCGTTAATGGCGGACGCGCATGCGCAATTCCCAAAAACAGCACAGAGGGAGAGGACTTTACAGGACTCTCCCACCCTCATTTTTTGAGTGATCTTCTTCCAACTTGGTACAGTGGTAGAACACATTTAACACTGATAGCTCACCAAAATTTGGAACGTTTCCCTTATCCTCTGATTTTTGGCGAATTTTCATAGCTTTTATAATAAACCATTTTTTAATAATTGCAGAAATCTGTTCCTGGTTTGAAAGTCTTATTTCCTGTTAAATTGGGTTGTCTTTACTGTGAAAGTCATTGTTCTACTTCAGAAACTTTGTTTTTGTGGCTGAAACTTTGTTAAATTGGTGTGTGTGTGATATATACTGTGTATATAGTCCCTGCATAATGTGTGTGTGTGTGTGTGTGTATATATATAGGTAAAGGTAAAGGTATCCCTTGACGTTAAGTTCAGTCATGTCTGACTCTGGGGGTTGGTGCTCATCTCCATTTCTAAGCCCAAGAGCCAGTGTTGTCCATAGACACCTCCAAGGTCATGTGGCCGGCATGACTACATGGAGTGCCATTACCTTCCCGCCAGAGCGGTACCTATTGATCTACTCACATTGGCATGTTTTCAAGCTGCTAGGTTGGCAGAAGCTGGAGCTAACAGCAGGCACTCACTCTGCTCCCGGGATTTGAACCTGGGACCTTTCGGTCTGCAAGTTCAGCAGCTCAGTGCTTTAACACACTTCGCCATCGGGGCTCATGTATATATAATATACATACACATACACACAATGTGGAGAATATGTGGAAAGGTAGATAGATAAGTTGGGAGCCACAGCGAAGGCACCTTCCTGGGAGCAAGGTCTAATAATAATAATAATAATAATAATAATAATAATAATAATAATAATAATAATAATAAATCCCTTACAATATCCAAGATGGCTCACTGCTACAGAATCTTGGGAGGTTTAGTTTGATATGGTACCATTATTGGCAGAGAAAGCTAAGCTGTAGGAGTTGAAATCCAATCATTTATCCCCCCTATAGAATCAATTTTATATGCATTTTTAGCTACAGAAAAGCTAAAATCAGGACAGTAAAAGAACAACACCCAGAAAATGGGAATTCCAGACAGGAAACAATCAGGGCCAGCTAATACCTCCCAACAAAGGATTCCCCCAGGTAGGAAGCAGCCAGGCTTTGAAGCTGCAAGGCTATTCAATGCTAATCAAGGTGACCAATTGCAACATTCACACTTGCCTCCCACAGACAAGAGTTCTTTCTCCCACCCTGGACCTTCCACAGATATATAAACCCCACTTGCCTAGCTTCGCACAGACGTCAAAACCTCTGAGTATCAGGCCTGAGCTGAGGCGAGGCGGCGGCGGCCATTTCCCCCCTCCGTCTTCCTCCTCCTCCTCGGCCTCCTTCCCCCTCGCCCCCTCCCATTGGCTGAGCCCGTGACGCCCCTTTTGCTGAGGGGCAAAAGGAAAGGGCCTGAATGGTGGGAGTTTGGGTGATTTGCAAAAGCTTTTTTTTCCTAACGAAAAAAACGACGACATAACGAAAAACGGCCTCTCGCGATTCGAAACCGCGATATCCAGACGTGTGGACAACCAATGCTTCAAAATTGCTTCAAAACAAACGAAAATAACGAATTAATAACGGTTAACGGGGAAAACGAATTATTTGAGCAAGCCTACTGCTTACAAAGAAATTATAAACACTCTTAAAGACAGGATTGGCAGACTTGACTCGGTACCACCAGAGAACGCCATTCCTTCTGTTATGGTTGAGCCTTCGGGCTCTGGTAATGGAAGAAGGGGTCGTAAGACACTCTCGAGGAGCGTGAAAGAAAACGTCTCCGGGATTTGTTTGCAGAGCCGACAGATGAGGACTCATTTGAGGGTTTTTCTCAGGGTTTGGAGGAAGAGATGGTCAGCTCGGAGGAGGATGACATGGAATGGACTCGTGTGAGGGAGGATTTGGGTGTTGGGGAAACAGGCAATGAAAGCGTGGGAGGTGATTGGCGGGTTGCAGGATCAGACCCATGGACTGGTTGGAGGGATGGAGCGGGATCCACAGCTGGGGATGCTGTGGGGCGTAGTCGAAGGTGCTTAAGCTCTGATGAGGATGATGATGCTGGGGCGTCTGGAATTGGGATGGCAGCTGACAGCGATGATGAGCTTGAACTGGGATAAAATGGGGTTTGGGACCAATGTCTAATTGCGTTGGGCAAGGTAATCTGGACGGACGCTTGGGCTTTTGTTTGGGAACTTCCTGAAGACGGGTGTGATTCGCTACTGGATACGTAAGTTTACCAAGGACATTGGGCATCGACGGCGGGAGGAACTGTGTGGGGTTTTTCTCTGTGCAACTTGTGTTTAATCTTGATAGCTTGAACCTCCGTCGTCTTTTTGACGGGCAATACCTACTTACACTGGATTGACGCTGGACTGACTGACTACGATTCCGGATTAACCCTGCTGCTGGCTATCGGTGAGACCTTTGGATTCCTTGACGACTACGCTTGGCTATTGATCTTCTGGACCGGATTGGGACCCTGCTGACTGCCGTTACCCTAGACCTGAATCCTGACTACGACCACGCTTTTGTTCGCTGCAGGGAGGAATAAACAAGCCTGTTTTACTCCCCTGCTGTTTCTGAGTAGCAGAGAGGAATCTGCTACCAGTCTTTTGTTTACATTCTGACTCCTGTTGATCCTCTTTTGTTTGCCAAGCTGAAGTAAGCACTTTGATTTCATCCGGATTACACTGCTGTTTAACCCGGTTTATCCCTTTGAACCATTTAAGCTCAAACTGAGCTGTTTTTTGTTATTTATCCCACTGAAGTCAAGTGTTTGCCCTGTTCTTTGTTTCCTACGGGCGTTTTTAGTTCTGTAACCTCAATAAACTGAGTTTTGTTTTACTTGCTGGCGTTCTGTCTATGACACCTTCATTGTATAATCTCATGCGAGACCAGTGCTTCCTAGTATAGCAGACAGCAGAAAAGTTGTTTCTGAGAATGGATATGCTGCAAAGGAAAGTTTCTGGCCCAAAGGCTACTATTGGAACTTTGGTTGGTTTGGTAGAGCTTGGGATTTTGACTGCAGCATCTCCAGGAAATTGCCCCAGCCAGGAACGTGAGGACAGCATTAGACTACTAGACCACTAAGCTGACTATGAGCCCGAAGTGGCCAAACTAGCCACAGAATCAACGGTTAAGCAATTAATGGACATAATGGAGGACCGGAATCAGAACTCTAGGAGATGTCCCCTAAAGGGTAAAGGTTTCTACCTAAAGGGTAGAAACAAGGTAGGCCCCAACAGCACTAAATGAATTTCAGTGCTTAGTCTCACTTTCTCAGACCAAAAATTCCAGCTAATAGACGAGTACCCAGATAGCCACTCAGACATTTCCCCTTCTCCCTGCAACCAAGGGATACATAACAACATGGAAATACCAAACTTGGTAGTACATCAAAAAATTCCAACAACCTGGCCATAAATGAGGCCTTAGCACCACGCTCTCGACACTCCAAAAGAGACTCAGACAAATGGCAGAGGGCAGAGGAGAAGCACATAGCAAGCTTCCTAAATGGATGAACAAAAAACCGGTCTCCAACGTTCACCAACCTAGAAAGAGCCAACTTGCTGGAGGGCAAGTGATTATACATAATCACTTATACATAATTATACATAATTGGCCAGTAAAGAAATCTGGGCATCCCAGACACCCAGTATCTTCTTTACATAACAAACAGGATAGTGGAATGGAAGGAGATGGCGGATTCATAGTCATAGCATCCCATCCTTCATTACATACCCAAATAACATCCAGTTACAACCAGAACGTAAGATTGGATGCATGTGTGGATGGAGCATACCTGGGCAGCCCTAAACAAGGATGTGCCCCCGGCTTTCTCCCCAGAGGCTTGGGACGTCACCATTGGGGGCCCTATGACAGGGAGACCAGGGGAAATTGGAAAATTAATGAAAGGATTAATCCTGTGCACTTCCAGTCATCCATTAGAAATCCCAATTGACTAGATAATGAGCAAACAGGGCTGGAAATAGTCTCTTGGAATCTGGCAGGCTGGGAAAATAAAATGGCAGATAGAGAATTTATCAGAACTCTCCAGAAATTTGACATAATCTGCCTGCCAGAGATTTGGACACATGAACTCAACCCTCCATTCCTAGATGGCTATAAAGCATTTAGTCAACCAGCTATAAAGGAATCGAAATAAAGTAACAAATGTTTTACCTTTACAGTGAGAATTTAGTGCTCTTTATGAAATAATAAATGTTTGACATAAAGTTGAGGAGTCTGATTTGCTTTCTTTATAAGAGAGTAAAATTTAATTCCACTAGAGGTTTGCCTGCTCTGCCACTTGCATAAGGGAGAATCAAAAACCTCTCTGTGCACCTGGAAGAGCAGTGGCTTGCATTTCTGGGAGCTGTAGGCCAAAACACCTGGGGACCCACAGGTTGAGAATCACTACCCTAGAGAGATACAGTGTATGACTGTTCATTCATTCCAGACTCTTAAAGGGGTTTCAGAACCAAGACATTATGAGAGGCATGGCTTGAAAACTAACCTGTATCTTCTGAAAAGGTGATCTTCCAAGCCACTCCTCCCATAAAACCTTTGTCTTGTGACCTCATCACAAAGGCCCATGGATTCACCACACAATGTGGCAAGTCCATGGGGTCCCAGTAGGATGTGTGTGGAGAACCCATTGCTTCACGTCCTGCATCATCTGCCTTACCTTGACTACCATTACACGAGGGGGAAGAATCACCACCCATCTTCCTCCCTTTACTCCTAAGGCAACACGGGAAGGCTCTCATGTTGCCGCAGTGGCATGTGCTTCTTTCTCTCCTATTTCGTCACGGAGCCCAGCCAGAAGTACATGTGCATCATGTAATGAGCTCCATGTTGGAAGTAGAGAGTAAATGGTATACAGGGCCAGGCTGAGAAAATAAGATATCTAGAGATCTAGCTGTAGGCACACATTGGGTGATTTGGTATAGCAATAATTGTGGGGTGTTCTGGTCTACTACAAGTTGCTAGGAAACTCAATCAAATGCTCTTACATTGGTCCAGAACACAGCACAGACTGCTGTTTTTATTTTTTTTAAATGACCTTTTACTAGGGCTGAGCAGAACTTTAAAAGTGAGCAGATGGACCAGACCAAAGACCTGCCTAGACTAGTTTAGCACCCTGTTTCCTACATTACCAGCCAGATGCCTATGGGAAGTCATCCTTACAGGCAGGATGTAAGGAGAAATATCCCCCTTTCAGCATTGTCTCCCAGGATATGGTCCTCTTGTAGAAGAGACCCAGGGAAAGAATATGCAGCATTTCATAACAGAAGAAGCTTTCCAGACTTTTGAGGGGGACCTGTGCGATGTCTAGATAGCTCAAAAAGATCTGGGACAAAGAAGCTCCTCAGCCTTATGATGGTGAAACATGTGCAGTTCTAGAATTATCTCTCAAAATCTGAGCTGGAATCCAAAATATCTGGAGGAGCACAGTTTGAGAAACCCTGTTCTAGATCCCTAAAAGTGATGCTGAGATCCTTCTCTTCCATTCTCCCTCCTCTTCGCCTACTCCTGCACCTTTTTCTTCTACTTTCTCATCTCACCTCCTTTTCCTCCTTTTTTTTAGGGCTTACTGTAGAATACATAGACTGTAACTAGTATTTAATTAGTTTAATTATTTAAAGAATTTATATTCCACCCTTCTCACCCTGAAGGGGACTCAAGACGGATCACAGAACACATATACGGTAAACATTAATGCCGGTTATAAACAATTACAGGACGGACAACAGATAGAGGTATTTAGGTTTTTCCCCATCTTTTGGAGTCAGTGCTCGGTTCTGGTTACCGGCGGGGGGGGGGGGGTGCTGTCACTCCATCTCCCTGCCAACGAGCTTCCTTTGTTCAGAAACTTTCTATTTTTCTGATTGAAAAAACTAAAAGAACTACTTCCACGCTTTTTTAATGTGGTTCCTATTTATCTACTCACATTTGTTTTCAAACTGCTAGGTTGGCAGAAGCTGGGCTAAAAGGTCAGGAGCTCATCCTGACCCGGGCTTCGAACTCTCAAGATTGGTAGATTTATTGCAGCTTGGTCATTAACCTGCTGTGCTAAAGCCCGGCCCAAGCTGATTCTTTCAAAAATTCCTCTGAAATATCAATTTCCATTCATTTTTTTCCTTGCCAGAAAAGTAAACTTCCACAGAAAAATCCAGATGGATGGATACTAAATTCATACATGCTAACCCTTTTTATTTGAATAATAGTACAAAAATATGTGATTGACAGGAAGCACACATTCTGCTGAAACAAAGATGGTAGCGTTGGGGCCCCATGTGTCTAAATTTAAGGAGGGAAAGGCAAAGAAGAGGGAAATGACAAGGTTGCTGTTGTTCTATGGTTATTCTGAGCAGAATCTTGTAACATCTTCTTCCTGTTCATTCCAAAAGCTGTTTCAGATTCACCAAATTAAATATATCTGTATATCTAAAACATGTTTATCTTCGTGCAAACTTTCCTACACATGCATAATTGACTATAGCATTTGCAGTCCAGCATATGCAGTGAAGTGACTCTTGCCTGGACTGAAGGTGTATTTTGCCACCAGTGGCCATGGTAAGAATTTGGCAGGCAGCAGGAAGGCACCATATGGCTTGTCCCCACTTTCTGCACATGCTTAATTCAATATTGCAAAATTCTTACATAAATACTCTCCCAGAAATCCCATTGTGTCAACCCATTCTATAAGATACATCACTATAGTCTTGGAGCAAGCACGATCCCTGGGGAAGGTAATGGCAACCCACCCCAGTATTCTTGCCATGAAAACTATATGGATCAGTACAACTAGAGAAATGTCAGTATACCATCGGAAGATAGGACCCCCAGGTTGGAAGATGGTTAAAATGCTACTGGGGAGGAGCAGAGGACTAGTCCAATTAGACCCAGATGTGATGACGCAGTTAGCTCAAAGCCGAAAGGAAGGCTAACAGCAGACGGTACTGGAGGTGAAGGACGAATCCAATGTTCTAGAGATCAACACACTATAGGAACCTGGAATGTAAGATCTATGAGCCAGGGCAAACTGGATGTGGTTATTGGTGAGATGTCAAGATTAAAGATAGACATTCTGGGAGTCAGTGAACTGAAATGGACTGGAATGGGCCAATTCACAAAAGATGGCCACCAGATCTACTACTGCGGACAAGAGGAACACCAAAGAAATGGAGTAGCCTTCATAGTTAATAATAAAGTTGTGAAAGCAGTGATTGGATACAACTCAAAAAATGATAGAATGATCTCAATTCGAGTTAAAGGCAAGCCATTAACATCACAGTGATCCAAACATACGCCCCCAACCACAGCTGCTGAAGAAACAGAATTAGATAAGTTCTACGAGGACCTGCAGCACTTAGTGGATAACACACCAAAAAGAGATATTATTCTCATTACAGGAGATTGGAATGCTAAGGTGGGCAATCAAATGATAACCAGGATCACAGGCAAGCATGGTCTGGGACAACAAAATGAAGCAGGACGTAAGCTGATAGAATTTTGCCAGGAAAACTCAATGTGCATAACAAACACTCTCTTTCAACAACCTAAAAGACAGCTTTACACATGGACTTCACCAGATGGTCAACACCGAAATCAGATTGACTACATCCTTTGCAGCCAAAGGTGGCGGACATCCATCCAGTCGGTGAAAACAAGACCTGGAGCTGACTGTAGTTCAGATCATGAACTTCTTATTACAAAATTTAGAATCAGACTAAAGAGAATGGGGAAAATACACAGACCAATTAGATATGATCTCACAAATATTCCCAGTGAATATGCAGTGGAGGTGAAGAATAGATTTCAGGGACTAGATTTAATAAATAGAGTCCCAGAAGAACTATGGACAGAAGTCCACAACATTGTTCAGGAGGCAGCAACAAAGTACATCCCAAAGAAAAAGAAAATCAAGAAGGCAAGATGGTTGTCTGTTGAGACACTGGAAGTAGCCCAAGAAAGAAGGAAGGTGAAAGGAAACAGCAATAGGGGGAGATACGCCCAATTAAATGCACAATTCCAGGGTTAGCCAGGAGAGACAAGGAATTATTTTTGAACAAGCAATGCATGGAAGTGGAAGAAGACAATAGGATAGGAAGGACAAGAGATCTCTTCCAGAAAATCAGAGACATCGGAGGCAAATTTCAGGCAAAAGTGGGCATGATCAAAAACAAAGATGGCAGGGACCTAACAGAAGCTGAAGAGATCAAGAATAGGTGGCGAGAATATACAGAAGATCTGTATAGGAAGGATAATAATATAGAGGATAGCTTTGATGGTGTGGTGAGTGAATTAGAACCAGACATCCTGAGGAGTGAGGTTGAATGGGCCTTAAGAAGCATTGCTAACAACAAGGCAGCAGGAGACGACGGGATCCCAGCTGAGCTGTTTAAAATCTTGGAAGGTGATGCTGTCAAGGTGATGCATGCAATATGCCAGTAAATATGGAAAACACAAGATTGGCCATCAGATTGGAAAAAATCAATTTATATCCCCACACCAAAAAAGGGAAATGCTAAAGAATGTTCAAACTTCTGTACAGTGGCACTTATTTCCCATGCCAGTAAGGTCATGCTCAAGATCCTGCAAGGCAGACTCCAGCAATACATGGAGCAAGAGTTGCCAGATGTCCAAGCTGGGTTCAGAAAAGGCAGAGGAACGAGAGACCAAATTGCCAATATCCGCTGGATAATGGAGGAAGCCAGGGAATTTCAGAAAAACATCTACTTCTGCTTTATTGATTATTCTAAAGTCTTCGACTGTGTGGATCATAATAAACTATGGCATGTTCTTGGTGGTATGGGGATACCAAGTCACCTTGTCTGTCTCCTGAGAAATCTGTATAAAGACCAAGTAGCCACAGTAAGAACAGATCACAGAACAACAGACTGGTTCAAGATTGGGAAAGGAGTGTGGCAGGGCTGCATACTTTTACCCTCCCTATTCAACTTGTACGCAGAACACATCATGCGACATGGGGGGCTTGAGGAATCCAAGGCCGGAGTTAAAATTTCTGGAAGAAACATTAACAACCTTAGGTATGCAGATGATACCACTCTGATGGCCGAAAGTGAGGAGGAGCTGAGGTGCCTTATCACCAAGGTGAAAGAAGAAAGTGCAAAAGCTGGGTTGCAGATAAACGTCAAGAAAACCAAGATCATGGCAACTACACCTATTGATAACTGGCAAATAGAGGGAGAAAACGTGGAGGCAGTGACAGACTTCATATTTCTAGGCATGAAGATCACTGCAGATGCAGACTGCAGCCAGGAAATCAGAAGATGTTTACTTCTTGGGAGGAGAGGAATGGCCAACCTTGATAAAATAGTGAAGAGCAGAGACATCACACTGGCAACAAAGGTCCGCATAGTCAAAGCAATGGTATTCCCCATAGTAACCTATGGATGCGAGAGCTGGACCATAAGGAAGGCTGAGCAAAGGAAGATAGACGCTTTTGAACTCTGGTGCTGAAGATCACGATGCTGAGGAAAATGGAAGGAAAAAAGAATAGAGGCTGACCAAGGGCAAGATGGATGGACAGTATCCTTGAAGTGACTGGGTTGACCTTGAAGGAACTGGGGGCGGTGACGACCGACAGGGAGCTCTGGCGTGGACTGGTCCATGAGGTCACGAAGAGTCAGAGACTACTAAGACTGAGCAGCAGCAGCAGTCTTGGTGCTACACCAGCTGCTCCTGCCTTTAAAAAGATGGCAGTTTGTCTGCCTATTCACTCTTTCTCAAAAAGGCAGAGCAGGTTACAGAAATGCCACAGTCCCAAATCTTGCAAATAAACAGCATGTGATATATTACTAATATGTGGCTCACGCAGAGGGCATGGCTAATGGAAATGGAAATATTTCAGGGCAGAAGTATTATGGATTACAAAGAGAAACCTCTCTCACAAGCAAGAGGGGGCTGTTTCCTCAACCCCTACCTTCTCACTCTGATGAGAAATTGAGAAAGAGGCTTTCTAGAGATTGGTGTTGTGCATTTGAACAAATGTGTTTAATTGCATAGAGTTTTAATATTATATTACAATATCATATTTAATATTAAAATTTGTGACACTGTGGCTTAATATTATAACTTTATAATTTCTGCTTTAGACAACCATAAGGCAAACCTATCATTTTCTTGGCAAGATTTGCTCAGAGAGGGTCTCCCTTTTCTCTCCTCTGAGGTTGAAAGACTGAGACCAGCTCAAGATCACAAGCGGTGCATCTAAATTGTAGAATTAATACACCTTGACACCATTTTAACTACCATGGCTCAATGCTATGAAACCATTGGAGTCATAGTTTTATAACTGCTCTGCCAAAAAGTGCTGGTAGCTCACCAAATTTTAGCTCCCAGGATTCCACAGCGTTGGGCCATAGCAATTAAAGTTGTGCCAAACTACAATACTTCTACAGTGTAGGTGCACCTTGGTTTAGCCAATACCTGAAATTCCCTTCAGGATAGCTATGGTTCCTAACTACGGTTTCCCAAATCCCATGTTGTCTGGGGATCCTGGAAAATATAGGCTGCAAAAAATGTATTTCCAAGATGATTGAGTGCACAAGTGAAATGTGTGGTTGATTTTGCATGTAATCGTGTGGTTTTTTTAAAAATCACAAAAGCAATGTTGCTTATGCTGGGAGAAGGCTGTTCAAGGAATGTGAAATCTTTATTCATGGAAAGTATCAATGCTTTAAAGGGGACTTTCATTTCATGAGAAAACCAGGTGAGGCATTAAAAAGTGACTAGTCATCAAACGCAGTATGACTGATATCACCCTCTTGTATGAATATAAATAACAGATTGCACAAACAAAAGCCTTAATTCAATGTAAGCAATGTGGGATATTTTTTCCTCTTTATTGCTGCCTCTTTGCTTACAGAAGAGAGTGAAAAAATAAAAATGAAATGAACAAAGTTTATATTTGTAGCAGATTCTGTGAAAATGGAATTTTACGATCAAATTTATATATCTACAAAGTCAATGCCATAATCTTTTAGGGCATTTGCTATAGTCACAAAGAGATGAATGAGGCATCAAATTAAAGCTCACTACACAACAGACTTGCAGAAAAATAGTGCTTTTGCCAATTTAAACTGCCAAATCAATAAATTCAACTAAAGGGGAAAAAGTGAAGTAAACACAAGCTACAGTTTTGAAACCTGCAAAGGAACTGGATGTGGGCTTTAGTTATTGATGTGGGAGCCTCTCTAGTCATTAGTTCAGCTGGTGGTATTATGGAATGTTAATGAATACTCCAATCACTGAGTTTTAAATCCTGCCAGCCCATAAAGCCAAGGATCAGGAAAGCTGTGTGCTTTTGACAGGAAAGAGTTAGACAAAGTATGGAGAACGAAATGCTATGCTTAGACTATATCAGTGAAAATTTCTCCCAATCTAGATCATGGCTCCATGTCTATTATGTCCTGAATTATGCTTTGGGATAAAGATAGACACATAGAAGTTGATTCTTTGCAGGAGATAGATAGGCATGGCGTCCCAATCATTATTGGGACAATGTTCTGGAATAAGTCCCCATTCTTGAGATTTCTTTAAACTAAAAGTCACCAGATTTCATACACTTTTTTTGGAAAAATATAAATAGCTTAATATGTATCAGCTGCTTATTAAGTATACCACTTAGTCATGATTGTGGCACTTTTGTCATAATTTTGTATCAGGACTTCTTAAACCTTTTCCACTCATGACCCCTTTCTGCCTAAGAATTTTTTTTCCGGTGATCCCAGGTATATAGGTATAAAAAATAGGTATGAAAATCATCCCTTGCCATTGTATTCCTTTTTCCTGTAGATCGAAAAGAGGCTACCATGTTTTTGACTGTGCCAGTTTTGCCTTCCTTATAGTATTGTTTTGCACTGGCATGGATTACAATGGAATCATGCTGTTATGAAAGCATATTAAGAATTTAAAAAACTAGAAGAAAGGGTGAAGAAGGCTTTAAATATACAAAAAGGCCATCTTCTACACACAAGCACTGTAAGTAGTCTCGGACATTTCTGTAAGGATTTCCTTGAATTATTGAGAAAGGGACAACCCGAACATATCCACACCATGACTACTAATGGATCATTCATGGAAGAAAGTGCTGTGAGATATTCTTACCGAAGTGGTTACTGAATTGTTAAGGACAAGGGGGGCATTAATGGATAATTTCAATGACCTTGCAGTGTGACAATGCCTGGAAAGCAATGATGCCATGTGGTGAGATTGAGGAAACAGTGGGAATGTACAATGGTACAATAACATGGTGTAATAATGCCCTAAGTAGCATGAATAATGAACAGTTACCTAGATATCTGTAACCATTTCATATTCATGATTGTTCTTTAGTCATGTCTGAGACAGTTACCATGACTGTATCTCCCCTGCCCAACATATTTTACTAAGCAGCTGATGTAGAATGCTGGCCATAATGTGCAGCTTGGTATTCACGATAGAAACCTTATATAGGTATATAAGATAAGGTGGGGAAATAAAGATGAAGTTTGCAGAAATTCTATGATTCTTTACTTGTTACAAGCACATTTGAAAATATCCAAGCTACAACACTCTTCTTATTTCACATAATGTTTGCAGGAGAATACAATGTGGAGTATTGACATTGTCCACTTAAAGTATGACTGTAGTCACTATACTAATGCCCTTTGTATGTTTTATCTTTGAGCTTCTCTTATCATATAATAAAAAAGACAGCAATCTTTTCTGAACATTATGAAATTTGTCTGGTTTCAATGATTTTGAAGTCTGGAAGGCACAGTGCAGTTTGATGCATGATTTCCTGGCCATCATCTGCCTCTTAAAATCAATATCTTGCTTTATATAGAAACATACCATGCTAGTCTTTGATAAGCGCAAAAACTATTTCAAATAAAAGGGAGAAAAGAAGAAAAAATGAAAGTATATCTAGAAAACATACATTTTGTAGTGTCAAATCACTGATGTTAGTTGATAATGCTCTCAGCCAATCAGCACTCTCCTGCGCTGTACAATACTGAAGTATCCCAGTGCTAACTCCATCGAGTGCCAGAACTTCAAATGCATTAGATCTGCAGCAAGAAGAAATATATATATTGTCAAGTAAGCTATTGTTAGTCCTCACTTGTTCAAGTTTCCACAATTAGCAGTTACTAATTATCATTTGCAATATGGTATGAGTGTGTTTGTCTGTGTACCTTAGAGGAGAATTGTCAGAAGGTAACAGAACCATACTTTATTTTTAGCTAATCATTACTATGTTTAACTCTTTTTTTAAAAAAAACCTATTTTTAGAGGCTATATATACTGCAAAATAGCATCACATAAGAAAACTGCCATTTGGATATTGCAAACCCTACAACATTTCAGAGATGAAAACAGGGAGATGTGTGACCTATTGTGAACATAATGAATGAAAAATGCATAAGCTAGGAAAGGCTTCAGCACTTTGCTTTTGCCCAGACCAACTGAGGAGGACATGATTACTTCTGCTGAGCTAAGTGAATATAAACTACTCGTGGACTTTTAACACAGTTTGTAGCAACTGAAATAAAGTTGGGACAAAAAAAGGGGGAGAAGAAACTGTAATATTTAAAAGCATCTGAAAAAGTGAGATGACAGAACATTAATCACCACTCTGTCTAACAGTTGAAGGGATAGAGTTGTTGGTCCTGGGCAAGAAAACCCTGGGCTCCTCTGGAATGCAGTACTGTGGACCAGCCCTAGGAGAGGCTACACCGCCCACTTCCATCCTGTAATGGTGGCAGGACAGAGTTGTTTTGTCACTTTACCTTTGCTGTCCTTGTGCTATCATAGCGGCAGTCACAGAGCTCCAAAGAGCTCCTGGCCATCCAGAGGCAACATTGTTGACTTTTGCAAGGGCACCCTGATGACTTGGAGAAAGGAGGGGGGAAGAGGGGGTGATTCCTTTGCCCTTTTTGAGTTCTGAAGGTATCCTTGCTAACATCAGCAACATCACTCAAGGAGAGCCAGCTTGGATGAACAAAATAGGTTCCATCTCCTTGTCCTCATGCCATGGAGCCTGGGGAAAGCAGGGCCATTTCCAAAACACAACTGGCCCAATCCATTCACACTGCTCTTGAGCTTCAGAGAAACTTTGGAAGATTCCTTGACATTGCCTAACATGTGGAGGATTCCTTGATATTGCCTAACATGTGGAAAACTGCATTAAGTGGCCTTGATGTAGTTTGGGAGTGAGAAAGTCATGAAGCCAATTCTCACCCACATAAGTTAAACTGTCTATATTGATAGGACTGGGACAAAGGACCTCATCACATTTGCTGCCAGAATCGCCATGAAACCTGTTGCCTCACATCCTTCATTATCTGGCTTCCCCCTTACCTCATCCCATGGGGGAAAGCATCCATTGCATGGCTTCTCTTTGTTGATTTCAATGTAGCATGGGAAACCTCCCATGTTGCCACTGTGGTGGCATACTCTGGTTCCTCTTTAGTTTTGCAATGGAGCCCCACCAGAAGTAGATGTACATCGTGGAATGGGAGCTGGCAGGCTACATCGCAAAACTAAAGAGGAATTGCTGTATGCTGCTGAAATTTACCCCATTTGATGAGGTCAAAAGATAAGACAGAAAATAAGCAACATGCTAGAATGTCGCTGTAAATGTGCCTGAATAATGAACAGTTCCCTGGCAAATAATTAGGGAGCAAACAGCAAGCGAAATAAACAAATAAAATAATCAAATTCAAACCACAACTCTGCTATGTACTATCTTGGTAGCCTTGGCTGAAATTGGTGCTTATCATAGTAACAAGGTAGTTGTGTGGTTCATGCAAATGCCTGCATTGTGCAGTCATCTCTCAAGAAGTCTGCTTCCTGCCTGCATTTCAGGCAATGCTCAGGAGAAAACAGCAGGAGATAATTCTTCCCACGGGGTTTCTTTAGATTAGGAAACGCAGGCAGCTGCAAGCGGCAGTAAAGCCATGGAGATGTATAGAAAGAAAACAGACCTCCACAGTCATCACACAATAGTAAGGTACACTTCAAAAAGACAGCTAAAAAAAAACAAAAGAAAGCTTGAGAAGGTGCCTTGAGAAGGAGGCATGTGTGTGTCCTTGAAAAATATACTTTCTGTAGAGAAAGAACTTTGAAAGAAATTTGAGGGCAGGTGTTGGCAATAGATTAATGGATCTTGCAGTGATCTATACAGCATGTAGTCGGATAAAACTGAACTGCCATGTACTCAGAATTACCATGTGAATGGAAGGCTACTCCAAGTGGGTCAAATGGCAAATGAGAGTTGAATAGTCAACTATTCAGTCCACTATTGCCTCTGAACAGTGGCTATGTGGAATATAAGGCAGCCTCAGTACCTGTGGTTGATAATCTGGCTAATGCTGATAGTATGGACACATCAAACAACCTAACAGTTAAGCCATGGTGAGGGGCAAAGAGAAGCATGAATCTCATTCTCAGGTAGATTTCAACCTATTAAGAATGGTTGATCAAAGTTGCAGTCCTGTGTACACTCCCAGGGAATAATCTCAATTGCTCACTGTAGTGGTTCATTTCTAAATAAACATGGATGTTATTGGTGGTTAGCATATGTTAATATTTCTACTCAATTGCACTTTATTCCTCTGGGTGATTTTACACTGCCACACAAAAAGCTTCTGAGTTCATTTCATGTATGACGTACTTAGTTATTGATGAAATGATATGCACTTGAGTTGCCCATCTTAAAAATCTCACCACCACTCAAAATCAGATTATCAATGGTGAGGTCAATGAAAGTGTTTCAGCCCCCAATGGGGAAGGGTGCAGAACTGTTGGGGTTTTTTTTTCTAATAATGATGAAACTGCACTCTTAGCTATAGTCAATTGAATTAAAATGCACAAGATCAGTCAGTTAATTGTGCTTGGAATTGCACAGCTTTTCACATTACTCCTTTGGTCTTATTAAACATTCAGTAAGTGTGTGAAAATGTGGTAAGAACAAATAACTAATATGAAAAAAATTCTATTTCACTTTCTTATATTCTTAATCTTGCTAAAGATAAAATTTAACAGGTATTTTAATATGAAATTGCAAGGCTGAAAATGGGCTCATATATGAGGATGCTTTCAATATAGTCTATTATATTTGTATTTTAATTTATTTTATTAGTTTCTATGCTGTCTTTCTTAAAATAGGTTATGCAATCAGAGAACAGCCCTTGTCTTTGGCTCTATACTACTCGATAATACTGAATAATAATAATAATAATAATAATAATAATAATAATAATAATAATAATAATAATAATACATCAATTAAATAAAACATAACAGGATGTGCAATGTAAATACAACTACCATATGTGCAAAAAAAGTCTTATCTTCCGATTCTAAGAAGAGATGTAGTTGGTATACCAGCCATAACTGTGTAGTACTCATATCCACAACCATATGACCATCTTGGAGCAAGCTCAGGAACATGCCAAAGCTGCAGATCTTTTCTTTAAAAAAATACATTCTTACGTCTGGTCCAGTCTGGCCCTACTGTCTTGTTTGGATTATACCTATGGTAGGTTAACTAGTTCACATTCATTCTGCCATTACACATTGACACAAATTTCTACTCCTACTTTGGAATCACATGAAAAGCATTGAGCTGATTTTTGTCTCCAAACTAGTAATATGTTAGAAATCAGTTTTCTATAGGTGATAACTAGTACAGGGTCAAGATAGATTTTTTAAAGAATCCCCTAGACCAGTGTTTCTCAAACTGTGCTCTCCAGGTGTTTTGGACTTCAGCTCCGAGAAATCCCAGCCAGTTTACCAGCTATTAGGAATTATGGGAGCTGAAGGCCAAAATATCTGGATGAGCAGTTTGGGAAACTCTGCCCTGTAATGACTACATGGTTTATGAACAATTATCTGGCATCATCACTATTTGGATACGCTGATGAAATCCTTGCTTGAGTATGAATTATGTCTTGGCCCTTTTTTTTCTTTTCATCTCCCACCTCCCTCCCTCCCTCCCTTCCCCATTCTTTCATTTTTTTATGTCAAAGCTGTAAAAGGAATTATTGCAACACATTCTGATTTTTTGGAATATGACAAAAACAGAATATAAATGCCAAACAAATGCTCATACAATCTACTACCAACAGAAGAAAAATAAAACATAGCCCTTATTTCTAAAGGGATGAAAAATAATATCTGCAGACCTTTCCTTTACAATATTCACACTATGACTTAACTTTAAGATGAAATCAGTTTTTCCCCAGTCTAATCCCTCATCTTAGATTTAATAATAATAATAATAATAATAATAATAATAATAATAATAATAACAATAATAATTTGCCTTTCCTTGTGGCTTGAAGTGAGTTACAAAATAATTAAAACACACACACTGTAAAAATACCACAAATACATATATTAAAATACTTCTTGTAAACGATATATATTAAAACATATTTCTATAAAATACAAATTAAAATTCACAAAACATTGATTAAACAGAAGACACAAGTTTAAAAATCATGTTTAAAAATTGGCTAGATAGGCTTGCCTTCTTGGCAGTGGCCCCCCGGCTCTGGAATTCTCTCCCTAAGGAGATCAGGTTAGCTTCTTCCCTGCCCATTTTCCACCGGGAATTGAAAACATGATTGTTCCAGAGCGTGTTTGAATGAATAGGCCCAATAGAGCTGTCATCAGAATACTTCTTTATGTTTTAAAAGCGTATGGCACTTTATCACTGTTACTCATTTCCATGATACAATACTTTATGAAACCTGTCCCTGCTGGTTTGCTTTTAATTACTCTGATTTTATCTGCTTGGATTTTAATGTATTGTCCAGTATTTTATTTTGTGTATTGTTGAAATGTTTTAAGTTTTTGTCAAATATGTTGTGTCGTTGTTTCGGGCTTGTCCCTGTTGTGAACCGCCCCGAGTCCCTTCGGGGAGATGGGGCAGGATATAAAAATAAAGTTTATTATTTATTATTATTTGCCGGAAGAGATAAATTTTTAGATGGTTTTAAAATTCTGACAGCTCATTTAGCTGTTGGAGCTCTTCTGAAAGGCCTACTTGCCAGCTATTAGGAATTGTGGGAGTTGAAGTCCAAAACACCTGGAGGGCCAAAGTTTGCCCATGCCTGTTCTAGCCCAGCAAGGAAGCCTAGTTCTGGACTGAATTTTGTGATTTTGTTTTTAAAACATCCATAAGCTGACAATTCTGTTCTTGAAGCAATCCGCAGGACAGATGACCAAACTCCTGCACAAGTCAGATCTCAAACTAGAGCTTTGGTCTTAAATGTGAATACTTCAAGAGCACCAATATAAAACACTATTATGAAAACCTTTACCGGATGGCATCATCACCAACTACTGAGTGGAATAGTTAGTTCCTTTTGACTAATTATATTTATTGCAAATACATTCATTAACCCCTTCCTTATGGATCACTTGACAAAAGGGAAAAATGCAGGATTTCCTTCAAACTTATCATCATGCAGTCTATTGAACAATTTGTAGGTGATCTGTGTTATCTCAACAACGACTATTGATGCAGTCTGATAGGCCACTGTTTTCACTATGGAACACACAGCTAGCTAGAGTCACATTCAGTTCATAATATACAGCCAGGTCAGAAATATTTTGATTCCTGGCCCTAAAGGCATTCTGTGACATAAACTATAATGATGCACATCACTGAAAAAGTAAGCCTCATGCTCTTTACACTTAAATTATGAATGCCCAATTACCTACTGAAGGCTTCCATTTGCTCATGCTATCTGTATTTGTGAATTCTGTTTATATACGCAGGGCTGTAGCCAGGGAGGGGGAGATTAGGGGTTCATCCCCCCACAATTTTTTCAGGGTTTTTTAAATTAACTGATTAACCAAATCTCCATGAGAGTCCACTGAAGTTTATCTGTCTTGAGTGTCCACTGAAGAAATTGATGAAGCCTGATTTCTAAATTATTTTGCTTTATGGAATTACTCTGCCATGGCAATGTATGCATTTGTTCATGGGTATATGTGTTTCTGTATGCATCATCATGGAGCTAGAGTCATACAAGCTAGAGTCTCTTTCCACTTTTCCTCTCTACACAGAGACATCCACAACTTTCCCCTAAATTTGCTTCTGATGTTCTTCACAATCCTCCTAGCCTTGGGCATTTTATTCTTAGCCATGACATGCATTCAAATTACTTTTTAGTTTGCAAGGAGAATGTAATGTTTTAATTGGATATTCTCTTGCCTACATAGAATAAACAGAAACAACAGGATGTAAAATCCCATGGTACACAATTCAGGTGAGAATACAAAATGCCAAACAGAATATGTGTGATGGTAGAAGCTTGTATTTCTGGAATCTACAATATGTGCCTCTTTACTGTTTCTAGAGTTTTTTCATTATCATCTGTTCATTTGCATGTCATCTCCTTACATACCTTTGCCCAACATGGCTAAAAACCCATCAAGTTACAAAAAGTACATACATTGAAAGAAATAGAAACAGTCACAACAGACATTACATAAACACACCCACACATTAACATTTATAAAAGTGAATAATATGTAAATAAAATAACCTAATCTGGGCATTTAGAACTAGGCAGAACAAACCTAACAGAGAAACAAGAATGAATA
This sequence comes from Anolis carolinensis, assembly GCF_035594765.1. Lineage (NCBI taxonomy): Eukaryota > Metazoa > Chordata > Lepidosauria > Squamata > Anolidae > Anolis > Anolis carolinensis. The sequence continues at coordinate 132,735,046 of NC_085841.1, forward strand.
GATCATCATTCTACTCAAAGGCAAAATGAGGTTTTCCATAATTAATCTCGTAACTTTGGTGAGCAGCCACCAACCTTCTCTCCTCTTTTAGTCCTTCCCCTCATCTTTCTGTTGAGTAGAAATGACTGTCAATCTCTCTTGAAGCATTCTCATAAACAATATTAAGCTCTTTCTAGGAGCATTCTACTACATTATCTCCAGCCATCATGTTGTCAGAACCTTCTCTTGTTCTGTCTTAAAACACAATCTTAGGAAAACAGACCTCATTTATTGTGGGTGTTATAAGTGAATGACTTTCAAAATATGTCTTTCAAACTTCAGCTACAGTGCTATGTTTTTAATCACACAGGCGAGGCACAGACATTATAGGAAAACAAGTGCTTTATCCATTGATGATATATTGACAGTCTCTATGCTCAAACATTTTGAGGAACAGCAGAATATTCTGGTGGGAATGAAGGTCAAGCTTCTTTTTCAGAGGAATGATGGACAGAGTCCAACCACCATCTCGGATTCAAAAGTTGGAAATAAGATTGCAGTCAACTTAAGTCCCTGATAAAGTAACATCCTGATATACAGCAGTCGTCTTAGCAACAGAGACCTTCCACCAGCAGCATTCACTTAGAGCAGTGGTTCTCAACCTGGGGTCCCTGGATATTTTTGGCCTACAACTCTCAGAAATCCCAGCCAGTTTATCAGCTGTTAGGATTTCAGGGAGTTGAAGGCCAAAAACATCTGGGGACCCCAGGTTGACTACCACTGACTTAGAGATAATCATTGTTCTGTTTTCATTAATCTCTTACTTTGTCTAATCTGCATATACTTGATCTGACCAAACATTCTGTGACAGGACATTGCTTACTCTGATCAAACTCTTCATGTTGTTATTGTTGTTGTCGTGTGCTTTTATTATTTATTTATTTATTTACTACATTTATATGCCGCCTTTCTCAACCCAAACAGGACTCAGAGCAGCCTTACAAAAAGGCAGCAATCGGGTGACATTGACAGCAATATTAAAACAATTATTAGAATCACATCATCCAGAGTCAAATCTAAGGCTGTTCCATTTGTCATTTCACAATTTCATATACTCATACTAGCTGTGCCCGGCCACGCGTTGCTGTGGCGAAGTATGGTGGTATGGGAAATAAAGTATTGAGGAATTGGTGGTAGTTAAGGTAAAGGGTCAAGGTTTTCCCCTGACATTAAGTCCAGTCATGTCTGACTCTGGGGGTTGGTGCTCATCTCCATTTCTAAGCCGCAGAGCTGGCGTTGTCCGTAGCCTCCTCGAAAGTCATGTGGTCAGCATGACTGCATGGAGCGTTGTTACCTTCCCGCCGCAGAGGCACCTATTCATCTACTCTCATTTGTATGTTTTCGAACTTCTGGATTGGGAGAAGGTGGGGCTAATCGTGGGGGCTGTGTTCATATGTGACCTTTGGGTCCAGAAGTTCAGCAGCTCAGCGGTTTAACACGCTGCGCCATCAGGGGAGCTTATTTTCTCAAGGTTGTGAATATACAATATTTCTGATTGTTTTTTGTCTGTTGGAGGCAAGTATGAATGTTGGAATTAGGGAAAATGATTAGCATGTAATGGGCTTGCAGCTTTAAAGCCTGGCTGTTTTCTGGCTGAGTGATTTTTTTGTTGGGAGGTGTTAGCTGGCCCTGATTGTTTCCTGTCTGGAATTCCCTTGTTTTGAGAGTGGTGTTGTTTGCGATATTTTATGTGCTTCTATTGTGTGTGGGTGTCAGAAAAGAGAGGATTTGCCAGACTTTGATGATGGGAATACTTTGTTGGGAGGTGTTAGGTGGCCCTGATTGTTTCCTGTGTGGAATGGCCCTGTTTTCAGATTGTTGTTCTTTATGTAGTGTTTTGATTTTAGAGATTGTATTGTTGTGTTTTATTATAGCAGAGTAATTTTTATATATTGATTTTATTGTTTTTGAATATTTGGAGCCAGATTGTATTAATTTTTACAGTTGACAGCAACATAATAATAATAATAATAATAATAATAATAATAATAATAATAATAATGGGTCTGGTAATACACACTGCTTCACTGCATTGTGAGCTTCCTTTCTGGAAGAATCCTTTCTTGGGAGGTGTTAGCTGGCTGTGATAGTTTATTTTGTGGCATTCCCAATTTTCCTGATTTCAGAGTGTTATAAAATAATAAGTTACTATTATTAGTTATTATTATTGTATTGTTGAATGATTATCAATGTTCTAATAATTATTATTCCATTTGTGAATGATTATCACTGTAATAATAATAATAATAATAATAATAATAATAATAATTTACTCTTATTTTGAATTGTTAATACATTGTTGGATGATTATCAGTGTTATAATTATTATTATTATGACAGCCTTGAATGTTTATTATAGTTGTAATAATAATAACTTGTTATGATTAGTTATTATTGCATTGTTGAATGATTATTACTGTTATAATAACAATAATAAATTACTATTATTATTGGTTATTATTACATTCTTAAATGATGACCAGTTATTATTATATTAACAATAATTATTACTGACAGGGAAGGGAAAGGTGAGGGTGATAGGGCTTGAGAGGGAAAAAAGGAGGGCTGCTGAGGCATTGGAAGGGTTGTCATTTGTGGGTGACAACAACAACAACCACAATAACAACAGAAAAGGGGGGGGCTCAGCCTGGGCCAACTTGGGCCTTCCCTCGAGTTGTTTTGGGTGCCAACTTCCACCCTTCCTGGTCTGAGACTCTTTACTTTTCCCCCCGTCAGCCATTTAACTGGGTGAGGGGGAAAAGGAAGGGGCCTGAGGCCGGGAAGGGCGGGGGTTGGTGCCCGAAACAACTGGAGGGGAGGCCCAGGCCTGCTGGAGGGCCATGCCCTCCTCTTCCCCCCTCACCTTGAAGTTTTCAAAGAACCGGGGAAGAAGTCCTTGAGGCGGACCAGGGTGTAGACGGCGCTGCGGAGGGCCCGGTAGGAGGAAGGCCGAGGCCGAGGCCGGGAAGAGGAGAGAGGGTGAGGCGGGGGGGTCCACGGGGCCTTCCTGGCGCTGAGGGGAGGGGAGAGGGGCGGGAGGAGGGGGCCTGCTCGGTGACCCTCCATGGGCCCTGAGGGGGGAGGAGATTGGGGGTGAGAGGGCAGAGGAATCCGCCTTCCTGCCTTCCTTCCTTCCTTCAGCCCAGGCCCAGCTCTGAGGCGAGGTGTTTGTGAGGCCTCCTGGGTGAGGATGATGTGTGTGTGTGTGCGCGCGCGCGGGAAGGGAGGAGAGGGCGGTGTGCGCGCAGGCGCAGATCGCCTGTTGCGGTTTTTGGGCTTTTGTTGGCCCTGTGATTGTGTTTGCCATCTAATTGTGCTGTATCTTACTGGAGCCATGGATGATGGGCTATGTTGCCAAATTTCAAGGTTGGGAGGCCTTTACTTTTGTTGTTTTGTGCATCGCCCTGATGCCATTACTCTTTTATATATATAGATTGCACTAACTTGCTAGCCAAAAGCTTGGTCCCATAACTAGGTTTTTATTTTCTTCCTGAAGGTCAGGAGGGAGAAAACTGCTCTGATTTCATTGGGGAGGGAGTTCCATAGACAAGGGGTCACAACTGAGAAGGCCCTGTCTCTCATTCCCACCAATTACGCTTGTGATGGCAGTGGGATCGAAACCAGGGCCTCCCCTGATGATCTTAACCTTCAAGGTGGATCATTGTTGACTTACAAGGACCCTAAGGTGGACTTATCACAGGGTCTTCTGGGATAGAGAGTATGTGAGCAGCCCAAGTGGGTTTCCATGTCTGAGCGGAGAACCCAATCCTGATCTTGGTCCAATGCTCAAACCACTACACCATGCTGGCTCTTCAGACTCTACAAATCTTGATCTCAATGCAACATATACCATTGGAGATTTTTTTAAGCCTTAAGTACCACAGAACAGGATATGATCCACTTGACAAGTACAGGAGCAATAGTGCATGCCAAAGAGTATTTTAATAATAATAATATACTGGCAGAATATATAAAGCAAAGTGAAGAACCTGCTTTGATTGAAGTCAAAAATCAGAAACTCCTCAAAGCACAGTAGACAAAAAAACCAGTACAAGAAAACCGCACTACAAACTAGAGCTGACAGCTGGCACAACAAAACATTGCATGGAAGGTTCCTTGACAAAATTGAAGGAAAAACTGATAAGGAGAAGACCTGGCTATGGCTCACGAATGGGACCCTGAAGAAGGAGACAGAAGGCCTGATCCTTGCAGCCCAGGAGCAAGTCATCAGGACAAATGCAATTAAGGCCAAGATCAAAAAATCAGCTGATGACCCAAAATGCAGACTCTGCAAGGAAACCGACAAAACCATTGATCATATCCTCAGCTGCTGTAAGAAAATCGCACAGACTACAAACAGAGGCACAACTATGTGGTCCAAATGATTCATTGGAACTTGTGCCTCAAGTACCACCTGCCAGCAGCAAAGAACTGATGGGATCACAAACCTGCAAAAGTATTGGAAAATAAGCACGCAAAGATACTGTGGGATTTCCGAATCCAGACTGACAAAGTTCTGGAACACAACACACCAGACATCACAGTTGTGGAGAATAAAAAGGTTTGGATCATTGATGTTGCCATCCCAGGTGACAGTCGCATTGACGAAAAACAACAGGAAAAACTCAGCCGCTATCAGGACCTCAAGATTGAACTTCAAAGACTCTGGTAGAAACCAGTGCAGGTGGTCCCGGTGGTGATGGGCACACTGGGTGCCATGCCAAAAGATCTCAGCCGGCATTTGGAAACAATAGACATTGACAAAATTACGATCTGCCAACTGCAAAAGGCCACCCTACTGGGATCTGCACGCATCATCCAAAAATACATCACACAGTCCTTGGGAAGTGTTCGACTTGTGATTTTGTGAAATGAAATCCAGCATATCTATCTTGTTTGCTGTGTTATACAATAAAATAATAATAATAATAATAATAATAATAATAATAATAATAATAATAATAATAATAATAATAATAATAATTTTATTTCTTATCCCCCTCTCCTTGTGGCTCGAGGTGGGTTACAGAATAATTAAAACACATAAACATTGTTAAAATACCACAAATACACATATTAAAATGTATTTCTATAAATAATATGTATTTCTATAAAATATGTAATAAAATACACAAAACGTAGATGAAACAAAGGACACATGTTTAAAAGTCATGTTTTAAAATTGTTTAGGTAGGCCTGACAGAAGAAATAGGTCTTCAGATGGTTTTTAAATTCCGACAGTTCATTTAGTTGTTGAAGCTCTTCTGGCAGCTCATTCCACAGTTGTGGGGCAGCCAATGAAAAGGTCCTCTGGGTAACAGTCGTCAGTCAGGTTCTGGCAGGCTGGAGTAACTACCCCCAGAGGACTTCAGTGTGCGGGGTGGATTGTACAGGAGAAGGCGATCTTTTAGGTAACCTAGTCTCAAACCGTGTGGGGTTTTAAAGGTAAAAATCAATATCATGTACTTCGCCCAGAAATAAATTGGCAGCCAGTGGAGTGACTGTTTTTGAAGGCATGGAGAAATATATTTGGGTGTCATCAGCACACTTATAAAACCCTGCCCTGTGCCTTTGGATGATCTCTCCCAGCGGCTTCATGTAAATATTAAAGAGCATTGGGGATAGAAGTGCGCTATCCTCAAGCACAGTGCCTCTGATTCCCAGCCCTCGCCAGGCATTCCAGAAGGATATCATGGTTGCTGGTATTGAAAGCCACTGAGAGGTATATAAGCACCAACAGGGACACACTTCCCCTGTCAATCTTCCACTAAGGTGACCATAGCAGTCTCAGCTCTGTATCCTGCTCTGAAGGGAGTTTGAAATGGGTCAAGGAAGTACTTGTCATCCAAATCTGCTTGGAGTTGGAGGGCAACTGCCTTCTCAATTGCCTTGTCCAAAAAAGGAAGGTTAGACACTGGCCTGTAATTATTAAGGTCCAGGGGATCCAGGGAGGGCTTTTTCAGCAGTGGTCTAATTACTGCTTTTAAAAAAAAGGATGGAAAGTTTCCTTCCCTGAGAGATGCATTAATAATTTATTGTATTTGAGATCGAATGGCATCTCCAGCCAAGATGGAGAGGGATCAAGAAAACAGGTTGTCCTCTTTACTTGCCCCAGCAACATGTCCACATCAACAGTACTCACCAATTGAAACTGATCCAGCATAATCCCACTTACAGAGTTTCTGAACACCTCATTGTTGGCCTCTGCTCCAATGACTAAGCCACTCTTATGTGAGAGATTTTATCTGCAAAATGGTTGTTAAAAGCATCACAGTGAGTTACTGAAGGTTATAGCAATGGTTCGGAGGGGAGGGCACCTGAGTTAATCCTCTCACCATTCCAAACAGCTCAGCTGGACGTGAATCTGCAGATACAATGCATGCAGAGAAGAAAGCTTTCTTCACTGCACATATTGCCACCTTATAGGAGCAAAGGTGCGTTCCATGCCATGTCTTGTCACATAAAAGTTGAGTTTTCCACCATTTGACTTCCAGTCACCATCCTTTCCATTTCATTTCCCTGAGGGTCTCTGTATACCAGGAAGCCTGATTTGTAATGGGCTTGAGAAGATGGTTGGGAGTGATCGTGTCAATAGCCCTGGCTAGATTTTGATTCCATTTATTGACCAGGGAATCCAACAGGCTCATTGGCGATGCCAGCCATAAAACCCTCTAAGGCCTCCTGGAATCTCAAATAATCCATTAGCCTTCAAGGGTGGACCATTTTAATAGGTCCTCCACCCCTCCAGGAGTAGGTTGTAGCTGTGATACTAGCCCTGACCAGGAAATGATCTGTCCATGACAATTCGGAGGTATTGATCATCTCTGCCCACAGATCCATATGTTCAGAGCTGACAATTGCATCCAAGGTATGACCTACCAAATATGAACCTTCCCAGGTTGTAAAATCATCAGGGGATGCTTTCTCCTGGTCTTGCCATTATCACAATCTTATCAGGCAAGCATACATTAGTGGACATCCTCAGTAACTATTCCCAGCTTGGATTTCCTTTCCTGGATAGGCCAAACTATACCCACTTCTAACAAGGAAAGATCTTTTTATTTAAACGGACATTTGGCTGTTTTCTGCTTGTTTTTCTAACTTTCTGTGCTTTTCTCCTTATGTTTTAAAATATTTTATATTAATTTATAATTATTTCATGTGATAGTTTAATTGCCTCAATTTTATTTATTTTGAGGTGCATCTGGTTTTAACCTTGTGATGAGCCACCTCACTCTCAAGGACCATAAAATTAATTGAAAAATCCTGAGGTGTGTTTCTGAAACCTCAGTTGATATAGTAATGTAGAGGATTAAAAAAAAAAGTCTGAAATTAGGAATTCCATTATATAGCTCAGAAAAGCAGATAGTGTTGTAACTCAGCTGGAACCTCAGAGTGACTCTGACAGGGATTTTGAGATTCAGGTTCAAAATCAGATTCAGAATGTCCCTGTTGTAGAGGATGAGGAGCAGAGAGTTTTTCCCACAGCAGGGAATGATGTTGATACTGAAACTAGCCAGGTGCAAATTGATTCAGAAAAGGAGGACAGTTCTTAGTCTGATAGCAGGCAGGCTGACGCTAAAGGGCAGGCCGCTAACGAGCAGGCTGACCTTGATGAAACGGAATCTTTAGATCGAGCTGGCTGTTTGGAATTCAGGATTCGAAGGAGTGTGAGAATAGCAAATAAGGAGGAGGTCAGAGGCCAAAGAAATGCTTTCGTGATTTGCAAAGGGTATTAAAGTAGTGTGTTGGAGACAAACCTTTGTCAAAGCAACGTTTGTTCAACCAAGAAGCTAGCTCTTGTTTCCTGGATTACCTGGCAGCCTTTGTATTCATATTTTTGGGACTTTGTCATGCTCTCATGGGACTTTATTTATTCCTGGTGAGTTCTTGGATTATTTTCTAAAGCTTTGTTTTGTAACAATCTTTTGGAACTTTACTTTTGATTTTAAAGAACTTTTTATCTTCTATTTTCTAATAAACTACAAAAGACTTCAGCCTGTGTGCAGTCTGGTGTGTATAGCAAGGTGAAGCTAGCCTGAGGTGCGACAGATAGGAAGTAGAAGTGTCATTCATCATTTAGCTCACTGATGCATTTTTTGGGAATTATTGCAGTTGAGCTGGCACAACTCACATTTGAGTCAAAGTCTCTGATGTTTAATTGATTAATTAATTAGATAAGTGACAAACATTTATCTAATGAAAAAGAGATCATGATTGATTGGAAAGGAGATTCATCAAACATTATTTTAAAAAACAAAATTTTGTAATAACTGAAAATAGCAGTATGGGCTTATGGTATGCTTTTTCTGAAACAATGTTTCCATGACATAGATAATTTCAGTCAGGGGTAGACATTGTGGAGCTTTCTTAATGTTATTGAACAGCAACTCCCATCAGCCACAGTCAGTATAGGAGAATGGTGGGGAATGCTGTGAATTTCATTTCAAACACATCTGAAGGGCTGCACAATTCCCATCCGATATGACCCACTAAATGAAACTTATCTTGGTCACTCAACAGTTATGTAAATACCATTGATTAAATAAAATTTGGGGTTAATGTTAAATTAAGACTGAAGAAAGGAGAAAGGAGACTTTTTATAATTCAGATTCTTTTACTTATTTTACCTGGTTAAAATTCATGCAGTTAATTAAGATTTCTTATTTCAGGTGATATTATCATGAGCAGCTATCAGTGATTTACTATAGTCATAATCAATATATAACGATTACTTTTTGTATCCATGCAATTAAATTGCTCATTAATTTATGCCGAACAAGCATCTTGTTTTCCCTTGTGCCGTCGCGCCTGGGGCTGTACTCTTAGTGAAAGAGGCATGGACGTGACATCTTTCCCCAGGGGATTGCTTCTTGCCCTCCTTTAGGGAAACTGGAACTCCCAAGGACCAAAACACTGTAGATAACTCAAAAACTGGGTTTATTGTTCACAAAGGGGGTAAAAGAAAATATACATTACAGTCTTTGATTGTTTAAGTCCGTGGAGCCTTCTAGATCCCTCTTTCTCTGGCTGTGAATGCCGGAGCAAACTCAGCCTCAGTCCAATGACCTATATCTGAAGACAAGAGTCTTCCTCTGTTGCCAAAGGACTGATAAGAAGGCGCTTGAAACTCCTCAACGTTGTTCAGGTTGGCCCTGAACATGAAGTGTGAGTCCCAAGGGTAAGAACCTCAGAATTGGTGCTGAGAGGTAACTTTTGAAGGGCTTTTAGTGCCAAGTCTCTCTCTCACGTCCATCCGATAGAGAGCTTGCTGGTGGAATGAAAAGAGGAAACACTGTCCTACTCGGGGAAGAGGTGGAGCCAAACAGTTTTGCTGAGTGAGCAATATAACAGGTACAAACAACAATGATTGACAGATATAAATAACCAATCCAACTACATTTACAGGGTAAGGGCAAAATCAGGCATGATACAACAATTCAGATCTTGAAACTTATAGTTTGACATATAGATGGCGCCACTTGCGCCGTCACACTCCCGGCCTAGATTTCCGGACTTTCGGAAATCTAAACAAAATGGAGTTAAATACCTTTAACTCTAATAACTTTAAGACTGTATGTCTTCTGAAAATAATACGACCATGTTGCTAATAGGCCTGTCAAATAAAGAAACCTTTTCGTTAGAGACGACCTTAACCTGGGCCTTGCACACTCTATTGTCAGAGCTAGGATATAATTTTGACACAATACCCTTAGCCCATTGGTTTCTAGGAGCATCCTTTTGTTTAAGTAACATCAAATCCCCAACCTTTACGTTGGCACTTAACAGTCCAAAACCCATAGTTTCTTAGGGCAGACTCTGTAAATGACCTTCCTTGGTGTTTGACCTTTGCGTGGAAATGCTGTGTCAACAGCAGAGCTATGTGGCTATGGTGTGGCAAAATAACAGGATTTTTAACACAGGATCTAATCTTTGCTCTTTTTAGTCTACCTCCAACCCTAAGGAGACCCTCATTGTCCAGGAAGGGGTTCAAGTCCTTTAAACAACTATTTTTGGGCAAGGATGCTTTTCTTTGTAAACAAGCTATTTCTTCTAAAAAACACTGTCTTTGAGTGGATCTCAGGATGACTGTTGAGGCTTTTGAAAGATCTTGGGGCTGAATTGCACCACTGTTTTTTGTAGTGATGTAATGTATGAGCCTGGCAATGGCTGCTTGAAGTCTAGTCCATTTTGAAAATCTTTCAAACTTGGCTGGATTTAAACCTTGCCCTGATAAGTCTTGGCCATCGATGGTAGATTTGCAGGACTGAATTTCTGGCAACTCAGTGTCTTTGAGCACGGAGATGCTTTCTGGAAAGGAAGGATTTTGAAGACATTTGGGTCCAGTGATCCAGGATGACTTGGACAACTTTGCGGCTGATGTTCCTCGGGATGTCACATCTGCCAGATTTTCTGAAGTGGATATGTAATGCCACTGCTCTTCTCCCTCCGCACACACGCTGGCTGGTTCAGCATAGTTGTTTCTGAAGAGGTCTTCCACAAACTGGGTGATCTGGGTCTTAACCTTCGGATCTTTTAGCATCCTTCTTCTTAAGGACAGGAGACGATGAAGGGCAACATCTCTGTTGTTGGGTAGAGATGGTCTTTCCGGCTTGAAAGGTAAAGGTGCTATCCAATTACCTTCAGAGTCTTGAGTGACTTGGTTGTTCATCATCTCAAGAAACTTCTGATCATTTTTAGAGAAGGCTGTTTGCTCATCTCTCTCTGTGACTTCGATGATGGGAGAGTAATCGGGCATTACTCCCTGGCAGCAAACTGAGATGTGGCTGGCACATCCTTGCATTAGTGAAGGCCTTTTAGTGACAGGCTGGAACATCTTGTTCAGGCAGACTGGGCCTAACACCGTCCATCCTAAAGGCAACTGCTGGGCCATGGGTGATCCCTTAGGACCTTCAATCTGGTTGCTAACACGGAACAGTGTGGGACAATCTGCACCGATAAGCATGACGATGTCTGTTTCCAAGTCCAAAGCTGGAATTAGATCTTGAATACCTTTGAGATGAGGATGGGCTTGTACCACCTCTTTCGTGGCTATCTGTTCTTTGTTCCTGGGAATCAGGCTGCATTCTATAAGGTCAGGAAGATCGTACCTGGCCTTTTGTCCGACAGGTGAGATTTTGAACTTTGTTGCAACTCTGCCATTCATCTTATTCTTTCCAGAACAAGTGGATATGGTGTATTCTATTGTCTCGGTATGAAGGTTGAACATGTTGAAGAACTCTGGGGTTGCAAGAGATGCGTCACTTTGGGCATCCAAGGCGACGTAGACCCTTTTCTTATTCCACGGCTGCTTGTCTGGATACACCTCTGCCAGGCAGATTGGGTGGCAAATCCTGGGCTTGTGGCTATTTTGACAAAGCTTGGTGCAGGCAACCGCAGGAGCCTTGAGGACTACCTGAGGTTCTGTAGGCTTTTGGTCTTCTTTGGTTTCTTCTTTGGTAGGAGAATTTGACTTTGCTTTGAATTGAGGGGAATCGAAGTTGTGCATTGCAGAGCAATGCTTGATGCTGTTGCAGTGTTGGCATTTAACCTTTTCTTTGCAGTCTTTGGAGAAGTGAATAGTGGCACCGCAGCATCATCTTCAGTGATGGGAACCTGTTGAGTCGATCCATGAGGGACGCTTCTATCTCAGTGCTCGCACCGAAGCGCTGGTCCAAGCGAGACCACACTGTGGACAAAGCTCTTTGGGGGTCTGCTACATGAGCAGCGTAAAGTCTTTTTACTTGCTCGGCTGAGCTGGGTCCAAGCCACGCCATAAGAAGGGACAGTTCTTCATCCGCTTCTAGCTTGAAATCTTGAATGGCCCTCATGAAGGTGATTTTCCACAGAAGGTAGTCATCCGGTCGGTCAGTGAATTTCTGGACGCCTTTGTCTCGGATGTCTCTTCTTGGATTTCTTAAGAGGAAACCCAATTGAGACTCCAGTGTGTAAGGGTACATCTGAGGAGTGTGATGTGGCCCGATGAAGTCAATGTTCTTCGGTTGAACACATCTTTTCATGATGGTAGGCGATGCTGGGTTCAGCAGATTGCTGGCAGGCAGCACCTCTGAAGCCTTCATCTTCAGTGATGGGAGAATTGACTTGGTATGCAGGGATGAATGTGGTGGTTCACTCCCGGCCATGCCTTGCCAATGTGAATGGACATCTGGATGTTGTTGAAAAGCGTCATCCTTTCGTTCCTAAGTAGACAAGTGGTATCTCTGAGGCCTAAGTACAGGGATGGACTCTGACAGAGATGATGGCACTCTCCCGGCCATGCTTTGCTGTACTTCTGAGGAATGGGCAGGCCTTGAAGTTGCGAACACTGGAACAGGTGAGCGATCTTCAAGGTGGCGAAAGGAGATATGACTCTGCACTACAGGTGATTCCAGTTGCAGATGTGCTGAAACCTTTGCTGTAGGCTCTTGTGTTGGCAGGAAACTAAGGTTTTCTTGGGTTAGTTCCTGTGATAGGGCTTTGGCTAGAACATTAGCTCTGACTATCTTTTGTGCTGTGTCTCTTTTTACTTGAAGCAGATCTAGATCCCGTTGCAGCTCATCTTGCTTGGCTTCAGCCATTGCAAGCTCTATTTCTCTCTGGGCCCTGGCCTGTGCTAGATCAGCTTCTTGCTGGGCCCTAGCCTGTGCTAGAAGCAGTTTCTGCTTGGCTTTAGCCTGCTGAAGGAGGAGTTCCTCTTCATTGAAGGCAAGGTCTTGCTTAGCCATTTCTGCAGACGCCTCTGCTCCTAAAACCTCTTTTCTAATTTTCAAACGGACAGCCTCTCTGTTGTAGTGGGCTGCTTTGGAAGAAGTACTGATGAATGAGTGTGTGGATTGGGAGGAACTGCTACGCCTAGATGAATGCTTGGATTTATGGCTAGCATCATTAGATGGAATCTTGAGCAGACTGGATCTAAGGCTTACACATGGGGAGCCTTGAACCCTTTCTTCTGCACCTTTGAATAAGGAACTGGGCTCTGGTTCAGATAGAACCGCGCCGTAGCGCCTCCTCTCTTCTTGTAGGCTAAAAGAAATTTCCTTAGCCCTATCTAAAGACTCTGGAGTGTTAATTTTGTTCAGTACATAGATTATTTCTTCTGCAATAGCACTCCCATTATTGAAGGCCTTTAAAATTCTTGCCTAAGAATTTCCTTTTCCTTTGGGCAAAGGGATGCCCTTATTGCATCAGCTATGGTCGGCAGGTTTTGCCAAGCTCTGTTAAACCTCTGCCTAAGCTGGCCTTCCTGCTGCAAAAGGCAGAGCATTGTTTTCTCTGTGGGGTGCCTTTCTCTGACTGGGCGGGGGGATTTGACCCTTGTTTGCAAAATCTCATTGCTATGACTTGACATTCTGTAATTCAAAAGAAAACTTATCCCAAGTTTCAAACAGTACAAAATGCAATACTATTTAACTATACAGTTAAAGGCACACAAAAAGGGCAATGCAATATTTTAAACAAGACAATTAAAACAGCTGCTTAACTGGGAAGTTAAGCCTGGGCTTTCATAAACTTGCAGCAGGCTTTGAAGAAATGGCAGGAACTGCAGAAGGTTGGAATTTATTGCTTTGCAAACTGGGTTCTGGAAGAGGCTTGGTTGAGCTGTAAAGGCTGGCTTCTGGAGAAATGTATCTACTTTGCAAAAAGCTTGATCTTGTGCAGTTGAAGAGCTGAGTGTAGCGATTAGCTGGCTAGCTTGAGAAACAGAAAAGGCGGGAAGCCTAGCAAATGTTTCAATTTTGCAAAGGCTAGGCTTCTAGCAAAATGTATCCACTTTGCAGAAGGCTTGAACTTGCTGCAGCTGCAAGAGCTGGATGTATCAATTTGCTGCTTGAGATGCAAAAAAAGGCGGGAAACCTAGCAAATGTCTCAATTTTGCAAAGGCTAGGCTTCTAGCAAATGTATCCACTTTGCAGAAGGCTTGAACTTGCTGCAACTGCAAGAGCTGGATGTAGGGATTTGCTGGTGGCTTGAGATGCAAAAGAGCGGGAAAGCTTGTAAATGTCTCAATTTTTTGAAGGCTGGGCTTCCTTTGACTTCTTTATCTTTAGGAGACTATGGGCTTGGCAAATTTAAGGCCCTTTCACTCCTTCTTTTCCCTTCTTAGCACTTCTGGAAGGCTTCTTTTAGCAGTTCTGGAAAAGAAGGCTTCTCTCTCAGTACTTCTGGAAAAGAAGGCTTCTCTCAGCACTCTCAGCACTGTGCCATCGCGCCTGGGGCTGTACTCTTAGTGAAAGAGGCATGGACGTGACATCTTTCCCCAGGGGATTGCTTCTTGCCCTCCTTTAGGGAAACTGGAACTCCCAAGGACCAAAACACTGTAGATAACTCAAAAACTGGGTTTATTGTTCACAAAGGGGGTAAAAGAAAATATACATTACAGTCTTTGATTGTTTAAGTCTGTGGAGCCTTCTAGATCCCTCTTTCTCTGGCTGTGAATGCCGGAGCAAACTCAGCCTCAGTCCAATGACCTATATCTGAAGACAAGAGTCTTCCTCTGTTGCCAAAGGACTGATGTGAAGGCGCTTGAAACTCCTCAACGTTGTTCAGGTTGGCCCTGAACATGAAGTGTGAGTCCCAAGGGTAAGAACCTCAGAATTGGTGCTGAGAGGTAACTTTTGAAGGGCTTTTAGTGCCAAGTCTCTTTCTCACGTCCATCCGATAGAGAGCTTGCTGGTGGAATGAAAAGAGGAAACACTGTCCTACTCGGGGAAGAGGTGGAGCCAAACAGTTTTGCTGAGTGAGCAATATAACAGGTACAAACAACAATGATTGACAGATATAAATAACCAATCCAACTACATTTACAGGGTAAGGGCAAAATCAGGCATGATACAACAATTCAGATCTTGAAACTTATAGTTTGACATATAGATGGCGCCACTCGCACCGTCACATCCCTGATACTTGAAAACTCTACTTAAGACAGTAACGATCCTAAATCCAAAATCTAGCATGCTGGAAGGTGTCAGAATTAGGTGGAAGTACTGTTATTAAAATTCCTCCTAATGGGCACAGCAGTTTTCTTAAATGTTGCTTTTGACAGAAATTCCTGAAGAGAGCCATTCTGAGAGCGGTAAAGACAGCTGGCATAGAAATGATACATCAAAAGTCCCTACAGATATTTTAAGGGACCCGATTTCAGCTTGGGACTAGTACAGTACTTTTTCCTCCCTTTGTAACCAGTGGAATGGATTTTTCAGCATTCAAATCTGCACTGTTAGAGATGAAAAGATAAAAACATTGTGGTTCTGACATGTGCTGGCAGGGCTTTTGATGAAATAGTCAATTCACTTCTTTAGTCCACTATATCTAACCCCACTTTTCATTGTATCCCATGAGATGCCCCCAAAAGGTCAAAACTAATGTGATGCAGCAAATGGTATTTTAAGCTTGAACGTGGATCTCCCTATTCAGTTTTGACTCTCATTACTTGGAATATAATGCTATTTGTAGACATAGATTACTATTATTCAGGATACAAATATTTACTCTGTGATTTTTTAAATTTAGTAAACCAATCATATTTTAAATCTAAATGTTTGAATTAAAACTCTTTTTTATAATCCATTTAGGGTATGTAAATTTTCTCTTTTCTTGGTTACATATTTTATCACGTGAGTTGTTCTAACATTATCTTGGGCAATAGATACTGAATCTTTTCAATGAATAGGGGTCAGTTAATGAAAAATTTTATGAACCAGAATAACAACCATACCACAGATTTCAATTACTGTTGGTTGTGTAGCAATGCTAAATCACACATTCTGTCAATCAAGAATCAATTGAACAGTTCCTATTAGCCCAAATATTATGTTTCCATTCCTGTACGAAAATATTATTTTGGGGTTGAGTCTTAAATATCAGTTTTAATAGTGTCCGTTATTTACTGAACAGGCAGCACTGGGACATTACCTTCCAGTTAATGGTTGTCAAGCCATTCTAAGAAGCCACATATGCTCTGACTACAACTGCTGCCATCACAGGCAAGCAGCAAAGAGCAGAGAAGATACTGAAATAACTCTGGAAATGCTTCTTCAACATCTCTCCCCAAAGCATTTCAGTTGAAGGGTAAAGTCATTCCCTCATTTAAAGCTAGACTTGTCAGTCCCAGAACCTTTACCTCCCTTACTGTTTGCCTGGATTTTTTCAATTGTACAAACTTGCAGAAGTTTGGGGAAAATTGTAAATGCATTAGGTTCAACTTAAAACAATATCTTAGTGACTCCAAAGTCCCAGAACCAGCTTACTTCCTCTCTGACTGCTTTGGATTTCAGCTGCCTCAGTTTCTAATGCATCAATCTCCACCTGATGAAGAAACCCTTAAGTGCCAAAAACTTTGTTGTGTGCCTTCAAGTAATTTCTGACTTAGAGTGACTCTAAAGTGTAGGTATCATAGGGTTTTCTAGGTAGATCTTCAGAGGGCATTTTGCCTTCTTCTGAGGCTAGGGAGTGTGATTTGCCCTGTGGGCTCCATGTCCAAGTGGGAATGTGAACCTTTGTCTCCTAGCATCTTAGTCCAGCACTTGAATACCATGCTGGCCATCAAAGCGAATGTAAGCTACTTTGTGCTTTTTGGTTGATTTAATAAAAGCATCACAGCAATGTATAATTTGGATCTGGTTATGCTTTGCTGCTTTTCCCAATCTCATTTCACTACTACTGCTTCCTCCTCTATGATTTATCATATGTTGATCACCAAATCTCATGAGGCAGATAATAGTGATAGCATTTGTAACATCTCTTCTCCCACAAAAAGAGCTTGAATCTTGCAAAGCTCTGCAGAGGAGGAAAGTTTTTAAAGATGTTTTCTTAGTAAGCTAACCTGTCTACATGGAAAATTTTCAAAAGTGGAAGTTTCCCTCTCAAGCTCAATCACACATGAGTTGCATAAACTGAATCCCAATTTAATAAAGGTATACAAGAATCTATGCTGGAAAAATACCTTTTCTTCTTCTATTTGTTTAATAGTAACTTATCCTTCTATAGCATATAGCCTTAGTGATCTGTAGTGCTTACATTGTCCATTTTGATTACTCAGTCCTCTCCTATTTTTAAATTGTCCATTCAATTTTATTGATTTTTAGCCATTTATTTGATAAAGGGGGTCCAGTCCGTCTCTTTCTTGTTCTTCCCTTGTGATCTTGAAAGTATTACAGTCAATTTATCCATGTTCATGACATCTATCACTTTTCCTATCCATTCTTCTTTCTCCGGGATGGTGCTCATCCTCCATGATCTGGCATATACAATTCTTGCCGCAGTGGTAAAATATATAAAGAGTTCGTCTGTATTTATTGTCCATTCAAAGTTAGTCATTCTGATTAGGATTAGGTTTAGGGGTATTTTGTGTTTTAAGATTTTTTGGATTGATTTATGTATTTTTTTCCAAAGTATTTTGGCTTTCTCACAGTTCCACCATAGATGGTAAAAGGTTCCTTCGTTCTTCTCACATTTTCAACATTTATAATTTGTATTTTTTGAAATTTTAGCTATTTTCTGAGGGGACATATATCACTGGTGCATCATTTTTAACCAGTTTTCTTTTAGCTCATATGCATACGTATAGTTAATTTTCTTATTCTACATTGTTTCCCATTCATTTAATCCTTTTATTCTTCTGATATTTTTGACCATTTTATCATACATTCTTTCACTACTTCTTTCTCAGTACCCCACTCTAGGAGTATTTTATAAGTTTTTGCTATAGTCTTTTCCATACTATGAAATATTTTGTCCCATGTTGAGTTTTTTTCCATGAAGCCAATTTTTTTATCTTCTTTAAAATACAGTAGAGTCTCACTTATCCAACATAAACGGGCTGGCAGAATGTTGGATAAGCGAATATGTTGGATAATAAGGAGGGATCAAAGAAAAGTCTATTAAACATCAAATTAGGTTATGATTTTAGAAATTAAGCACCAAAACATCATGTTATATAACAAATTTGACTGAAAAAGTAGTTCAATACTCAGCAATGCTATGTAGTAATTACTGTAGTTACTAATTTAGCACCAAAATGTCATGATATATTGAAAACATTGACTACAAAAATGTGTTGGATAATCCAGAACGTTGGATAAGCGAGTGTTGGATAAGTGAGACTCTACTGTAGTCTTGTATTTGTCTGTATTGGAACCAATAAATTTTATCAAATTTAGTCTTTAATTTCTCTAAACCTTTTAATTCCCAATTTGAATCGATTCTTTCTAATAAGTCCAAATATTCCAACCTAATTCTTTTCTTTGACACGCCTTTAACGGTGATAGCCATAGTGGTGTTTTGTTATAATATATTTTAATTGAGTCAATTTGGGTAGTAACGTCCTTCGTAGTCCAAACCATATCTATCCTGGACCAGCTATTATGCCTGCCAGAATACTATGTACAGTCCCTTTCCTTTGGGTGGTGTGTCCTCCATGTGTCTTTTAGTTCAAATCCTTTCTGAATATCCATAAATTTTTTGGGTATTTTCCCTGAGTCCAATGGGCCTTTTTTCCTCCTTTATAATTTTTGTCCATATTTATATTACATACTCTGTTGAAAACTCCCATTAGTATTGTATTGTCAGTTTTTTGCTCTGAGATTAGATCTATTAGTAGCTTTGTGAATTTTGTTTTGGGCCCTTTTGGCACATAAATATTGCAGACCAATAATTTTTGGTTTCCTCTTTCTAAACCCCCCCCCCCCGATTATTCTTCCAATGTTGTCTTTGAATGCCAATTTAGCTGGAATATTTTCTTTACCAAAATTATCACCCCTGTCTTTTTTTCTGGTGCTACCAAAATAAATTCTTTGCCCAAATATTTCTTTATTAAATGTGTCGCATGTTTTTGTTTAATGTGAGTTTCTTGGAGGGCAATTAAATCATTAATTACCCTTCTAATTTGATCAAATATTTTCTTTCTCTTATTAGGGGAGTTTAGCCCATTTACGTTGTTTGAATAACATTTAATTGTCCGTTCCATCTTTTTCTTCTTCCTCCTCCTCTTCCTCCAGATTGTCCAAATTGGTAGGGTTCATTCCTCTGTATAAGTCCATCTTATTTGGTGAAATTGTTCTTGCTCTTTTTCTTGAGTCTTTGCCTTCCATGTCCTTCATCAATCTATCATAGAAAGCACGTGCTTTTTCATCAGTTGTTATTCAAAATTCTTCTTCTAAATATGTTAACATCAAACCCTCAGTACGCTCCCACCGGAATCTGATTTGATATCTTTTTAGTTCCTATGTCAAAAAAAGATATTTTCTTCTCCTTGCCAAGATTACTGATGGTACCTCTTTCAGAATTGCCGCTTTTCTTCCTTTGTAGTAGGTTGGGGTAGTATTATTTATTTTTAGTATTTCATCTCTTATTCTTTTCTTAGTAAAGTGAACTATGACATCTCTCTCTACTTTATTGCGACAGGTTAACCGGTGGATATTCTGTATACTCAATTTCATCACTCATATCTTTGCTGATATATGTGTTATTATTTGTCTGATATCTTCTTTAGCTTCTTCCATTATATTTCTATATCTCAGTTGGTATTCCATTTGTTGTTCGTATCTTTCTTGTTTTGACTCAATTTTGGTGTCTTTTTCTTCCATTTTGTTTATTTTTGTTTTCTGTTCTTCTTGAGCAGATATAATTTGTTGTTTCTCTTGTTTTAACTCACTTATCTCTTTCTGTAAAGTTGACATTTCTTTTCTTATTTCTCCCATATCTTTTTTAATTTCTCCCATATCTTCTGTAAGTTCCTTTCTCATGGTCTCATCGGTCTTGAAGTTAGTCTTGTTTTTCAGAGAATTTTTGAATCTCCTTCATAATATCTTTTAGGGTAAATTCTTCTGGCAATAAATTTCTCCTTGGTTATCCCAGGGCTCCTATGTTTTGTTTCTTTTCCTCCTTGGGGTCATTGTCCTTCTTTGTCTTTTGGGGTAACATTTTCTTATTTGTTTTTATTTTATTTTTTGTTGTTGATATTTAGTCTTTTATGTTTGGCTCTCTAGTGCTTTAATGTTGTTTTAAATCAAGTGTCCTGATTCTCCTTGATATTTTCAATTGAGTTTATGATTTTATTTCTTTTCTAATTGGAAGCTTTGTATTTATCTTACACTCTAATCAATTCTTGAATCAAATTGATGGATTTAATTGAGTTGTATTTAATTATGTAATTATTAAGTAGAAAATTTATCTATAGTATTGCTTGCCTTTCATTATTGATTGGTTAATTCTCTTTGCTCTTGGCTCTTATATTTTAAATCAATTTCTGTAATATTAAATTTTATATTGCCCTTGGGTCCTGCGTTGTATCTTTTGTCTTCCCCTTTACTTTTCCTTGCCTTGCTTCTCTTCTATGTATTTCTCTATGTTAGAGTCTGTGCTTTCCGTTGTATGTCTTTCTTCTTCCGTGTCGTTTTCTACCAATATCCCCTCAATGTCTCTATGCGATGCAGCTTCTTTACTTTTAAGTCTGTAGTGTCTCCAGTTTGGTATCCCTGCCTCTTCCTGTTTCCTTCTTCTGCCCTTCTATGTTCGCTTCTTACATCTTTACGTTGTTGCGTTTCCCTTCTCCTCGACTTCCTCCTCATCACTTCCTTCTTCTTCACCCTCATCGCCCCTCCTTTGTTTTGGCTGGTCTGCATCGTAGCCAAAACAATCTCTCATCAAGGTCAGTTGGTTTACTTTCAAGATTGGATTGTTCTTTGCAGGGGGGAGGAGTAATTAATGATATTATTTATTTGATTCAAGTCAATTAATTATATTAATTCAATTAATTGTATCAAGTTGTTTGATATCTGTTATTCTCAATTTTTTATGCCCAGGGATTAATTAATTAATATAGAAGCTTGGTCCTTATTTCCTTCTTTCCCAAATTGTATTTTATTAAGGCTTTCCTTTTCCAGTCCGTTCAAGCCTTCAGTTTGCTCCTTGGCTTTTGCCTCCTCTTTTTGTTCTCCCCAGCCAGGGAGTTCTCCGTCCTATTTTGGCTTGTCTTTTCCTTCCCCCCTCCTTTACTCATCTTCAGATCTTTGCTCTATTTCTCCTTTCCTTCCCCCCTTCACCATCTCTCCCCGATAGTTATTTTCTTCCTTTACGTGCCTCCGCATCTCCGTGTCTCTTTGCCTCCACGTCTCTTAGTTTTGGGTTTTCGTTCCTCTCTCACTGCAGCTTTCCCTCTCTCCCTCTGTATTTATTTTATCCAGATACCACCATGAAGACAGTTCGATAGTACTTACTTCTTGTTGCTTCAGCTTCTTAAAATTAAAATGTGGGGGGCTGGCAGTCTTCATGGACCTGTCGCTGGACCGGGGTCGCTTTCCCAGCGGAGCCTTTTATGACAGGGGTGATCCTGCAGTTTTTTCAACCCAGATTCCTTTTTCTGAATGGACATGGTGAAATAACTTTGAAAAGTAATGGATCCTTATGGCTTCATGTTCTGTCATTCTCTCATGGCTGGAAAATTTGGTCTTGTCACTGAGGCAATAATTAGCTACAGCACATCTGATTTGCCTTTCTCACTAGTAGAGAAGTTAAATCCTTTGACTAAAACACAGGGAAAGTTTTTAAACCCTGCCTTTTCTTCAGCATCTGGCAATTGTCATGTTGAGAAAGTACTATTCAATATTGTGAGCTTCCAGGAAAATAAAAAGAGTTGAAGCCAATGGGCTCATACAATTCCTTATCACACCTGGGAAAGTTGCAATTGTGTCCCATATTAGATATCTTACAATCTCATCACATTAGGGCTTAAATGGTCCCCTTTGCCTCTTTTGGATGGGCCTGCTAAGCACCATCAGATGACCCTGGCTTGACCCCCACCCCACCCCCCCACCCCCAAAGCAGAGGGGAAGTGTCACAAGACTCTTCCTCTGCCACCATGGAGAGGAAAGTATACTGATGGAGCTACACACATTTTTGGGGGAAAGGACAATGTACATGTGATGGGGGAAGAAGAGAAACAGCACAGCCCAGGGGCCATGTGAAGAGGTCCTTAAGAAGCACTGGTTTGTGGTATGCAGATAGACTGAAAGCAATATTGCAATGCAATTGGAATAAATTGATTACATGTATGACACAGAATATCAGACTTAACCTGCTACACCTGGAAGGAGAAAGCTACACAGCAAATTAAGCCCACAAAGCAATTCCTGAACTGATTTATGTCTCAGAATACATAGGTTCAATTAAGAGAGAATTTGTGAGTTTCTACTGGAATGAGGCTGAATGTCCCCTTCTCCACCATTCAGTCATCAGTACTTTCTGAAACACTGATCCTGGCAATTTGGAGGACTACAGGAATAGTGAGACATATGGAGCACGAGCTGCAACTGGAGAATGGAGTAAGCAGAATCCATTTATGTTGCTCTGGCCTTTGAGCAAATGGAAGTACTAGGCCGCTCTCATCTCATTTATTTTAATGCTTATACATTAGGAGTCAGCTATTCTAATAATGATAATTATTATGGGGATGTTCCAAAAATGATGATAATGGAAAAAAATTGGCTAAGATCCTATATGAAGGTGATTTAAAGATTTTTTGACAATACAATTGCATATGAGCATGATACCTATCTGTGAAAAACTTGTTAGGAAAGTTCAACAAGATGCTGTAATCGATAATCAATAATAAAGCAAGCAACAAGGATGAAGGAGCACTAGGATAAGATAGTTTATAACTTTAAGACAAGCAATCCCCATTTTTTGCAGAAAAAAGAAAGCAGTGAGGAAAGACAATATCAGAAATCAAAACAAAAATATTATTTAGAATGAGGCAGTGATTATGTCACAAAACAGTTCTCCATCTAAGACACTAGAATAGAAGGAGCCCCCGGTGGCCAAGGGGATAAAAGCCTCGTAACTTGAAGGTTGGGTTGCTGACCTGAAAGCTGCCAGGTTCGAATCCCACCCGGGGAGAGCGCGGATGAGCTCCCTCTATCAGCTCCAGCTCCATGCGGGGACATGAGAGAAGCCTCCCACAAGGATGGTAAAACATCAAAACATCCGGGCGTCCCCTGGGCAACGTCCTTGCAGACAGCCAATTCTCTCACTTCAGAAGCAACTCCGGTTGCTCCTGACACGGAAAAAAAAAAAAAACTAGAATAGAACTAGGAGGAGCATTTATTGTTCTTGGCTCATTGCTTAATGTGGAAGAAATCATGAAAATCTGTTTTGCATGTGCTCCCAAGAGATCTTGGCAAATGTAGATTGACATCCCGTTAATGATACATACATGCATAAGTTGTACTGTGCATGTGGGCAGAATTATTTGCTATAGCATAATGGACTATTTTGTTGACAATGGAGGGAGTTTAGCTGCATATAGAGAAACACTGTGCATTGCGCCACAAAACTAAGTAATTAATATGTGTGACATTATGTTGTATTCTGCAGAAGGTTTGTGTAGTGCTCCTGCAAATTATCTCCATATACAGATACTTACACTATGCTGAGGGGATGTCGGGCTGCAGCCATAGTCTCTTGGAATTTAATATGGCTATAGAATTGTTAACAGAAATTATTCAATTATTTCAGGAAGCATTTTCAACCAATCTCATTTGGTGGTATTAGTTCCTCACAATGTACATGACTGTTTCCATTGTTTGAGGCTTCTTTCTTTGTTTGTGTGATAGAAAGGCGCTAACATGATCACATCTAGTACCACACACACACACACACACACACACACACAGATTGTCTGTTGTGAACAGCCATGGCGTCCATAGCCCATGGTGACCACCAATGCCAATACTCCACAATGAAAACATGAAGGGGACTATGTACTAGATGATTTACTCATCACTTTTCCTGTACACTGTATGTTCCATTTCTTATTCACAAGATTAAGAGCAAGATGGGTCAGCCAAAACCATGTCTACGAGTCTGTGAACAATATATGGAAGATAAGAGATAGCAAAGTCCTTCTTATTTTAAATGAACAAAATATTATCTTTTCCTCACCTGAATGATTTAGTTTTAAATATATTTTTAACATTGTTTTTGCCTTTGTTTTCATCTGAAGCTGAGAGTGTGCAACTTGCTCAAGGCCATGCAATGGGGCCTCCAGTCATAATGCTATGCTGATACCATTACACCATACTGGCTTTCATGAATTAAATGCACAGTAATTTTAGTAATTTGTGTTTAATGTGCCATTTTAGTCATTTTAATAAATTGTTATCCTAACTGCATATAAATTATAATTTCCTATTGAGGTCAACAAATGTTCTTGGCATTCTACCAATGATCTTGTTCTATGTTCCCTTAAAGTTTCACAGAATATATAAGGAAGGAAGCATCATCAGCATAATTAGCCCAGGAGCATTGTGCTTTTCCAAACTCTTACAGGGAAAACATTGCCTTGCTCCCCCACCCCTCTCTTACTCTTGGGTGGAATCCAAGGCTCTCCTACGTCTACTTAATAATCACAGCAGCTCAGGATTATGCAATAAATATTAAACATTGATTGTGGATTGAATTTGGGGTTTCTCATTCTTATTTCCCAGCTTTAACCATTACACAAGGCTGGGGTGGGCAAAATTCACCACTTTATTAATTTGAAAAACCATTTGGAAATAATCCTCTCTGTGAAAAAGGAAGGAAGGGAGGGAGGGAGGGAGGGAGGGAGGGAGGGAGGGAGGGAGGAAGATGGTTATCCTGATGGAAAGATCAGAATATTTTGAGTCCTATAATACTCCATGAATTGTTTTAATTCAAGCTGGGTTTCATAAGAACTTCGTAATTGTGAGAATTTTCTTGTTTCCTTTTCCCCTCTCTGTTTTGTGTTGTAGCTAAGAAAATTCTATGAAATACATGGGTTGCCATAAGTAGAGAGGTGAGTTAAAGTCAAGTTTGTACACACACACACACACACACACACACACACACACGGAGCAACCCACAAAGAACAGAGAGGATCTGTATCTTAAGGGATGCTAACATAACTCTTAGAAGTGAAGGGAACTGAAAGGGCCTCACCTTCTGCACTTGGTGCACAGTGGGGAAAGCAGCCTTAATAATGACCAAGAAAGCTAACAAAAACAAAAACCCATGAAAGGTGGTGGGATTATCTAAGGGAACAAACTTTTTTCAGATCTCACAGGGTTCGATGGAACAAAGAAAAAATGAAATGCAAAAATACAGAATGTGTGATGCCTGGCTCGACAACAGTCCATATGAGAAAGATCTTGGAGTCTTTGTGAACAACAAATTGAACATGAGCCAATAGTTTGATGCAACAGCTAAAAAAGCCAATGGGGTTTTGGGCTGCATCAAAAGGAGTATAGTGTCTAGATTGAGGGAAGTTGTGGTGCCTTTGTATTCTGCTTTGGTTGGACCTCACCTGGAATACTGTGTCCAATTCTGGGCACAACAGTTCAAAAGTGATATTGACAAGTTGGAGAGTGTCCAGAGGAGGGCAACTAAAATGATCAAAGGTTAGGAGACCATGTATCCCTATGAGTAGAGTCTTTAAAAACTGGATATGTTTAGCCTGCAGAAGAGAAGGTTTAGAGGAGATATGATAGCCATATATAAATATGTGAAAGGATATCAAAAGGAAGAGGATCAGACTTGTTTTCTGCTGTCCTGGAGATTAGGACTCGAAGCAATGGGTTCAAATTACTGGAAAGGAGATTCCACCTGAACATTAGGAAGAACTTCCTGACCATATGAATTGTTCAGCAGTAGAACTCTCTGCTTTAGAGTGTGGTGGAAGCTCCTTCCTTGGAGGTTTTTAAACAGAAGCTGGATGGCCATCTGTCAGGGGTACTTTTGCTTTTCCCACATGGCAGGGGGTTGGGCTAGATTAATAATAATAATAATAATAATAATAATAATAATAATAATAATAATAATAATAATTATTATTATTATTATTATTATTATTATTATTATTTATATCCCACTACCATCTCCCCAAAGGGACTCGGGTGGCTTACAAGACACTCCAGGGTGCACATATAACATACAACAGGTAAGAATGATACAAAAGTATAGAACAAGTCACATAAAATTATAACAACAGCCCCCATCAACACATATAGCATCAAATCAAAATAATACAGTTTTAAAGCAACAGTAGATAATTGCAGTCAATTCACAAAGTGCCATGTGTCAGCTTCATATGGCCCCATTCAGGCTATTCAAAGTCAAAGGTCTGTCTGGAGTGTTAGCTATCCCTCCGAGTTTGGTGTCATCTGCAAACTTGATGATCGTGCCTTCTAACCCTTCGTCTAAGTCGTTAATAAAGATGTTGAACAGAACCGGGCCCGCAGGGCTCCGTCCTGGGCCCGGTTCTGTTCAACATCTTTATTAACGACTTAGACGAAGGGTTAGAAGGCACGATCATCAAGTTTGCAGATGACACCAAACTCGGAGGGATAGCTAACACTCCAGAAGACAGGAGCAGAATTCAAAACGATCTTGACAGACTAGAGAGATGGGCCGAAACTAACAAAATGAAGTTCAACAGGGACAAATGCAAAATACTTCACTTCGGCAGAAAAAATGGAAATCAAAGATACAGAATGGGGGACGCCTGGCTTGACAGCAGTGTGTGCGAAAAAGATCTTGGTGTCCTCGTGGACAACAAGTTAAACATGAGCCTACAATGTGATGCGGCAGCTAAAAAAGCCAATGGGATTTTGGCCTGCATCAATAGGGGAATAACGTCTAGATCCAGGGAAGTCATGCTCCCCCTCTATTCTGCCTTGGTCAGACCACACCTGGAATACTGTGTCCAGTTTTGGGCACCGCAGATGAAGGGAGATGCTGACAAGCTGGAAAGCGTCCAGAGGAGGGCAACTAAAATGATTAAGGGTCTGGAGAACAAGCCCTATGAGGAGAGGCTTAAAGAGCTGGGCATGTTTAGCCTGCAGAAGAGAAGGCTGAGAGGAGACATGATAGCCATGTACAAATATGTGAGGGGAAGTCATAGGGAGGAGGGAGCAAGCTTATTTTCTGCTGCCCTGCAGACTAGGACACGGAACAATGGCTTCAAACTACAGGAAAGGAGATTCCACCTGAACATCAGGAAGAACTTCCTCACTGTGAGGGCTGTTCGGCAGTGGAACTCTCTCCCCCGGAATGTGGTGGAGGCTCCTTCTTTGGAAGCTTTTAAGCAGAGGCTGGATGGCCATCTGTCGGGGGTGCTTTGAATGCGATTTCCTGCTTCTTAGCGGGGGGTTGGACTAGATGGCCCTTGAGGTCTCTTCCAACTCTACTATTCTATGATTCTATGATTCTATGTCTGAACATCTATGTTTTCAGGTTGGAATGGAAGGATTGAAGAGTGGGGGCTAATCTAGATGGCTTGTGCGGTTTCTTCCAACTCTGTTATTCTATGCTTCTAACAGATACAGCATTTCCATATCACAAATAAGGGATTCATCATATGTTATATAGAAAGTCCAGGATATAATGGTGTTTCATATTTGTGTCATGAGATTTGCAGCATTGACAAAGAACAGATAAGGTGTCCAGCCAGCATTTCTCATTTGTGTGTGTTGAATTTTTATATCTTTGGATTAAAGCTAATGGATTTGGGACTCTGGCATTCATCACAACATTTCCATTTTATGTTGCAATCCTAAGTATACTTGCC
Organism: Anolis carolinensis; assembly: GCF_035594765.1. Classification (NCBI taxonomy): domain Eukaryota; kingdom Metazoa; phylum Chordata; class Lepidosauria; order Squamata; family Anolidae; genus Anolis; species Anolis carolinensis. Next base: position 132,762,665 of record NC_085841.1, read on the forward strand.
TGGTTGAAAGTGCCATTTGACCCAATAGGATTTACTTCAATATTTTTAAAATTGTCCAATTTATCTTGCCCATATTATCAGTTGTTCAAGGATATGAAGTCAGGGAACTTTCATATCAACTGTTTTTAAGCTGCTCTGGGAACCTTTTGATTGAAGGGTGTGATATAATTATTTTAAACGCCTGCCATGGAGACCAAAATTTTGGGTGCTCAAGCCCCACGATAACCAATAACACAATGAAATGGTGTCACTTATATAAAGTGGCAAAATCAAAATAAATTTGGATTTTTTGGGAAATTTTTTCAAACCATGTATAACTGAGGGCCTTTCAACACAGACATATAACCCAGAATATCAAGCCAGAAAATTCCACAATGGCCGCTTTGAACTGGGTTATCTGAGTCCACACTGCCATATATTCTAGTTCAAAGCAGAAAATGGGGGATTTTATTCAGCTGTGTGGAAGGGGCCTGAATCCATGGATGCAGCATCTGTGGAACTGGAAGGCCAACTGCATAAATAAATGTATCATTATAAATTGCTAGTAGTTATTTATTAGTTTTGGGAAAGCCCTGATTGTTCTTAAATGAATGGAAGTTGTACACTTCCGCCATCAATATCAAGTAGCAATTCTTTTATGGGGAACAAAATGTATGATACAGATAATTCTTTTTTTTTTCTTTCACATTACAAACCTTAATTTATTTGTTCCAGCTTTGTACCTCGATATTCGAGCCATCGACAGAGGAACAGATAAGGTGTCCAGCCAGCGCTTCTCATATTTTGGTTCATTAGCTATAGGTGAAGAAGGTGATGATGGAGCCTGTACAATAATAAATGAGAATCAGTAAGCACAGTTTATTGGATCCTACAATGAAAAAAAAAACCTTAATGAATATTTATGTGAGCAAGAGCTCTTTTTCTAAAACTAATAAGGTAGAGAAACACCATCATATTGGAAAATCAGTGTACAGAAAATAAATAAAATAGTATTTAAAAATAGAACTTTTGTCGACTGTTGGAGCTCATTTCCCCTCATTATGTGTGCAACAGTAGAATAGTTTTTATTTCTGATAAAAGCAAAGTCTCACATCTAGTTCGCAATATAAATAATGCTAACTTGCATGCCATGTTTTCACAGAAGTCTTATTCATTTCATTAACATAACAATGCAAGAGGACAGTTCTGAGCATAAAACACTTATTTGTTGCTCTCAGAGTGTTTGAAGCACACTAAACTTAAAATGTACATACCATAACTTGATTTAAAGGATTATTCACGCACAGTCTTTCACACACAAAGCAATAACTTTGCAAGACATTATTCAGATATATACGTAACTTTCAGAACATGCCGCCTCTGTAACAGGGTGGGTATCAAACACATTTCAAATATTTTGAGACTACACTTTCGAATATTCCATATCACCAGCTATGTTGGCAATGGCGGACAGGAGCAATATCTAAGTAATAGGCCTCTGAGATCAATGAAAAGAATATTTCAATACTCATTACTAAATTAGGGAATGTGGAGAATTGTTTCTAAAGGGCTGGGCTGTGGTACAGCAATATATCACTGCTGACCAAAAGGTCATGAGATCAAAGCCCGTGATCAGATTGAGCTCCTGATTGTTTAATACCCTAGCTTACTGCCCACCTAAGCAGTTCAAAAACAGCTGCAGTTGTAAGTAGAGAAATTAGGGATTGCTTAATGCGGGGAGATTAATTAAATTTAATTTACAACACCATAAAACCACCGAGCGAAGAGCGAGGAGGAAATACTACAATCAAAGGACTGAGCGTCATAGTGGATGAAGCGACAGCTCCCCCTGTGGCTGGAATCGAGCATAACCTCCTGAAGCTGGAAGTTGGAAAAATATTGAATCACCTGTACTATCTGTATTTTGTATGTCTAATAATGGCACTGAATGTTTGCCATGTATATGTGCATTGTGATCCGCCCTTATTCCCCTTCGAGGTGAAAAGGGTGGAATATAAACACTGTAAATAATAAACAAATAAATAAATAATAAAGTTTCCTGCCAGGCAGGAAAAGCACAGTAAAACCACCCTCAACAGATGCCCATCCAGCTTTTGAAATAATAATAACAAAATAATAATAACAAAATAATAATAATATTATTAATAATAATAATAGGAAACCTACTAGGTAAACTTTGGAGTTACTGCCTCTCAAGTTTGCCTACCTCCAGAGGCAGTTCAATCGCGAGGTAAATTAGGCAGTTGTCTGTGGTGCGCTTCCATGTGTGCGCACCCCCCTGCCTCCTCCTCCCAGGGTCGTGGCCGCAGGAAGGCCACACCTGGGTGTAGGTGCCTCAACGGCACCCCCTGCCTCCTCACTCCCTCGCTGCCTCTTCTCTTCTCAGCTGAGACTTGCGCTGCATCCTCCCACCTGCCCAGTGCTGCAGCCGCGGCACCGCAAGGCCAGCAGACAAGGACGGCAGGTGCTGCTGCTGCCGCCTCAACCGCCCACCCTCCTCCCTCCCTCCCTTCGCCGCCGCCATGCAGTGGTCAAAGCGCAGAGGGCACGGGCCCACCCTCTGGCCAATCACCGGCCGCCATGTGCCATGCGGGGCAGGGCAGAGCTCAGCCACGTCGTTGCCATGGTTGCAGCACGTGGGGCCTTCTGGAGTCACTCATTTTCCCCGCCATAGCTGGGCCCGGCGCCCCTCTCGCTCCTTTAAGGCTGCTTCAGCCACAGCCTGGCCTCCTGCATGAGCTGGGAGTTTGGGTGGCAACTGAGGCCCTGCCTCGGGGACGTGGCCGGGGCTTACTTTCTGAGGCTTCCTGCCCCATATAGGACCCTGCCCACCGGACTTGAGTATTCCCCTCCTGCGTGAGCCTGGCTTTCCTCGAGGAGAAACTCCACCAAAACGGACTTGCCTCCAAGTAAAGGTGTGTGGAGCCTCCGAAGGTTGAGAGACCTCTCTTTCTTCCTGCCTCACGTGGGGAAGATATGTCTGGCTGCAGGGCTCCCATGACCCACCAGCTGTCTGGGGTCGCCTCTTCTTCCTCCCCCTCCTGCCCCCCAGAAGGGAGACCTGGAAAGCAGAGAGGGGAATGGAAGTGCGGAGGAAAAGCCCCCTTCCATGATCAACCAGCCACCTTTGCACTTCTAATTCCCCCCTCCTTTCCACGTCTCTCTTCTGGGAATGGAGTAGAGGAAGAGAAGGGAGCAGGGAGGAGGAGGAGGAGGAGGAGGAGGAAGGAGAGCAGGCAGGTGGCTCTCCCAAGCAGCCCCTCCCAAAAAGCTAAAGGAAAGACCCCCACCTACAATTTCCCTCCCCAAGCTTTCCCCTTCCTCCCTTCCCACCTGTTTTTCCCCCACTTTCACATCACCCTCTTCCCACCCCAGTCTTCCCTTTTTCTAGTTTCCCCCTTCTTATCCCAGTCTTTACTATCTCCATTCCTCAGCCCCCTCTCTCCACTTTCCATCCCAGCCTTTCCTGGTTTCCAGCCCCCTTTCCCACCTCAATCTTTTCCCCTTCCCCAGTTGCCACCTTTCCTTCTCCAATCTGTCCAACTACCTTCTTCCCACCTAATTTTCCTTCGTTTTCAAACACCCCTTCCCATTCCAAGTTTTTCTCATAATAATAATAATAATAATTTTATTTTATACCCCGCCCCATCTCCCTGAAGGGACCCGGGGCTGCTTACATGGGGCCAAGCCCAGGTCACAAACAATATAAAAACATAACAATAAAACAATCAATCAACAATAAAACAAGTCATAGGTCAAGATACAATAAATATACTATGATAAATTCTTGGTCGGCTCTAAAAAAAGAACTGGGCCAAAAAAGTGCAATTAGTGTCAGATTCAATCAGGGTGAGGTAGATCCCAGAACTATTGTCCTGTTATAGTGCTGGCGAAGGCATACACTATGGCCTGATAAAGGAATAGGGTATAATAAATGAGATAAGCAACAGGTCAATCCGTTACTATGGAGATCAGTCACCAAAGGCCTGTTGGAAGAACCAAGTTTTCAGGCTCTTCCAAAAGGTGAGGAGGGTAGGGGCCTGCCTGATCTACCTGGGGAGAAAGTTCCAGAGCTGGGGGGCCATGATGGAGAAGGCCCTCTTCCTCGTCCCCACCAATGGCGATTGCGAAGGTGGTGGGATCGAGAGGAGGGCCTCCCCCGACGAGCGTACAGACCGTGCAGGTTCATAGGGGGAAATGCGGTCACGAAGGTAGATGGGTCCCAAACCGTTCAGGGCTTTGTAGGTGATCACCTGCACCTTAAATTGGGATCGGAAAATAAATGGCAGCCAATGGAGCTCCTTGAACAGTGGTGTTGAACGCACCCTGTAATTTGCTCCAGTTAGAAGACTGGGTGCCGAATGCTGGACTAGTTGCAATTTCCGGGCCGTCTTCAAGGGCAGCCCCACGTAGAGCACATTGCAATAATCCAGTCTGGAGGTAACTAAGGCATGGACCATCATGGCCAGATCCGACTTCTCGAGGTATGGTCACACCTGGCGCATGTGATGACCCATGGGCCTTGTAGTCCTGCTCAGGACATTGTAATTCCTGATGAAGATGAAAACTTGGGTTTTTTACCTTCCCAGTCTGAACTGGATTCCTCTCAGCCAGATCTTTCCCAGGCAGATCTGGGAACCTTGCACCTGCAAGAAAGTTGTCTCCCAGAAGTATGTCAAACAAGCCCAGAGCCTACTTCTCCCGTGTTCTTGCGCCGGGAGTTTTGTAAACAACAGAGAAGTTTGGAATCAGCTTCGCGCAGGAGTGCGAGGATTGCAGCTAAGAATGTGGCCAATTAAGACTGCTTCTCGTGAGAATCTTTGGGGAGTCTCACATCTGGTCTCAGAGTTTAGCTTTCGGTTCTGATTCCCAGAGAACTGCTTCGGCGGGAAAGTTAGACTCTATTTAGGTGTTTTACCCGCGTAGTAACTTCGCGGAGTCAATTCGTCAGCCTACGGAGCGAGTTGTGTCTGGACAGCGCGCTCCGATTCAAGCCTCGCTCCTGCTCAAGCCTTGCCTTGCTATCCAGCCTTCGCCTTGCTTCCCAGCCTTTGTTTATCTACGGACTTTGCCTTGTTTCCCAGGATCAATCCTTGCCTTGTTCCACGGATTTTATCAAGTTATTCCACGGACCTTGTTCTTGTTCTTAGTTACCTTGTTCCACGTTCAAGCCTTGTTTCAAGTATCAAGTTATTTCCTAGCCTCGCTCAAGTTTCATGGACTAAAGGACCTTGTCATCTCCCCTCACTTTGCTTGGCAAAGTGAGTGTTTCGGTTATTGGATTACAACTTTGGACCTTAATATTTCTTATTGGACATTGCTTTTTTGGACTAATTCTGACCTTTCCTGAAAGGTCTAATTCTGGACTATTTTCTACACTTGTTTTTATTAACTTTATATATTCCTTCAATAAAGATATTAGATAGATTCTGGCCTCTGTGTATGGTTATTGGTGCTCTGCAGCCTGGGTCGTGACAGTTTGACTCCGCCACCCTAAGCACCAATTAACCTCGGCCAGAATGTCTACCGGAGTCGTACCTGGGCCGAGCGGCCAGCCGATTACCTACACCATCGACAAGGATGAGGTGGACCGAATCCGTGATAAGCTCAATGCACAGGATGGAGAAATAAGGGGTTTGAAGGAACGCGGAATTCGTCTTCCGGCCATGGCGTTGCCAACCAAGTTTACTGGAGAAGCTTCTAAGGTTCATGTTTTCCGTCGCCAATGTCAAGCTTATCTAGAGGCCCGTGCTGCCGAGTTTCCCCAAGAAGACATCAAAGTGGCATGGGTTTACAGTCTTCTAGACGGGCCAGCGGCCAGCTGGGCGACGGCACTGTACGACCAAGCCTCTCCACACCTAAGATCAGCGCAACACTTCTTGGACCACCTCAAGGAGACTTGGGGAATCGAGGACAATTTGGAGGCAGCCGGTCACAAACTCCGTCGCCTTTTCCAAGGAGACAGACCTATGTCTCAGTATATAGCCGAGTTCCGAGTGCTGGCCCACAACACCGGCTGGAACGATGTAGCCCTCAGGGGACAATTCCGGGAGGGTCTCAACATTGAAATGCTGGAAGAAATCTCCAAGGTGGATCCTCCCCAGACCCTCGAGGCACTCATTGATCAATGTTTACGGGCTGAAGTCATGATTGCCAACAGGAAACAGTGGGTTCGAGGCCAGGGCAGTAGAGCCGGGGCAAAACCCCCCGCTCCCGCCAGCGTTCAGCCACGTCCGGTGTGGAGACCCCCACCGCCAACCCCATACCCCAGAGGAGGCGAGGAGGTGCCGATGCAGTTGGGCAATGTGCGTCCCAGACTAGATGCCGCCGAGAAGGCCCGTCGTCAACGCTTAAACCTCTGCTGGTACTGCGGGAACGGGGGCCACTTCGCCAGAGAGTGCCCAGCCAAAGGGAAGCCTGCCGCCCGTCTTGCGGCGGCATCCTCCACGGAGACGAAGGCGTCTGAGCCGACTGGCACACAGCCGGCGGGGGAAGCCAACGACCGGGTGTAGAGAGGCTCGCCAACCCGGTCAAAAAATCCATCCAAGAGCCGCCAACCGGGGTCCTGTTCCTTCTCGTGGTCACATTATGGTCAGCAAAAAGGGGACCCGTCATGATCCACGCCATGATAGACTCTGGAGCTACCAACAATTTCATCGATAGAGAGTATGCCGACTCTCTGGGATTACAATATCATGATTTCAAGAATGCCCGTGTGGTGCAAGCCATAGACGGCCGCCCCCTCAAGACGGGCCCCGTAAGTCAGTGGTCGGAACCCACCAGGATGTGGATAAGGGAACATATGGAAGAGATTTCCTTCTTTGTTACCGAGGTTCCCCATTTCCCTGTGATTTTGGGAATTCCATGGCTGACTCTCCACGACCCTAACATCTCCTGGTCCAACAGAGAACTGCAGTTTGCTTCACCGTACTGCCAAAACCATTGCCTCGTAGCCAAGGTATGCCATGCCACAGACACCGAGCCCATCATCACCTTGCCAAAGAAGTACTCCGAGTATTGGGATGTATTCAATGAGAAAGAAGCCGAAAAATTACCCCCACATAGACCTTATGACTGTGCCATTGACTTGGTGGAGGGGGCCCCGATCCCGCGAGGGCATCTCTACTCCCTGACTGAACCAGAGCAAGAAGCTCTCAGGGAATTCCTAGAGACAAACCTTCGCAAGGGATTCATCAGACCCTCTCAATCCCCAGCCGCCTCCCCAGTGATGTTTGTGAAGAAGAAGTCAGGGGAACTACGCTTGGTGGTGGACTACAGAGCATTGAACAATATCACCAAGCGGAACAGCTATCCCCTGCCCTTAATCTCGGATCTACTGGATCGGCTTCGAGGAGCCAAGGTTTACACCAAGCTGGATCTTCGGGGGGCTTACAACTTAGTTCGCATCAGGGAAGGGGACGAGTGGAAGACCGCCTTCCAGACCAAATTCGGATTATTCGAGTCCCGAGTTATGAATTTCGGTTTATGCGGAGCCCCCGCAACGTTCCAGCATTTTGTCAATGACATTTTTCAGGACTATCTAGACAGGTTCTTGATAATCTACCTGGACGATTTTTTGGTGTTTTCTAGATCACAATCAGAACATGAGAACCACGTCAAAATGGTGTTACAACGATTGCGGGATCATGGACTTTATGCCAAGCTGGAAAAATGCGCCTTTGATCTACAAGAGGTAGATTTCCTTGGTTACCGCATCTCGCCTCTAGGGCTTTCCATGGATCCAGCCAAGGTTTCAGCAGTATTGGAATGGCGGGCGCCAACTAACAAGAAAGAGGTGCAGCGTTTCTTGGGGTTCGCGAACTATTACCGCAAGTTCATTCCAGATTTTGCCCGCTGGTCCGACCCCATCACTAGCTGCATCCGTGGAAAGCAGCCTTTCCGCTGGACTGATCAAGCAGAGAAAGGGTTCCAGCAACTAAAGAAACTATTCACCTCCCAGCCAATTCTACAGCACCCAAATCCTGGAACCCCTTTTGTGGTGCAAGCGGACGCCTCTGATGTGGCAATTGGGGCTGTACTCTTACAACCGGTGGGAGATCACCTCCATCCCTGTGCCTTTTATTCTCGTCAACTAACCACACCAGAGAGGAATTACACCATTTGGGAAAAAGAACTACTGGCCATAAAGGCAGCCTTTGAAACTTGGAGACATTGGCTAGAAGGGGCCAAATTTCCCATTGAAGTCCACACTGATCATCGTAATCTAGAACATCTAAGAACTGCCCGCAAACTAAATCAGAGGCAGCAACGTTGGGCTTTATTCTTTGAACGTTTCAACTTCCAGATCCATTATGTGACCCCAGCCCAAACCAAGCAAGCAGACGCCCTGTCACGTAAACCGGAATACGCTGCAGGACGCAAGGAGACCTTTGAATCCCAACTGCTACAACCCGAGAACTTTGCCACGCTCACGGTGGGGAACACCAAATCCATTCCCATTGGTTCAACTTCCCCTACTCCAGGACCCATCTGTGCTCAAGAAATCAGGGCTAGTCAGCAAGCAGATGCCTGGGCGCAGGACCAACTTCGCCAAGGTCTGCATTTTCCCTTTTCGCTTAAAGATGGGCTGCTCTGCTATAGAAATCATGTTTATATCCCACCCGGACCGGGCAGGGAAAAAGCGCTTCGTCTGTGTCATGACTGCAAACCAGCAGGACACTTCGGACTATTTAAAACTATGCATTTGATCCTAAGGGATTTTTGGTGGCCCAAGATCCGCAAGGATGTGGAAAAATATGTCAACACCTGCCCAGTATGCCAGCGCTCCAAGATACGAAGGGAGAAGCCCTCAGGGCTTTTACACCCCCTTCCTACCCCATCTCGCCCATGGGAAATAATTTCCGCGGATTTCATCACTGACCTACCACCTTCCTGTGGATTCACCACGATCTTGGTGGTGGTGGACCTTTTCACCAAGTTAGCCCATTTCATTCCCTGCGAAGGCCTCCCCACGGCCAAAGAAACTGCGGATCTATTTCTTCAACATGTTTTCAGACTACATGGATTGCCCAAGAGTTTAGTCACAGACCGTGGATCTCAATTCACCTCTCGTTTTTGGAAGGCACTACAAAAACTATTGGGCATAGACTCTCGCTTATCTTCAGCTCATCATCCCCAAACAGATGGGCAAACGGAGCGCACCAATGCCACTTTGGAGCAGTATCTTCGCTGTTATGTAAACTACCAACAGGACAATTGGGCTTCTCTGTTACCACTGTCTGAGTTTGCCTACAACAATGGAGTTCAAGCTTCTACAAAAGAAACGCCGTTCTTTGCAAACTACGGCTTCCATCCACGTTTCTTCCCCCCTGTCATTGAAACTTCAGAAGTTCCCGCAGCAGAGGATTGGCTGCAGGAACTCACAGCGGTGCAACAACTTTTGCTCCAGCAACTGGACCAAGCCAAGGAGGACTATAAACGCCACGCTGACAAACATCGCCAGCCGGGCCTCGAAATCAAGGTAGGAGATCGGGTTTTCCTGTCCACTCGCTTTCTGCCCTCCCACCGCCCTTGCCGGAAGTTAGATGCCCGTTTCATTGGCCCCTATCCAGTGGTGGCGCAATTAAACCCCGTGACTTTCAAACTCCAACTTCCGCGTTCAATGCGCATTCACCCAGTGTTTCACCGTTCCCTGCTCCTTCCGGCGGATGGTGTGCGACCTGATACAGACCAACCGGCCCCCCCTCCTGTTTTGATGAATGGGGAGGAGGAGTTCGAGGTTGAGGACATTTTGGATTCTCGCTTTCACCGCCGCCGCCTACAATATCTCATTGACTGGGTGGGTTTTGGCCCTGAGGAACGCTCTTGGGAAGACGCCTCCACAGTCCATGCTCCTGATCTAACCCGTCGCTTTCATCAGACCTATCCCACCAAACCGCGACCTCGCGCCTCGGGGAGAGGGCCCCAGTTTGGGAGGGGCCTTGAGGAGGGGGATAGTGTGATGACCCATGGGCCTTGTAGTCCTGCTCAGGACATTGTAATTCCTGATGAAGATGAAAACTTGGGTTTTTTACCTTCCCAGTCTGAACTGGATTCCTCTCAGCCAGATCTTTCCCAGGCAGATCTGGGAACCTTGCACCTGCAAGAAAGTTGTCTCCCAGAAGTATGTCAAACAAGCCCAGAGCCTACTTCTCCCGTGTTCTTGCGCCGGGAGTTTTGTAAACAACAGAGAAGTTTGGAATCAGCTTCGCGCAGGAGTGCGAGGATTGCAGCTAAGAATGTGGCCAATTAAGACTGCTTCTCGTGAGAATCTTTGGGGAGTCTCACATCTGGTCTCAGAGTTTAGCTTTCGGTTCTGATTCCCAGAGAACTGCTTCGGCGGGAAAGTTAGACTCTATTTAGGTGTTTTACCCGCGTAGTAACTTCGCGGAGTCAATTCGTCAGCCTACGGAGCGAGTTGTGTCTGGACAGCGCGCTCCGATTCAAGCCTCGCTCCTGCTCAAGCCTTGCCTTGCTATCCAGCCTTCGCCTTGCTTCCCAGCCTTTGTTTATCTACGGACTTTGCCTTGTTTCCCAGGATCAATCCTTGCCTTGTTCCACGGATTTTATCAAGTTATTCCACGGACCTTGTTCTTGTTCTTAGTTACCTTGTTCCACGTTCAAGCCTTGTTTCAAGTATCAAGTTATTTCCTAGCCTCGCTCAAGTTTCATGGACTAAAGGACCTTGTCATCTCCCCTCACTTTGCTTGGCAAAGTGAGTGTTTCGGTTATTGGATTACAACTTTGGACCTTAATATTTCTTATTGGACATTGCTTTTTTGGACTAATTCTGACCTTTCCTGAAAGGTCTAATTCTGGACTATTTTCTACACTTGTTTTTATTAACTTTATATATTCCTTCAATAAAGATATTAGATAGATTCTGGCCTCTGTGTATGGTTATTGGTGCTCTGCAGCCTGGGTCGTGACAGTGCATAAGTTTTAATTGTGCAAAGGCCCTCCCAGCTTCTGCTGACACCTGAGCATCAAGTGTCAGCATTGAGTCCAGGAGGACCCCCAAGCTGCGGACCTGCACCTTCAGGGGGAGTGTCACCCCGTCAAGCACAGGTAGCCACCCTATGTGTCAGGACCCAGGCTACAGAACACCAATAACCATGCGCAGAGGCCAGATTCTATCTCATATCTTTATTTTAGGAATATATAAAGTCAATAAAAACAAGTGAAGAATAAAGTTCAGAAGTAGACCTTTCAGGAAAGGTCAAATATAGTCCAGGAAAATAATGTCCAATATGAGATATTAGAGTCCAAAGTTATAATCCATTAACCGAAACACACACTTTGCCAAGCAATAGTGTGGGGAGATGACAAGGTCTTTTAGTCCATTGAAGCTTGACAACAGGGCTGGAAAACAAACTAGATTCTTGGCGAAACAAGACTTGGTACGAGGCAAACAAGAAACAAGAACAAGGTCCGTGGCAAGGTCCGCAGTCAAACGTGAAGCAAGGCAGGCTTGGAACTTGGTCCAGGAAACAAGGAACTGGGATTACTAAGTCCACACACAATCTCACTCCTCAAGCTGACGAGTTGACTCCGCAAGATTTCTTTCGCGGCAAAACACCTAAATAGGGTCTCGTTTCCCGCCAGAAGCACACTTTCCCTGGAGAACTAGAAGTGAAACCACTCTGTCCAGATGCATGACTCCTTAGAATTTCCCAAGGGAAGCAGACCTAATCAGCTAATTATTTGGCTGCGATTCTGGCACTCCGGCGATTCGCCTCCCTAGCTCCTCTATCTCTATTATAATTGTCTCTCCGGGAAAACGGGGGAGAATTCTGCCCAAGGCTTGTTTGGCTGACTTCTTGAGGGCAAACATCCTCCAGGTGCAGGGGCTCCGATTCTGGCTGAACCGGTGGAAATCCCATGTTTTCCTCTTCGTCTGCCACAATAGTACTAGGAACGGGACTACAAGGCCCATGAGACATCACACTATCCCCCTCCTCAAGGCCCCTCTCCAACATGGACCCTCTCCGCAGGGCGCGGGGTCGCGGCTTGGCAGGGTAGGCCTGATGGAAACGGCGGACTAAGTCGGGGGCATGGACTGTGGAAGCATCTTCCCAAGAGCGTTCTTCGGGGCCAAAACCCACCCAGTCAATGAGATACTGAAGTCGGCGGCGATGAAAGCGAGAATCCAAAATGTCCTGAACTTCGAATTCCTCCTCCCCTTCCACCAAGACAGGGGTGGGGGCCGGCCGGTTCGCATCAGGGCGTACACCATCTGCCGGAAGGAGCAGGGAACGATGAAACACTGGATGAATGCGCATGGAGCGCGGAAGTTGGAGTTTGAAAGTCACGGGGTTAAGTTGCGCCACCACTGGGTAGGGACCAATGAAGCGGGCATCTAGCTTCCGGCAGGGACGGAAAAAAGCGAGTGGACAACAGAACCCGATCTCCTACCTTGACTTCGGGGCCCGGCTGGCGGTGACTGTCAGCGTGGCGTTTATAGTCCTCCTTGGCTTGGTCCAGTTGCTGGAGCAATAGTTGTTGCACCGCTTTGAGTTCTTGCAGCCAGTCTTCCGCTGCGGGGACTTCCGAGGTTTCAATGACAGAAGGGAAGAAACGTGGATGGAAGCCATAGTTCGCAAAGAACGGGGTTTCCTTAGTTGAAGCCTGGACACCATTGTTGTAGGCAAACTCTGACAGAGGTAATAGGGAAGCCCAATTGTCCTGTTGATAGTTTACATAACAGCGAAGGTATTGTTCCAAAGTGGCATTGGTGCGCTCCGTTTGCCCATCCGTTTGGGGATGGTGAGCTGAAGATAAACGAGAGTCTATGCCCAGTAGTTGTTGCAGTGCCTTCCAGAAACGAGAGGTGAATTGAGATCCACGGTCAGTGACTAAACTCTTGGGCAATCCATGTAGCCGGAAAATATGCTGAAGGAATAAATCCGCAGTCTCTTTGGCCGTGGGGAGACCATCGCAGGGAATGAAATGGGCCAACTTGGTAAAAAGGTCCACCACCACCAGGATCGTGGTAAATCCAAGGGAGGGTGGTAGGTCAGTGATAAAATCCGCGGAAATTATCTCCCATGGGCGAGATGGAGTAGGAAGGGGTTGTAGTAGCCCTGACGGCTTCTCCCTTCTTGTCTTGGAACGCTGGCATACAGGGCAGGTATTGACATATTTTTCCACATCCTTGCGGATCTTGGGCCACCAGAAATCCCGTAGGATCAAGTGCATGGTTTTGAAAAGTCCAAAATGCCCTGCTGGCTTGCAGTCATGGCACAGATGAAGTGCCTTTTCTCTGCCTGGACCTGGAGGGATGTAAACATGATTCCTGTAGCATAGTAGTCCATCCTTAAGTGAGAAAGGGAAACGTAGTCCTTGGCGAATCTGTTCTTGAGCCCAGGCATCCGCCTGCTAACTGGCTCTAATTTCTTGAGCGCAAAGGGGTTCTGGGTTAGAGGGAGTTGGTTCAATTGAAGTGGATTTGATGTTTCCCACTGTGAGCGTGGCAAAGTTTTCGGGCTGCAGCAATCGAGATTCAAAGGTCTCTCTGCATCCTGCAGCATACTCTGGTTTCCGTGATAGAGCATCTGCCTGCTTGGTCTGAGCCGGGGTTACATAATGGATCTGGAAGTCAAAACGTTCAAAGAACAAAGCCCAGCGTTGCTGCCTTTGATGCTCCAAATTACGATGATCAGTATGAACCTCAATGGGAAATTTGGCCCCTACCAACCAATGTCTCCAATTTTCAAAAGGTGCCTTTATGGCCAAAAGTTCTTTCTCCCAAATAGTGTAATTTCTCTCTGGGGCGGTTAGTTGACGGGAGTAATAGGCACAAGGATGAAGATGCTCTCCCACTGGTTGCATGAGTATAGCCCCAATTGCCACATCAGAGGCGTCAGCCTGTACAACAAAAGGGGTTTTTGGATCAGGGTGTTGAAGAATTGGCTGGGACGTGAATAACTTCTTTAACTGCTGGAACCCTTTCTCTGCTTGCTCCGTCCAGCGGAAAGGCTGTTTCCCACGGATGCAGCTGGTGATTGGGTCAGACCAGCGAGCGAAGTCTGGGATGAATTTGCGGTAGTAGTTTGCGAACCCCAAGAAGCGTTGTACTTCCTTCTCGTTGGTTGGCGCCCGCCATTCCAATACTGCTGAAACCTTTGCCGGGTCCATGGAGAGCCCTAGTGGCGAGACGCGGTACCCCAGGAAGTCTACTTCTTGCAGATCAAAGGCGCATTCTTCTAACTTGGCATATAGTCCATGATCCCGCAATCGTTGTAGCACCATTCTGACATGTTTCTCGTGCTCCGATTGTGATCTAGAAAACACCAAAAAATCGTCCAAGTATATGATCAAGAACCAATCTAGATAATCCTGGAAGATATCGTTGACAAAATGCTGGAATGTTGCGGGAGCTCCGGATAATCCGTAATTCATGACTAGGGACTCGAATAATCCGAATTTGGTCTGGAAAGCGGTCTTCCATTCGTCCCCCTCCCTGATGCGAACTAGATTGTAAGCCTCCCGGAGATCCAGCTTGGTGTAAACCTTGGCCCCTCGAAGCCGGTCTAATAGGTCCGAGATCAAAGGCAGGGGGTAGCGGTTCCGCTTCGTGATATTGTTCAATGCTCTATAGTCCACAACCAAGCGTAGGTCCCCTGACTTCTTTTTTTACAAACATCACTGGGGAAGCAGCTGGGGATTGAGAGGGTCTGATGAATCCCTTGCGAAGATTTGACTCTATGAACTCCCTGAGAGCTTCTTGCTCTGGTTCAGTGAGGGAGTAGAGGTGTCCTCGCGGAATCGGGGCCCCCTCCGCCAAGTCAATGGCACAGTCGTAGGGTCTATGTGGGGGTAGTTTCTCGGCTTCCTTTTCATTGAAAACCTCCCAAAAGTCTGAATATTTCTTGGGCAAGGTGATGATGGGCTCAGCGTCTGTGGCATGGCAAACCTTGGCTACTAGACAATGGTTTTGGCAATATTTTGAAGCAAACTGTAGTTCTCTGTTGGCCCAGGAGATGTTTTGATCGTGAAGCGTCAGCCATGGAATCCCCAAAATCACAGGGAAGTGGGGAACCTCGGTAACGAAGAAGGAAATTTCTTCCATGTGTTCCCTTATCCACATTCTGGTGGGTTCAGTCCATTGGCTTACTGGACCCGTCTTTAGGGGACGACCATCTATAGCCTGCACCACTCGGGCATTCTTGAAATCATGATATTGTAATCCCAGAGAGTCGGCATACTCTCTATCGATGAAATTGTTTGTTGCCCCTGAGTCTATCATGGCATGGATCATGACGGGTCCCTTTTTCACCGACCACAGTGTAATCACCAGGAGAAATAGGACCCCGGTTTGCGGCTCTTGAGCGGGGTTGTCGAGCCTCTCTACGCCCGGTCGCTGGCTTCCCCCGCCGGCTTGATTCCAGTCGCCGCGGCCGCTTCCGGCTCTGCGGAGGACGCCGCCGCCAGGCGGGCGGTGGGCTTTCCCTTGGCTGGGCATCTTTTGGCGAAGTGCCCCCCATTCCCGCAGTACCAACAGAGGTTTAAACGTTGCCGGCGGGCCTTTTCAGCAACATCTAGTCTGGGGCGCACATTGCCCAACTGCATCGGCTCGTCCTCGCTTCCCCTGGGGTTTGGAGCTGGTGGTGGGGTTCTCCACACTGGACGTGGCTGAATACTGGTGGAAGCGGGAGGTTTCACTCCGGCTCTTCCACTCTGGCCTCGGAGCCACTGTTTTTTGTTGGCAAGCAGGACTTCGGCTCGTAAACAATGATTGATAAGTCTCTCAAGAGAATTTGGAGGATCCACTTTAGAGATTTCTTCCTGCATCTCGATGTTGAGACCCTCACGGAACTGTCCTCTGAGGGCTATATCGTTCCAGCCGGTGTTCTGAGCCAGCACCCGGAACTCGGCTATGTACTGGGACAACGGCCTGTCCCCTTGGAAGAGACGCCGTAGTTTATGGCCGGCCGCCTCCTCGTTGTCTTCGATCCCCCATGTTGCCTTAAGGTGATTCAGGAAGTTTTGCACGGAACTCAGGTGCATGGAGCCCGCATCAAATAGCGCCGTCGCCCAATTGGCCGCAGGCCCTTCTAGGAGACTGTAAATCCACGCCACCTTGACTTCTTCTTGGGGAAACTCGGCTTGGCGGGCTTCTATGTACGCCTGGCACTGGCGACGGAAAACATGAACCTTGGAGGCTTCTCCAGAAAACTTGGTTGGAAGCGCTAGGGCAGGGAGTCGGACGCCTCGTTCCTTCAAGCCCCGTATTTCTCCCTCCTGCGTACGGAGTGTATCACGGATTCTGTCGAATTCGTCCTTGGAAATGGTGTAGCTGAGTGGTTGGGCTTCCGCCCCGGTTCCCATAGACATCTTGGCCTAGGTTAATTGGTGCGTAGGGTGGCGGAGTCAAACTGTCAGGACCCAGGCTACAGAACACCAATAACTAGGCTTGCTCAAATAATTCGTTTTCCCCGTTTACCGTTATTGATTCGTTTTTTTCAATTGTTTTGAAACAATATCGAACCTTGGTTGTCCACACGTCTGGATATCGCGGTTTCGAATCGCGAGAGGCCGTTTTTTCTTATTTCTTCGTTTTTTTCGAAAAGAAAAAAAAGCTTTTGCAAAGCACCCAAACTCCTTTCCTTTTGCCCCTCAGCCAATGGGAGGCTCAGCCAATGGGAGGGGGCGAGGGGGAAGGAGGCCGAGGAGGAAGAGGAAGACGGAGGGGGGAAATGGCCGCCGCCGCCGCCGCCTCGCCTCAGCTCAGTGCATTAATTAATTGGGCCTTAATGAGCCCCCTTCCAAGCCAAACCCACCAGAGAAACACCCTCAATGCAAACCTTGCAACGTCCTTCTCTCCTTCTTGGACACAAAGGCAAAGGGAGGAGGCACTTCGGGTTCCCAAGCGACCTGAAAAGAGCCATAGAGAAAGGGAGAGCCAGTGCGCATGCTCCACCCTCCAAGGCACACAAGGGGGGAGTTCGCATGGGAGCCGGAAGTGTTGGGGCCTCCGTCCCTCCCTTGCTTTTCCTCTTTGGTCTCCCTATCTTGAACACAGAACACGCATGAAAAAAAACACACCATAATTTCACAATATATAGTTTAAATAACAAAAGGAAGAGGAAGGAAGAGGCCCGGGATGCGAGGGGGTGTGGGCCAGGCCCGTCCTCGGCTGCTCCCAGGGGCCCAGATTCGCACCCTCCCTCCCCCCAATACAGGTCTCCAGTCCATACTACGCTACATGAACTTGAATGGATACTGTGGTTGTGTTGTCGAAAGCTTTCATGGCC
The DNA here is from genome assembly GCF_035594765.1 of Anolis carolinensis. Classification (NCBI taxonomy): domain Eukaryota; kingdom Metazoa; phylum Chordata; class Lepidosauria; order Squamata; family Anolidae; genus Anolis; species Anolis carolinensis. The sequence continues at coordinate 132,779,920 of NC_085841.1, forward strand.
GGGATCACACTGTTGTGGTATGTATTCCGGGCTCTATGGCCATGTGCCAGAAGCATTCTCTCCTGACGTTTCACCCACATCTGTGGCAGACATAGAGGTTTTGACGTCTGTGCGAAGCTAGGCAAGTGGGGTTTATAGACCTGTGGAATAATGTCCAGGGTGGGAGAAAGAACTCTTGTCTGTGGGAGGCAAGTGTGAATGTTGCAATTGGTCACCTTGATTAGCATTGAATAGCCTTGCAGCTTCAAAGCCTGGCTGCTTCCTACCTGGGGGAATCCTTTGTTGGGAGGTATTAGCTGGCCCTGATTGTTTCCTGTCTGGAATTCCCATTTTCTGGGTGTTTCTGGGAAGGTAATGGCACTCCATGTAGTCATGCCGGCCACATGACCTTGGAGGTGTCTATGGACAACACTGGCTCTTGGGCTTAGAAATGGAGATGAGCACCAACCCCCAGAGTCAGACATGACTGAACTTAACGTCAAGGGATACCTTTACCTTTACCTACACACACACACACACACACACACACACACAAGCAGGGACTATATATATATTATATATACACAATATATATCACACACACACCAATTTAACAAAGTTTCAGCCACAAAAACAAAGTTTCTGAAGTAGAACAATGACTTTCACAGTAAAGACAACCCAATTTAACAGGAAATAAGACTTTCAAACCAGGAACAGATTACTGCAATTATTAAAAAAAGGTTTATTATAAAAGCTATGAAAATTTGCCAAAAATCAGAGGATAAGGGAAACGTTCCACATTTTGGTGAGCTATCAGTGTTAAATGTGTTCTACCACTGTACCAAGTTTGAAGAAGATCACTCAAAAAATGAGGGCGGGAGAGCCCCCTAAGTCCCCCCCCCCCTTCGGGCTGTTTTTGGGCCACCGCGCATGCGCGTCCGCCATTAACGAATTAATTTAGAAAATAACGAATTTTCGTTAATTTCGAAAAATTTTGGGGGCCAAATTCGTTATTAGCAACAAAAACGAAAAAACTGCCCCCTCTAGTTTTGAAACGAGTTTAGAATCAAATTTTTCATGGATCGATCAAGCCTACCAATAACCATGCGCAGAGGCCAGATTCTATCTAATATCTTTATTTTAGGAATATATAAAGTCAATAAAAACAAGTGAAGAATAAAGTTCAGAAGTAGACCTTTCAGGAAAGGTCAAATATAGTCCAGGAAAATAATGTCCAATATGAGATATTAGAGTCCAAAGTTATAATCCATTAACCGAAACACACACTTTGCCAAGCAATAGTGTGGGGAGATGACAAGGTCTTTTAGTCCATTGAAGCTTGACAACAGGGCTGGAAAACAAACTAGATTCTTGGCGAAACAAGACTTGGTACGAGGCAAACAAGAAACAAGAACAAGGTCCGTGGCAAGGTCCGCAGTCAAACGTGAAGCAAGGCAGGCTTGGAACTTGGTCCAGGAAACAAGGAACTGGGATTACTAAATCCACACACGATCTCACTCCTCAAGCTGACGAGTTGACTCCGCAAGATTTCTTTCGCGGCAAAACACCTAAATAGGGTCTCGTTTCCCGCCAGAAGCACACTTTCCCTGGAGAACTAGAAGTGAAACCACTCTGTCCAGATGCATGACTCCTTAGAATTTCCCAAGGGAAGCAGACCTAATCAGCTAATTATTTGGCTGCGATTCTGGCACTCCGGCGATTCGCCTCCCTAGCTCCTCTATCTCTATTATAATTGTCTCTCCGGGAAAACGGGGGAGAATTCTGCCCAAGGCTTGTTTGGCTGACTTCTTGAGGGCAAACATCCTCCAGGTGCAGGGGCTCCGATTCTGGCTGAACCGGTGGAAATCCCATGTTTTCCTCTTCGTCTGCCACAATAGTACTAGGAACGGGACTACAAGGCCCATGAGACATCACACTATGCCCCGATCAGAAGTACGACTGACCTGGAGGACCTCTGTCTTGTCAGGATTAAGCTTCAGCTTGTTCACCCTCATCCATGCCAACATAGCGGCCAGGCATTGGTCCAGTATCCGAGGGGCTTCCTTGGATTTTGGTGGAAAAGAGTAGTAGAGTTGGGTGTCATCTGCATACGGATAGCACCGAACTCCAAAACTCCAGATGACCTCTCCAAGAGGTTTCATGTAGATATTAAAAAGGATGGGTGACAGAATAGAACCTTGCGGGACCCCACAGGTCAATGGCCAGGGGTCCGAGCTGGTGTCCCCCAACTTCACTGACTGGGAACGGTCTTCCAGAAAGGACTGGAGCCACAGCAAAGCTGTGCCCCCAAGGCCCAATCCAGAGAGACATCCCAGAAGGATACCATGGTCGATGGTATCGAAAGCTGCTGAGATGTCCAAGAGAACCAGCAGGGTCACACTCCCCCTGTCCAGTTCCCTGCGGAGGTCATCCACTAAGGCGACCAAAGCCGTCTCAGTACTGTGCCCAGGTCTGAAACCAGACTGTGATTGGTCCAGAAAATCAGTATCATCCAAGAATCCCTGGAGCTGAGAGGCAACCTCCCGCTCCAAGACCTTGCCCAAAAAAAGGAGGTTGGAGATTGGTCGGAAGTTACTCAAAACGGTAGAATCTAAAGAGGCCTTCTTCAAAACTGGCCTCACTATCACGTGTTTAAGGCAAGATGGAAATTTGCCCTGCTCTAAAGAGGCATTAATAATTCTCACAAACCAATCTACCAACCCACCACTGGCCTGTTTTAAAAGCCAGGAAGGGCAAGGATCAAGGACACAGGTGGTCGCCCTCACCGCTCCAAGGATCTTGTCCACATCATCAGGTTGCACAAGCTGAAACGAATCCCATAAGCTTGAACAGACAGATGCCCCGGTTACTTCCCCTGGCATTGCAACAAAACTGGCATCCAAATCGGAATGAATCTGAGTGACTTTATCTGCAAAATGGTGAGCGAACTCGCTACACTGAGTTGCTGAGTCCTCGGGTGCCCCTCCCACCTCAGGAGGGTGGAGGAGCTCCCCGACAACCTGAAACAACTCTGATCGTCTATTCATTGCAGACACGATGCGGGCAGTAGCCTTCCTGGCTGCCTGCAACGCCACGGAATAGGCCTTAATAGCGGTTCTAGACCGTGCTCGGTCAGAGACATAATGAGATGTCCGCCAGCGGCACTCTAGTCTCCTTCTCACACGTTTCATCTCTGCCAGCTCCCTGGTAAACCAGGGGGCTGGGGCGACTCCACGCAACAAGAGGGGACGTTCGGGGGCGATCGTGTCTATTGCCCTGGTCTCGCTATAATAGAGGTCAACCAAGGCATCAATAGGATCGTCAGCCTCCATGGCAGGCAACAAAGACAAGATCGAGTGTATGTCCAGCTTGATGAGTGGGACCCGATATTACTTGGGACAGTCCCATGGTCGTCATGGCGGCCATGAGCTCTTGAGCTGCACCTGTTAAGGTTGCCTCAGCATGGATGTTGAAGTCACCCAGCACTATCAGGGAACCCAACACCACACTAGAGACCACCTCTGCTAGCTCAGACAGGGAGACTGCTGTGTGGCGGGGTGGACGGTACACCAGCAGAATCCCCAACCTGTCCCAGGTTCCCACCTTCAAGTGGACACACTCAAATCCAGCAGATTGCGGGACGGCGCATCTGACCAGGGCGATGGACTGCCGAAAGACCACCGCAACCCCATCTCCCTGCCCTCCAGGCCTGGCCTGCTGATGCACCCTGAAACCCGGAGGACAAAGCTGGGTAAGATTTACCCCACCCAGCTCATCCAACCAGGTCTCGGTGATGCATGCCAGATCCGCCCGTTCATCCAGAATTAAATCCTGGATGGTTGATGCTTTACCATTGACAGATCTGGTGTTAAGTAGCAGGACCTTCACCTCGGAGGGGCTGCCAAGGAGGTCACCACACCTATCCTTCTCCAGGGTTGCAAGAACTCTATTGTGCTTCTCCCTGGGACCGCGCCTCCCCCTCCCCCACACAACCTTGATGGGACCCCCTCAGCCCCGGTCCCTACCCCCCCAGGGAATCAGGTACAGTGGAAGTATTGTTAAAAGGTCCTAGTCAGCTCTCTGAATCCAGAGAGCCATAAGGGTTTCTATCTTGACTTGTATCCGGGGAAAGGGACAGGTGGAAACTATCAGGGGCGGGGGATCTCTCGGAAAAACTAGGTAGACTAACAAAGGACAAGGATTGTGGACAGGATATGAAGGAGAGTTCGGCAGAGATATCTGAATAAGAATTTACGGGTGGAAAGAACCTACATGAAGGATTAGGCACCCTGTTATCCCTGGGTCTAGTAGGGGCTTGAAAATGTGAAGTCAGGTCAGCCATAAGGGGACGAATCCAGGGGTCCACAATTACTCTTCTAATGGTGATACCCCATGAATTCAGCCGACACCTGAGTGCCCATAGTTCTTCCATTATAAACTTGTCCTCAAAGGTGGTAATGAGGTGTATCGAGCAATCATAGGATTGAAAGTCCTTATAAAGCCAAGTAATGGTCTTAATCTTGACTTCTGTCAGGCTCCTTGATAGAATTTGGGCCAAGAACCTCTGGATCGCTCTTTTTGAGGTCCATCTGCCCCTGTTCAGATGAGAGTTTCTAATATCAAGCGCCAGTTGTTCCAGTTGAAAAAGATCTTCATGATGGCGCACTGTGTACAAAGGGGAAAAGTCCATCTCCAACGGAGAATTCATAGTCTGCTTCGACGCTCCCAAATATAATTCCATATTCCCAAATGTTCCATGCCCTTTTAGAGCCCCAGAAAACCTCCCCTTCCCATCGTTGTCTCCATTATCCAATATTACTTCCTTATTACACTTTTGTTTCCCCCCCTCTCCCTCCCCAGCCAAATCTGGTGACCTATTGGTCTCTGTTGAATTATGTACCATAATATTCTCCTCCTCAGGGACATCATGCTTTATGGGGTTATTTACCAGCAATGAGACCCCTTTAAGGAGGTGATCTATTTTCTCATTTAGGTACTAGTTGTGACAGAACGAGACTAAAGGACCTGCCCATAAGATAACACAGCTGAGCTAGTTCGTAATTCCCATATATGTCCGTCTGATTCATTCTCTAATACCCTTCCAACACTCACAGTTATTACCACTCAATTCCTTTCTTAAACTTAACCTTCCTGATAAACTTCTCTTTCCTTTCTCCCTACCTACAACTTTCCAACCAATTCTCCACTATTTACATGCTTCAACCAGCATTCCTGTTTACCTGCTCTTACCCTCATACACCTTCTAAAACCATCAATAAACCATACCATTAACACATAGGGAATTTCATAATATCTCAGCCCCTTGCCAGGCCTGCCTTCTTCTAACCAAGCTAGCCCTCCTATCTTAAAATGTCTATCGTCTAACACTAGTAAAAAAAAGTCTAACTGTTGTGTGACTGTTGTGTTGAAAGAGAGCCAGGTACTTAAATTGATTGACAGCAGGCATTGTCCCCTGTTAATTGAGTTTCTGGGAAAGCTTTATTTGCCAGTGTGAGTTTCTGCCAGAGCCTGATCCCAGAAGGGCAGTTGGTTCTCGCAGAAGCAGAGGCAGCAGGAGGACATTTTTGCTCCCTGGCTTCAGGTAGGATTTGGCTAAGATTTGGCTAAGATTTTAAACTGAGTGTGGGCTTGGCTCCTGTGGTCAAAGTCTAACTGTTGTGTGACTGTTGTGTTGAAAGAGAGCCAGGTACTTAAGTTGATTGACAGCAGGCATTGTCCCCTGTTAATTGAGTTTCTGGGAAAGCTTTATTTGCCAGTGTGAGTTTCCTTTACTAACTATCCTTTGCAGTACATACAGGAAACAAAGTAACATAAACAAATACACAAAGAGGTGGTTTGTTGCAGTCTGCACATAAAGTGCATGCATATTACTTAACTGTACAAAGATCCCACTTGGCCACCACGCTCACCAAGAGATGCAACAAAAGCAAAACATTCCCATCACATGCACCAGCTGTGGCATGTTCCGCTTTTTCACACAAAAACTAGACAACTACATCTGCTCCAAATGCAAACAGATGACTCTGATGGAGCAGAGGATCCAACAGCTCGAGCACTGTATTAAGACCCTTAAGGACATTCAGGCACTCGAGCTCTTCTTGGACACTGCACAACACGCTGCTGTAGATCTGCAGCCTGCATCACACCAACACCACCAAGACCATGATCAGGAACCTTATGGGGAGATCAACTCAAAGGTAGACAACCCTCAGGCTTGGAAGGAGGTCACCCATAGAAGGAGACGCAGGACCAGGCAGCCTCCGCAGAACTCCTCTACTCAGCTGCATTTACACAACAGATTTGAAATTCTTACATCATTAACATACAATCAGGAAACACATCTTGTGGAGGACCACAGTTTCTTAGATACCACTCAGTGGACCACCCTGGATCAATGCGCAGGGGATAGCCCTGACGGGGACAGTGCATCACCACAGTCACACTTATGTAATCATGCAAATGCTCTATCCCCAATCATAGACCAGGAGCAACAGGAACATCCTTGGGAGAGTAATGGGCTCTCGGATGTATCTCAATGGATTGTCATTGATGAATGCACTGGGGATGTTGAGGAGGAGGACAACACTTTACACCTACATGATTCACTTCAACAGGAACACTCTTCAGGGGACATACACACTGTCTTGCACAAAAGGGACCCTGTCAATCCTCAAGGGAAACAGGTCTTGGTAGTAGGTGACTCCCTCCTTAGAGGAACGGAAGCCATCATTTCCAGACCGGATGGGATGGCTCAAGAAACATGCTGCCTCCTGGGGGCAAAAATACACCATATCACTCAGAGGCTCAGCAGGCTCCTAAAGCCCCATCACCCTCCCCACCTTATGTTGATTCATGTAGGTACCAATGACACCGCTAGGCATACTTTTCAAAAGATCACAAATGATTTTCGAGCTCTGGGAACAAAGCTAAAACTGTATAATGTACATGTGATCTTTTCATCCCTCCTCCCCGTTGTAGGACACGGCTCTACAAGGGCCGGAAAAATAGTACAGGTCAATAACTGGCTCAGAAAATGGTGTCAAGAGGAGCATTTTGGCTTCCTTGACCATGGTCTACTCTTCCAAGAGGATGGACTACTGGCAAGCGATGGGGTGCATCTCACACAAGTAGGAAAACATCTTTTTGCACACAGACTCACAAACCTCATCAAGCGCACTTTAAACTAGATCCACTGGGGGAGGGGAACAACAGCCTGGCGAACACTATATTACCCACGACCACAGGGAACCGCCAAAAGGCTAAACGGAGGGCTGCACAAACACAGCAAGGACCAAGTACAGAGAGCACAATAATCCCAAATAAACAGTTCGAGGGGAGGTCACAGGGGCTTACATGTCTTTACACTAATGCTCAGAGCATGGGAAATAATCAAGACGAACTCCAACTCCTAGCACAGCACCACACATACGATGTCATAGGCATCACTGAAACCTGGTGGGATGACTCCCATCACTGGAATTTAACCATTGAGGGCTATAACCTCTTTCACAGAAATAGAACAAAGGGGAGAGGAGGGGGAGTAGCTTTATATGTCAAAAACAGTTACGTTGCAGAAGAAATGCAAGACTGTAATCCGGGAAACCAGCTTGAAAGCATCTGGATAAGAATCAAGGGAACCGGGACTCAAAAAGATCTTGTCGTGGGTGTCTACTACAGACCTCCGAGTCAGGATGAAGGACTTGATGAAGCCTTCTGTCAACAGCTGACCAAACAGGCACAAAGAAGAGATATAGTAGTCATGGGCGATTTCAATTATCCCGATATCTGCTGGAAAACAAACTCAGCCAAGAGTACAAAGTCCAACAAATTCCTCACTTGCCTTGCAGATAATTTTATGGTCCAGAAGGTAGAAGAGGCAACAAGGGGATCAGCAACTCTTGATCTAATCTTAACAAATGTGGAAGACCTGATCAATACAGTTGAAGTGGTTGGATCCTTAGGGGCAAGTGACCATGTGCTCCTGCAGTTTGCAATACAAAGGAATGCTGAAACTAAGACAAGTCAAACACGCATTCTGGACTTTAAGAAAGCTGACTACCAAAAAATGAAGGAATTACTGAGCGGCATTCCATGGACGCCGATATTAAAAAACAAGGGAGTTAAGGATGGATGGGAGTTTTTCAAAAGTGAAATACTCAAGGCGCAAATGCAAACAGTGCCAACAAAGAAGAAAAATAAGACAAGTGCAAAGAAGCCAGAATGGATGTCCAAAGAACTTCTAACCGAACTAAAGCTCAAAAGTGACATGCACAAGAAGTGGAGAAGGGGAGAAATCACCAAAAAAGAATTCAAACGTATAGCCAACACCTGTAGGGAAAGGGTTCGCAAGGCTAAAGCGCAAAATGAGCTCAGGCTTGCCAGGGACATAAAAAACAACAAAAAAGGCTTTTTTGCTTACGTTGGTAGAAAAAGGAAGAAAAAGGAGGCGATAGGGCCATTGCAAGGAGAAGATGGGGTGATGGCGACAGGGGACAGGGAAAAGGCAGAACTACTTAATGCCTTCTTTGCCTCAGTCTTCTCACAAAAAGAAAGCCATCTTCAACCTCAGAAACATGGAATGGACGAAGGATTGGGGGAAATCCAACCCCAAATAGGGAAACAAGTTGTCCAGGAACACCTGGCCACTCTAAACGAATTTAAGTCCCCAGGGCCAGATCAGCTACATCCAAGAGTACTGAAGGAACTAGCGGAAGTTATTTCAGAACCACTGGCAATTATCTTCGAGAGTTCTTGGAGAACGGGAGAAGTCCCCGCAGATTGGAGGAGGGCGAATGTGGTCCCTATCTTCAAGAAGGGAAAAAAGAACGACCCAAACAATTACCGTCCGGTCAGCCTCACATCAATACCAGGCAAAATTCTGGAAAAGATCATTAAGGAAGTGGTCTGCGAACACTTAGAAACAAATGCAGTCATTGCTAATAGTCAACACGGATTTACCAAAAACAAGTCATGCAAGACTAATCTGATCTCTTTTTTCGATAGAGTTACGAGTTGGGTCGATACAGGGAATGCTGTGGATGTAGCATACCTGGATTTCAGTAAGGCCTTCGACAAAGTCCCCCACGACCTTCTGGCAAACAAACTAGTAAAATGTGGGCTAGACAAAACTACGGTTAGGTGTATCTGTAATTGGCTAAGCGAACGAACCCAAAGGGTGCTCACCAATGCGTCATCTTCATCATGGAAAGAAGTGACAAGTGGAGTGCCGCAGGGCTCCGTCCTGGGCCCGGTTCTGTTCAACATCTTTATTAACGACTTAGATGAAGGGTTAGAAGGCACGATCATCAAGTTTGCAGACGACACAAAACTGGGAGGGATAGCTAACACTCCAGAAGACAGGAGCAGAATTCAAAACGATCTTGACAGACTAGAGAGATGGGCCAAAACTAACAAAATGAAGTTCAACAGGGACAAATGCAAGATACTTCACTTCGGCAGAAAAAATGGAAATCAAAGATACAGAATGGGGGACGCCTGGCTTGACAGCAGTGTGTGCGAAAAAGACCTTGGAGTCCTCGTGGACAACAAGTTAAACATGAGCCAACAATGTGACGCGGCTGCTAAAAAAGCCAATGGGATTCTGGCCTGCATCAATAGGGGAATAGCGTCTAGATCCAGGGAAGTTATGCTCCCCCTCTATTCTGCCTTGGTCAGACCACACCTGGAATACTGTGTCCAATTTTGGGTACCACAGTTGAAGGGAGATGTTGACAAGCTGGAAAGCGTCCAGAGGAGGGCGACTAAAATGATTAAGGGTCTGGAGAACAAGCACTATGAGGAGCGGCTTAAAGAGCTGGGCATGTTTAGCCTGCAGAAGAGAAGGCTGAGAGGAGACATGATAGCCATGTACAAATACGTGAAGGGAAGTCATAGGGAGGAGGGAGCAAGCTTGTTTTCTGCTTCCCTGCAGACTAGGACACTGAACAATGGCGTCAAACTACAGGAAAGGAGATTCCACCTGAACATCAGGAAGAACTTCCTCACTGTGAGAGCTGTTCGACAGTGGAACTCTCTCCCCGGGGCCGTGGTGGAGGCTCCTTCTTTGGAGGCTTTTAAGCAGAGGCTGGATGGCCATCTGTCGGGGGTGCTTTGAATGCGATTTCCTGCTTCTTAGCAGGGGGTTGGACTGGATGGCCCATGTGGTCTCTTCCAACTCTACTATTCTATGATTCTATGATTCTAATAAACAAAATGACAGTGGCCCAGTGCAACAATATAGACTAAAACAATATAGACTAAAAACAACATAAAATTTAAAAGGGGATGGGAAAAAAAGCAAAAGGAGGAGAAAAAAGAAGAAAAAGAAGGTGGTGACGCCAGATGGTATGACACCGGAGCCTCCCTCAGTCAGCAACCGTAAACTCCACACACAACAACAACTGCAGTCCCCAATGGAGGCCGCTACTCAGACCGGCAAGGCAGTCCTTCAAGGGCCTCTCTAAAGCAGTGATGATGATAGTTCCTTGTGAAGGAATGCCTCCCAGTCCATAGAGCGGCAGCAGAACGTAAATCAATGGCTCAAGGGCTTCGTAAGCCAAGCCAAGGCCTCCTGTCTCCTCCAACAATTTCCTCCCAATGTTGTTCAGCCCAGGCCTCCGCAGGTTGTTGAAAGCACTTTGGAGCTGGAAAAAAAAGGGGGGGGGGAGGAGGGAGGAACAGCCACAGGCTGGAAAATGGTGGCTGCAAGGATCACTCCCAATCTTCTACCTGCTCTCTTCTTGCTTTCCTCCTCCTCTCAAGGCCAAGGGTATAGTAGAACGGGGACAGGTCGTATTGTCTTTAGAGGCTGTCTGGCAATCTGACAATCAGATGTAGCAACAGTTGTAAAACGCCAGTTTTTAATGGCAAATAATGCCTTCTACTCTCCCACGCCAGGCTCTCGTTTGTTCCCGTTTGTTTCTCACTCTTTGTTGTTTGCTTCTCACTTTTACCACCCTCTATAGCTTAGGACTCCCCTCTGGTGACCTCCGTCACCCTCAGGTTTCAAGCCCAGTTTATAGCTCAGAGAGACGTCAAAAGAGCAATAGTTTTAAAGCTTTTTAAAACAAACTCACGGAGCCCAGCGGAGAATCAGCCTGCCTCGGCACCATCTTGAGGACTTGTGTTTCCAGTCCTTCTTTCCCACCCCCTTCCCAAGTCAGTATTTCCCATGTTTTATTATTTAAATACATACAGCACTTTCCCCAAAATATATACTGTAGTTAAAATAATCTGTGGTGATTATTGGATTATGATTGTTTGTTGTTGTTACATTTATTATTATTACATTTATTATTATTATTACATTTATTTTTCTCTCTCATTATAATTGTATTCATTATTTTACTCATTATTATTGCATTTATTATTTTTCTCTATTATTATTATTGTATATATTATTTTACTCTTTATTATTAATAATATATTTATTATTTTACTCTAATAATATTATTTATATTTTACTCTATTATTATTATTACATTTATTATTTTACTCTCTTATTATTGCATTTATTATCTTACTCTCTTATTACATTTTCTCTCTTTATTATTATTACATTTATTATTTTACTCTGTTATTATTGTTGCGTATTGTATTTTACTATTTATTATTATTAATATAATAATTATTTTCTCTATTATTATTATAATTGTATTCATTATTTTACTCATTATTATTACATTTATTATTTTTCTCTATTATTATTGCATATAGTAATTTACTCTTTATTCATATTAATATATTTATTATTTTACTCTATTTATTATTATTATTACATTTATTATTTGGCCAATTGCAACATTCCCACTTGCCTCCAACAGACAAGACTGGCCTCATTTCCAACAGACTTTCTACTGAATACGGATATTACACATCTGCACAAATCATATTTTTCCCTACATCATTCCACTTACAAAGATTTAAATGCCCACTAGAATTGAAGCCGTGATCTGCTACAGCATTAAATGTTAGTATAGGGCTATGTCGGTCCATTTACAGAGATGCAACATAGATACAGGATTCTGGTCATTATTAAGTTAAACTATTTTCTCCCTTGTCCTGATACTCAAAGTAGCTTAGAAAAATAAGTGCAGAAGGGAGAGCCAGTATGGTGTTGTGACCTGAGACTCTAGGAAACTAGGATTCAAATCTGTGCTCAATAATGAAAACCTATTGTGAGAATTTGAACAAATTACACTCTTGGCCTCAAAAAAGGTGAAGGGAAGCCCCTCTCTGAAGAAATATTTCCAACCAAACCATGTGATAAGATTGCTATAAGTCGGTAACTACTTGAAGACACACAACAAACAAACAAACAAACAAACCTTATTTGTTCTACAAGGACTTTCTCAGTCAGTACCTACTTATTCATCAAACCAGTAGAAATTGAACTCTTCCAGTTCTGTACTCAAACACTGACATAATTTAGTTCAAAATATTTTCTCAATGAGGAACAATGCCAGTGTTGGTATTCCATTGTTTCGAATCTTAGAGGAATGCTCACTAAAAAAGAGAAACATCTAGTTTCCTCTGCTCAATCTGTCAAAAGCTTGTTTCAGTTGGGATCCCAGTTCCTTAAACACTGCCAAGCCTCACAAGTAATGGCATCACTTGCTCATAGCTGAGGATAATTTAAGAAGTTTCAGTTCAATTTCTGAGGCCTGAAGCTCTAACTGCAGCAAAAAAAAAAAAAAATTACTATGCTTGCCAACTTTTGTGATGTGATTTTATATGCTTTTATGGTTTTAACCTGGATTATTTTAATAGTAATGTTGTTTAATACTGTTTTAATATTTTTATTTGTACATTTTATGTTGTTTTGAAATGCTTTTCATTGTGAGCCGTTTTGAGACTCCGTATGGAAAGAAAAAGCAGGATATAAATAAAACATAATAATACTAATAATACTTAGATTATTATTATTAGTAGTAGTATAAGCATAAGAACCAGGCAAAGGAGAACATGTTTTTAAAAATCCTCTGTCTGTTGTCTCTGAAAAAATATATGACATATAGCAAAACTTAGCATCTTAGCATGATGCTACCTACTGAAATTAGGCAAGCTCCCACTCTGTTAGCTTTTAGGAAAGACTTGAAAACATGGCTCTTCCGCTGTGCCTTTGGTGAGTAATTTCTGTTATTCCTGTGTTACTCCCACCCCGAACATCTGTCCTCTAGATTACCCCACTTCCATATGTCCCTGCCCGCAGTGGAGTACCCCTATGTCCTTCTCACTCCAGGTTTCATCTTTGTGTTCACGTGGCCTGCCCTTGTTTTACTGTTTTTTGATTTCTTGATGAAATGCCTATTATTATTTATTGTATTTTTAATGGTGCTATGTTATGTTGTTTTATTTTTTGTTATATTGTATTGCTCTGGGCATGGCCCCATGTTAGCCGCCCCGAGTCCCCGTTGGGGAGATGGTGGCGGGGTATAAATAAAGTTTTTATTATTATTATTATTATTATTATTATTATTATTATTATTATTATGTGATAATGGACAGTGTAGATTTTTGACATTCAGTTTTTCGCATGTTCAGTTGGAAATATTGCATAGAATTAAAAGGGGAACATTTCATGTCACATTCAACAGAAATTTTCTATAGGCAATTTTTCTGATGCAAAGCTTTGTAATCATCACCATGGTTAGAAAAACATAATAAATCCAAGTATCTCCACATTTCATATGAAAATCACTGTTAGTACATGGCTTTCCTTTGACACATGAGTGAAAATGACAATTAACTTGAAAAAGTATAATGTCTTGTTTAAAAGGATGTATTGCAGGAAACAGAACAGAATTTGAAATTGTAGAATTTAGTCTAGGCTTAAGAAGTGAAGCAGAGGTATGACTGACTGAATGTTGTAAGACCAACAGCTTGTTCATTGTAAACACTTCCTCAAGCAACCAAAGAGGTGACTAGATAAATAGATGGACACCACAGAATAACAAAACCAGGAGAAAATTTTGACACAGATCACGAACTGCTAATATCAAAAATTAAAGTAAAGCCAATTAAAAACACTAAATCAACCATCATGAAAAAATACATGAAAAATATCCATGTTGAATTTAAAGAAAATGTAAAAAAGGTATTTTTTCACTATTAAGCCTAATTAATTGGAAGCCAGAACAATCTGGACTGAAACTATGAACATTATAGGGGAGGAATGCAAAAAGACACTATCTGCCGCCAAAAAGAAAGAGAAATATAAAGATGAAACTCATCAAGCAGTTAAAGGCAGACAGAAACAAAAGTAAAAGGTGACAGAAATAGAGTCAGAACCCTGAATGCACCTGTTCAGCAACTTGTGCACAGAGACAAGAACTACTATAATAATCAATGAAAAGAAACATAAGATGGCAGCGAAAAAGGAAGAACAAGAGAGCTCTTCAGTAAGATCCACAAAATCACAGGGAAATATAAATCACGAGTGGGGATTCTCTATGATCATCAAGAGAACATATTACATGACCAAACATAAATAAAAAGACAAAGGAAACATCACACTGAAAAACTATATAAAAGAGATGAAAGGAGGAAAGATTCAAGGAATAACCATTTAAAGGTGAGATTACAGTTATAGAAAGTGAAGTGGAGGCTGTACTTGAAAGAAATAAATCACCAGGAACAGAAAGCAAAGCAATAGAGCTGTTTCAGTTTACAGAAGCAAAATCTATTCTTGTTTTATTATTATTATTAGTGGTAGTTTTTATATCTTGCTTTTTCTTTCCTGAAGAAGACTCAAAGTGGCTAATACTAAAAATCATAGTAAAGGTAAAAGTTTTCCCCTGACATTAAGTCTAGTCACGTCCGACTCTGGGGGTTGGTTGCTCATCTCCATTTCTAAGCCGAAGAGCCGGCATTGTCCATAGACACCTCCAAGGTCATGTAGCTGGCATGACTGCATGGAGCACTGTTACCTTCCCACCAGAACATATTGATCTACTCACATTTGCATGTTTTTGAACTGCTAGGTTGGCAGAAGCTGAAGCTAACAGTGAAAACTCACCCCACACCCCGGATTTGAATTGCTGACCTTTTGGTTGAGTATTATCTTCCTTTTGTTATGCTGGTTAGGAAAGTCGACCTGTTATCATTCACAGATTCCATAACTGATATGATATAATAAAACATATCTGAAATATTTAACACTGATTTTACCAGTTTCTGCAATTACCAATTTTATGGTAGCTTTAAATGTGATGTGACACTGAAGTATGAATTGCTCAAGATTTTGTGTCTTGTCCACTGTTGTCAGTTGCTGTCAAGTCAGCTTTGACGTATGGTAATCCTATGAATGAGAGACCTCCCAAAACACCTTGTTATTAACAGCCCTGAGAGATTGTGCATGTCTTACATATTTCTCTACAGTAGAGATACGCGCATCTTCAAATTTCAGAAATCATTTTGCGTTGTGGTGAACTGAAGCATGCTTGACTCATTCTGGCAAGAAATGCATGTCTTGGGACAAAACCCCCCTTATAATCAATTGAGTTCTAAAATGAAAACTGAAGTTTTCCATTACATGTCTCCCTTACCAAACTGGATAAAAAGTAAGCCTTTCAAATTATAATACCTGATTATTCAACCATGTTCAAAACCAAGAAAAGATGCACCCAGTAGGACAAAGAAGCTGGCTTGCTAATAGTTGCCTATTGCTGATGGACTCAGAGGTACAGCCATTTTGATTTATGTGTCACACATGTTTATTCTTTATGCCATTCTGTGTTTCAGGAGGCTGGTTTGGAATTAGCCAAGGCAAGAAATTTGTCACTTATGCTTACAAAGGGGTCTTGTAACACTTTAGAGACTAATAGAGAGAATGAAGTCAGTAGCATAAACTTCTGTAGACTAAATCTGCTTCCTCAAATGCATCTGAATTAGTCAATTCAGAAAATAAAAACTCTATTTATGATGCCCATCTTTACCGTAGAACACATTATCAATTATTTACAGCTATTGTGGCTAGAAACCTACACCCAATTTTTGTAAATGAAATAATTAATAAAGGACAAGAGCAACACGTAACATATTTTCTCTGTGGTGTAGAAAAAAACCCCTTCCACAATATTCTGAAGTTTTATACAAGTTGTCAAATGTTCAGCCCTGTTTGAAGAACTCAGAGTATGAATGTTCCTTTCACCTGTTTTCTGAATGTGCTCCTGTTCACCCTGCATATTGCAATGGGAACAATGGGAAGTCACAATTGTTTTTATTTATATATTTTTTAAAAAAAATTCTCCCCCCCCCTTTTTTTACTACCTCTCTTTGTTTTTCCCACCCCCTTTTTTCCGACACCTCTGTCTCACTATCCCTATACAATTGTTTTCCTCGCTTTCACTGTATTTACTACTTATAATATAATAAAAATTATAAAATAAAAAATAAAGTAGGAAACCAATTATTAAAGAATGCTAGATGAGGAGTGGATACCTAATCACTCCATCTTACAAACGTGTGAGTTTTAAAGGCTATTTTAAGAGTATTATATTTTATTTTTACCATACTGTGCTATTTAATTATTTTTTTACTTTTATATTGCACTTTCTAAACTTTGACTAAACTGTTGAATTGTTAGCCGCATTGCGTCCCACAAGGAGAAAGGTGGGTTTAAAGTTAATAATAATATTAACAGTTTCCTATTATTTCTAATTTTAAAATGCACATCAGACTCATTACACAACAGACGGCTGACTCCTTTCAGTTTTTTTATCATGTCAAAAGCAACTTGAGAACATACTGCAGGTCGTTTTTGGTGTGAGAAAATTGGCTGTCTACAGAGACATTGCCCAGGGGATGCCTGGATGTGTTATCATACTTCTGGGAGGCTTCTCTTATGTCCCTGCAAGCTACAGCTGACAGATGGAAGCTCACCCCATCTCACGGATTCGAACCGGCAACATTCAGGTGAGCAACCCAAACTTCAAGTCAGCAGTCCAGCTGACACAAGGGTTTAACCCAGCCATGGGTAAACTTTGGCCCTTCAGGTGTTTTGGACTTTAACTCCCACAATTCCTAACAGCTGGTAGGCTGTTAAGAATTGTCAGAGTTGAAATCCAAAACACCTGGAGGGCCAAAGTTTGCCCTTGGCTGATTTAACCTATTGCACCACACTCCTCCCAGAGTCATGTTCCTTTACATCACTGTCTTCCTTTTGTTTGACCCACCTCACAGTTTAAGATCTTAGAGGGAGGCCCTACTCTTGATCCCACCACCCTCGCAAACATGAGTGGAGGAGATGAGAGACAAGGCTTTTTCAGTGATGGCCCCTCGTCTGTGGAACGTCCTCCCTAATGAGATCAGGCAGGCTCCCTCTCTCTTGTCTTTTCGTGAAAAAATTAAAACTTGGTTATGGGACCAGCCTTTGAGCGATAGATACAGCATTAACTGAAACAAATTCATGACGAAGTACTGACAGACCTGGATTATGACTCGCGACGCGCCTCTGAATGTATATTTATATGGATGTTTTAATTAATGCTATTGTTTTAATTGTAATTCTTTTTATATACTCTGTTTTATACTTGATTGTAAGCTACCCTGAGTTCCTCCTCAGGGGTGAGAAGGGCGGAATATAAATGTAATAAATAAATAAATAAATAAATAAATAATTTTTTGGTATTATTTTTTGCCAGATCTTGCACAAGCACACAAGTTTGTGCCCTCTGACCCAACAGAGAAATGTAAAAACATCTTTTTGTTCCTACAGAGCTGTACAGTTCTGATTTTTTTTAAAAAAAGAAACAATAATGGGAAAGCAAAAAAAACAACAACAAACATTTATGGCTTTACTCATGGTCTTTCTCTGCCACTAAAAGTGTACTGTTGGTCATTTCAGCAAACAAGAACCAAGTGGGATAAAAAACAAAACACATCTCAAAAGACATGTCACTGGCACAAAAGATGAGGTGTAGACAGGTCTACCTATCGGCCATTAAAAACTGCTTCTGATTCATGTGGTGAAATTGAGGACAATTGAAATAGACTGTTTCCTATTTTCCAAAAGTACTCATGGCCTACAAGTGCCTACAAATGTCTGATGAAATGGACTTTGCATCATGTGATAAGAACCATAGGCAAAGAGCATCAGGCACTCTTTGTATGTGATAAGGTCCTCATATTGTCCATTCGAAGTATCCACTATTCAGCACCAGCAAATTGCACATTTTAATTCTTGGCTGGTAGATATTTTGTGGCAATCTCAAGAATGCTTCCACATTTGGGACAATAGTTTTTGCATAAGTTGGGTACATTGTGAAAGCTGCATAGCTTAGCTATAATACCAATTGTCTGGAAGCACTGGATGATCTGTCAACAACTTTAAAGTATTGTTGATCTTTGCTTCCTATGTGACTTACAGGAAAAAGATGCTTGTTTCATGCAGAGACCCTTAACCAAATTCCAAGAATGTCTCCCCACCCACAAAGCACTTAGCTTGTTCACAGGCTGGAGATGATATATCTTGTGGACATTTACACGCTCTTGACATCCTGCCTCAATCTGTTGAGATAATCTGCTTTGTCAAAAATAAGCAATTTACAAAGATTTCCTCACATCTGTGCCATCTCTCCTTCACATTTCACTATCCAAATGACCTATTCTATATAGGTACTTTTCATCTCTTTGGGAAAATATATGACTTTTCCAAACAGGGCAAAAGACAATTCAGAAATGTTATTTAAATCAAGAATGAGGAAAGGTATCTTTGCACTACCCTAAATAGTTTTTGTGTGTGTGTCAGAAGCAAATTGCTTCTGGTGTGAGAGAATTGGCCATCTGCAAGATGTTGCACAGGGGATGTCTGGATGTTTTGATGTTTTACCATCCTATGGGGGCTTCTCTCACATCCCTACATGGTGAACTAGAGCTCACAGACAGGAGCTCACCCTGCTCCCCGGATTCGAACCACCAACCTTTTAGTCAGTATTCCTGCTGGCACAAGGGTTACCCATTGTGCCACCGGGGCAATGTGAAAACACTTAATTCACTAACAATAACCTCATTACACCAACCTTCCTTAGCCTTCTTTCTTCCCCTAACTTTCCCACCTCCCTTTTTTGGGGAAAAATGGGAAATGTCCAATAAAAACATTTTTAAAAAGAAAGAGGAAAGGTAGATCAGAAAACCAACAGCCATATGACATTAATCAACTGAAATTGGTGCTCTTGTGTTTCCATTTTCAAAAAAATATAAGTGGCAGTAGAATATATTATCCCAAATCCTTTGGACTCTCTTTAGCATCCCCAATGCAGCAACAATGATCCCTGAGAGTATCAAATAACTTAGTTTATACAGCACTAGGGCACAGTCTCTAAATGAATATATGGATCAATATTTACAGCATCCAGCCCCTATTTAATTTGCATTGGACAAACGTTTTATTTGAGCCAAAGAATATTAATGGTGAAATAATGAAACAAGAGGTATGCCAGACAATTAAATCAATTAAAAGGATTCAGAATGTTAATAAGAAGTAAGGAGTTGAGATGCCTTTGCTAGAAGAATTTAAATGATTAGCAACACAGGACTCATGGAAATGCTCACTTGTCATTCTTTGAAACAAAAGTCTTCTATCAAAAGAAACTCTACAGTGCACTAAAGCTGAACCAAATATTTCAGTATAAGACACTATGGTCCCAAATAGTGAGGGCAGAAACCTGCTGGTGTTTTATGTATATTTAAAATCTGCACAGAAATGGTTGACCATTTGTGTCCAAGGCAGAATGTTGAAAGTTGAAAGAGATGGAGGTGTATTTATGATGTTGCTGATTGTGCATTGGGCTGAATATTGGAGTGTGCATTCAATTGTGCAAGACTGCCATTTAATGTATTAGTTGTTTAACACAATTAATGTTTAATTCCACATGCAGAATTTCTCTTGCACAATCCAGATGTAGGATCTCTGCCTAGAAACTTCAAACATTATTTCTCAACCTAATGTTTCTCAACCCTATACACTGTGATACAATTGATAATCTTACCTGAATATCTAACCGGAAAACTGGGGTATTTCACTTCAAAAAGCAATAATAACAAAACGACTGAGATCTGGATATGTTTCCTTAAGAGGGACTGATCTTCCCCATGTACATCAGTTGGATACTTTCTAACATTTTATGCTCTTTGGGTGGAGAAGTATCGGAAGGGAGGGGAACATGAAAGCATCTGGATAAGAATCAAGGGAACCGGGACTCAAAAAGATCTTGTCGTGGGTGTCTACTACAGACCTCCGAGTCAGGATGAAGGACTTGATGAAGCCTTCTGTCAACAGCTGACCAAACAGGCACAAAGAAGAGATATAGTAGTTATGGGCGATTTCAATTATTCCGATATCTGCTGGAAAACAAACTCAGCCAAGAGTACAAAGTCCAATAAATTCCTCACTTGCCTTGCAGACAATTTTATGGTCCAGAAGGTAGAAGAGGCAACAAGAGGATCAGCAACTCTTGATCTAATCTTAACAAATGTGGAAGACCTGATCAATACAGTTGAAGTGGTTGGATCCTTAGGGGCAAGTGACCATGTGCTCCTGGAGTTTGCAATACAAAGGAATGCTGAAACAAAGACAAGTCAAACACGCATTCTCGACTTTAAGAGAGCTGACTTCCAAAAAATGAAGGAATTACTGAGCGGCATTCCATGGACGCCAATATTAAAAAACAAGGGAGTTAAGGATGGATGGGAGTTTTTCAAAAGTGAAATACTCAAGGCGCAAATGCAAACAGTGCCAACAAAGAAGAAAAGTAAGACAAGTGCAAAGAAGCCAGAATGGATGTCCAAAGAACTTCTAACTGAGCTAAAGCTCAAAAGTGACATGCACAAGAAGTGGAAAAGGGGAGAAATCACCAAAGAAGAATTCAAACGTATAGCCAACACCTGTAGGGAAAAGGTTCGCAAGGCTAAAGCACAAAATGAGCTCAGGTTTGCCAGGGACATAAAAAACAACAAAAAAGGCTTTTTTGCTTACGTTGGTAGAAAAAGGAAGAAAAAGGAGGCGATAGGGCCTCTGCAAGGAGAATATGGGGTGATGGCGACAGGGGACAGGGAAAAGGCAGAACTGCTCAATGCCTTCTTTGCCTCAGTCTTCTCACAAAAAGAAAGCCATCTTCAACCTCAGCAACATGGAATGGACGAAGGATTGGGGGAAATCCAATCCCAAATAGGGAAACAAGTTGTCCAGGAACACCTGGCCTCTCTAAACGAATTCAAGTCCCCAGGGCCAGATCAGCTACATCCAAGAGTATTGAAGGAATTAGCGGAAGTTATTTCAGAACCACTAGCAATTATCTTCGAGAGTTCTTGGAGAACGGGAGAAGTCCCAGCAGATTGGAGGAGGGCGAATGTGGCCCCTATCTTCAAGAAGGGAAAAAAGAACGACCCAAACAATTACCGTCCGGTCAGCCTCACATCGATACCAGGCAAGATTCTGGAAAAGATCATCAAGGAAGTGGTCTGCGAACACTTAGAAACAAATGCGGTCATTGCTAATAGTCAACACGGATTTACCAAAAACAAATCATGCCAGACTAATCTGATCTCTTTTTTCGATAGAGTTACAAGCTGGGTCGATACAGGGAATGTAGGGATGTAGCCTACCTGGATTTCAGAAAGGCCTTCGACAAAGTCCCCCACGACCTTCTGGCAAATAAACTAGTAAAATGTGGGCTAGACAAAACTACGGTTAGGTGGATCTGCAATTGGCTAAGTGAACGAACCCAAAGGGTGCTCACCAATGCGTCATCTTCATCATGGAAAGAAGTGACAAGTGGAGTGCCGCAGGGTTCCGTCCTGGGCCCGGTTCTGTTCAACATCTTTATTAACGACTTAGACGAAGGGTTAGAAGGCACGATCATCAAGTTTGCAGACGACACAAAACTGGGAGGGATAGCTAACACTCCAGAAGACAGGAGCAGAATTCAAAACGATCTTGACAGACTAGAGAGATGGGCCGAAACTAACAAAATGAAGTTCAACAGGGACAAATGCAAGATACTTCATTTCGGCAGAAAAAATGGAAATCAAAGATACAGAATGGGGGACGCCTGGCTTGACAGCAGTGTGTGCGAAAAAGACCTTGGAGTCCTCGTGGACAACAAGTTAAACATGAGCCAACAATGTGATGCAGCAGCTAAAAAAGCCAACGGGATTCTGGCCTGCATCAATAGGGGTATAGCGTCTAGATCCAGGGAAGTCATGCTCCCCCTCTATTCTGCCTTGGTCAGACCACACCTGGAATACTGCATCCAATTCTGGGCACCACAGTTGAAGGGAGATGTTGACAAGCTGGAAAGCGTTCAGAGGAGGGCGACTAAAATGATTAAGGGTCTGGAGAACAAGCCCTATGAGGAGCGGCTTAAAGAGCTTGGCATGTTTAGCCTGCAGAAGAGAAGGCTGAGAGGAGACATGATAGCCATGTACAAATACGTGAAGGGAAGTCATAGGGAGGAGGGAGCAAGCTTGTTTTCTGCTGCCCTGCAGACTAGGACACGGAACAATGGCTTCAAACTACAGGAAAGGAGATTCCACCTGAACATCAGGAAGAACTTCCTCACTGTGAGGGCTGTTCGACAGTGGAACTCTCTCCCCCGGACTGTGGTGGAGGCTCCTTCCTTGGAGGCTTTTAAGCAGAGGCTGGGTGCTTTGAATGTGATTTCCTGCTTCTTGGCAGGGGGTTGGACTGGATGGCCCATGAGGTCTCTTCCAACTCTACTATTCTATGATTCTATGATTCTATGGGGGAAAAAAACTCAACGTATGTATATAACATGTGGTTTGGCCATACATTCTGCTCCACAGAGATTTGGAATCTTTGGAAACTGAGGATTGATACTGCTGTGCCTGGAGCTATCTATACTGTTAAAGAGAGAAATGCCTGTTCATTAGCACATTGAGTATCTGCACATTATGTTCAAATATAATTTCCAAACTGAATGTCCCCAGTACACAATGTGGCATATCACACCATTGTGGGGAACTCTAAGGAGTAAAATTTGAGACCACTGTTATTCCCTTGAATGTTCCTAGAATGTTTCTATGTCCCGACAGCATAATTCCAATGGCATTCTTGGGCGGGATGTTTCTCCAGTAGCATTTCAACTGAAATCTGCGTCTCTTCCAGAAGAAAACCCAATGTGATGTCATCACTCTTGGCCCCATTCAGTATTTGGAAATGAACTGAAAGATTTAGAGGGTGATTTCCTGCCAGCCTCATGCTGTTTTATATGCGGAAAGGCTGAATTTAGTGCGGGGTTTTAATGAAGTCACTGCAACATATCTTATTCAGTGAAAGGTTTTTTAAGAGCTCTGTATTTGAACAGGACATGTTTCTGGTTGGACTCCAGTGATGTGAAACCATGGAAATGACTACACACCATTTAATTACCTCTACTTCAGTCCTAGTATACCATAAAGCTGAAGTAGAGGATCAAGAGCATCTTAGAGAGGTATCTTCTCTAGGAATTTACTATATCCTTCAACACAGGAATAGGTTAACTTCCAGGTGAAGTATACCTGGCATATTTGCCCTGGTGTGAGAAGTGAAACCATGGATTTCCACAGTTACACGAATCTTTATATACTCTGTTTTTTTTTAAATGTGCAGTGTATTAGAACTTTTTCTCAGGCAATAGCACCTGCTGAGAATCAAGAAATAAGTGTAATACTATTCAGTTGCTCAAAGTGGGGTCAAGCAACCAGTTTTCATGTAAGTGGCAGAACTAATCAGCCATCCTTTCTGCTGTATACAAGAGGAGCATAAAGTGGCATCACAGTTGGTTAGAGTTGTCAGGTTTTCATGTTCCTTGTGCTTGGACAAGTTTCTATTTTAGTTCTGTCAATGATTGTGAAATAAGAAAAAAGAAACAAATTCATCAGCTATTTTGAAGTAATTTAATTTGAATTTCAATTAAAGTTATCTCTGGAAGAATAAACACAGTCACACAGCCACAAATCAGATGTTCAGATTTCTAAAATGTCTGTTCTAACCAATGAATGAAGATGTTATTGGTCTTTCACCAAGGAGAACAAAACGCTTTTGGAGAATTAAAAATAGGAAATAGTTCAGCCCTAATTCCTTTGATTCGCTCCGGTCTTATAGATACACAATGCCATCTAGTAATTTCCATATCAGCTGAGTGGTGAATCAATTTAAGATTTCAAATTGAAGTTCAAAGCAACTGTCCAAAGTGTTGAACCCTAGGCCTCAAACAGAGCCCAGATTCCTCATTTAAAGTTCAGAAGACAACATAGAGCAGTGGTTTTCAACCTGTGTGTCCCAGGTGTTTACCAGCTGTTAGGATTTCTGGAAGTTGAAGGCCAAAACATCTGGGGACCCACAGCTTGAGGACCACTGACCTAGAATGTATTTTCCATCCCACTGACTTGGAAGCCTTCAGTCATCACTGCAGAAAATATTATAACAACTTTGCTATCATATCAACAGTCATTTTCAAAGCTCTGTCCTTTTCACTATGTATGACATACGATGGAAGGCTTTTCTTTGCTCTCTGTTGGGACATTCTATGCTTGCTTTAAGCAGTGGATTTATTAGATGCATAATTGTCACTAGTTAGTTTAAAATAAAACTTTTCCAATGACTTTGAAAGCAGATGGCCATAAAATAGGTGCAGGAGCAAAACAGCAGGACAGAAAGTTGAGATATTCGTCTGGAATAAGAGTAGTACATCATAATGAGTTGAGGCTATTAATAGAGTTGCAACTATTTGAAAGAGGACAGTAGAAGCACCCAAAACCTTGACATGTGATATAACTAATGAATAAACCCAAATGTGGAGTGGTTGAAAGAAGAAGTGAGATCAAGGTGTGATAAAGTAACAGAGAACACGGCAAAATGTGGTACTCTTGGTAAGATAGGAAAACAGGCCTGATAATTCTGTAGTGAAAGGAAGAAGGAAGAGCAAATCAATGCAGATCAAGCAAGGATTTTTTTAAGGACAGGGAAGCACCTGTGAGCAGAATGTTCAATGAAATTGTAAAGTGAAATGTTTATGCACAGGAAATGACCAGAAATTCTTCTTAGAAATCTGGGGAGGGGAGGAATTACCGTTCAGGCATTGAGAGACAATTATTGTGCGTACAGGAGAATTGCTATGATTGACTACTATTTAAAGTTATTATCAAGAACAGGCACTGACATTAAGTATAGTTTATGCTTGGTACAGATGTTTTGTGCTTGACAGAAATACTGATTTATGGAAATGGCACAATTATATGAACACTGCACTTCAGCACGTATTTCATTTTTCAAGCAAGAGAAATTGGGGAAAATGGCTCAACTGGATGCAAAGACCAGAAATGAAACAAAGGAAAATGTGAGTAACAAAGAAAAGGACCATATCCTGCAATGCTATTATCCAAGCATTACACATAGCCCTGCAATGCCTTTCCTTTTAAATCATTTTTTTTCTGTTGAATTTTAATATATTGTTTTCTTATTATCTTCCACAATGCAATGCAGGTGGTGTGTGATATTTTAATGAAATGCTGTAGGATAGTTAGTAGTTTTTAAATAAACATTACTTTTATTATTCTGTTTGAATGATAACACACAACAATGATCATGTATTCCAAATGAAATGGTGTAAAATGAGGGCCATTCTCCACTCTTCTGGAGCAATCCAGGCAGGTATAGCTCCATGAAAAGTCCTCCATACATCTCAACTGTCACTGCAGTGGCTTCTGAAGAGAAGAGCAGTCAGATCTGCTGAATCTATTATCTTCCTGTATTGTCATCTTTTTCTATATGTGTCATGTCTTTTTAGACTTTAAACTTGAGGTAAGGGAATTGTCAAATAAACAATTGTAAAATGCTCATTAAAATGCTGTGCACATTAGTTGTACTGTATGAATGAATGAATGTCTGGGGAATCCTGTAAAACATCTCTCCTCCCTGAAGTTCTATTTCCATATGCTGGCAGGGAGATTATTATCAATGTTTATCTCTGATCAGAGATTGGAGATAAGAGCAAAATTTCTCTGTAGCATTATTTCTATCTCAGTTACTTCACAGAAGGAGTCCCTTTGTATGCAGCTCCCATAGTGGCAGAGACAGAAAGTAGAATAGATCAACCAATGATTAGAGAAATCTTATTTTCAGGTGTTATTCAGTACACCAGATTTGTTTGAGGGGATCATTCCATGCTCCAGGACCACAATATTTTCCTACTTTATATAAAATACATTCAATTATTTCCCTCTCAAACATACATGATTGCACTATAGTTTTCAATAAATAGTCCGGTGTTCAATAGATCCAACGTCCTCTATTCTAGGAGGATCAAATCATATGCCTGAAATATCCATTAAACTTTTGGGTTTTAAATAAGCGAAGGATCAGACTTTTTTAAAGAATAAATGGACACAGTACAGAGCAGGTGATAAAAAGGTGGCAACCAGGTGGCACATTTTCTTTCTTGTACTTTAAAAAATTAAATTTGAATAAAACAAGTCATTTGCCTGTGGCATAAAACAGACTCTTCTCCCCACCAAGTTGTACCTCAATTTATTCAATACAGTATGAGACAACACTTGTACCACAATACTCTCTCCCTACCACCTGGACAAGCCCCATGTTTATAAATGTGATAAATCAATTTCCTTTCCTTTCCATCTTGAGAAATCTACATTCTAATGGCTTCAGAGCACGGTATGTAAGTGGGTTTTTTTTTTTACATTTTCCAAAATGTCTTATCTTGGGTTTTGGTGGGAACCAGCAGATATGCCAAGATACAATGTGTCTGGACTTTTTCTGGCTTTGATGGGTTGATTAAAGATCAGAGTGACTATGGGATTTTAATATAACAATTCATTCATTCCTTTCACCCCCTCATCCTCATATCCTTGGTCTGGCTTCTGCTTTGCTGATATTTTTCATCATGTGACAAAATAACACCAGGGTCACAGTAGGCTTGCACAAAAGAAAATATTTTACTCTTCCCAGCAGAGTTCCAGCAGATAAAAAAAACAGTCTTCTTGAAATGTAAATACAGCCCTTCAGTATGCAAAATAAAATAACAGCTTAATTCAGCTTTGCAAACTTACATGCAAAAAAAAATGGTCCTTCCCAGAGTGCATAGTACCTACAATCTGCAGGAAAAACAGAGAGCTCAGCACCTACAACAAGAATTTGTAAAGAGCTCCAAATGGTATACTGTAACCTCTGCTGTATACCCTACATATGCAATGCACCTGCATGTGGATTCTTTCTTTTTTTTTTTACACATATACATCTGTGATAATCTTAGTGCTGATCCTCAACTGATTTCCCAGTTTTCTATATTCATTAACATGATCATCCAGTGATCATCCTTGGGGAAAACCCCACTTCATCACTCACAACAAAAGTTCATAGTGATTGGAGAGAGAGCAGGAGAAAGCAAAGGCTCATCACAAGCTCTATTCTTATAGCTGATTCTGATAGCTGGGGGCTTTCCAGAGGTCTTAGAAGATGATACCATCATAATGCACTAACTGTTAAGACATTAACCAGTGGTGATCCCAGCTGCCCTGCTGTGTCCTGGCCCTTGTATGTGCATTTCAGAGGAGGGAGAAAAAGGATGAACCTGGATGGACTATGAGGGCAAGAACAGTCTAAGAATTGTCATTATTGTCACTGAGACTCACTAACAGTGAGAAGCCCCTTTTCATCTCTCACCCCTTTTGCTAGAAGTTTGAGAAAAGCTGAGAAAGTTTGAGTTGCCCAAGTCACTCAATGAGTTTCCATGGCAGAAGGGAAATTGAACCCTAATGTCCTAGATTCCTAGTCCAACATCTAATCTGGTTTGAACTAAAATGATCTTACATTAAGTTAAAAGAGTAACATATTTAAATAATAATAATAATAATTTTATTCTTGTATCCCGCCCCATCTCCCCGTAGGGACTCGGGGCGGCTCACATGGGGCCTTGCCCAACATCACAATATAAAAACGAATCAAAACACATAAATTTACAACAATAAATCAACAATATCAGTAAAACCATCATAAAAACAATATTGCAGGAAAAAGCATTAAAAACAGATATAAAACACAAGTCTAGGCCAAAGGGCGAATGTGTCAAATTGGGAGGAGGTAGTTACGTAATTGACATAGTCATTAAAGTACTAGAAATGACAATAATGACAATAAGAAGGCGAATCAGTGGGTCTATTATTATGTAGGCAGAGAACTTGAACCAACAGAATTCACTCATCAAAGGCTTTCCGGAAAAGCCAGGTTTTCAGGTTCTTCCGGAAGGAGAGGAGGGTAGGGGCCAGCCTAATCTCCCTAGGGAGCAAGTTCCAAAGCTGGGGGGCCACGACAGAGAAGGCCCTCTCTCTCGTCCCCACCAACCGCGCCTGCGAGGGTGGTGGAAGCGAGAGAAGGGCCTCCCCCGACGAGCGAAGAGATCGTGCGGGTTCGTAGGGGGAAATGCAGTCTCTAAGGTAGGTGGGTCCCAAACCGTTTAGGGCTTTGTAGGTAAGAACCTGCACCTTGAATTGGGCTCGGAAGGTAAATGGCAGCCAGTGGAGCTCCTTAAACAGAAGCGTTGAACGTGCCCTGTAATTTGCTCCAGTTAGAAACCTGGCTGCCAAGCGTTGTACTAGTTGCAATTTCCGAGCCGTCTTCAAAGGCAGCCCCACGTAGAGCGCATTGCAATAGTCCAGTCTAGAGGTAACTAAGGCATGGACCACCATGGTCAGATCAGACTTCTCGAGGTATGGTCGCAGCTGGTGCACAAGTTTTAATTCTGCAAAGGCCCTCCCGGCCACGGCCGACACCTGAGCTTCAAGCGTCAGCCCCAAATCCAGGAGGACCCCCAAGCTACAGACCTGCGCCTTCAGGGGGAGTGCGACCCCGTCAAGCACAGGTTGCCACCCAATACCCCGATCAGACTTGCGACTGACCTGGAGGACCTCTGTCTTATCAGGATTAAGTCTCAGCTTGTTCGCCCTCATCCAGGCCAACACAGCGGCTAGACACTGATCCAGTATCCGAGGGGCTTCCTTGGATTTTGGTGGAAAAGAGTAATAGAGTTGGGCATCATCCGTGTAGAGATGGCACCGAACTCCAAAACCCCGGATGACCTCGCCCAGTGGTTTCATGTAGATATTGAAAAGCATGGGGGACAGAATAGAACCTTGCGGGACCCCACAGGACAATGGCCAGGGGTCCAAGCAGGTGTCCCCCAGCTTCACCATCTGGGAACGCCCGTCCAGGAAGGACTGAAGCCACTGCAAAACAGCACCCCCAAGGCCCATCCCAGAGAGACGTCCCAGAAGGATACCGTGGTCGATGGTATCGAAAGCCGCTGAGATGTCCAAGAGAACCAGCAGGGTCACACTCCCCCTGTCCAGTTCCCTGCGGAGGTCATCCACCAAGGCGACCAAAGCCGTCTCGGTACTGAAACCAGGCCTGAAGCCAGACTGTGATTGGTCCAGAAAATCCGTATCATCCAAGAATCCCTGGAGCTGAGAGGCAACCACCCGCTCCAAGACCTTGCCCAAAAATGGAAGGTTGGAGATTGGTCTGTAGTTACACAAGTTGGTCGAATCTAGGGAGGCCTTCTTCAAGACAGGTCTCACCACCGCTTGTTTTAGGCAAGATGGAAATCTACCCTGCCCCAAAGAGGCATTAATTATTCTCAAAAACCAATCAACCAACCCACCACTGGCCTGTTTTAAAAGCCAAGATGGGCAAGGGTCAAGGGCACAGGTGGTCGCCCTCACCGCTCCAAGAATCTTGTCCACATCATCAGGCTGCACAAGCTGAAACAAATCCCACAAGTTCGAACAGACAGAAGTCTCGGTTACCTCACCTGGCATTGCAACAAGGCCAGCATCTAAGTTGGAACGAATCTGAGCGACTTTGTCTGCAAAATGGTGAGCAAACTCGCTACACCGAGTTGCCGGGATGTCAGGTGCCCCCCCAGCCTGAGGAGGGTGGAGGAGCTCCCCAACAACCCGAAACAACTCTGAGGATCTATTTGTTGCAGACGCGATGCGGGCAGTCGAGAAAGCCTTCCTGGCTGCCCGCAACGCTGCGGAATAGGCCCTAATAGCGGCTCTAGACCGTGCTCGGTCAGATACATCACAAGTTGTCCGCCAGCGGCACTCTAGTCTCCTTCTCACGCATTTCATCTCCGCCAGCTCCCCGGTGAACCAGGGAGCTGGGGCAATTCCACGTAGCGAGAGGGGACGTTCGGGAGCGATCGTGTCTATTGCCCTGGACAACTCACTATTATAGCGAGCGACCAAGGCATCAACAGGATCGTCAGCTTCCATGGCAGACAGATCCCCAAGAGACCTCAGGAATCCCTCAGGATCCATAAGTCTCCTGGGGCGGACCATCTTAATAGGTCCACCACCCCTGCGGAGGTTTGAGGATGTGGTAAGTCTTAAACTGATCAGATAGTGGTCGGACCATGACAATGGAAGAATAATTTGCTCTTCCACTCCGACCAAACCGTCACCCGCCAGAAAGACTAGGTCGAGTGTATGTCCCGCTTGATGAGTGGGACCCAATATTATTTGGGACAGACCCATGGTCGTCATGGCGGCCATGAATTCCTGAGCTGCACCTGTCAAGGTGGCCTCAGCATGAATGTTGAAGTCCCCCAGCACCACCAGGCGCTGGGAACCCAGCACCATGCCAGAGACCACCTCTGCTAGCTCAGGCAGGGAGACTGCTGTGTCGCGGGGTGGACGGTACACCAGCAGAATCCCCAAACTGTCCCGGGTACCCACCTTCAACTTTTGTTACTGGGAAAAGGAGACAATGGGAAATTACTGGCTATTGGTAATTAGATACATCCCTGCTGTGTCAACACCAACTTTCATACTTTAAGTTACTGATCATTATAAAATTTGACAATTTCCTCATTTGATTAAAAAACTGTCAAGTATTACAGATAAAATATTGATGTTAGAGATTTCCATAGATTACTAAAGTAATGACTGATAAAAATACAGCTCCAATTTCTAAGGTAATTTTAATAAATTTAAATTCTGTGCCTACAAGTGAAGAATTTTCCATATGGCTCATGATACAAAATAGCAGAGCAGATGGATACAATCACCTTTTCTGTACGGTGATCACAATTAATATGGGATAAGCAGGTCAAATGAATATTTACCACATGCTAGCTTTATCCTTGATAATCCTTTTATCACGCACAGCCTGTGATTACTTTCTTCTCACACAATATTTCTTCTGATTGATATATGGGTCCACTAATATATACATAAGAGGTATGGAATGGATTCTCATCAGCAGTATTTTTATATTTTGGTAATACCTTTAATGTTCAATAACAGAATTATTTGCTTGGGAATGTGATAGACTGTCTTTTTTTAGGAACATTTTGAACAGAGGCTGAATGGCCATCTGTAAGAGTTGCTCTACCTATGGATTGCTATATTTTGAAGTCTTCCAACTCAAAATTTCTATTTTTCTTTTTTATGGAGTTATTTACAAACACACTTTAAAAATGGTTTTGAGGACAGTACATATAACAGCTCTGGTTTTCTCAAAAGCTAGTGGAGAAATTTTTGCAGGGGTCCCAAGTCACACACTCATATGACCATGTAAAATCTTTGGGCACCCTGATAATTTTTCTATATGATCATTGACTATATAATTAAGATCAGTTTGTTTCCTAACAAATACCATTCAGCATGGATCTTTGCTGTGTATCATGGTACGAGCAATAGCAAACAATATCAACAAAAACTGAGAGGTGCTATAAGTTCTTCAAGAACAAGAAGTGGCAATAAGAAGCACACTGAGTGCTTCATTCAAGATATGGGGGAAGCATAGAAAATAAATGACTGTTGTATTTATGGTTCTTTCTTTTTCTCCCTTGGTTCTTAAAATATTTTCTTTCCCTCTCTGGTATTTATTTATTTTATTTATTTACTTTGTTTTATATCCCACCCTCTCTCCCTCATGGAGGGACTCAGAGTGGCAACCAAAAGGAATTTCTTGAAATAGTAATCCAAAATAATATTGAAGCAGAAACATTATTGAGTATTAATTAGAAACAATGAACTCGTAATCAGACGGAGGGGCCATGCTCATCACCCCAAATCTATGCCATCTTCCATATGCCCATGCTGAAAGAATCAAATCCATGTAGGACTTGGTGCAATGATCTTTGAAAATGTTGTGAGATGTTGCTTTAAAATACATTTTCTGGAGAAAAGGAATGCAAAAGAAAGGACAGACACTATATCATTTCAATGAACAAATGACATTTCTTAGGGGGAAAATCATTCTCCTTCTGACATTTCTTAACCTCCTCATATGCCCATTTTGATCACAGTTCAATCTGATAAATGCTACCTCATGCTTATGCTTTCAACAAGCCACCTTAGAAGCTGAGGCACTTTCTTTTTCCATGCATTTGAAAACTTGCCTTTTGATCTCTGAAATATACACATCTTCCACTTGTTCAAATCCTTTTGTTTCTGATGAAAATGGGTTATGACTTTTCTACAAGACTAGATAAAAAATGGACTATTTTTGATCCCATTCTGCTTTCTTTTCTTTTTCTTCTTTTACTATCCTTAAGTGCACACACATCTGGCCTCTCATATAAAATTGTGTCATACATCAAAATAATTAACTTCAGTACTATTTGAAAGGCATTGTCTCTTTCCAGACATTCAGCATACTTTTTCTTCTTTCCTATACTCCAAATCATCAGTATTCTGAAATACTGATTAGTAGTCCCTTTCTATAGCAGATCAATAATATTTAGCCATAATGCATAGCTATTAGAGTCAGAGCAGTGCATTTTTATAAAATAGGAATACATTATTTTAATTGCATTATCATGCACTTAATATCTGACAAAGTGAAGACAATATATATCCTAAAGTAAAAAAACTAATGTTTATAATAAATCTGTTCTTATGAGCTACCACACTTGGTCCACAAGATGGACATTTTTGATGCAAAGAACCAAGCTATTCTAATTCAGAAGAACAGGGGTTTTATTAAATAAAGAATGAAACTCAGTTGAGCTTTCAACCCAACTTTGAAACAGAACAACAATAAAGGAGCAGGCAAAATGTTTCTCTTTCTTTTCCAGTGAAGGAGAAACATTCAAATTCATGGATAGCGTAGTTTAGAGTTCCCTCCCTTCCTCTCTTTCTGCTACAGCTCATCATCTCTCTGAATAGAAATTCAGGATTTTGATTCATTTTGCTTGGGGCATGG
Organism: Anolis carolinensis; assembly: GCF_035594765.1. NCBI lineage: Eukaryota > Metazoa > Chordata > Lepidosauria > Squamata > Anolidae > Anolis > Anolis carolinensis. The sequence continues at coordinate 132,813,146 of NC_085841.1, forward strand.
TGAAGCTGTATCATAATCTGTGGCATAGCTTATCCTGGTGTTTTGGTTCAAAGAAAACACAGGTAATAATGTAAGCTCAAGAAATTACAATTAAGGTTGGCTGATATTAAAACTGAACATGAAATTGGATTACATATCCATGTTGATGACTACTCTATTACAACGTTTTCCATTCCAATATTTCTATATCTATATCTATATCATCTATCTATCTATCTATCTATCTATCTATCTATCTATCATCTTCATAATAAAAGTGAAAACCTGTATGTGGCACGGGTGTCCGCTCACACAGCCTCCGGCCTCCACAAACAGGCTACAGTTCCCAGTGCTAAGGAGCCAGCAAGTCACTCCCTCAACTGACTTGAACACCATGAACATGTAGCTCCAACCCCTGCCAATGTCCTTCCCAAAACTATGGCCCACCACCCAAGGTATGCTTTCATTTGGGGATCATTTCATCCTAGATTTTGCATTTTCCTCCACCACAGGCAGGCATCCCAGGCTTCTTCATTTGTGTGAAATTTGCATGACCCCGCCTACTGCCCTTCCCTTTCAAATCTGTCTGCATAACAAACACAGCAAAACTGAGCAGCAACTAAGGAGTTTGGGGATTGACTCCACACGGTGGAAGTTGTCCTTCACTGCATCAAGTCAGAGCACTGTGACTCCTACTGGGGAATTTAGAGGAATTGTAGTTCACCTACACCAAGAACACTATGAACCCAAACAATGATGGTCTGGACCAAACTTGTCATGCATACCCGATATGCCCAGATTTGAATACTTGTGGTTTTTTAGGGGAATTGGCCTGGACATTTGGGAGTAGTAGGTACTAGGATTTATAGTTCACCTGCAATTGAACCCCACCGATAATGGACCAGGATCACACTTGGCACACAGAGCCCCCATAACCAATAGAACATATTGGACAAGTTTGGGAAAAAGGGAGTTATAGTTCAGCTGCCTCCAGAGAAACAGTGACCCTCACCGGCAATAGACCGGGGTTTTTTTTTTGAATGGGCCTTGATTTTGGGAGTTGTAGTTCACCTGCATCCAAAGAGCACTGTCCCCAGCCAACGACGGGTCTGGACCAAACTTGGCACACAGACTCAACATAGCCTGCTATGGATACTGACAGATGTTTTGGGACAATTGCCCCAGGAATCTGGGAGTTGTAGTAGTTCACCCCCATCCAGAGAGCACTGCAGCCAAGCGATGACCAGCCAACAACAGATCTGGACCACACCTGGTACACAGACCCAAAATGGCCAACTTTGAATACTGGCAGGGTTTGTGGAGGATTGACTCACGATTCTGGGAATTGTAGTTCACCCACTCCAAACTGAGAATACCTAACATTCAAAGACAAATAATGCCTTTTTCAATAACCTGGGCATTGTTGGATCCCCAAGCTAGTTTATAATAAATACAGATCTAATACCCTTGCAGCAATCTGGAATCCTAATCTAATACCTACTATTCTTTCCTCATTAGATTTGTCATTGCCTGCTCATCCCTTTCTTTTGCCTCCAGTTATGTGGCTAAGTAATTTGAGACCAGGACTAAAAAGTCAAAGGCACCCCCTATTTAAAAGGTCATGCATATTAATACGACTGCTTGAATCCCAAATGTGTAACCAAGAATTGCACATATGTGACTACTTTATAGTCATCTTTCATTTGTGGGATACAGAGGGACTGCTGTTACTTACCAGTCATCAGCTACTGCAGTTGATAGGGGCCTCTTCCTCTGTTGCTTTGGACAGGACTAACATTCTCACTCCCTGTGTGAATGATCACTGCTGTGAGGGGTTATGGTGTATGCAAGGAAACCTATTTTGCATGTTGCAACAGAGATCACTCACACAAGGGAGTTAACCATCCACTTTCTAAGTGACAGAAGAACAGACCCCATTAATAACAGTGACTTGTAACTGGCAAGTGGGGATGGTGGGAGGTCAGGCAGGATTTGTTACATAGCTCTGTAACTACCATGGCTATATAGCAATGTAGTGCATAGAGAATTCTAGCCTTCAGTTCTAAGTTTACAAACAACTAGTTTATGTTAGTCTATTGCAGAAAGATCAATAGATTCCCATGGCATGAATTTTATTATGCAGTAAGCTCTGTGTCCTCCAGTTGAGATGCACCTATGTAATATGTCTCCACCTATTGTGCCATACTATGCTTTACAATTGCTTCTATATTCCTTATTAAGAGGCAGAGACTGTTTTTCAACCCCAACTTTTAAAAAAGTAATATGCTGAGTTTGCCAAGTTTTATTTTTTGAAATCAAATTATTGGATCACCATGGATGCAAGAATACTGTGTTTCCCCGAAAATAAGACAGTGTCTTATATTATTTTTTGCTCCCAAATATGTGCTAGGTCTTATTTTCAGGGGATGTCTTATTTTTCCATGAAGAAGAATTCACATTTATTGTCGAACAAAAAAAAGAAAAAGAACATTTATTATATACTGTATATACTGTAGTTGTCATCACAAACCAGTATAACCAGACAAACTGTGAATCCTATCAAGAATTTCTTGTTACTACCATTATTTCCATGTACAACACTCTATGGTACATACATTTACCGATCCTGCATGCTCTGGTGTTCTTTTTGGCGGGCATGCTTCCAAACAAAAACTTTGCTAGGTCTTACTTTCGGAGGAGGCCTTATATTTAGCAATTCAACAAAACCTCTACTAGGTCTTATTTTCTGGGGATGTCTTATTTTAGGGGAAACAGGGTACTATGCTATTTGTTGCTAAATAAATATCTGCAATCATTCATCTGTGAAGATAGCCAGTTTCTAATTATGCTTTTTTAAAGAAAAGAAAAAGAAAAAAATGTTACTGCAACAGGGTCAGTTCTAGGTGTCTAACGCATGCCCATACCGGTGTAGTTGTAGACACTGAACTCCTGTCATCTTTCAAAAGATAAACATAAATATACTTGAACAACAATTACATGACTAGCTTTTTAACCAGCATACACCTTCACTGTATGTACATGTAAATCTAAAACACACACACACACACACACAAATTAGTTTTAAATGAGGATTTCCTGCTTCCCTTTTGTTGGTTTCTCCATAGTTTAATATTTTACTTCCACCTTATACCCAGCAAGTTATTTACCTCTGTTTGTTTATACATTGACAAATGTAGAATATACTGTCTCTCGCCATAGTGGAATCTCCCCCTATGGAGATGATTACTTAGAGTCTGCATGGACATCTGTCAAGGGTGCTTTGATTATGTGGTTCTGCATGGCAGCAGGTTGAACTGGTTCACCCTTTGGTCTCTTCCAGCTCTATGATTCCCTGATTATTCCAACATCCCATCATCTGAACCCCTATCATCTGTGTGGTCACCTGGTGGCAAAGACCTGAATTTCATTATCTGATGTCCAAGTCCCATTTATCCCCTGGAAGGTATTAGAGGAATTAACCTGGAGATTTGTAGGATAGCAATCAAGACACTTGTTCTCTTCTTATTACCCCTACATATAATCCACATTTAGAACTAAGATGAGTTAATGTCAATTCACTTACTGTATTTGTTGAATTTCCATTTAAATGTAAACCACTGTCAAAGAGAGGGGAGGAAGCACCACTGCTGTGATCACTTGATGGACCAGGGGAACCTGAAAAAATGCACATGCTAAATAATTTGTATTGGAAGAGAACAATTACAAGAGCAATATTTAAGAAGACTTGCATGGTATGCGTACAAAATTGTTCACATGTATGAATAAAAAAGGTAATATGCCAATCAAACAGCTTTCTTTTAATTTCTCCTTTGAGGTCCCCTAAGGCCAAGAGCTGTTGACAGTGATAAATGCAATAAATTCAAATTACTCAGTTTAATATCTTCTTAGTTGTTAAAAGTTAGCCTAAATAGGAAACATCTCCAGAAGGCATCAGGCTGCAGCTGTAAATGTCCTTCAGGGTCAGCCTCATACTATGGGATTGATTTCCTAGTAAATATGTGTAGCATTGTGCTAACAAACCTCTGCTTTAGTAGACCACTGAGAATGCTTTAACAATTCAGAGCATGGAAATAATGCATTCATTTCAAATGATGTCACTTATAATCTGTTATTTTGGGAGGAGTAATAAAGGCATAACAACATTCTTCTTCCAAATAGCATAACCACTAGTAATGAAATCTGCCTGTTGTGTGTGTGTGTGTGTGTGTGTGAGAGAGAGAGAGAGAGAGAGAGAGGGAGGGAGGGAGGGAGGGAGGGAGGGAGGGAGAGAGGAGTGCTGCTTATCTGAAACATTTTCTCATTAACTGAGGTAGGGTAGGAATCCTTTCTTGGGGCATTTTGCTTACTTTTAAGTATACTCTCCCAAAGAACTAAAAAACCCACTAGCAATATTAACAACCAATGAAACAAGATATTAATTCCCACTTGGACCACTAATGGTAAAATATTACTTTGGGGTGTGTGTGAGCTTTTGCAACAAGCAACAAAATTATAAATTCTTTAAAGTTATAGCTCAATACCTGTATCTTGAACAGGACCTCCAACATTATAAGGAACCAGAACAAATGCACTTCATTACTGGAATTAGAGCATATAGGAAGTAATCTGAGCAACCAACACCATCATGGCAAACTATGCTAGAGCAGTATGAAATGAACACATTTATCAGATTATGCAGCTATGATGTTTTTCAGGGTCTGATTCGAGTTTTACAAATCAGCAAAGATAATCAAATGCATTATTCATGGAAGAACTGCCCAAGGAGTTTTGGAAATCATTCCATGTCTTAGAACACAGCAATTTAACTGGCCCTTCGTCCCATATGGACTGAAGTTTACAGCAGGTTAATGTTAGATGCAATTTGGACTGAATGCCATGTGCATATTGCCATGCTGGTGAGGCTCATTCGCCTTTAGGAGTTGCCTATAGATCAATGGTCTCAAGCATATACTGAAAGATAATCACCCAGGCACCAGTAAAAAGATATGTTGGACAAGTTATGAACTGAATACTGAATACACAATCATTCCTGTTCACTCTCCTAAAGAAAAAAGTTAGTTGGTGACCAGGAGCATCACATTAATTTAGTTTGTAATTCTTATTCAATGACTGTTCATTAGCTTCCTCTTTTTCCTAATTGACTAAAGTCATTCAAGGCCTGGAATGTATGGAAGTATCATGCCCTCTCAATAAAGGGTTTTTTTAAAGCTGCATTTTGTTTTAATTTGTTATAAGTTTTTTGAGCCTATGACAGAGCAAAGGCAGAATAAAAATATAAATGTAAATAAAGAAGACCTACATCTGCATCCATTCTGAGCCATTAAAAACTATTCATCAATTTATGCCCTCTTTATATTATCCTATTATATTTTATATCAATATATTCTATTCTATTATTCTATTATTTTATCCTATTAATACCATATTCTCATATTTTGTTATTATATCTATTATTATATTACCCCATTAATATATTGTATATCATTATATTATTATTCTATTATATTATCTTATTATTATTATTATTATTATTATTATTATTATTATTATTATTCATTCATGACTACATTGAAACTAGAATAGAGAGAAATCAGCGTGGAAACCTTGTGAAACCTAAACTGCAACAGGTACCATAGATTGTTGTACATGTAAATAATGGTAGTAACAAGAAATTCTTGAAAGGATTCACAATTTATCTGGCTATGCTGGTTTCTGATGACAACTACTTTACAGTATTTAATAAATATTCATTTTGTTGTTCAACAATAAATGTGAGCTCTTCTTCATGGAAAAATAAGACATCCCCTGAAAATAAGACCTAGTGCATCTTTGGGAGCAAAAATTAATATAAGACCCTGTCTTCTTTTCGGGGAAACAGGATAGCTACACATGACACATACATCTCCTGATGTAGGATCTTGGCCATTTATTTCTCTTCAGGCTTTTTCATTTTTTTCATTTTTCTACTGAAGTGACTAACTTCTCTACTAACTAAAAATATAGTATTCAACATTCTAAATGCAAGATTTCACAATGAATTAAAGTGGGTTCCCACTATAGTGCTGCCACATTATCATTCAAATATATGGGGAAAATGTAATGTGATTCATACAGGATATGCTGGGGCTAGAGTTGAATATAAAGTGAAATTGAAGACTTCTCCATTTTAAAAGATATCACCACCTCTGAGGTTTGGAAGTCAGGAAAACAAAGGAAGCTTCCACTACACTGAAACTACAGCCGCAGCTTCAAGCACTGCTTTAGTGTAAAAGTGCAAATGTGTAGCTGAATTCATGTTTAAAGCTATTTGTTTTCTTTCTTATTTTCCAAAATTACACGACTACATGTAGGGTGAGGACAGCATCTCCTTCTTCCCAAAGTTTTGGCACACAAAAATGGCTATAGTCAGGCCAGTTAGTAGCTATGAAACACTACACTTTAATTCAGGCTGTATCCCATGTTCTGAAGGCCAGGGGGTCCAATGCGGCCCATCGAAGCCGTTTATCCGCCCCCCACAGTACAAAGGCTGAAGGGGGTTGGGATAAATGACCCAAGGGGTCTCTTCTTTTCTTACAACCCTTATTATTATTATTATTATTATTATTATTATTATTATTATTATTATTATTATTATTAACATTGAGGCTGGGTGGCCATCTGTCAGGGGTGCTTTGCTTGTCCTTTTGATGCACAGAGGCAGAAGGGGTTGGACTCAATGTCCCAAGGGGTCTCTTCCAACCTTCTTTTTTAATTATTATTGCTATTGCTATTATTATTATTATTATTATTATTATTATTATTATTATTATTATTGCTTGGTGGCCAACTATAGTCCGGCCCTCCAACGGTCCGAAAGATTGTGAACTGGCCCCGTTTAAGAAGTTTGGGGACCCCTGGATTAAACTAACTCAATTATCCTATAAATGGTGGTAGACAAATGTATATACATGTTATCTTTTTAAATGCAAACATTTTATTGATTGGGTTGTTGTGTGTTTTCTAGGCTGTATGGCCATGTTCCAGAAGTATTCTCTCCTGACATTTTGCCCACATCTATGGCAGGCATCCTCAGAGGTTGTGAGGTATGTTAGCTGGGGCTAACAGCGGGCGCTCATTCCGCTCCCGGGATTTGAACCTGGCACCTTTTTGGTCCGCAAGTTCAGCAGCTCAGCATTTTAAAGCACTGTGCCACCAGTGTGTCCATGTTTACATTCTCATATTTCAGCCATGAACAACAGCAGCACAGGGAGACGACTTCAACACAGTTAGGCATATGATTGAAAGGGGTATGTATAAACATTAAATTATCTCATATTTTAGTATATAATCTTTCCTGATGTAAAACACTTGTGAGTGAAATCCTGTGAGCAAGTGCCTGTTTGTTATGAGAAATATTACAGAGAGGAAAACATTTAACTGAAATCCATTAATTTCCCCTTACCCAATGGGAGCTTTAGAAATGATGGAGCTTCCCTGAGGTACTGAACGGTGATGGTAACTTCATCTCCAGCATTTCGCAGTAGATGCACCTGTCAGTGTGACAAATAACAGCTACTTTATACCAAAGAAGAACCAGCCAGATAGAGCAAAATGGTCTAGATCAAAAACAACACATCTCAGTAGTTTTGTCAGGAATCCAATATTCATGTTTTTTACTGGAATGAAGAATATCTTGAAGGTCAGACCACAAAAATATATAATAAAAGCAGGCATGTCTGCAGTTGTCGAAGAGTCTGAAAAATTAAATGTTGAAGGGTAATCTGTATTAGTATTCTTCAAGGAAAGAAAGCTTGCAACCTTACTGATAATACAGCAGGATCCAGTCAACATTCATTCATAATTTTTTAGATTTGAAATTGAGATGAGGCTACAATTTAGGAAGTGCATACTTCATCATTCTCCTGCCATGAAATATAATAACAACCTCATCACATAAATGAGGTTGTGCAGGGCAATTTGCAAACCTCCGTGGCCAATCAGTGGGGTAGCGAGGCAATTGTGGTGCCCTGCCTCACTTGCAGCGACACTTCCCCATCACATGTGGGGAATCTTGCTATGCGGCTTTCCCCCATGCTGATCTCATTGTTCCCAACAGAACACAGGAAGCCTCCCGTGTTTTGGGCACAACGTAATAGGATGGTTGTGCTTTAGTTAATTGACAGAGCCCAGCAGGAAGTGAACATGTGTTGTGTGATGCATGGCTTGGGGCTCATGGATCAACTGAGGCACAAGCGTCCTACAATGCTTGCAGCCCCCCTTCAAATGTGATGAAGTCCTTAGAGTTTCTCTAATTTGGACACTTGTGTTTTAGTGGTCTGCTTTCTATGTTACAATCTGAATCCTAAACTATGAATAATATAGGAACAATATGTGGTATGCCACAACTTCAACAGACAATGATGTGCATTAATTAGTTAAAAATGATATTTATGATGTGTCATCTATCTGTCCAGTCAAATTAGAAGTGAAGTACAATTAGAACTCAGCAGAATCCTCCATTTAAAAGAAATAAGCAACAAGACTTCTAAAATAAAGACAAAAGGCTACATAAGTATCAATCAGGAGCAGAACAAATAAGTCATAAAACCAAAGTCCTAAATATAAAGCCAAGGGCTAAACATAGCAGCAAAAAGCAGATACTGGGTACACATATGGAGACAATAAAAGGAGCAGTTTAATAATTGTTCTTCTTTCTCTGTTATCCACATTTTAAATTTAATTTCAAAATGAAAGTCCATGTTAAAAAATGAGAAGTAAAAGTAACAGGTCTCAACTGATATTATTTTCGCTACCCTGTTTCCCCGAAAATAAGACCTAGTAGAAGTTTTGCTGAATTGCTAAATATAAGGCCTCCCCCGAAAGTAAGACCTAGCAAAGTTTTTGTTTGGAAGCATGCCTGGCGCCCGCCAAACAAAACACCATAGCATGCAGGATTGGTAAATATACATACCAGTTGTACATGGAAATAAAGGTAGTAACAAGAAATTCTTGATAGGATTCACAGTTTGTCTGGTTATGCTGGTTTGTAATGACAACTACTGTACAGTATATAATAAATGTTCATTTTTTTGTTCAACAATAAATATGAATTCTTCTTCATTGAAAAATAAGTCATCCCCTGAAAATAAGACCTTGCACATCTTTGGGAACAAAAATTAATATAAGACACTGTCTTATTTTCAGGGAAACACGGTATTATTACTTTCATTTAACTTCTCATAAATGCCTTTTCCAAAAAAGATGTTTTCTCTAACTTGCACAATAGTTCATTAAAGTAATTTAAATGGTAGTTTTCCAAAACATGGATAACAAGGGGTAAAACCTGATCTGAAGGGAAGAGCCACAGCCAATTTACAACCCAAATTTGGTAAAATGTGCTGCTATTTGATTCAACCTCATCAGCATTGCTCAGATTGTAAACCTGCTCCTTTAGGATGATGGCCAGCTGAAGCAGATGAGGAAAAAACAATTTTTTCCACAAATTGACTATCAATAAATACTTTGGGTCCAAGCTGTTTCAATAAATTATCCTTCACAGCCTTCCAGACAAATTTTAATGGATTCAATTGCTGTTCTTGAAATAGATGAAAAAGAAAATGGAGTTGGGTGTTACTGGAAAATGACACCATGCTCCAAAATTATGCACAGTTCCTCTCCATCTCCCTGTAGTTGCATAAACAATTAAACTTAAGGGAGCTGTGAACTCACAACTGGCCCATGTGGAGTCATATCTCATTGACTCATCTATCTAAGTTTAGGAAGGGTGACAACACCCCTGACAAACCCTAGATACAATTCACCCACCAACACAATGGTGTAAAGAAAAAGGGGTACTAGGAGGGGGACGGGACTACATAGGTCAGAGCTTTGCAAACATTTCATGTTGGTGAAGCACTCTTTAGACAGGTAGCTTTACTTGCAAACAGAGATAAGGGCACATACATAAATTGTAAGAACGAAATGTATGGAGACAGAACATTTCTCATGGAAACCTTTCATTTCTTCTTATTTTTGCTCAATACATCTACATACTAACATGTCCCAACACACAGTTTGGAAAGCTCTGATATATTTTTGTGACCTCACAGTTGCTTTCTTTTTCCTATTAGTCATTAGCATGTTGGTTTTCATGCAAGCACATTGCCCTTTCTTCATATGGTGCTAGGTAATATTAAGTTAGTATCTAAGGAGATATTATAATTGATAATAATAAAAGCATGGATATCACTTAGAAATGGCTAAGATAACCCAGCTGAATATTCATTTTTGCATCACTCCATAGCAGGGCAATGATAGGGTGTCCTTTTAGTCTGCAAACAATCTTTTTTCCACATTGTGTAGTTTTGCCTTTAGCAACTCAAATTGTTCATTTATATTTTAAAATGTGAACCTAACATTTGTGAGCAGTAGAGCTCATTTCTGTCTAATTGCTTGGCTGCTAAGACTCTACTTTTCTTTAATATCAAAATTGTTTGGAGGCAGAAAGAGAAGCATTGTGTGGATACAAATAATTCCCACTGCAGGGAATGGTAACATCCACATAGTCAGAAACAGAGAGCTGATTGAAGCAATAAAGTCCTGGGGGGGGGGGGGGAGCTACCAAGTGCTGTTATCGCCTCCAATTGAAAATCTGCAAGAAGTAATATTCTGCACAGGGATCTCCATAAAGTGCAAGGTATCAGGAATTCTATGAAAAATTGTAAACTCATACCAAGATTGCCTAATAAGTTAGAAGGCGCTGGACTATAACTCACCCCATGTGTTCTTAATATATACTCAGTACTGATGAAAATGTACCTTCTTTCTGACTACAGAAGAAAGGAGAAAGAAAAGCAGAACTCAAATCTGCAGTAAATGAAAAGTCAATATTAATTTAGCCTTCTCACACAGTAAGGGTCTAGAAGGAACAAACATGAACAAGTCTAGATGACAATTTTAAATTGAAAAAAGTTGTATATTTACTTTCATAGTATTTGATCAGCTACTTCGGAAGAAGCACAGGGGAACCCAAGGGAACGCTTGTGCACAGATGAATTTTGTAAAGAAATTGAGTTAAACGGCAGATTGTACATTGTGTTCACTATATTTTCATTGAGTTTATTATATTATACAATGCCATGAATTGGCATTATTAGCATTCAAAGGTAACAATGACAGAAATGCAACTTTTGTTTTCACAGTATTTTTGCTCATTTTACAAGTCCCTTCAGTATGATTTAGATTTACTACAAATGTATTTTATGCAAACATTTCCAGTTCATTATTTTGGCGCCTACATCATACTCTAGGACGCAAACAATATTAACAAAACCCCGTAAAATGCAATGGCCTACATCTGGTTGTTAATCCCAATTATAGCATGCCCACTGAATCAATGGAAGTAACACAAGTATTGGTTTATTTAAATCCAATTGACACCATCAATTAACTCTAGGTGAGACTGGTGATTGGATTCAGGCCAGGAGGAAAATATACAATATAAAATAGAGACTGCTTATATTTTTCTTTATTGGTTCTTTTGTTGAATTGCTTAAAATTTCTTTTATTCAATTGTTTATTTTTTTTTATTTTTATAAGTTTCGTTTGGCTGAGCCTTTTGATATATACCCCATTAGCCACAAGGATGAAGATTTAAAAATATTTTACTACAAAAATATTTCACTACAGCTACAATTATTACTTGTACCCAAAGTGGACATACAAAGATGAGAGTAAAAGATTACAGGTCCTTCTTTGCCAGTATTATCTACGGACTGATATCAGTTCTCCAAGGTGGAGATTGTTTTTGGCAGTGCTATTAGATCACTTAATTGCAGATAGTCAAAGATAAGATCTTGAGTATGCCTATACTGCACAGTAATAGCACTTCATGGCTCTTTAATCTTGGTATTTTTAATTCTGTGATGTACTCAGAAGTCTTGATTTACTAGTCCTAGGGCTTTCATTCCCATGAGTATGTCACTAAATTACTTTTGGAAAGGCATGACTTTTAGAGATCATAACCTTTTGGAAAACCAGAATCGCCATAGCCATTTAGAAGCGTGACCTTTTTTTGGAGATCAATTGGCATTCACACTATTTGGAATGATCATAACCTTTTGTAAACTCTTCTCAGAAAACTTGCTTGAGTCAATCTTCTCCTTAGTGGTAAATACCCACTAGGATTCATGCAAAGCAATTTAGGTTTGTCAGTTGTTAGACTGATATCCCTGGTTTTCTCTTTGAACTGTTAGGAACAAAGATATGCCAATGCCTAAAATATATAGCAGATCTTCAGAAGTGTTATTTCCATTGCCCAAAAGAACATCTACTCTCATATAAAATACATTGCTTTTAAATCATGCTCTCAAGAGACCAAAAAATAAGTAGTCTTTATTAAAAGTTAGCACAGTTGATTTACTTACAAAACTTCATGTATTCAGCATACAGGTATGTTGCTTATTGGTTCAAAGCTTAAACAGTCTGCTCTTTAAGCATTCTGTTTCAGTCTCTTCTCTCTTCTGATGAATACTGTACTCAACTGCACTTCTAATGCATACTGACTTCTAAAAATGGAGTCTCAGTCTGAATAGTCTCAGATTGGGTCACATGGTCTGTAGTCCCTCCCACAACCTCAAACAACACAGAGTTGAGGAAAAAACTACATACCAATATATACATACAGTATAGTAAGCAATCTCAATTATATACATAACAAATAACTAATATAGAAGGCTTGTAGAAGGTTGCTATTTCCAACAATTACAAATGCTAGTATACCATAAGATGCATCCAGGGTGATTAAAAGAGGTTATCCGAGTGATATAATTGAGTATTGAGAGAAAGAGAGCCCTGGATTATCATGTATGCAAGGTATGTGCTCTTTTACCTGAACAATGCAAGAAAGAGGAATGTTAAACTCCATTCTACATGCCAGATAAAATGATATCACATACAGTGAACCTATACCTTCCAAGGGAATTATGACTTTATCAGTTATGTACAATATGTCTGAAATGCCATTTATTTATTTATTTATTTATTTACAGTATTTATATTCCGCCCTTCTCACCCCGAAGGGGACTCAGGGCGGATCACATTATAACACACATAGGGCAAACATTCAATGCCCATAAACACATCAAACAGAGACTGAGAGACAAACGCAGAGGCAAGTTAACCTTCTTCTGAGCGGATGTTCGATTCTGGCCACAGGGGGGAGCAACTGCTTCATCATCCACACTGACGGCACTTCCTCATTCCAGGTTGTAAATTAGTTAATCTTGCCTCCCCACTTTATAAGTGGTACCTTATCTCCTACTTGATAGATGCAACTATCTTTCGGGTTGCTAGGTCAGCAACGAGCAGGGGCTATTTTTTATTTTTAATTGACGGGTGCTCACCCCGCCACGGGCTGGCCTCGAACTCATGACCTCATGGTCAGAGTGATTTAAGGCAGCTGCTCAACAGCTGCGCCACAGCCCGGCCCCTATTTTCAATTCTATTAGGAATTGAAATATTTGTTTCCCAAAGCCAGTCTTCTGGACAATGCAAATGATAAAAGAGACAAAGCGGTGGCATATGGAAATTAAAAATACTCACAACTGAATAAGGTGGCTGGTAGCCTCACTTGATTTATATTTCTAAATAATAGTGATAAATATTGTAGATATTAAAAATGATTAAAACCATACCAAGCGAAGATTAACAGAATTGCTGGTTGAGTTTTTGTCCATGCTTAAACAAGAGCTATTAAGTTTCTAATCCTTTTCAGATTGGCAAATGTGACATCCTGAACTCCATTGATATCCACTTTAGGGTTTGGATTGAATTGATTTCTTCCCCCCAGACCAGCCACATCACTTCATGACTTTGCCCTCACTCTGATAATCTGCACAATAATAAAGCCTTCAATACTGTTTTGAATTTTTTTAAACAAAAAAAATCTTCTAATATTGAAAATATTGAATCACAATTGCTTTCCAGATCTTTTGTTGAATAACCAAGAATATTGTAATAATGTGAAAATTTCCATTAATATTCCGCAGCAGCGAGTAATAATTATATGGTAAATCAGATCACTAATTTTATCAGCTAATAGTGAGGAGCTTGTCTTTTTTTTTTTTAAATGACTCTTTGTTTAGTGGAAAGAGCTAATAGCATACAACTTCTATTTAGACAGTATTAGTCTCTGACAAGGACAGGACATAATGTTTTCAGATATCAGCCTAATGCTCTGACTTTTTTACTTAATAGCATCACACGCTGAACTTTGGGATGATTTGCATCATGTATCCCATAATTATAGAAACGTTGGATTGCTAATGTATTTGGTCATTTTTGAAATGGCAGGGATAATTAATAGCCCAGTTCTCATGTCATAATAAGCTGGACTCTAGAGGAACCTTACCTAGTCATTCACTGGTGAATTTTGCACGATTACAGCCATTTGCAGAGGGTGTGCTACACAAACAATTGTTGGGTTGCCCAAACCCAGCCAGAGTGCAAGCTCTTGCCAAGTCCCACCATCAGGCTACACAAGCTATAGTCCAAATTTTAGTTAAATGCTACTGAATCAAGCTAAGATGAACTTTAGGGATGTATAAACAGTAAACATATGCCTTAACTACTACAAAGTTGAATTATAGAGAATTTTACCTTGTCATGAAAGCCACTTGTGCCCAGTGTGTTTGTAATCCTAGTGGTTCTTGTTATAAAAAAGGTGATACTTTGGTTTTGTATGAGCATCTGTTTTATAGTCAGATTTTAGAACACAGGCATGATGGTAATGTGTCTGTGCTGCCTCATTAGCTGTGATGACTCATGGGCCATGTAGTCCCGTTCCTAGTGCTGTTGTGACAGATGAAGAGGAAAACTTGGGTTTTCCACCATTTCAGCCAGAAAGGGAACTTTCCCAGCCTGAATTAGAGCCCTTGCACCTGCAGGAGGTTTGTATTCCAGAAATCTGCCAAACAAGCCCTGAGTCAAAATCTCCCCCATTTTCTCGCCGTAATTATTATCTACAACAAAAAGGAGTTCAGCAGGCTAATCGCCGAAGCCTGAGAATCGCAGCAAAGCATTCTGATGATTAAGCCTGCTTCCATGAGAAATTTTAGGGAGTCATACATCTGGACACAGAGATTGACTTTCGTTTCTGGTTTCCCCAGAGAAGTGTTCTCTGGTGGGAAACGAGGCCCTATTTAGGTTCCTTGCCCCTTTTGGAATCTTGCGGAGTCAATTCGTCAGCTACTGGAGTAGCGTGTGTGGACAGCTACTCCGTTTCCAAGCCTCGTTCCTGTTTCCAAGCCTTGTTCCTGTTTCCAAGCCTTCGTTCCCAGCCTTGTTTACTTCCACGGATCTTGCCTTGCTTCCCGGACCTTGCCAAGTAAATTCCACGGATCTTGGTTTTGCTCCTCGTTTCTTGTTGCCTTGTTCAAGCCTTGTGTTCCAAGTATCAAGTTATTTCCTAGCCTTGCTCAAGTTTCATGGACTAAAGGACCTTGTCATCTCCCCTCACTTCGCTTGGCGAAGTGAGTGTTTCGGTTATTGGATTACAACTTTGGACCTTAATATTTCATATTGGACATTGTTTCTTTGGACTAATTTTGACCTTCCCTGAAAGGTCTACTCCTGAACTATTTCCTACACTTGCTTTTATTAACCTTATATATTTCCTTAATAAAGATATTAGTTAGATTCTGGCCTCTGTGTATGGTTACTGGTGCTCTGCAGCCTGGGTCGTGACATTAGCTTTGTAAGAAACACGCTTTAACATCTGAAGCCAGTATATATTACTTAAAAATTTGTTGAGCCAGCCTTCTGTATTTGGGAGCCTCCTGCTCATTCTGATGTGTAAGACTAGATTTTCTCCCTATATGTTTTCTCTGAGGACGTTGGTGATTATTTACTGCATACTCTCTATTACCAACATGAGATTACAATTCTGGGGCCCCTTCCACACAGCAGAATAAAATCCCACATTATCTGCTTTGAACTGGAATACATGGCAGTATGGACTGAGATAACCCAGTTCAAAGCAGATATTGTGGGATTTTATGCCTTGATATTTCGGGTTATATGGCTGTGTGGAAGGGCCCTGGCTGAGAGAAACGAGGCTATGAACAGGAGGCAGTAACAAAGAAGGGTAAGAAAAATATACCTTCTGCTATCCGATACCCCCATCCACTCCTAATATATCAATTAATGCCCATTTATGAGATAGTGAGGCACAAGTGGCAGTTGGAAAATGCAGCTCTGTCCAAAGATTTAAAACAGTAAATTCCACATGTGTGTTGCATTACTAAAATCAGAATTTATTCAGACCAGAACTTGATGCAAACTTTCAGCTGCTCTAGCTTTTGAAAACAGCCTGTAACATCATCTGATAGGCTATTCTTAAATGTTGGAGGACTTTCAAGCATCACCTATAATGCAGGATAAACGTATCCACCAAATTCGTCTAAAGAAGCCCAGATATTTATGAAAATATTTGGCTTCAATTACATCTGTAATATTTAGCATTATTGTAATTGCAATTTCTTACAAAATACTGCCACCAAGATACCTGAAATGCATCAATGTTAGTAAGAGTGCTAGTGTTCCCTAAAGGCTAACAAGATTGGAATATATGTGGACTGAACACCATCACATTTTGGTTTGACAGAGATTGTCAATTTCTAGGTATTAATGTAAACCATTCATCTTGCTTTGACAATTCATTAATGGTGGCTTGGTCACACCCATTCAAACAGATTTTTTTAAAACCTTATATACATTTAACCTCAAAGAATCAGAACATTTTCATTCTCCCAAATTGGCCCAGCATTTGTCCTATATGTTATTTCCCCATTAGTGTGGCTGGACATGTCTGCATAATGTTCTGTTGTATATAGGTCAATAGTGGATAAACCACAAATGTTTATTCAACAATAAACATTCCAGGCTTCATAACATCACAAAAGCCTTTGATATTAACTGTAACACATTAGCATCAACACATTAGCTATTAACATCAGAGTCATCTGGGGCTTTATTCAGATGTAAATTTACAAAGGACTTACAGGCAATTGTGTAAAAGGGAGAAGTCCTTAATAAAGGAAATAAAAATGTAAGCCCAAAAGCTATAAAAAGCTCCTGGCTTTGCTGTTTCTTCTGTACTTTACACACCCATGTGATGGTTAGGGGGCAGGCTCGGTAGAATTTCCCATTCCCCCACAATGGAGAAAATTAATTCCTGTTCCTATAAGAAAGAATTATTGGTGCAGAAGGTCATTAAATAATAGATGCTTTATGGAGACTTTTAATACAAATCCAATAGAAAACAAGAGATGCAACACAAACAGTATGTGCATTCTGCAGTGCTTCGCTGTGCTCTCGGAGGAAAAGTGATAAAATGCAAGTATCTTCCACCCCTAAAAATATTCTAATAAGAAAACCCTTATTTCTTAACAAGTGAAAAGGAGAAGACAGGTGCCAAATATAGAATTAAAGTAGTTTGCATCCTGGGTTAATTTTTATTTTTAACCTTCTGCTTTTGAAGCTTGTTCTGAAGCAACTTTTATACAAATGTGGAATATACATTTTCTGTAATGAAAATCTCATCATCAAATCCCTCAAGATAAAGCTTTGGAATTCAATTCAATATCCGTACCTTTTCCTTCCAGTGTTATTTTACTTTTGAGCTTTCAGTTTAGGATTCCTACTTTCCACTTCAATGTCAAAATGGACTGACTTGCAAAATGTACTCACAATTTGCAGATAATCGGGCTAGCTCACAGCCACCCTCCCCACACACACTCCTCAGGTATTTAGGAAATAAGATGTTTAGGAAACGACAGACTAGTTCACTAGAGTTATGAAGCTAACTCTTTAAATCATTTAGGTCTTTAAAATAGGCTTCTAGGAGAGATATGAATGACTAGTAAAAGTCCCATTTTCAATACAAGGGTAAAATATTTGGTTGATCAGTTCACAAGTCAATAGCACATTTTCTTTTTCTCAGCCTGTATGCAAGCTGGTCTTTGGCATCATCAACAAAAGAGTAGCCTCAAGGGAGTGGGGATATTTTATTAGCATGAATTACATATGTAGCTGAGAGAAGAGCTGAGCAATGCAACCATTGGCTTCATGACTGAGAGAGGAAGATGAAGTGTGTGGGTGGAAGTGAAGGCAGCCTGAAAGTATCAGCCTTCAGGTGAAAAGGTAATGGAGCAGGCAAGACAAAAAAGAAAAACAACCGAAAGGTGTGTAATTATTTGTGTAAGCCTGGTTACACATTTCTCCACTTCCAGCATGTTTGTCACTATTGATGCCTGCATTGTTCTAATAGTTTGTGAACGATTCCTTGTCTATAAGCACTGATTAAGCACTCTGGTCCACTTTTTAAAAAAGTATTTTTGGTGTAAATCAAGTGAGAATAGCCATCTCCTGCTAAGTATATTATTAACTAAGAGTTTCTGTGAAGAAATTTATCATATAGTGTTCCTTTTTCCACTAAAAAGGCCAACAATGATTATGTAGTTTCTAAGGAGAGTAATTGGTAACATTGTGAGAACAAATATCTACATCTGCTAAGCAAACTGGCAAGCAGAGAAAATATTCTCTTCTTCGGCAATGACTAACACAGCTTATTCCAAAAAGCTTATACCCTTAAATATTTAAACACGCACAACTGCTTCCAATAAAATCAGTGATGCTGTCTGCTGCAAAATACAGGAACTAACAAGGTTACATCCCATTTCACACTCTGCTGTCTAGACTTGAGAATGGAACTAAGCATGCTATTTTTAAGTCAAAACACACTTCCCTTGTGTGATAAAAGACCCTCTTTCTGTCTTCAATAGGAAAATAATGGCAAGAAAACTACGCCACACAAGAAAACATGGCAGACTGTATTATCAGCAGGCATCTTATTTGTGTGTGCAGAGGGACAAATTCTCTGCCCCTAGAAAACATGACACCAAACACATGACCTTGGATAACAAAAGCCACAATTTATTTAGTGGTTACATCTGATAATAAGGTTGGCAGATATGCATGGGTCTTGGATCACCACATCAGCTAGCCCGGAGGCTGGACCAAAGACACTACAGAGATGCCTAAAATAGACCCTGGAGGGCACGCCCAAGGTACATATGCCCAAACCAGAAAGAGGAGGGGTGTAGAAAAGGTACCCGTTCAATGCCGCTCCAGGCTAACCATACTAGTACACGTCAATACCAGATCCAGGGCCCATGCCTACTGCCTCCAAGCTGTGATGAAAAATGTAACATAATAATGAAACAACACAGCCCAAGGGTAGGAAGCACAACAAGGCAACTGAGCAGTAAGGTTGCTAGGCTGGGCTTAAATAACCCAATGGCAGACCTTCACTCAGGCCCACCACTGTGAGCCAATTAGGTTGAATAAGGAGATTCAACCTAACTGGCTGAAGGCTTACACACTCCATGGGCGTGCAAAGGCATAAGAAGCCCATGAAAGGGATACAGCCCAGAAAGATGAAGGGTGGAGGGGTGCCCACAGCCGCAATCTTCCTGACCAGTACGTCGGGCAGAGCCTTTATTCAGTTTAATAGCCAAAGGTTCTCATTTCATAACTGTTATCTAAAAACAAAATCCAAAATGTTGCAGTCAATATGGCCTTTTGGTTGTGACTCCAACATCCCTTATTTTACCTGTTGACTTTCTTGCAAGACACTAAGGAAGTTATCCCACAGAGTCCCTCCCCTCCTGAAACAGTTCCCTGTAAGTTTGTGGGATGGGATCATCTGTCAAATTTACCCATGTTGAATCGCTTCAGCAACGTGGAATAATGGGTGTTCCTATGGGTAGTCTCCTACCAAGCATTGACATTTCTCTTCCAAAATCCTGCTTCATGGGCCTGGTATGGTAACTTTTTAAAAATAATTTCATCACTAGAAATACCAAAATTTCAATATATCACCACTTTGATTTTCCTGTCAAAGTAATCTTGGCTTTCTAAACTGTGCTACAGCTAGCTTTTTAAGTTTTGGACTTTCACAACTGAGAGTAATGAGATTGGGAGGGGAAAAGAGGAGCCCAGAGGAAGGGGGGTCTGCCTTAAGAATGATGCCTTTTGTTTCCTCAAGAGTAACAGGATTGGAGGGGAAAGTCGAGTATCTCAGAAGAGGCATCCTTTAAAAATGGTGGCCCAGGTCCCCTCTAGAGTAACAGGATTGGAAGGGAAAGTCAAGTATTCCAGAAATATTGTCCGTCTTAAGAACAGTACCTCGGGCCTCTTGGTTGAGGCAGGAGGAGATGATCCTGTGTAATGGGGTAGGTAAAGTCTTCATCTTCTTTAAAATGAAATCCCACACAAATAAAATAATTCTATAGGTAAGAAGACAATTTCCCCTGCTTCCCCCTCTTTTCACCAGTTCTGTCTGATGACGTTCTAACACTGTATGGGGTTTTAAGAATTTCAGTTGTGTATCAGAACTGTGAAGTCTGGATAGAAAGGAAGTCACAGAGGTAGGTAGGCAGAAATTAAACAAAAAATAATGATTAAGCTTATGATTTGATTATAAGGAGTAAAGGTATTTTTAAGCTCAGGAAACACATTTTTTTCCAGCCAAAAAGTCAAATGGAAATTATTTCCTGTTTGAAAAGGTCCTTTCTGCTTTAGAAAAAAAACCCAGAAAAGGATGAAAACATGGCAAAATTTCCCATAAGATATGATGGCATTTAAAAAATGGAAATTTGTGGGGAGAATATTTGAAGCCTCAAAAAAGCCAGGGAGGCTAGACTTTCCATATCTGCTTTTTCATGCCTAGCTGTTCTATTGTAGCAGATATGTTTCAATAGACATAGCCTGAGGATGAGGGCAAGATCCTTCGTAGTGGGAACTGTCTGTTTGTTCCTGATTCTTTCTGGCTGATTGCCTCTTCTGAGAGAAAGCTGGTAGAATTTTCTGTGACCATGCACTGCATACCATTTTATGTCTAATAAAACCTTATTTGACAGATAACTTATGATATTTCAGTAAGATGATCAGTATATACTTATCCAGGGAGAACAGATGCAAGGGATGATATAATCTTATTCAAGTTTTCTTTGGTATTTTTTTCATTCTTGCAGACTCCTGCTGAAAGGATTACACCTGATTAGACCTGACTATTTCAAAATAGACTGCTCCTGAAAATCATCCTTTTCTTCCTGCCAGGTGTAGCATGAAATGGCAATGAAGATAACTAATCATTCAAGAGTTGATATTCACTTTTTAATTTGTTGACTAATTTAATGACGTTATCCAATAACGTTGTAAGGTGCCTGGCCTTGCAACCCCATCTAGGTTTGAGCTGGAGTATGCTAAGGTAGCCAGTATTCTTATCACATCAATTCATTCCTCAAGCACTTGAAGAAACTTGCAAGAGCTTTTGGCTTATCACAACTGCTGGGACTTATCCACTCCCAATCCATGCATCAGACCTATTCATCCAAGCTCATTTTATTCCCCCCTCCCAGAAGAATTGCACAATTCTGTGACTTTAAATTTTCATGAGACCTATACTTTGCAGTTCAAAGTGATGCCACTCTATGTCCACAATGACATGTCACAATCCTCAGCATTAGGGTTACTGTACTACCTGTAAACACTTTGAATAAAGATTCAAAGCACTTTTAGCTGCCTAAAAACAGGAGTGTCCTTTTTTTTTTTTGTGAAAAGTGCTATTTTGACACAAGTCGAGATCTGGGTTGAGGTAGGTGTAGAAAGATGTCACATGAGCTGGAGAGCTTCAAACCCATGATTCCATCTGTGCATGATAATGTTCCAAGGTAGATGAAGGTCCAAAAGATGGACCAGTATGATGTACGAACAAAAATCCATCTTCTGGTTGTTTTAATTTAGTGTTACTGGTGTGGTCTTGATTCAAAAAAATGCAATGGTTCTTTTATGGCACCCTTTTGTGAAGGCATGAGAGGTTCATAATTCCTATGCACAGGGAACAAGTATCTTCTATTTGTAAGTTGATATTGTACAAGGTTTGGTACACTATTTACCATCCAGAATTTTCCCATATTGATCAAATATATTGATTTCCTAGAAATCATCTCATATACAGACTCTGGTCCCATCTACACTGCCATATAATACATTTTCAAACTGCAATGTAGATGGGGTCTCTATTTTAACTAGTTTTTACCTAATTAAAAACATGTTCAGCCTCTTGGGGCTTGTCTACACTAGTAAAACAAAAGCATACTAATTGTGCTAGCAATCTTCACAATGTGCAGGGATGTCTAGTAATTATCCCAGGATTTGTGTCCTTAACCTGACTTTCTTCTACACAGCGAAGTTGAAAGATATGATGGAATTTGCAGGAAACTCCTGGACAT
This sequence comes from Anolis carolinensis, assembly GCF_035594765.1. Taxonomy (NCBI): domain Eukaryota; kingdom Metazoa; phylum Chordata; class Lepidosauria; order Squamata; family Anolidae; genus Anolis; species Anolis carolinensis. Next base: position 132,835,480 of record NC_085841.1, read on the forward strand.
CCATAAGCTTCCAGCCATGTGGAATGCCAGATTGGAGCCATTTTAGCCAGATCCATTGTCCAAAGAACACTGCCTAATCCTATCCCTAACCGCTGACACCACTGTCACCCTTTATCTGCACTGATAGTGCAAGGGAAGTGGGTGTGTCATGCCTGTGTCACTGCTCCCACTAACCACTAGGCTGTGAGCAACTAGCTGTCATGTTTGCATTTGTTAAGCTCCAAATGAGGTGCCCAAATGATCAGTAACAAGAAATAGTTGTTCTCATTGTTAGATCTTTATTTTTTAAATAGTTAAAATAGATTTGTACCTGATGTTGACATTGCTGTCTTTCCTGCAGCAAGTATCTTTTTGAACAGTTTCCTGTGTTTTTAATGACTCTTTTGCAATTTGCTTCCCTATGTTTGTCGGTTTTATTGATTACTTTCTTTTACAAAAACTGTGTAGTCATACCTTTCATGTATATATAGTTTCACTGGAAATCTGAATGGAAGGTGGAATAAAGTCAGGTTAAGGACAAAGTTCCTGGGATACACACCTGCACATTGTGAAGACACATAGAATATGATTTTATTTTATTAGTATAAACAAGCCTCAAGAGGCTGAACTTATCTTTTAGGACCTCTTCACATGGGCTAAAATTCAGCAGCAGTGACAGGTTTTTTGCAGTTTCACCATGGAGCCCGCCAGCTCCCATAACACACATTAAAAGTACTTCCAGGGCAGTTCCATGGCAAAATTGCCAAAAACTTGTCATGGAACATAACAAGAGGCTTCCAGTCTTTCCATAAGGAAAGATGGGTTGAGTCAGCTTAAAGAGGCTTCTACCCATGTGATGAGCAGGGCAGGGGGGGGGGCAATGGTGCCTCCTGGATCTCTGCCTCTGTCAACATGAAATCCAGGCTGAGAAAAGAAGGGAGAGTGAAGGGAGAAATGTCTTGGTCTCCCGTTTAAAAGCCTGAACCCAGCCGGCTTGAGGCTTAAAAGTAGCTGAAGAAAGAAGGGAGAGTAAAAGAATAAATAGTCAGGTCTCCCTTAAAACCGGAACCCAGCCTGCCCAAGGAAAGAAGGGAGAGTGAAGGGACAAATAGTCAAGTCATCCTTTTTAAAGCCTGAACCCAGCCAGCTTACTGAGGTTTAGGCTTCCTTCGGGGGGGGGGGGGGGGATGAGGGGGAAGCCTGGGTGGTGTGGGGCATGTGGCAACAGGTCCCCACACCCCTTGGGCAGGCACCACTCAGATCCCTGCGATTCACAAAGATACTCAGCAATTCCGGCGGTGTGTGTTAAGAGGTCCTTAATTAGCTAAATACTAGCTAAAATAGAGGCTCCATCTGCATTGCAGTTTGAAAGTGTATTAAATGGCAGTGTAGATGGGGCCATAGTCTGCCTATGCCTATGTCCAAAAAAAGTAAGTGGAGGTTGAGTGGAGTTTCAGGGGAGACTGGACAAAGCTAAACATAAGTAGGTATGCTTTGCTCTCTGAAATTTTAATGGCTGCTTTGGAAATCAACATGAAGAATCTGTGAAATCACTTCAAAGAACATGGCAAGATATGAATGAAACAGTGAAAAACAAATGTTTCTTCCAGTGAAGCTGAAGAGCAGATTTTCATAATTCAGTACATAAAAAGATGGAACTGTTAGAAACCTTCAGGCAACATACTTTGAAGGGGAATAGTAAAAGACATCTTCCTGTGAATACTTGGCATAAAGTATTAAAATGCTATTTGGTACTGTCTTTACTTATTTATGATTTTTTACACAATTGAAATGGGATATCTCATTTGGCTTGTTCTTTTCTCCTATGTTGAACAGGGGCACTTCAAACAGGGTCTAATTTCTAATCTCCACCTTTTTTGCTACTACTGCAGGTATTGTTGGATTTTCAAAATAACAAGGGACAGTCAATATTCATGTCTTGCATGAATTAGGACTCAGGTAGAAACAGGTTTGTGCTCTACATAAATACTACATTAATTAATTAATTCCAGATAACCTAGTCATGCATTTCCTTTTAAAAGTAACATATTGTCTGTACCAGTGTTTCTCAAACTCTGCTCCTCCAGGTGTTTTGGACTTCAGCTCCCAGAAATACCAGCCAACTCACCAGCTGCTATGAATTGTGGGAGCTGAAGTCTAAAAACATCTGGAGGGGCAGAGTTTGATAAATTCAGGCCTATATTCAGAAATTGTGTGATGTATGTACAGGCAGTCCCCAATTTAAGAACAATATAGGTCTTGTAGGTTTGACTTTAAGTTGAATTTGTATGTAAGTCAGAAAAGTGTAACTTCAGCCATATATCTTTATATGCTGCTGTTCTTTCAGAGAAACTTCCTGCAATGAAACACACAACTATGTTTATTGTGTGTGTGTGTTAAAACAAATACTATCACAGATAGCTACAGTGCAGCATTATGTATAGCTTCAAGTGGCAACTTATTTAGAGAACACACATCTGAAAAGTGTATACAAAAGTTATCACTGAGCACCAACAGAAATTAAACGTTATTGTTAGACCTAGCATAGCCACAGATTTTTAACAAATGACAATTGAAAAGGAGAGCACATAGCAAAAATCCAATTTTCCAAGAGAAGATGATAACTCTGAAGGGGCCTGAGGAGATTCTATTCAACAATTGTTCATCAAGGGCCATCCGCTTTAGCTGACATCCACAATTAATTTTTGAATTAACACAGAATTCTTCATTGTCAGCTCAGCAGTGGCAACAAAGGCTGCTATGGCAGTCTCTACATCATTACTGACTTCGCCTTTCTGGCTGACCTGGATTTTCTGGTGTGATGAGCACTTGGCACTTGTTGTTGATTTGGGGGATCATTCAAGCATACTAGCTGAAATACAGTGTCATAGCTCTCACATGATGGGGCATCTCTGCTTTCATTATCACCTAGTCATCCCAATTTACTCTACAAAATTACCCAACTCTTTGAAGGACATTCTGGCACAGTGGGCTACAAGGGCGGAGAAACTGCCTTCTCTTTATTTCTCTGAGAGAAGCAATTATGTCAGCAAGAGGACATAATTGAGCATCATTCTTACAAACTAGGTAAAATGAAATAATTCAGGAATGGATGTAATGTATTATCCATACTTATCTAAATGTGCATTATATCTATTCATATGTACTCCCCTCTTCAGCTTTATGTATATCAGAGTGAAAGAGGTACAAGGAATCAACAGTGTGGAAGAAAAATAAAGTTTCTTCTCTTTGAGTCGAGGAGAGACTAAAGGTTCAGGCAGAAAGGGAAAAAACGCTCTTGAAGTGTTAAGGCTTTCCAGTTCTTTCCATTTTGATTTTTGATTGCATATTCTCAGATGTGCACCCATTTTTTTCTTGAAATATTTCTGAGTTCCCTTCACTCCTCACTTCCTTCTCCTACCAATCAAGTGTCTTATATAGACTCATGCTACATTTCAGAAATTGATTTTCATCCATTTCCACAGAATCTTCACTAGTTACAGATTAATACCAACAGACTAATGTTGTGCTTTTGTATAGAATTGCTGTTCATTTTGTGTAGTTTCATTCATTTTGTCTCATTTTTAAATTTGTTCCTGCTAATGAAAATGGGGCGCCTATATGAACAAATTTTTCATCTCGCTTATGAAAAAACGAACATTTTTGGACCATTGGCTGCAATGGGAGGGCTTCCGAGGCTCACCCCTCCTCTTGGTTTTTGGGCTAGAAGGATGAAAATTGCCACACACAGAGGGCATTTTGACCCCTTTTAACCCACCAACTTTTAATACTTTTGGGTTTTCCCCAGAGTACTATTGTTATTATTATTATTATTAACATCCAGGAACAAACCATGGGATTACCAGTGATTTTTTCTCATCTAAAGAAGCTCTAAGTTACCTTCACCTTTGTTCACAATGAAATCAGTGGCGCTTGCTATTTTTGATGCTTTGCTGATTGCACAAAGGACCGAAATTTCAATTGGATTTTACCAAATATTCCACTTAAAAAGAGATATCACTGCATTGTGTGTGTATATTCAATAACTTCTCTCTCCCCCCTCTCTCACAATGAACACATACAAACATACACAAACATGACCCCATTAATGTAGGCATAACATCTGTGAACTAATGGTCCATTTTATGAAGAAAACATTTCACATTTATTGGCAATTACATGAGAACATACAAAGGTATTTTGATGTTTTATTAATGCTGCATTAGCCATGTAATCCACTTGAAAAAGCCTGAAAAACTACTCTCATTTGATTAGCATTATTTGCAAAAAACAAAAGAATTCTGAACTATCATAAAAATTCAGATATTGAAACAACAGATGATTTACTTAGTAATTATGCAAACAATGTAATTACCTCTTCGATATTAATTGTGAAGAATAAGACGGTTTACTGCAAATATAGACCAATTCGTACTTATTTTTCTTATTTTTCCCTGCAGCAGTAAAGACTTATTCATCTTCCACTTGTTTGATTTGGGGCATAGTGCTTGTTTATTCTGCACAAGTTCATATTTCTACCCCATGTGTTTCAGCCTTGCTCTGTATACAAGCTTTTGGTGTAAAGTTGACAATTGCATTCCATAAAACGCATTTGTTCATATCAACATTCATCCCTCGGGGCAAAACAACTGTTTGTTTAAATGGCAAAATCTTCCAGTCAGAAGAAGTAAAACTCAGTAAAGGTAACCCTATGATAAAGTGTCACTTTCAATCTAAGGATAACCACAAACATCCCAGTTCACTCTGAGCATTTTTCATTTTCTGAAGTGCACTTACAACACCGAAGAATGAGGAAGCAATTTGGCTCGAAATGCAGAATGTCTCGATGTTCAGCTCCTCTATTGTAACTTTCAGATGTACGTTATTTCTCTATTTGTCTCTCCTTTATTCTGTTATTGTATGGCATAAAATTTCTCAAATCATTCTTTCAGCAAAGAACATGCATAAAAGTTGAAACTGCACATATGTAGTAACAGGGAAAATTAACCACTGTGTTCAGAAACAAATAGAGAGCAAAAGTATGTTTTAGAAAAGGGGACGGAGTATCCTGAGGATCAGGCTGTTCTTTTTGTCACCTCCTGATGGGCCGTATCTGTGGAATTGATTTTAAATTGTCTTTTACATTGTTGACAAAAAATTGAATTAAATCAGCAAATAACTGAACACAAGGGTTCCTACTGGAAGAAAGGGAGTCTGTAAAAACTCAAACATAGGAGGAGTTTCTTCGCAGTTACTGTTTTGTAGAAGATAATGTACTGTCCTTATATAAATGTGGATAAAAGAAAAACACAGGAGTGGCATAATGCAAGAATATTCTATTTTTCTCATTGTGCCTCTGCAGCTGGTCAGCAGTTTTGATATATCTCCACCCACTTCCTTTGGTTTAGGAGAGAAGAAAAATAAGCTTTACATTAATTGCTACCTTACTTTCACTCACTTTCACACATATAAATTCATTCAAATCACTTGAATAATAGAAGTACATGGCATATAAAGTTTCAAATTAAATTCTTGCTAATAGTGAGTGTAATCATTTTAGCTTTCTATAATGAGACAAAATTTTCATGAATTGAGCATGACTTTTGTTAAGCTATTAAGTGCTTACCATGTCAAGTGAAATGACTTGCAATAAAAAAGCTTCTATTGGATTTTCTTAATCCTTTTTGCAAAGCAATGTCATGCAGCCTAATTTTTCCCCATCTGAATAATATTAATGGTTGGGATTGTACATCCACTGCAGCAGATGATCAACCAAAAAAAGAAATCCAATAGAGATTGGAAATTCGATTTTAAATATGGAAGTGACATTTTAAACGTGGAAAGTCATGCATTTTGTTTCCTGGTTGTAGATGTAGCTTTAACAATTCAACTACTGACAGTTCCTTGAATAAAATACACAGGATAAGAAGTTAATTTGTGCCAGATAAGAGACTAGAAATCTTAATTTCAAAAGCTTCCTTGAGTGAAAAAAATTACCAAAAATTGAACATAAGTGAAATTAAACTTTTTTTGATGGACATCATTAAAAATTTAATATGTGCAAAGATTAAGGACTGTTAGAGGGGGCTCCTTTATATCCCACCAGTATAGCCAATACATTGTGTGGGATATAGGAGAGGACCATCTCAACTGTAGTACGCAGTAGGCTTGTCCGATCGATGGAAAAAATGTTTCAATTCTCGTTTCTAAAGTAGGGGGTGCCGGCTCTTCGATGTAGAAATTATTTCTAAATGTTTCACCCAAAATTTTTGGATATTTCCGAAAATTCGTAATGTTTCTAAAATGTTTCTAAAATGGCGGACGCACATGCGCAATCGCCAAAAAACAGGAAACCGGGGGGGGACTTTTCTGGGGGTCTCCCGCCCTCATTTCTTGAGCTATTCTCATCAAATTTGGTACAGTGGGAGAACACATTCCACACTCTTTGCTCAACAAATTGCAGAATGTTTCCTGTCTCCTATTATTTTTGGCGAATTTTCATAACTTTTTATAATACACTATTTTTCAATATTTGAAGAAACCTGTTCCTGGTTTGAAAGTCTTATTTCCTGTTCAATTGGGTTCTTATCACTGTAAAAGTCCCTCTTCTACTTGTGTAGACTTTGGATTAGAAATGCAGCACACGCCAAGCAATGCCTTGACAGGATTGGCAATGTCCTTTGGAAACTATAAATTGCCTTTGAAGCTTTTGATCAATGGTGCCACTGGCTAACCTTGTGATTGCAAAAATGAAACTCTGGCTGAGGACTTTGGATTAGAAATGCAGCACACGCCAAGCAATGCCTTGACAGGATTGGCAACGTCCTTTGGAAACTATAAATTGCTGTGGACCCTCTATTGAATCAAATCAATGTCTGACTTTGTGATTGCAGAAATAAAACTCAGCCCAAGGCTTGGGAATAGAAATGGAGCGTGAGGGAAGCAATGCCTTGGCGGGTGCCCCACGTCCTTTGGAAACTATTACTGCCAATAAAAAATTTAAAAAGGAAAGCCTAAAGTTCTCCCTCAGGAGCTCAGCGCTTACAGGGAAGCAGACGTGCTGCTTAGAAAACTATAATTTTCAAGCTCCCTCCTTTTAAGGCTTGGAAAGAAAGGCTTATGGGGTGATTGCTTTATTCCAAAAAAGGAAAAATAGAAAGGCAAAAGGTCTACCTCAGGAGAAGGAACCAACCCAAAGCTCAGCACTAGCAGGGAGGGACGCAGACTCCTTTGGAAAAAAAAATTGCCAACATCCACAGCAAGGACTCTGCCCCAAGCTCCAAGCAAATTTCCCCCCAACACAATATCTAAGCACTGCAGCAACCCTCTACCCCCAGTCACTTTGCCCTCTCAGCTTCATGGCGCGCGCAAACCACCCTCTCTCCTCGGTATCCCAACCCAGAATGGCTTGGCTCCATGCGGAGGCGATTTTTATAGCGATTCTAAACGTGGACGCAGAGGACGCTAGCCCCCACCTTTTTTAGCCATCGTGGAAGACTCTGATTGGCAGGGAGCGGGAGCCATGTTAATAATAATATTTTAAAAATATTAAAAAAAAATTTGGGAGGAAAAAAATTAACGAAAATTTTAAGACACAATTACAGAATGGGCCAACGATGGATCGTATTACATTGCCAGTAGCGCCCAGGGAAAACGTTTCAATACTCGTGTCAAAAAACGGGAACAATACGAAATAATTACGGTAGGGGAATTTTTACGACAATATGGACAACCCTAGTACGCAGCTGTGGAATGCCCTCACCTCCAGTAGTTATACACTGCCAGACAAACTGGGGCAGATCCAGTCCCCAGAACACTATATCGGCCCTGCATGATGGATGAATTGGGACTTCCTGAACCACCGCAGAGGTGGCAAGGTGTTTCGATTGCCCAGCCATGCCAAACATGGTTCTGCACTTCTGGATAGCCAACCTACAGTACCCTCCTGCACTCCTCTTCCCATGTCACAACTGTCTCTATCTTCAACATGACCACCCATGTCACCAAGTGTGATGTCACTAATTAAGCTGGGTGGAGAGGGGAAGAACCTGCCCTCTCTCCCCTTCCATCTTACTCACAGAATGGGCATTTTGGCTGACATTAGTCAGAGTAGTCATGATAAGTTAGGTGGGGATATTGCAGTTGGCTACAAACACAACATGGGGTGGGGGGTGACAGAGGATTTCCATCCTACATTCCCAGGTCGCCTAAGCCTGGGGAACACAGGATAGCAGTCAAGATAACTTTCACCAGTTTTGGTTAGGAATCAGCTCAGTTGTCTTGACTACCCATAACTTGAGGGAGAACCTGAAATCTGGGTCAGGATTCAAGGTTTCCTAAATTTGGAGCAAAATCATGTTAAGGCAGCCTTGCCTCAGGTTAAGCCAAATCAGTCCCATATGGCTGATCTTCACAAACACTAACCTAAGTGGTCAATGTAGATGTGCCCCTTGACAACCCAGCTGGTGTGAACAATGAGACCAGATTAAAACATATGAATTTGCAAAGGTCTATGGGCCAAACTGATTTATCAAAAAAAAAAAAATTACGCATTACATGGTTTTAACTGCTTTTAAAATGCCAGCTTGTTTAATATATTTTCAGTCTATTTAAATTATTACTGTTGTTTTAAATTACAATCTATTTATGTTTTACTTATATGTTGCCCTGAGATTTCATGATACAGGGTGGGATATAAATATTGAAACAGATATGTATGTAAATAAATAAATAAATAAAGCATTGATGTGAAATGGAAAGCAAGAACAACTGAATATTTAAAAATACAAAACCTCTTAGGCCTTCTCTTCATCTTCCTCTCTTTAAAAACATTATAGCCCTTTTTTGCCAAATGCTGGTGGCACCTCCCCACACCACAATCCTCAGGATTACATAGCATTGAGATATGGCATTCAAAGTGGTGCCAAACTTCATCAGTTCTACAGTATAGATGTACCTGAGGTCTTCAATAGTGCCATCTGCACTGACAACTTAGGTTGGTACAGATGAAGTGATCTATAGGTTGGTATAGATGAAGCCCTGCAATGGTCAAATGTCAACGTGGTCTTGGCCTGCATTACCCAAAGTTTGAGAAAAGTCTAAATTCTGCCTGAGTATTTGTGCTTTTCACTGACATAGCACTGGTTCTCAAATGAAACTGGCTGCAAATGTCCTCACTGCCACCCTATGTTCTTTGGGCTTGGGTAGCTCAGGGATACAGTATGGCAGTTCCCTCCCGCGCATTCCCCATTTTGTGGTAGTCTCTGGCTGTGACATAGGGCCTACCTGTTCTTATCCTTGAGACAGCTGAGGCAAAAAGCGAGCATATAAACTGGCATATGTGAAGAACTATGACTTTTTGTTTGGGAATATTTGAAAAAACACTGAAGACTAGATCCAACATGGCAACAATAATACAGGTTGCAGAGTACAGTACACTGGGAATAAACAAACAATATAAGATAGAGAACTTACCACTTCTTCATGGGTAGCACCTTCTACGCTTATACCATTAACCTAAAAAAATTCACAAAATCATTATTTGAAACTTCAGGTTAATAATAGGGTTTAATAAATTCATTAAAACAATGATATATTTGGGAAGCAAGATTATAAGAATAAACTGACCTGTATTACTGCATCTCCTATAAATAACATTCCTGATTGGTCCGCTGTAGAGTTATAAAGAAAATCACATGTTAATTGAGAGACTTAAACTAATGACATATTTTGCTACAGCAATTGTACTAAGTATTGTCCTTGTAACAGTTATTCCTGAAACCGCCTCTCTTGTAAAAATGCCAGCAGCATAGCAATCATTTGGTAAAGCTAAATAGATTGGTAGCAATTCTAAGGAAATTAAGAGAATGACTTTCCAGTTGCAAAAGCTTATTTAATATGGGACACAAGTGTCACTTCTTGCTAATGATGAATTTCATTAAATTATGAAGGAAGTGTGATTCATATTTTTCATTAGGCTTGGTAAGATAGTAAAATAGAAATGTTCTCTCCCTCTGCCCTCACCTTCTTTCTAACTGAGACGATGTGCAGAGACTGGTATAATCAAAGAGATTGCAGAAAGAATGTAATAAGGCTATTTAGTGTGAACTTTGGATCTACTCTATTAAACAGAGTAACACAGAATACTATTTCAACCAGTAATTTGCAAAGTTTCTGCAACATAGAATTAATGTCACCTGGCCAGCTGTATTAATAGCAAAGCGTCAAACCATCTCTCTTAGGACTTTATCCCACATTGCCCCCCTCTCCTCATTTCTAAACACTTAGAATCCATTGAGGGTACGATTTATGATGGAGCTCTTCTCACGATGCAGCTCTGTCATGCTTTGTTAGGGAAATGTGTGAAACAGTAAAAAAAAAGGGGAGGGTTGATATCGTATTCTGGACTCAGGAATTGGGATATACAGTAGAGTCTCACTTATCCAAGCCTCGCTTATCCAAGCCTCTGGATAATCCAAGCCATTTCTGTAGTCAATGTTTTCAATATATCGTGATATTTTGGTGTTAAATTCATAAATACAGTAATTACAACATAACATTACTGCGTATTGAACTACTTTTTCTGTCAAATTTGTTGTATAACATGAAGTTTTGGTGCTTAATTTGTAAAATCATAATCTAATTTGATGTTTAATTGGCTTTTCCTTAATCCCTCCTTATTATACAAGATATTCGCTTATCCAAGCTTCTGCCGGCCCGTTTAGCTTGGATAAGTGAGACTCTACTATAACTGGAGAAAACACCCAAAAACACATGGGATAAAAGCTGTTGAATTTGCTAGGGTGGAGCAAGAGGTGTTCCTGTGGGCAGTTCCCTAATAAAGCATGAACATATCTCTCCTAAAAATCTGCTTCGTGAGCCTGGCATGGTATTTTTACATCAATGTAATCATTTGATTACTGAAATTTCAAAAATATATTTGTTTTTCCTCTCTATGCTGATAGCTTTTTAAATCTTAAACTTCTGCAATGGAGAGTACTGAGATTGGAGAAAAGTTGGTATACCCAGAATGCCATCTCTTTAAATCAGTGCCTCTGCTCTCCTCCAAAGCAGCAGAATGGGAGAGAACAAAAAGTCCTGATATCCCCGAGTTGATATAAAATAAGCCAGAAATATTTTTCTGAATATTGAAATATACATTAGGAACTGCAGGGTTGTTGTTTGTCTTTCGGGCTGTGTGGCCATGTTCCAGAAGTATTCTCTCCTGACGTTTTATACTTCTGGAACATGGCCACACAGCCTGAAAGACATACAACAACCCTGTGATCCCGGCTATAAAACCCTTCGACAACACATTAGGAACTGCAATTAGAGTGATTCCTGTTATTAAATAAGAAACTGACACTCGAATGGAACCCAAACAATATCAGTATTTTTAAAAAAGATTGCATTTTCATACAAAATGGGTTTAAACAATTGAATGTCACACAATAAATACCAAGCACCATAAATTGTACACTTGAAAAGCACAACTATTATTCCCTGAGCTGAACTAAAAAGGTACAGTTGGCTGTATGTAGGCTAAGATGATAAATAGCATCTTTGAAGGTAAATCAAAATAACATTCAACAACTGGCTGTCCACCATTGAGAAAAATGCTATGCTTTCCTTCTTCTAAGGTAGTTATATTATCCAGCTTATGTTTTTCTTTGTTTTGTTCACACAATAATTTTTAAAGCACAGCAATATGTTCAATGGTAGTACTTCTGTTCACTTGTGTTCCAAGAAATTACTGTATGCAACCACTGCAGATGGTAAAGAAAGCAAAATCTGATGAATGTTCCGGGAGGGATGTGAGTTTTGAAAATGTGAACAGTAACCTTAAGTCTGATAGCAGAGGATAATGTGTTTCTTTTACTCTGGAACATAAATGTTATTGTTGAAATTGAACATAGAAAAGTGTTTACATTTGATGTTAGGTCATGGGTCCCCTTAACATGATCCTATCACCATCAAGAGGAATGGCATTCCAAAGCTTTCTTTCAAAACTGAATACTGCAAAGACGTTGCTCTTCCATAATCAGAAGCAAAATCCAAATTCTTGCAGTCTCTAGTACAGTATCATAGAAAACCAGACTTTTAATTAGTTACTGTTGTGAATGAGTCTTCTGAGGCTGTTAGTACTAATGGTGGGATTAGGAGGGGAAGAAAGACGCCTCGCGAGGAAGGCTCATTGGAAGATTTACACAGGAAAAGGATCAGGGAAATACTTGAGGAATCCTCAGATGAGGATTCATTTGGGGATCTGGAAGGGGATCCTGAGGTGGGAATGACTGTTGAAGACCCGGTGGTGGTGGAAGAGGTTGGCATGGACTGGACACGGGCTCCGGAGGATCTTGGGGAGGAAACTGGGTCCATGGATGCTGAGGACACAAGAGAAGCTTGGGCTCCTTCAGAAGCAGACCCCACATGGTCTGCCTGGAGGAATGAGGGTAATTCCACAGGTGTGGACAGGGTTGGGTGTGGGCAGGGCGATTCTGGCTCTGATGAGGAACTCTGATGGGACGCCTGATCCTAGGATGTTGGCTGTTTGGAGCTCGGATTCTGATGAGGAGTTTGGGACACCCGATCCTAAGTTGTTTGGACGCCCAAGGAAACCTAAAGAAATTAGGGGCTTTGGCCATTGTTCTTTGAGTGTGGCAAGGTGTTGTTGGGTGCCATTGGGTTTCTTGTACGTGACTCCAAAGACTGGCTTGGGACTTTGCAACCGATCTGCTGCTCGCCTCTGTCATTTTGGCTCTTTGTGTTATCCTGCGACGTGGACCTTGCTGTGACGACTTCACCCTTTGGACCTTGGACCAGAACTCGACTTGGCATATCTCTTCGCTCTTAAACTCGGCTTGGCATCATTCCCGTGTTTGTGGCTGACTTCCGTTGCTGACCGCTGGCTTCACCTTCAACTCCGAAGCTGTTCTCCAATCCTGACTCCAGACCGGTTTGACTTCGCTACGACGTTTCGTTCCCTTGACATCTGGCTTGGCTTTCGACTCTGCAGCGGCTTGTCGCTATTGCCTCAGCGTTTTCCAACTTTGTTTGTCTGCACCGCTTTTGGTGAAGAACTTTAGCCCAGTTTGGGCTTTCTCTTTAGTTTTGGGCTTTTTGCTGTACTTCTGGGTTTTGGGGAGATTTTGAGCCTTTGGGATTTCTTGCCCTTGTTTGTTTTGCCATTTTGACTCTGCCTTGCAATTTTGAGCTGTTTTCAAGCACTTTGGTTTTAATCCGGATTATATCTCCGGATAATCCAGATTATATTCCGGTTTGCATTTTTGAGGTTTCTTTGCTCTGAACTGTTTAATCACACTGAAGTTAAAGTGTTGTGAGCTCTCTGGACTTTGTGCTGAGCTTTTTTGAGTTATTTTTGAATAAACTATATTTATCTAACTGGCTGGTGTCTCACCTTTGACAGTTATTTCTTAAATTCTATTTCCCCTTGGCCACTGGTGATACTGAAATCAGTACCACAGCTAACTGCTTCCTTCTTATGCCCCAAACATCTCTACAATTTGAGGTCTCATTTGTTTTACAAATACACTTAAGCCATATGTATTTGACACACTGTCACTTTTACTGTAAGAATGGAATAAGTCCATGTGAAAGCATACCCATCTTTACATTGAACCTGCAATTACAGCAACTGCAAAATGTACCCCAAATCCATTATGTACAGCAGGAAACTCAATTTATATACAGATCTTGCCTTGCTTCATAATTCTTCAGAATAGAAATTGATTCATCATATATCAGGCAGAAAAAGGGTAATGATATAACCATAGGCTAAGCCCTTTATGTTCCATTAATTCCAATAGCAAAATTTAGATTTAACAACTCTGTCCTATACAGAGCTGTGTCCTTATTTATTTTGATCCTACATGCAAGAATGAATAAGTGTTGTAATTTTCTGCGTGGTTTCTGAGAAATGGTCTATGTGGTGCATGTGTGCATGGGATATTTGGTTTCCTACACTGACAGCATATTTTTGAACAAAACTCATAGGTAAGGTACCTTACACTGACAGCATATTTTTGAAGAAAACTCATAGCTTTGTATGTAAAAATCACATTTATTTTTGCACAATTTAAAACCTCACAGAGAAGAATTTTACAGGGCAGTTCTATGCAGACACTATAATGAAGTTCAAAAGCTAGATTGTGGGTGGGGTGTTTAACTGGGTCAGCATGTGCCTCAAGCCTCTAGCGACTAGCAAGGAGTCAGGGGATGAGTTGCCTCTGGAGACTTTTCAGAGCCATGAATAGGAGGGATTTTCAGACCCAAATCTGGATATAGACTTAGCCCCAGAGCCAGAGGCGCCAGAGGAAGATGGAAATGTAGTAACTCTTTAGCTTGCAGAGACAGAGCAGGAGCAAACTTGGGGTAAGGGTTTGCCTCCACTCTGCAATCAACCACCAGCTGCTCCTGAGAAGACCCCCAGCTCACTTGAGTCATCAAGAGAGCAGAGGCAACAGAGGCGAAGGTTTGCCTTAAAGGAAAGGCATAGAAGTACTCATTTAGCTGCTAGGGAGCAGCAGAGAGGAACTGCCGAAGTGGAGTCAGGATTCAGCCCATAGCTTGCTGTCTTAAAATAGAGCAGCAGTGAAAGCTATGGGCCATTGTGGAAGGAACTTGCATTTGTAGTTTACCCACAGTTCATATTTCACTGAGAATTTCTGGACCTTGACTTTAGCTTTGGATTATTGTTGACCTGTTTCTTCCAGCCTTGACTTGTGTATTTGAACTTTGGACTACTCTCTCTGGATTACCCTTGGATTTGGCATAGTGACCTTGGTGAATATTATTTCCAGTGGTGTTATTGTATGTTGGTGTATCTTGCCTTAAGTGGTTTTTGGAATTTCTATTCAGAGTTGGTAATTGCTTTTTGTAAAGCTTCTGGAAATGTAGCTCATTGATGTATTTTGAAACTGTTTTATATTAGATACTCTTTTCTTAATAAACTTACTATTCTTGTTCATCTGTGTGATGTCTGGGTAAAAAAGAGGATCAAGTAGGTGGCTGGGCTGCAACAGGTCTTTGGGACACCTGATATTCTGGGGCTAGTCAGTACAGGTGCCCACAAAATGTGCACCACCAATGTGTGCTGTAGGACAGATCAAGTCAGAAACAGTGCATTAAAAACTCACCAGAAAGTCTGGAGTAAGTCCAATAATGTGCTACTTTGATATATCATATGCAGAGCTTGAAACTGAGGTGATCCCAAACAGACATGGATCTGTGCATTAGTACATCTCAGCGGACTGGGTAAGAAGAAAGACCCGTACATTTTCCAGCAGCTGTCTAACCATGGATACTGAGGTTCCTAGGTTCGATTCTGATCTGCAATCAGTAGATACAGTGGCCACCATCCCAGCCTCAAACTGATTCCCTTAAATCCACTTCTTAACTCGGTTTATGCAACTGTGTACAACCACTCACAGTTGTTGTGTTCTTCCCACTTTTAGGGGTAGAAAACAAATAGAAGCAAATATCCCTTTCATTCTCAATCTAAATTTGCCAATTTAAATGAATGCTCAATCAATCCTCCACGTTCACTGCAGTTAGGGGCACAGGACCCCTGTAAAAGTAGAAAAAACACAAGAAAAAACACATATGGCTGGGCTCACTGTTGCGTCCTCATTGGAAGTGACATTGCCAGCAAGGCTTTGCTGGGGAGCTGCTTCTGGTTGGTAAAAAAAAATGGTGGTGGAGGGCTCAAGGAGGACAGGGCACTGGTGCCAGTGCACTACTGCTTTGCCAACCATGTGAATTACAAAAAAGCTTTGGGAATTTTCACAATGATATGTCTGGAGTCCATGTGGTGTTTCCATGACAGTTCTAGGGCAGACTACTCTGGATTATTTGGCATGGTGTAGATGCAGCCATCTTCTGGGCTGTATGATTCTTAGGCCTCCTCCACACTGCCCCTATATTCCAGGATCTGATTCCAGATTATCTTCTTATTCCTGATTATCTGGCAGTGGAGACTCATATAACTGAGTTTAAAGCAGATAAGTAGGGATCAGATCCTGGGATATAGGGCAGTGTAGAAGGAGCCTTACACATGATTTTTACTTAGGCCTTAGACCTAAGAGTCAGTTTTCATATATCCCTCTACATAGCCAAAGGAATTACAGGAGCACTGATAAACAGGAAAATTCAAGGTCTCCATATCTCTTATTCTGCTTCTTATCCCATTAAATTTTGGCTGCTAAAATAAGATTAAAACCTGAATGCAAGCAGAGAAGACAAAACTGCTTGTACCACTAAAACTATCATGGATTAAAAGGATGATGTTTCTCCTGTGATTTCTTGATCTCTCTGGATAATGGAAAAACACACGCTGCCAATCTGATCATTTTATATTAAATGTATTTTATCTCGTGGCTGTGTTCTTCTTTTCCCCAGATGGCACATCAATCAAAACATAGCTTCATATTCTTTATTTACAGCTTTGTGGTTATTATATTGGCATGGTATTCAAACATAAGCTTGCTACAGCAGATGATAAAGAGACCGCAGTATGAATTTGCGATACCAAAATATTGACTTGAAACAACACGCAGGGGAAAAGGGCAAGAAAAGTAGCATCAGGGGTTTAGTTCCTTCAAGTTAATAAACTCTGACCATACAAAGTATAAAGTGAAGCTTATAAATGATTTAGAAAATCCTAGAACAATATGGTTTTTATAACACTGTTTCACAAACATTATTTCCTCCTTGGGGAAGATCAAAAAGACGTATATGGCATTCTCTAATCCCAGCACAGCCTAGGATAAGATCTGCTACTATGCTTTGCAACAGAACTGTGTAATCTACATCAATAGTGTGGGTTACTATCATTCTACTTCCTTTATATGCACTGTATTTAATTTCTCTCTCTCTCTCTCTCTCTCTCTCTCTCTCTCTCTCTCTCTCTCTCTCTCTCTCTCTCTCTCCTTCCTTCCTTCCTTCCTTCCTTCCTTCCTTCCTTCCATCCATCCATCCATCCATCCATCCATCCATCCATCCATCTTAGGGCCCTTTTACACAGCCATATAACCCAGAACATCAAGGCAGATAACCTACAATATCTGCTTTGAATTGGGTTATCTGCGTCCCCACTGCCATATAATCCAGTTCAATATAAATTGGTAGTTCATATTTTTCTTTTGTTTATATTTTGCATTTCTTATAACAGCTTTCTTCACCTGGTGTCTTCCAGATGTCTTCAATAATCATGCCTAAGACTCATGGGCTATACTGGCTAGGAATGATGGGAGCTTAGGTACAATACATTGGGGGAGGGGGCATTAGATTGGAGGTCAGCTAAAATATGTATGATGTAAAAGCTAATTATCAAGAATAAAAATTATGACTGTCTATTTAGGCATTTTTGTAAAGCCATCTTTTAAAGGTATAATACTCATTTGAATGTTATTGTGAAGGAGCCATATCTCAAAGGAAGACACTGGTCATGCCAACCAGCTGGTATTGCTGGAAATATTCTCTATGGTCATGTTCAAATGCAAAGTTTTCAGAAATTATCCCATGGAAAAACCTTATGTTCCATAACTAAAAATTGTCCCTTCCACTTTTTATATAAGGGCCAGGCTGTGGCGCAGGCAGGTGAGCAGCCAGCTGCAACAAATCACTCTGACCAAGAGGTCATGAGTTCGAGGCCAGCTCAGAGCCTAAGTTTGTCTCTGTCTCTGTTCTATTTTAAGGCATTGAATGTTTGTCTTATATGTGTGCAATGTGATCCGCCCTGAGTCCCCTTCGGAGTGAGAAGGGCGGAATATAAATACTGTAAATAAAATAAATAAATATAAAAGAAATTAAAGGAACCGAAGCTTTCAAAATATTTTTTCCAAGTTTCCAAATCCATTATTTCAGCAAGCTACTAAATCCAGTCCTTAAGCATCCCTGCTCTCAAGCATCTGTGATATACTCTTGTATTTTACAACAGGGAGGTTAGTACCAACATGGATATGATTAATATTACAGGTAAAGGACTTACTGAGCTGAATAATGTGACACTGAATCCTCTGAAGTAATGAATATTTAAAGTATTATAAAGGAATAAAAAGGAAGACAGCTTACTATCGTCAATCTTTCTATTCAAATATAGCACTAGATGTTTCTTGCTTTAAGAAGAAGATGTGAAAACAAGGGGCAAAACTGATCATGCCCAGGTAAGAGAAGGGATGCTTTTCTGTTGAGATCTATAGATGAAAAGGAAAAGAAGAAAACTATCACAGAAAAATGCAATTCATACTAAAGAACATCAGCTCGAATTTTCTTCTACAGTAATTTGCTGTTTTGAGAGATAAAATTGTGCTTGCTCATAAATGGCTATACATCCCAAAGTATGGTTGCTATAGAGCATAGATTAAGCTGAGTCCATCAGTGGACAACCACTGCTAGAATGGCAAGATCCACTGGAAGTGTGGATGGATAATTTCTCCTCCTCCATACCATTTTCCCCCAGACCCTCAAAACTGGCTTTGGAGGAAAAGGACTGCCCCATCCCCAGTTTTGTACTGGTATAAAGCACTGCAGGAGGGAGGGGAATCATGTTCCATGGTAATCTACAGAAGAATGTAGGATTTAGGTGACTGATAAACAATCTCTTTCCCTTGTCCTTAGACAAGGAAGCCTTGGAGGGGATTTTGATGGGAAAGCCGTTATGTCTGGAAGAATGGGATCAAATGTTTTTGAAATGCTTTTATGAGCCACATTAACAATCCTTCTTTAACAGAGACAATTATGATTTTGTTCCTGCTTGTCCAACTATACATACTAGTATATCACATATTAAAATAGCAGAACCATGAAAGGATAGGCTATTGCAAACCTGCAGCTTTTGCAAAAATGGAAAATCAGGCAAAGGGCATCATCAAAAAAATCTGTCAACATTATGTCAGGCCTGTAGTGAGGGGTTTTTTTAGGGATTCAAACCTCCCCCGAAATTTTTCAGGTTATAAAAAAAAACCTGGGTTACTCATGAATTTTAACTGGTTAACCAAATCCCCATGCTAAGTCTATGAGACGCAAAACATTAAGAGTCCCTCCAGGCTCAAGCAGATATTGACAGGTTTGTAGCGGGGGGGGGGGGTGTGTGCTAGGGGTTCAACCCCCCCCCCCCCGAAATTTTCAAAACCCCTCCCAATTTTTTTTTCTGGCTACGGCCCTGCATTATGTGACCACGAGGTTTGAGGAAAAAAGTCTGATGTCTGACCAGTGTACATTAGAAAGAAAAGT
Organism: Anolis carolinensis; assembly: GCF_035594765.1. Taxonomy (NCBI): domain Eukaryota; kingdom Metazoa; phylum Chordata; class Lepidosauria; order Squamata; family Anolidae; genus Anolis; species Anolis carolinensis. Next base: position 132,854,710 of record NC_085841.1, read on the forward strand.
ACATGTTATAAAAAACAAACATCCCTGGGCTTTAGACACATAAACTGTGGGTTTCAATATATAGTAGGCATTGTCTTTAATTTAAAGTGTTCTGAAGATCACACATGAAGGGGACCTCACACAAGGAAAGAACCAAATCAACACTGACTTTGTTGTATTGTTATCAATTTATTTCCTTCAAAATCCCACTAACTTGAACTCCATACATTTAATTGAAAAGGTGGCAATGAGAATGGCGCCCAAGTGTCCTTGTGTCTTTGGGTGCATCCAGACAGCATCAAAATGCAGGATAAATAAGTGGATCAAAAATCGTGGGATCTGACAGTAAGTCTAAAGACAGACCTGTCAGTCCTGAGCTAGCCCAAATTCAAACCTGATTCAAGTCCCCTCGCCTCCCAATCATGGTAATTGTAGCAGGAGCAGGAGAGATGATAAAGATCATCCACAGCATACCAGGACTGATAAACATAGTGAGCTAGGGCATTCTAGACAGGTTCAAGCTGAGAATAATGCTTCTGCTCTGAAGAGATCAGAGGAACAGCTCATCTAAATGGACCACAAACAGTACTCTGCATCAGCATTGCCACTCAGGCCCCTTCCACGTAGCTAAATAAAATCCCACATTTTCTGCTTTGAAAATGTAGATATGGCAGTGTGGACTCAGATAACCCAGTTCAAAGCAGATATTGTGGGATTTTCTGCCTTGTAATTCTGGGTGATATGGCTGTGTGGAAGGGCCACTTGTCAGCTCATGGGCTGGCAGGTGTCCACATTACATGACCCCAAGGTAGTTCATTGATTTGTTGGCAGTCACATGACCCAGTGGCACCAGAACCGTTTTTGCACTGTTGGACTGCAATCTTTACTTGCCCCATCATCCTGTTTTTTGTGGTGTCTACTGAACATGAAAATGGCAGTGGTCACCATTTGGCATCTATAATAGTAATAGCTGGAGCTACAAAGTGAAACAAGAGAGTGGTGGTGGGGGGGGAGGTAGGGATAGCGTTACTCCAGGTGCTGAACAATATCACTGCCATTTTTGGGCAGGTAGGCATGTCAAAGTCCAGAACAACAGGGGCAGTGTAGGTGGTACCCCATGTCCTCAGTCTATCCGGGGAAAGTGAGATAGCAGTGTAAATAACCACAAGTGCTTCCTTAATAGGAATTGGTCCAGCTGTTTACACTGTCTAAAACATGGGTTTCTCCTGCATTAGGCAGCCTTTTCCTTATGTTATGGTACGGCCACAACAGAGTTCATTCACCCCTGAACTGAGTCATATGGCCTATGTAGATGGGTTAGAAATTGAGGAATCCAGCAGTAAAATTATGTCCCCCCCCCCCCCAAACATTCAGCAGCAAATGAGCTATGTTTATACAGTTACAATGACACTAAGCAAAAAATGAGGGGGAAAGAGCAGAAAAAAGGGGAGGGAAAAGGTAAAAAACCTAGTTGTAACTGCTTTTGAAGAAGATGCTAAACATTTATATTGTAATAATAATAATAATAATAATAATAATAATACTTTATTTATACCCCGCCACCATCTCCCCAACGGGGACTCGGGGTGGCTTACATGGGGCCATGCCCAGGACAATACAATATAGCAGAATATAAAAACAACATATCATAATACAATTACAACAATACAATAAATAATCATGTACAGTACAACACAAAATCAAAAAAGCAATATAACAGGGCGGGCCGCATGAACACTCAGTTAAAACTTGGGGTGAGAAAAAGATAAGAATAAAACCACGGGGAACAGAGACATAAGATAGAAAAACAGTCTAGAGGATAGATGATGGGGGGAGTAACAAAAAAAGTGTGTAACAGTTACTCTCCGAAAGCACACCGGAAGAGCCATGTTTTTAAATCTTTCCTAAAGGCTAAAAGAGTGGGGGCTTGCCTGATTTCAATGGGCAGTGAGTTCCACAAACAGGGGGCCACAGCAGAAAAGGCCCTCTTCCTTGTTCCCACAAGGCGGGTCTGGGATATAGGCAGTGGCGACAGGAGGGCCTCCCCTGACGATCGAAGAGATCGGGCAGGTTTATGGTAGGAGATACGGTCACGAAGAAGTATCTAAATATCATTCACCCCTGTATCACAAAGTACACTGAGCACTTCTCCCCAGTATTCTATCTTCTATTTGGAATCTGGAAATAATATTCTTGACAGGGTGCCTTTACTTCTTTAAAAAGTACCTTTAAAAATTAAAGGAGTTTTCATCAGCATAAAAAACTGAGATATCACATTAATTAGTCACAGTGATTTATTATCTTTGGCCAAGACATTTAATATTTCCATTTCATTCTAATGTGCAAATATAAAGAATTCAAAAAGATTTCACCCTAGTGGATGAGATCAGAAGAAATTTTGTTCATTGTATAATAATTTCTCACTTTTGAGATTTTTTGGAATTTTAATGAAAAAAAGCGTTTTAGGTAAAATAGACAATTTTCTCCAGAAACACATTTTTAGCAAAAAGCAATGGTAGTGTTTTTTTATTCTACACATGCACCTTTTCGGGAGAAACGCAAAATAAATAAATAAATACATTTAAATAAAATCACAAAGTGGCATTTTTAATTATGTCTTGAAGTGTCAGGACACACTTTTCCTCAAGGGTGAGAAAATTATGGCGATTGTTTATAGTTTTTCTTCTGAGTTGCAGTTTTTTCTTTTTAACAATATTATCTCAGGATGTGATCCCACGATACTGACATCATAATAATATTTGCTAATGGGATACACACACACACACGGTCATGTTGTCAATGTTTACTCTAACTTTTGCCTCGTTGTTACAAGTACTTTATATAGTCTTGATATCTTAATTTGCAATAACCTTATGTTGAAAATTTTTCCATGATGAAAGCGGTTTTTCATGATTTCTAACAACTGCTGCTGAGTTTATTTTATGGGCAGCATCTAAAAAGTCTGCTTAATGATGGAACTGCTGTGGTCACAGACAGAAGGTGACTAGGAACATTCTCCATTGATATTGATAGGGAAGTGGGATTAAGGCCACACTAAAGAAAGAATGAAACACAAAACAGTACAAGGCCACTGAATGAAAATTAAGCAAGGGAAATATCAAAAGCTTCTATAGGCAAATAAGCATTTGTTTTTACCTGCTTGGTCTTTAAATATTTTTGATATAACTACAGGCACTTTGTGCTCAGCACCACCCTGAAAGAGATACAGAATGATAATAACAGCCTTAGTTGATCTGCCCATCATCTTGATTCATGCATTGCATAGTACAAAGAAATATAAAGATAGGATTATGCATACCTTTATACTTAAGCCCAAGCCACCAACTGGTTGTCTGTGAAGTTTAACAGTTCTGTGCTTTAAAAAATGGTAGAAAAAATAAATTCAGGTGAAAATATATTAGATGCATACATATTATGTATATGCTAGTTTTTTCATGTTTATCTAGTTGGCTGGAATTCAGAGTTAACTAGAATTACCTATCTATATTCATCCTTGTTCATAGTCCAAACATAGTCACTATTGCCACAAACATAACTGCCCCCCTACCTACTTTACCAAGCATTGGTCACACTGCGAGAACGAGGGTGAGGATCCATGTATACCATGATTCTCTTTCTCTTTGTGTATATGATGCTTTATAAAGTAGAGTGTTCAGATTGGGAAGTGTTACTTAATTGTGGATTCCTATGTATCAGGCCATACAGAATTCCAGCAGTTGCTTTTAGGATACTGAGATATTATGCCTGGAAAAGGGACTATGATATTTTATCCAAATTGATCTGATTACCAAAGGAGGACTCTTTGCTTATTCACTTTTGAAAGAAAAATCATTAGATCCTTTTTTCTGTATGTACCTTGAATCACATAGTGTTTTACCATGTCCACAGGACTTTCTTGTTTCCCATTGTGATCCCAACTGAGATCACGTTCCACTTCCCAGTTCACAAAAAATATTGGGAAGAATGAAACAACCCTTTTCTACCCTTGCAAAGCTATGAAAAACTAAAAATGAAGGGCACTGCTCCCAAAGCAGATATTTTGCTTGCTGCTATCATTTATACTTTTTATTTCCGTTTTTAGTTTTCAAATGAATCCTTTCCAAATACAGATGATGTTCTTGTAGTGAATCTCCCCATTAATCCATTTCTGTTGGTTCAATCTTCTTTTTAAAGGCATGTACGTGAGATAACATTTTTATGGACACTTACCAAAGCAATCTATCTTCTATTTAATAGCACCTTGCATTTTTGACATATTATTCATGCTCACTTTTCTAGGTACTTGACATAGTAATAGAACACAAAGAGCTTCATTTTATCTATTGACACTAAATGTATAGTAATACAGCTTAGCAACATGCTGGGCACAGTTCTACCCACAATGACATCTCTCATCAGCAGGAATGGGCACTGTTGGATACATCAAGGTTATATTTTTCCCTCTTAAACTTGTTTCTGTATGTGGGCACATTATTATTCTTATTTTAGACATTTTGTTTCTTTGTAATTCCTTTTTAAAATTCTTGTGAGATTGGGCTTTTTTCTGAATAAATTTCCATAATATTAATTTTCATAGAGACTTTTTCACAATTTTATATTTCTTTATTTAGAAACCTATCAAGATCTCCTTAAGAAAAGGACTCTCACATTACAAAAATCATTTTGATGCTTTACTGGCACAAGAAATCCCGATTTTGCCAGACCACTTGCATTTCCTTTGTTGAACAAACAGCTCATGGATTTTCAGAGGGACAAATACATAGTTATGTTCCCTGTCAGAATAACCCAAAGCAGATAATCAATGTAATTAAGAAGAAAAAAGAGAGAAACATCCTTTTGACAGAAATGCTGAAATTTCTCAGAGGCACTCCATCATTAATGAACATTTTAAAGGTTTCTCCAAATCCAACGATTTTATCTGTGTTTATAAGCTTATAAGATAAGATATTTATCTTTCTTAAATTTGTCCTTCCCTTATTCTTTAGTCTGATTTGTGTTCCTTCCTTCTTAAATTTCATTTCTCAGTTGCTTAATTATCTGGCACTGATACATGCCTTCATAGTTTTTGAAGAATCTCCAGTCTGTTGAAATCTCAGGTCACCCTGTGTGTTCTTTCATTAAAAACATTAATCTGTCCATTTCCATTATTTCCAAAATTTTATTTCATCAATGATCTATACTTGGTATTTCCTCAAATTTTCATTTCTTCACATACGTTATTCTTGCTGTAATTCTTCAGTTCCTTATGTTTATCCCAAATTCGTCTTCATCTTCATCCACCTTATCGAGATTCAAAGTAGCTTGTCCAGTATCCATCTTTTCACTTTCAGGTGAATGGAAGCAAGGTTTCTTTGTTTTTTTTTCTTTCCTTTATTTTCTGTCTGGTTGGGTAGATTATGCTCTGTATCTTCCTTCAGTTTCTTATAAGTCTTTTGCCTTATCTTCCGTTGTTAGCCAAAGCCTTTGATCTCTGTATTTTACCATGATTCCTTCAGTCTTCTCCCATCTGAACCTGATTTGTAGTTTCTTAAGTTCTTTGTTAAGAACATGTATTTTCTTCTTTTATTCAGTTTTGTCCTTGGGAGTTCTTTTAGGATGGCTATCTTTTTTTCTTTGTAGAAAGTTGGATTTGTACTGTTCTGTCTCAGAATTTCATCACAGATTCTTTTCTTGATGAACTGGACAATTATGTCTCTGGAGACTTTATTCTTTTTTGCATAGTTTGTAGATGATTTGTAAACCTTATCAATTAGTTCATCTGTCTGCACCTCTGATTGTTGTAGGATATGTGCTACTAAATTCACAATTAGTTTTCTTAAGTTCTCTTTAGTTTCCTCCTTAATATTTCTAAATCTCAGTTGGAACTCCATCTCTCTTTGTTCCAATCCTTCTTGAATTATATCCATCCTGACATTCTTAATATCCAATTTATCCATCTTCTTTTGCAAATTGTCTTGAGCTTGTTCTAGTTTCTTTTTATCTATTTTTATTTCTTTGATATCATTATGAACCCCATTCAGTTCCTTCTTCATTATATCAATCTGTTGTGTAATTTCTTTATTCATGGTCTGTATTTGTTCTTGAAATAATTTCTGTTGTGCTTCATGTCTTTCTGCCATAATCTGTAATTCTTTCTGGTAGATATCCTGTTTATCAGATAATTTCTGTATCGCTCTAAAGACATCTATCAAGCCGATTTCTTCATTTCCTGGAGGTCTCCTTGATAGGCCCTTATTATCTTTTAGCTCTTTGTCCCCTTTCATCTTTGAAGTAGTCATAATTGACAGCTAAAGTTCACTTTCCACCTCTTATTCTTCTTGGTCGCTTTATTTGGTCTCTAAGTCTTTCTGCTGCTCTGTCTTTTCTCTATGTTCTCTTTCTTTCTAGTCTTTCCGTGATTTGATCCTTTCTCTATGGTATTTGATTTCTCTTATATCATATCTGCCAGTTGTCAGGCCTCCAGTCACTCTATCTCTGCACTCATTGGTTGAGTCCTGCTTTTGTTTACTTCCACCCTCCCAGTCCTTGCCTTCTTCTGCCCTCAGTTTGCATCCACTTTTTGTCTCCTCCTCCCTTCTCAGGTTTCTCAGGCTTTCCTTTCTTTTGTCGCTAAAGCTGTTTGTTTATGAAGAAGCTACAGCCTTAGACTAAAAATGCTTTTCAGGGTCAGTCTTCCTTTCTCTAGTCCGTCAGATCCATTTTCAATTCTTTGAAATTCTTTGAGGCAATGAAGTATGGAAAATAAACAGTTTTGTAATCCTTTATTTAGTCCTTATTTTTCTCCTTTTACTTGCTCCCCCATAAAAACAGGGAGACACGAAGTTATTCCCTTCTTTCTTTCTTTTTCCCGCTGATTTTCCTCCCTCTGGGTTTGTTACATTTTCAGAGGATCGCCTTGCATTATATTCTTATTAATTCAGGAAGAGTCTGATTACACAAAGAATAGATTGATTTTCTTTAGAAACTCACAGTTTCATTGTTGCTGGTCTCCCAGCTTTCTTCATGTTTCTTCTTAATGTTTAAAATGGGCTGGGCTGGCAGTTATTGTGGATCCTTTTGGAGCCCACTTCCCACACTCTGATCCACAGTATCTTCAGCACCAGTCCGGACCCATTTCAGGGCCATCGGTTTGTGCCTATCAGGTTTAGCGACTTCTCCAACCTCAATCCACCGGAGAAGGGGGGCAAATTGCCCCCAGAACGGAATTGCAGTTGGCTCTCTGAGAGCTCTCAGAGAGTCCAGCCTGCCGCCATCAGTGTCCACCGTAAGTCCCTCATTGAAAATGCTTAGAATCAGAAGCATTTTAGATTTCAGTGTTTTTAAGTATTTGGAATACACGTATTTGCATATAAATACACAATGAGATACCTTGGAGATGGAACCCAAGTCTAAATACAAAATTCCTTTATGTTTCATATGCATCTTTAACACATAGCTTGAAGGAAATTTTATGAAACAACCACAAGAAAGCAAAGGTGTTACTATCTCAGCTACCCATGTGGAGTATTTCAGATTTCAGAAATCCAGATAAGGGATGCTCAGCCTGTATTTACTTCCTCCCTTAAAACTAAGTAGTTATTTTTTCAAGAAAGGATTATTCCATATAGAGATTAAAGTTATGTCCATTTATCAGCAGCTGACCCTTCTTTATATGTTCACAGTATGTTTCTACTCTTTACCCTCCTTAAGTGCTCCTTTTCCAAAAATCAGCATTTAGTCACTATGACTGAATACCCATGCCTTAAAAAATGATATTTTGTTTCAATTAAGGCCTAGTCTATGCATGTTACAAAATAAAATAGGAATCAGATAGTGTGAGGTTATTCTATTATCTCAAGATTCTGGTTTATTCCATTTCACGTATGGACCAGATCGTTGTTACCTCATAACATATTAAAGTACTTTGACATAATTAAAACATTAGTGGGGGAAATGTAAGAGTAAAAAGATTATAATGATAACCCAAGTTTGGATAAGAATTCACCTTTTACAGTCCAATCTAATGCAAGTAATTTCCATGAATTCTTCAAATGGTCCAAATGAATTGAGTTACATTTTTGCTTAGTAAATTTATGTAGGATTCCAACCTTTTTACAGTATTTTAGACATATTGCTTACAACACGTTGAACATAAATGTGATACCATGGTTCTGAATTAACCGCTAACTTAGCAATGTGATTGTCTAAAACAAACAGAGTTTTGACAAAAAATGTTGAAATTTCTCTGAGACACTACATCATTACTGAAAGCAACTTCAACTGATTGTTGAATTAACATTCCATTTACTTTTACAGTAACATTATCCCAGTTAAAATGTTCAATTTGGAAACACTTATACAAGGAATGAGGTGGGAAATGTTCCTCTGAGTATTTCAGATTTTGGAATTCCAGATAAGGAATGCTCAACCTATATTTTTACTTCTGCAAAATAAACTTTAAGCCAGAAGTAGATCTCCTCCATTCAAATAATATAAAATGAGGTTTCTAGATATCCAACTAGAGAGCATTTGTATGGTAGAGCACTCTTTCCTGTGAAACCCTGTCTGTAGGCGAATGTGATCTTTGTGAGACTTTGATATGAACCTTTGTCTTTCATACCATCCAAGGCAGCCTGTAAGACTTCTCCCTCAAATAACTGGTCAAATGTGTGTTTCTGAAAAACACTTAGAAGAATGCTAACTACGGTAGTTAAATTTGGCAAGATTCTTCACAGATGCAAGATAATGCACATAAGAGATCTTAATAAACCTATGGTTTTGTGACCAAAACTTCAAGTGCCAGAAAATTAAACTCTATATTTTTTGCGACTGTCTGAGGAGGCCTAGCAGAAAGAGAAATGGAACTTGAGTCTTAAATATTTATTATCACACTAACAGAAAAAGTATAGTCTGCCCTTCTAGTGCTTATACATCACCCAGAATTGCTAAAAATAACAATGAAATCAAATAAAATGACAAATATAATAAGAATGACCTGGGCAAAATGTCCTTTGGTATGCTAGAATCAACAGGCAAGCATGGAATGGATTTTTACCAAGCAATAGGTAGAAATCTAGTTCATTGGATTCAAAGTAAGGGTTGCTTATCTGTATAAATACTGTTTTAAGTAAGAGAGAATTCACACTTTTTGTGCTGCAATGTAATTGGAGAGAGTGGGGAAAAGGGTTCCCAGATCTCATGGTCTGGTCCTGAGTCTCCTGTTCTTGTGTATTATCTCCAGGCAGGAGATAAGGGTGCAAATTCTCCAGTTTTGGTAACTTCATCTCCAGACAAGAGGAAAGCACTGTGTGAATATCTCCAGCTAAGCTATTAAAACATTCTACTAAAATCTTAAAGGTTGAATTGATTTCTTTGTGCAACATACAAAGATTTTCCAGAGGATTTATATATTTACCAAGTTATGTTTTCTCATTATCTTCCAATTGTTCACATTATTTTCTGCATCCACAGTCTCGCTAGAGACAAGTAGGCTAGATTACACTCCATCTCTCAAAAATAGTGGGAAGGAATAAGCCCCTCATTTCATCTTGCTTTGGGAACAGCCCTTTAGCTATGATTTCTTCCTTAATTTTCAGGCAGATATATGTTTGTGTTTGAATGTCAAGCTATGAGCAATTGTGGTTGGTACTTAATGCATAACACTTAATGACATCAGCACCAACCACTCCTAGGTCTCAGGTTTTGACTTGGAAGCTGTGGGAACTGGGACAATGATAGTGGACAGTCAAATTAAAGATGGTTACAGTTTACCATAAATTAATGTGTGGATGAAGGCTAGTAGGAATTCATAGCCTTAAGTACATATCAATTGGCAGGAAGTAGTAGAGAGAAAGAGAAAATAGAATTTGAATTAAGGAGGATGGAATTTGCCCAAAGGAATGTACAAAGTGAGGAATTATGGCAGCTTTTCATGGAGAGAGTGCTTTCTTTAAGTAATTGCTCCACTCTAGGCAATAAAGGTGCGCTCGTAAAACATGCGGACTCTTTGTAGTGTGTTATGTTTTTGTAGAGACATCAATGTCTGTTGGGAGGAGATATTGACTACCACTGAACATTAAAAAAAAACCCATCCAACAACCACAAAAACTATTGTTGTGCTTAGCACTTATGACACAACCCATTTTTTTTTTTAAAAAAAAAATCATACAAAAAAACTGAGCCTAAAATGATGTGTCCTTCTCACAGCTTGCTCATGAAAATGGCAACAATTTTGACTGAGTAATAATATTAGGGGACTATTCAACTGAAGGCAAATTATGAGTTTCATATTACTGATATTTATGTTTCAATTAATCAGTCTGGAAAGGAAAGAATAAAAAGTAATGTAATGAAAGTTGCCAGCAATTAATTTATAATGAATATGTGCTCAATAAAAAAAAAAAAATGGCAGCATTATTTAACTAATAAATCTGATTAACCAAGATGTACACTATCTATAATTGTGAATAACATCAGAGATCAAAAGTTACAATAGACTTCAATTTTTTTAAAAAAATGTTTTGAACAATACTCATAATCAGTATGGTTGACTGGCTTCAAAACATGTTAAGAAAATGTGAGAAACAAGATATTAAATTATCATTTCTTTTAAATGCCATGTACATATTTTAATTAAAGCATTGGAGCCCCCAGATGGTGTAGTGGACTAAGTGACTTGAAGGTTGGGTTGCTGACCTGAAAGCTGCCAGGTTCGAATCCCACCTGGGGAGAGTGTGGATGAGCTCCCTCTATCAGCTCCAGCTCCATGCGGGGACATGAGAGAAGCCTCCCACAGGGATGGTAAAAACATCAAAAACATCCGGGCGTCCCCTGGGCAACGTCCTTGCAGACGGCCAATTCTCTCACTCCAGAAGCAACTCCGGTTGCTCCTGACACACACAAAAAAAATTAAAGCATTTATTAGGACACAAAAATAAAATATGGGTTGCTGACCTGCAAACTTTTAAAATACAGTTTACTTCAGCTGGAAATAGATTCTGTTCCATAGTTTATATGAATTCACGGATTCTTTGAAGCATGACAGGTTCACAAAGAGTATGTCATGCAAGTGACAGTTTCAGCTTCCGTGGGCTTATTTAAAGAAAAAAATCCTAATGAATTCGTTTAATCATATAAGTAAGATTGAAGCCTAATGATGCACAAAGATTTCCAACCTCACAGAATCTTGTTGTTTTCATCAGATCCACATATGCTTTTTATGCTCAGCAATGGACATTGATTCCCTTTGTGTGTTCAGATTAAGTATGATCAGGCTTCAAGAATTCCAACAGTTAAATAGGGTATGGATATTCAAAGAGTATAGAGATGGTTGTGCATGCCCCTGTAGAGGCTGTTCGTGTTCATTGGCACATTGGTTGGGCACAAGGGCCTGCATTGTACATTACTCCAGTCTTCAGAAGCAGATTTTCCTTTACAAGATTCCACAGTATGTGAAGGTAGGAACTGGGCAATCCTAGCTGAAAACAACCAATCACAGTTCAGGAAGTACTATGAAGAGGGGCTGCGGGTAAAAAGAATATCACACGTGCAGAGACTTGCCTCTGTGAGAAGCAGATAGGGTTTGAAGTTCTTAAGATGATGCGAGAAACAAAATATTAAACCTTCACTTATTTTAAATGTCAGCTACTTTAATTAAAACATTCATTAGGACAGAAAAATACAATATGGCTGGCTTATTTGCAAACTTTTAAAATACTGTTTACTACAGCTTGCAAATCAATTCCATTCAAGAGTTTTTATGAATTCAGGGATTCTGTGAAGCATGAGATATTCTCAAAGAGTAAGTCATGGATTTGACAGAGACAGAAAAAAAGATGATAGACATATAGTTTGGATCTGAGAGATAAGAAATAGATGGGACAAAGGAATGGGAGAACTGACTGTGGGATTAGGGAGGTGTGATTGATGGAGAATTCAAGGGTTAATATAATATCTTTAAAAACTTGAACTTGTTCCTCTGTTTTTAGTACTGTCATTGTCATATTGAGACTCTGCAGATAAGAAGAGAAAAATAGTTATGTATATTCCCTACTTTCCAACAACCTGAAGTAAAACCTTACTCTTTCTTTACTCTTTTCGCTTTCATTGGCCAGAATTACATGTAACAATGTTCCATCGTTTAATTTAGACCACTACAGAATACAAACATCTGGATGGACACATTATGGATTTAGCACTACGTAGGGAATATTTTGTGAGACCAAGTGAAGTCCTAAAGCCGTATACTATCCTCTCCTTCCATATGGCCAGGAAAAAGACATAATCAGGATTGATCTTAACTCTCTAGAATTTCTGGTTTGTTGTTATGTAGGAAACAGGAAGAAATGTTTCCCAAATTTTAGTTTGGAGAAAACACCAGGGAATTCCAGTCACCTTTATAACACTTGTGATTTGTGATGACAATCTAAGAAGGTAAAGCTTTATAGAGGCTAGATCATTTGACACTCTATCCTGCATTATGTGCACACAGGGCCTTATCTGTTAAGTAGCAAAAAAAATTGTTTTGGTAGCACAATATGTGTAGCTAAGAAGAGGGCTTGACATTGCTTGTTTGTTTGCTTTTTCTCTGTAAATGTCTAAATAGTACCATTGTGGTTACAGTAGCAGAAATACTATCCTGTTAAAACCAGAATATTGCATTATTAAGTAAATTGTTCCCAAAGTGTATTCTAAAATGTTTTCAAAGCTTTGCTAAGGGCAAAATCTAAAGATATGTGTCCTGGACATATTCTAAGTTTAGTTGTTCTCCTTTCTAGAAATAATTTGAAGAAATACACCCATCCAAGTCAGATAGTGCTCTCATTTTTAGTGGGAATAGCATTAACATAATGACTGAACATTATACATAGAAAACACCTTTCTTGAATCATAAATCTACTGAATTTTACATTGACATAAAGGCCATAGTTTTATTACTCGTGGGCCCAGTAACTCTGATGTAACCACTTAGATGGAGATCCTATTTAAAACTGGTAGCACATAGTATCCCAATGGGGGCAATAAGGTTGAATTCATTGCCTTTTCCTCTTCTTGCTACTGCTGAACAACTGGGCTAAACCCTTTCAGGAAAAAAAAAACTTCATATCTCCATGTGCAAAATCCACAAAAGTGATACTAGTGTAATGAAACTTTTTCTAGCAAGGTTTCCCTATCCATACAAGCATTTGTTTTCACTTTAATTGAAGGGGAACTTTGTTCACAAACATCCTTCCATTGAATTGAATGGGAAAACTCATAAACATGGAACTTGATAATACACTATTTAGAGCACAATGAAGGTTGGATTTGAGGTGGGAAATATTAGAATTCTGATACAGGACCCTTTGCAGGTAAATTTACAATGCACGTTACTCATTTTATCGTTACATACAGATCCATATTTGAAACAAAACATTATCCGGTTATGCCCATTGTAGAAATGCAAATTGTCTAATTATGCTAAGTGTAACTGATGTACTCTTTGATGTATCTATGGTTTCTTTCGTTTGCTGCTGTGACTTGCTTCAGGTATTATTTAGTTTTTATATTTTTGATTTGGAACTATTCTACAAGAAAGTTTCAGTATCATCCCTTTTGTTATACGTGTGGTTATGCAGGCAAACCACTCAGGCACTCAGGCTTGAAAAATCCTTTGAAATAGCTGCTAATTGTTGTTCTGAATAGAAAAGCTGCCACAACATGAAATCAACATTTCTGTGCTTTTTCAGCTGTGGCTTTGATTTATTCATCAGATTAGCTAATCGGCCCATACTTATTAAAGCCTTACCCTGAAGTATTCATGGTGGATATTGAACTGATACAGAAATTGATATTCTGGCTGGGAATGTCAAAGCAACTAGGTAGAAAGCCATCAGGGATATTTTGGTTCCTTTCATTTATTTTGGGAAGGGAAGGTGCTCTGTACGTGTCAATGCACAATGCAATAAACCAAATGGGCATATGCTGGTGAAATGTTTGGGTAATATAGTATATGTCACTTTTCTAGGCTAAGTGAAATTTGAAAGGAAAAAAAATTAAAAATGGTCATTACAGATTTGTTATAGAAATAGTATATGACAAGTTGCCATTGTGTCATAATTGTACAATAATGGACTGCTCTGAACCATGTCACATAGCAATAAAAAACACTCCAAGCCTATTTAAATTCATTATTTTCCACAGACATTTGCGAGGCTTACTTTAACAGAATATGAAACAAATTTGGAAGGTCAATTGTCTCTGTTTGTATAGTAATCACGGGAGTCTATTGCACCAACCCAAATTCTAGAAATGTAGCTTTTAAATCATATGCCAAGAGAATCCTAAAATGAGAAGAGATATTTTATGTACTGTGTGTAGTGCACATGTCTACATAGTTGCTGTGCTATCTGATGGGAGTAGTATATTTTACAGAGATACTCTTTTTTTTTAATGAGCAGCAAAGCACACCAACTATGAGAAAAATACCAATAAAGGAGAAATGGCACATTTGGGATTAACATGACATCAGAGGCGGTCCAACCATAAGGCGAACTAGGCACTTGCCTGTGGCGCCATCGTCCCAGGGGCGCCATCGTCCTGGGAGGAGGGCACCACTCTCCACCTTTTTCTCTTTTGGGCCTTCCTGTAGCCACACTGGGCCTCCCGGTGCCCGTGCTGGGCTTTCCGGCCGGCGCAGACCCACCTTTGCACCATGGGAGCCCACCTTCGGGGCCTTCAGAAATTGTGAGGTCTACGAATCTTGTGCCTTAACTTGGATCAAAGATTGGCTATTTCTAAAGAACAAGAAAATCTTAAATCTAGAAGGTTTCGACCTAAAAGCCGACTGGCATTTATATATATGGCACAAAGCAGACAAAAATGATAAGAAAATATTCAGAAACCATATAATAAGATCTTCACTAAACAACATATGGGAGAAATATAAAATAAGAATGTTCACCAAAACTCCAATGTGGCTATCACCACTAGCAATAACTCAGAAGTGTATCCAAAGCAACATAAACTGGCCCACATACAAAGATGTCCTCACAAGTCAAGAAAATGAATACGTACTAAAATCACAAGAAGAAGTATTGAAATCATTCGGTCACTTATCATGGATCCACTACAGGCAAATAAAGGAAGAATATATTAAGGATAAACAAGACGGCTTCATGAAGAAAGACTCAGAATGGGACAAAATTCTAGAGTCTGAAAACAAATTAATTACAAAGATATATAAGAAACTCTTGGAGTGGAATACCGAGGAAGAACAAATTAAGGGAAGCATGGTGCAATGGTCCAAAGACATAAGAAGGCCTATAAGAGATGAGGAATGGGAATCAATCTGGAAGAAAAATATAAAACACACATATGCAACCGACTTAAAAGAAAATCAATACAAAATTATTTACAGATGGTACATCACTCCAAAAAAAAATAAGCCATTACAACAAAAATATTCAAATAAAATGTTGGAAGTGCCAGGTGAATGAGGGCAGTTTCTACCACATGTGGTGGTCCCGTCCCGAAACAAAGAGGTACTGGAAAAAAATTCATGAAGAATGTGTAAAAATAATGGGAAAGAAACTACATATGAGACCAGAACTATACCTATTGGGCCTTAAAAATTTGAAATTGAACACAGATGAGGAAAAAATTCTAAACTATCTGGTTATAGAAGCCAGGATTGCCTTTGCCAAACTATGGAGAACAAACCAGATCCCTTCAATCAATCAATGGCTATTAAAAGTATGGGAAATAAAGACCATGGACAGACTAACCTTCCTGATGAAGAAACACCATGGACAACCAATAAAAGAAACCGACTGGTCAATATTTGAAGAATACATAAGGAAAAGACGGACATACCTCGAAGAAATTCCATAACAACAAACAGAAATATACAAATCTAGCAACACAACATGTCGCTTCAGGAGGCAAACGGACCCCCCCCACCCACCCAAATGGACAGTTACCCATGGACTAGCTGACACCACAAGGGGACTACTCTCTGACATCCAAAGACTCAACCGACTCTCCCGGGCCAGTCTCTAGCCCCCTCCCCCCTCCCACCCTCCTAAAACCCACACCCTTTGCTTTTGTTTCTCCTCCATTCCCCTTTTTCCTCCCCCCTCTTCTATAACCTCTCTCCCAGCCCCACTCCCTCCTCCCTACCCCCTACTTCCCTCTCCCATTTTGAACCCCACTATTTTAAACCTGTATGCAAAAATACTTAATAAAAATTATTTTAAAAAAAGAAATTGTGAGGTCTGTGGGAACTTGGAAGCTAGGTATGTGGGGTTTATATATCTGTAGAAGGTCCAGGGTGGGAGAAAGAACTTTTCTTTGAAGCAGGTGTGAATGTTGTAATTAATCACCTTGATTAGCATTTAATGGCCCTGTGGCTTCAAGGCCTGGCTTCTTCTTGCCTGGGAGAATCTTTTTTTGGGAGGAGTTAGCTGTCCCTGATTGTTTACTGTCTGGATTTCTTCTGTTTTCAGAGTGTTGTTCTTTATTTATTGTCCTGATTTTAGAGGTTTTTTTTAATACTGAGGGCTATCTGGGTTATCTAAGTCCACACTGCCCTATATCCTTGTTCAATGTTTAGTGCTAAATTCGCAAATATAGTAATTCCTACATAACATTACCATGTATTGAACTGCTTTTTCTATTGATTTGTTGTAAAACATGATGTTTTGGTGCTTAATTTGTAAAATCATAATGTAATTTGATGTTTAATAGGCTTTTCCTTTATCTTTCCTTATTATCCAACATTTTCGCTTATCCAACACTTTTATTTTTCAGTTATTGGTTGGGGGGGGGGGGGCGCCAAAATTCTGTTCGCCTACACTTGAAAAATATCTAGGGCCGGCTCTGCATGACATTAATGTTAATTTTCTTATATAACCTCAATCTTTCCCAAGGACATTTCATGTTATGGCTTGATTAAGCTACTATTCTTCTACATGAAGTGGTATTTTTTTCTAATTTTTTCACCTTCATTCAATTTTAAGGCCAAGAGTTTGGGACATTATATTTTGGAGCTACAATTCAAATTAATATTCTAAGTTCCACATGTCTTGGCCACAAATCACTAGTTATGGGGAAAGAGGGGCATATGGACTCTTCCACTTCATATGTACAGATCGTAATTCTATTTTTGCTTATTAAGTTCTAGTAAACAAAAGGGAATGTATTTCTTAGTAGATACGTATAAGGCTGTGCTATTATTCACAAATATTGAAATGTAATGATTTGTCTTCAGCAGTTGTACATAAACATTTTTGTACATGTAAGGTAAAGTCATCATCACTATGTCTAACAAACAACATGATGTAGAGCATCAATAATATATTTAGAGTTCTAAAGCATTAGAGAGACAAGAAAGGTAGCAACAGTGTGGTTTGAGCATTTAGGCATATCTATGGGTTTGCTTTAACCTTGAAGTCCTGATTTAAATAATGAATATTTGTCTACTCTTTCATCTTTGCTTCATCTTCTTTTTCATTATTCAGGCATGCCATACTTCAACTAACAACAAATGGTGTGGCTTTTGATTGCCAATATGAAATGCTATTGGCATAGGAAGCCAAAGGGAAGAAGGTATTGGTTAAACATAAATACTTGTTTTTTCTTCCAAATGTAGTATTGCTCTTTAGTAACTAGAAACAACACAACTAAAGTATTTAATGATTTCGGTGATGTTTTATGCATATTTCAGCTTTCACAGATTCAGTAGAATCCATTTGTTTCATGGTGGAATTTGAAAAATAAAGCTGTGTGGGAATCAAGCCTTGAAGGGAGATGCAATCATGCTTTTCAAGTAACATATGAGCATAGCTCCATACATATGCCTTCTGTCAAGAAAATTATTTACACAGCCAGCCCACGACTTTTTGCTTCCTGGGGTAGAGCAGCAGGTGGTGTTCCTCAAGTCATCTCAAGGCATATAGTACCCAAAGCTAATCATGCTGTTTAAGCACTTAAGGCAAAAGATCTCACTTTTCCATTCCCTGCAATAAAAATACAATAATAAATTAAGGAATAATTTGCTGACATATGTGACAGTCAACATCAGCTGCCTACAGCCCATGGTTGCTGGTGTTGTTTGAATCATTCTAGATTCTGACATTACTTGATTTTCTCTTTGACACATGGAGAAACTTTCACTGTGATATGCTTTCAGGCGCAACAGCAACTTCATTAACAGCTTGGAGTGTGATCTTCAGCATGACTTACACACAGAAATCTTTCTGTCACTGCTTTTGTGCTCGGAGCAGTTGTTCTCAGAGACAAAAAGGGGATGCTTTTGTACACAGATATGGACTGCCACCATGATTCAGGAAGGCCTATTGTTCTGCAGAATTCAGCATCAATATTTGTAATGGGATCTGAATTATATGACCGTAATTTTCCAGTCCTGAAAGAGTCAGCAGACAGTCACAGATCAATTCTACTTTTATTAATGATTTATGCTTCCCTGCATGGTCTAAAAGATAGCAGCCTTGATGATATGCTACTTGCTTTTATCTTTAGGTAATAATTGTATTCTTTCTCAGCTTGACTATTGATGAAACTGCATGTGAAGCTTCACACTTCTCTTTAGTAGCCTGCAGCATCTATTCTGTCATCCTCCTTTGTAACAGTCTTAGCCCCTTCATAACAACTTAAAAAATAAAAACTTGTCTATTTTAAATAATAAGGCAAATTCTTTTTTAAAAATATCTGAAATAATAGAATTGTATTTTGGAGAACATGTTTCAAAAAGATATCTGAGTTCTATATTATAAGATTATAATAAAAAGAGCTGCTGGTCAAGATGAAGATCCTAGTGGGCCTGATCATAATAGATGGTGTAACAGTTTGTGGTCTAAATAGCACTCCGAGACTGAAAAGGGAAAAGTGTCCAGTCTATTTATGGAACATACTGTAATCTATTGCAGTTTTACTCTGGTTGACAAGCCAGTTAAGCTAAACTGATGTAGGTTTACTGAATTTGCGGATCTGTGGATAATATTGTTGTCTCTGCTGCTGCCCTTCTCCTCTTCCACTGCTTCTGTTTCCCCCTCCTCCTCCTCCTCCCCCTCCTCCTTGATCTTTAAGCCATTTCTGACTTTTTTTTCGTGCCAGGAGCAACTTGAGTCACTTCTGGAGTGAGAGAATTGGCTGTCTGCAAGGACGTTGCCTAGGGATGCCCGGATGTTTTGATGTTTTTACCATCCTTGTGGGAGGCTTCTCTCATGTCCCCGAATGGAGCTGGAGCTGATAGAGGGAGCTCATCCGCACTCTCCTCGGGTGGGATTCGAACCTGGCAGCTTTCAAGTCAGCAACCCAACCTTCAAGTCACTTAGTCCACTACACCACCTGGGGGCTCCCTTTCTGACTTAAGGCAATCCTGAAGACAAACCTATAAGATTTTCTTTGTTCAGAGATTTATGGATTTCAATAGCCTTGCCTATGTTCACTTTGATCCTGTGAGATACTTCTTCCAGTTCAGCACTCTGAGGCTAAATATAGGTTGAGTTTCCCTTATTTGGAATTCTGAAATATTCAGAAACCTGAAATTGTCCTCATGATTGGTTGAAATACTGACACCTTTGCTTTCTGATAGTTGAATACATACAAACTTTATGCATATATATATATATATATATATATATATATATATATATATATGGAGAGAGAGAGAGAGAGAGAGCGAGAGAGAGAGAGAGAGAGAGGCTAAGCATATATTATGCATTTAGATTTGGGTCCCATCTCCAAGATGCCCCATTATGCCATTATCTATATATATAAAAGGCTTTTGGCGTCGCAGCAACGCACAAAACAGCAAAACCCAAAAACCCCCAAACTCGAAAATTTACAACACAATCCATCATCCCCGCGTCAAGTACGATACAACACAATTACACAAAAAACACAATCACAACATCAAAAAAGGCCAAAAACCACAACAGGCAATGTACACATGTGCACAAACACAATCCTCCGAACCCTTGCTGCACGTGCATAACTCTCTCCCTGCCTCCACCGCCAAAGCCAGGGACTCCCGTAAACGCAACACCCCGGGCAAAGAGGCAAAAACACGGCAGGAGAAAGCACACCTCCACCTCACGAGGCTGAACTACCCATCCTCCAATCCCCTCAGCGGCAGTAGGAGAGAGACAACTGTGGCCTAACGTGGGGAAGTCAAGTTATTTCTCGGGGCAGCATGGCTGCCCAGGATCAGCTCGCTCCAGCTCTCAGGTCCTCCCTCCTTCTGTGGGGACCCTTACCGGATGCCTCCTGGCCTTTTCCCGGCAGGCCCCGGACCCTTCGGTCTGGCTGCACCGGCTCTCCTCTGGGACCTCGGGACCCGCTTCCGAGTGGATCCACTACCTCGTTGCCTTCTGGCCTCCTCCTTCAGCCACGGGTTTTGGATTGCCCCTCGAATGCTGCGGAGGTTGTGGGAGCTCTGGGCCCCGCCCCCTCCATGGCCTTGCAGCTGCGCCAGGCTCCCATCGGGGCCTTTGGGTCGTCCCTCGAGCTCAGCGGAGACTGCTGGAGCTCCGGGCCCCACCCCCTCTGTGGCCTTGCACCTTCTAGGGCCATGGCAGTGTCCATGGACTTTGTGGCCTTCCCCAGCAGCCGGGGAGGCCATAGAGGCTTCCATCAGGGCCTTTGGGTCACCCCTCGACTGCCGCGGAGGCTGCGGGAGCTCCAAGCCCCGCCCCCTCCATGGCCTTGCAACTGCCAGAGATTTGGGAGCTCCGGACCGCACCCCCTCCGCAGCCTTGCAGCTGCTGCCTTCCCCAGCAGCCGGGAAGGCCGCAGAGGCTCCTATCTAGGCCTTTAAAAAATAAATTTAAAAAACAACCAAATGAAGCCTCTTAGAGCCCTCGCTGCCGCCTCCGAGGACGGCCCTGCTGGTAAACGCGGCCTCTGGTCCTGTACAAACTGCAAGCTGGACGGACCTCTCTCGGGAGGGCTTTCATTCCGTCCGTTAGAGCACAATGGCGCCCAACTGCATGACCTTTTGGGTTCCCTTCCCACTCTATACTATCTTTGGGTTACATGGCCATTTTCTGGGAGGGATCGCATCACTTTGGGGTTCCCTTCCCACTCTATACTATCTGTTGGCCCATCTATCATAAGAAGATCATAAGAAGGTGAGGAAAGGCTTATTCCTTAAAGGCTTGTAAAAGCTGACTATTCTAGGAATTGTGCATAAGGACGACAATGCAGGCATCTTCATGACGGATTTCTCCCTTTCTCTTCCGAATAAACCTCAGCATATCTTTCTAGGTTTTTAAAAATAATTTCCATGATGTTCAGAACTTGGACATCACAAATAATTATTATTAATTTCCTGTTGGTATTACTAAATAGAAAATATAGGAACCTTTGGAATATAAGAAGAGATTATTCATTCCTACTGTAAAGTAGCCACAAGCATGAAAAATTACTGACATAGTTTTAAGGAGTGTATGGCCATCAACACTCCTTGTCAGAAAAGACTAAAGACTTGATGAAACTACAGCTCCCATAATTCCACAGCATTTAGTAATGGCAGTTAAAGTGGTGTCGAATTGTATTAATTCTACAGTGTAGTAAATGTTGCTGCCTAAGTTTGATGAAAATCTGAGATGCTTAATAGACATCACAACATCAGTATATGATACCTAGAAATTAAGATAAAATATTACAAAGGGGACAAAACCTTTTTTTAAGGAGATAAATACTGGTGAAGGTAAACACTATTTCCAGTTATTATTTATTGCAATTGATCCCACTTTGTAACTTTACATTGTTTAGATTTTGTAAGACTCAAAAAGGAAATACATTTCAGAGGATCGGACAGTAATTATTTTGTAATACTATCTACTGATGGTATAAAACTAATATGCTTTATTTGATAGGTAATTTTTACTTAATAACATAGTATTGAAATTACCTGTTTAGATAAGCCTACTTTTAGGAAAGTTTGCAAAATTTAAAAAAATACAGTTGGGAGCACAAAGTTATAGAAGAACTTACATTTGAACTGTGATCACTTCCACTAACACAGATGACATCTTGTTTTTGAATTGTTAGTACCTCTTTTGTAAGCTTCAGTCGGATTTCATAGGCATTTCCGGATATTTCATCGTATAACAATGCAATTCCAGTTTTTATCTGTAGAATCAAGTAATGAGAACAAAAATTAAAAGCATTAAATATACTAGTGATTTTTTAAACAAGAAATAGATTAAATAATAGATGTATACACATGAATACACATGATGTCCATAAAAATATTTCCTCGAGTCTTTGTACAATGTTGTATAGTAGAAAAAAATTTA
Source organism: Anolis carolinensis (assembly GCF_035594765.1). Lineage (NCBI taxonomy): Eukaryota > Metazoa > Chordata > Lepidosauria > Squamata > Anolidae > Anolis > Anolis carolinensis. The sequence continues at coordinate 132,876,993 of NC_085841.1, forward strand.
TTTAATAGCCAGCAATGTCCTTTTCTGAACTTCAGTTTAAATCAGGCGTGCACAACTTGGCAGTAGTAAGGGGTCAAAATTAAATAGACTAAACATCTTCAGGCCACAGTGAGGGTTTTAGCACCTCACTTTGAGTTTCTGAGAGGGTGCCTTTCCTGCTGAGCAAGCAGCAAAGTACGAACTCTGTGCCATTCATTTCCCTCATTTGTTAAGAAGAAATTTAGCCTCGCTATGAAGACTTCATGGTGAATCTACATTTCTCCCTCATAAGTGAGGGAAATGGATGGAGAAGAGCTGGTGGTTTTTCCCACCAGAGGAGGAGGAGGAAATGGGGCAGAAGCAACCCAGAGGCAAAGAAAAAAGAAATATAGCCAAGTTTCTCCCTCATAAGCGAATGGTGCAGAGTTGGTGGTTTCATCACTGGATGAGAAGGAGACAACAGAGGCAAAGAGAAAGGAAGAATGGCAGATGCAATAACTGAGGCCCTGCTTTACTGCCTCCTTCTCCCTCTAAAATGGCCAATCTAATGTTAAATTTTAACATAACCTGAAACCCAAGATTCCAACTTCCTTGAATAAAGGTCTGATGCCTCTTAAAGTTTCATCCCTGCTCCCCACTACTCCAATCTCAGTCCAAGACCCTCCCAAACCATGTTTTCAACTGATGCCAGCACGTACAGCATCCTGACTGGATCTAACGGTAGTGCCACCTTTGTCACAGGTTAGTTTGGTAACTTTGGTGCATACAGAAATGAAACGTGTAGAAGTAAAACACTTTGAAGAAGGAATGGTGGGTTCCGATTGCTACTCTGCTATAGCACTTCTGTGACCTCTCTCTTTAAGGCTTAGGCTCAGAGTCTTTATGGGCTGCACCAAATCCTTGTGAGGGCTGCATCCAATCCCTGGCTGCATGTTGAGCAGACCTGGTCTAAATGTTGTTGGACTACAACTCCATTCATCTTTCATTTTGGTCATGATTCTAGGAGTTCTGGGATTGTAACATCTGTAGGGCTTCGGAAGGTGCCCTATACTGTAGCATGAATGTAGTTTGATACGACTTCAACTGTGATGTCTCAATGCTATAGAATTATGAAAAAGTGCTGGTGCTTCACTAAACTACAAATCCAAGGATTCCATAGCATTGAGCTAGGGCAGTTAAGGTGATGTCAAATTGCATTAATTCTACAATGCAGATGCACATACAGTCTCCCTTCCCTGCCTAATCCTATAACCTGTCATCTACAAGCAGAGGTGGTTCAACCACCAGGCCAACTAGGCAGTTTCCTGTGGCGACATCTTGTTGGCGCCATTGAGGCAACTCCTGTCTCCTGCGGCCTGCCTCCACAAGGTATTGAACTGCTTTTTCTGTTGATTTGTTGTAAAACATGATGTTTTAGTGCTTAATTTGTAAAATATTAATGTAATTTGATGTTTAATAGGCTTTTCCTTAATCCCTCCTTATTATCCAACATTTTCGCTTATCCAATGCTTTTATTTTTCAATGATTGGTTTGGGGGGGGCACCAAAATTCTGTTCACCTACACTTGAAAAATACCTAGGGCCAGCTCTGCCTACAAGCAGTCTTTCATTGCAACAGATAAAGGCTCACCCTGTCCTGGGTTTGCTTTAACAGCCCTGTGCCGTTCTTTCAAACCTGTTTTTAACCACTGATGATGCAGAAAATCTTTTCAAAGTTTTCTGGAAATGACACAGATTACTGGAAGTTATCTATGTCCCCTCTTTTCACAAAATATAGTTATTTGGACCTTCTACAAGCAATGGTGCTGAAGTCAAGGAATGCTGAAATCTTCCTCAACAATGATAAAGAAAAACACTGGTCCCTTTCTTTGTACCAGCACAAAGAAATAACTCTACTGGCCTCTGAATTAAAGACACAAATTTCCAACAAAGATTTTTATTGTTTTCCAAGCAGGACATAATTGATAACAGTTTTCTCTTATGCATTAACTAATTTACATGGACTAATTTATATATATATAGCCATATAGCTATGGATGTATGTGTCTTTCTCTGTGTGTATGTGTTAGTCAGTTATTTTTTTATTTCTTTATTCTAAAGAAAGTAACAAAGAAAAGAATGAAATACCAACTACACCATAAGGCAGTTGCCAAAGTACTCAATTTTATCTGTCATTTTATCAATCATAAGTAAAAGTGTCAAGAGACAACATGTGGAAGCAGGAGCACAATAACAAAAATAAAAACTATCAAATGAAGTGAAGGGAAAAAGGGGATTTGGCCACTTGAAATAATAAAAAGTAAGCAATTTATATACTGAACAAGGATGGAAGGGGAGGAGGGATCCCATAAACTTACAACATTTTCACAGAGCACTTGAGAGTTCTAAAGAAGGAACAATTTTTCAAGTCGATGTGTCCTCTGTGAAAACAAAGCTATTTTCTTTCAAATAGAAAAGAGCAAGGTTATCTGGGAAACTGTTCCTTGTCTCTTGAAATACTCACTGTGAAAAATAGTAAAATAGAAGTTCACACTGATTCAGAAAGAGGCAGAAAGCATGAAAATGCACCAGTGGCTGTAAGCAATGGCACAAGACAAACAATGGGCAGATCAATATCTAAGTAGAAGCATGGCAAAAATATCAGAAGATCACTAATAGTAAAATCAATTATTAGTCATATACATAGACTTAGTTTATCTTTTTCAGTTCGGCCACAATGATTAGTATGCCAAGCATTTCAGCTCACACATCTACACCAAATAGGGAGGACAGGATTGGAAAACAGTTAACTTATAGGATTACAGAATTGTGGAAGGGGGAATGCTTACTAAATTCTTGGTCCCCTATTGTTTTTTACTGTCCTTCCTGTCTGGAGATGGTTATCTTCGGAAGAACCACTGGAGGATAGAGAATGCAAACCATACGTCTCATTCATTTCTTACATTTAGGACTCAGGATAATTTTATCTCTGACAACCCTTTCCATATCCCTTATCGGGCCTTAAGGTCCTCTGGGGAGCCCTTCCCATGGTCCCACCACTTTCACAAGCACAGCTGGTGGGAACTAGAGAAAGGGCCTTCTCAGTGGTGGCCACCTGGCTTTAGAATGCTCTCCCTAAAAAAATCAGACAGGCACCTTCCCTAACTAAAAACTAAAACCTGGATGTGGAATCTGGCTTTCAACAATGGTTGACTACTTGCATTATGATGGTGGTCTTTTAGCCTTGTTAATACCTATTGGTTTTAAAATGGATTTGCCTCTGCCATGCAATATGTTTTTTAAACCCAGTACAATTTTAACCTATGTGTTTGTTTATTGTAATATCATTTTTAAAAATGTTTGTTTATGCTTATAATAATAATAATAATAATAATAATAATAATAATAATAATAAGACATTGACAAAATCACCATCTGCCAACTGCAAAAGGCCACCCTACTGGGATCTGCACACATCATCAGAAAATACATCACACAGTCCTAGACACTTGGGAAGTGTTCGACTTGTGGTTTTGCGAAACGAAATCCAGCTTATCTATCTTGTTTGCTGTGCCATACAACGTCGTTGTGTTGATAATAATAATAATAATTTTATTCTTATACCCCACCCCATCTCCCCGAAGGGACTCGGGGCAGCTTACATGGGGCCAAACCCAAACAGAACAATATAGAAAACAAACCAATAAAACCAATCAATCAATACAATAAAAGCAAGTCATAAAAAACCCACATACAAGATAAAAAGTTAAAATCATGGATTGGGTTCAAAGGATCTAGGCCAAAGTGCTAAAAGTGCAAATATATCATGTCATCAGGGAAGGGTGGCCACTCAGCTATGATGGCTATGAAGTGCCATTATAATACTGGGGAGGGCATACACTGTCAAATGGACAACAGGTCGATCATACAGAGATCAGTCACCAAAAGCCTCTTGGAAGAGCCAAGTCTTCAGGCTCGTCCGAAAGGAGAGGAGGGTAGGGGCCTGCCTAATCTCCCCAGGGAGCGAGTTTCAGAGCCGGGGGGCCACGATGGAGAAGGCCCTCTCCCTCGTCCCCACCAGCCGTGATTGTGAAGGTGGTGGGAGTGAGAGGAGGGCCTCCCCTGATGAACAAAGAGGTTGTGCAGGTTCATAGGGGGAAATGCGGTCTCGAAGGTAGGTGGGTCTCAAATCGTTTAGGACTTTGTAGGTGATAACCTGCACCTTGAATTCGGCCCAGAAAATAAACGACAGCCAGTGGAGCTCCTTAAACAGTGCCGTTGAACGCGCCCTGTAATTTGCTCCCGTTAGAAATCTGGCTGCCGAGCGTTGTACTAGTTGCAGTTTCCGGGCCGTCTTCAAAGGCAGCCCCACATAGAGCGCATTGCAGTAATCCAATCTAGAGGTAACTAAGGCATGAACCACCATGGCCAAATCTGACTTCTCGAGGTATGGTCGCAGCTGGCGCACAAGTTTTAATAGTGCAAAGGCCCTCCCAGCCACAGCCGACACCTGAGCTTCAAGTGTCAGCGCCAAGTCCAGGAGAACCCCCAAGCTGTGGACCTGCGTCTTCAGGGGGAGTGCGACCCCGTCAAGCACAGGTTGCCACCCAATACCCTGATCAGACATACAACTGACCTGGAGGACCTCTGTCTTGTCAGGATTAAGTTTCAGCTTGTTCGCCCTCATCCAGGCCAACACAGCGGCCAGACACTGGTCCAGTATCCTAGGGGCTTCCTTGGATTTTGGTGGAAAAGAGTAGTAGAGTTGGGTGTCATCTGCGTAGAGATGGCACCGAACTCCAAAACTCCAGATGACCTCACCCAACGGTTTCATGTAGATATTAAAAAGCATGAGAGACAAAATAGAACCTTGCGGGACCCCACAGGTCAATGGCCAGGGGTCCGAGCAGGAGTCCCACAGCTTCACCAACTAACAGCGACCCTCCAGGAAGGACTGAAGCCACTGCAGAACAGTGCCCCCAAGACCCATCCCGGATAGCCGCCCCAGAAGGATACCATGGTTGATGGTATCGAAAGCCTCTGAGATGTCCAAGAGAACCAGCAGGGTCACACTCCCCCTGTCCAGTTCTCTGCGGAGGTCATCCACCAAGGCGACCAAAGCCGTCTCTGTACTGTAGCCAGGTCTGAAGCCAGACTGCGATTGGTCCAGAAAATCAGTATCTTCCAAGAATATATTGGTTATATATTACGTCTTGTCTTCATGGTTTTGGCTTATGTATGTATTGTGATTTGATTCTGTTGTGAGCTGCCTGAGTCCTTGTGGAGAGGAGGCGGGATATAAATGATGATGATGATGATGATGATGATGATGATCATCATCATCATCATCATCATCATCATCATCATCTATGGGCAAGATTCCACAATCTGAAAATGGTTCACCTTATTTCTGTCTTGCATAAAACATCAAGTCTTGCATGTTCATCAGTAGGAATCATGTGCCTGTATAAATATTGGTGGATGGAAAATACCAGAAGCCTTAGCCCCAGTCCAAGAACACAGGATGGCATTACCCATCCCATCCTCGTCCTCTGTCACAGCTGTCTCTGGCTATGACATGAGTCCTACCTGTCGCCTTTCACTTACATTGGTGTTGGCCTGGGCAATGGGGAAGGAAGGGGGAGAGGAAGAGGCAATTTCACCCCCATTTCAGGTGGCAGGTGGCTGGAAATTGCAGTGACATGGAGAACAAGAGGGGATGGTAAGGTGGCCATTCAGTGGTTCCAAACAATGTTCGACACTACTGGGTAATCAGTAGGCTTGATCGATCCATGAAAAATTTGATTCTAAACTCGTTTCAATACTAGAGGGGGCAGTTTTTTCGTTTTTGTTGCTAATAACGAATTTGGCCCCCAAAATTTTTCGAAATTAATGAAAATTCGTTATTTTCTAAATTAATTCGTTAATGGCGGACGCGCATGCGCGGTGGCCCAAAAACAGCCCGAAGGGGGGGGGACTTAGGGGGCTCTCCCGCCCTCATTTTTTGAGTGATCTTCTTCAAACTTGGTACAGTGGTAGAACACATTTAACACTGATAGCTCACCAAAATGTGGAACGTTTCCCTTATCCTCTGATTTTTGGCAAATTTTCATAGCTTTTATAATAAACCTTTTTTTAATAATTGCAGTAATCTGTTCCTGGTTTGAAAGTCTTATTTCCTGTTAAATTGGGTTGTCTTTACTGTGAAAGTCATTGTTCTACTTCAGAAACTTTGTTTTTGTGGCTGAAACTTTGTTAAATTGGTGTGTGTGTGATATATATTGTGTATATATATATATATATAGTCCCTGCTTGTGTGTGTGTGTGTGTGTGTGTGTGTGTGTGTAGGTAAAGGTAAAGGTATCCCTTGACGTTAAGTTCAGTCATGTCTGACTCTGGGGGTTGGTGCTCATCTCCATTTCTAAGCCCAAGAGCCAGTGTTGTCCATAGACACCTCCAAGGTCATGTGGCCGGCATGACTACATGGAGTGCCATTACCTTCCCAGAAACACCCAGAAAATGGGAATTCCAGACAGGAAACAATCAGGGCCAGCTAATACCTCCCAACAAAGGATTCCCCCAGGTAGGAAGCAGCCAGGCTTTGAAGCTGCAAGGCTATTCAATGCTAATCAAGGTGACCAATTGCAACATTCACACTTGCCTCCCACAGACAAGAGTTCTTTCTCCCACCCTGGACCTTCCACAGATATATAAACCCCACTTGCCTAGCTTCGCACAGACGTCAAAACCTCTATGTCTGCCACAGATGTGGGTGAAACGTCAGGAGAGAATGCTTCTGGCACATGGCCATAGAGCCCGGAATACATACCACAACAGTGTGATCCCGGCCATGAAAGCTTTCGACAACACAACCACAGTATCCATTCAAGTTCATGTAGCGTAGTATGGAATGGAGACCTGTATTGGGGGGAGGGAGGGTGCGAATCTGGGCCCCTGGGAGCAGCCAAGGACGGGCCTGGCCCACACCCCCTCGCATCCCGGGCCTCTTCCTTCCTCTTCCTTTTGTTATTTAAACTATATATTGTGAAATTATGGTGTGTTTTTTTTCATGCGTGTTCTGTGTTCAAGATAGGGAGACCAAAGAGGAAAAGCAAGGGAGGGACGGAGGCCCCAACACTTCCGGCTCCCATGCGAACTCCCCCTTGTGTGCCTTGGAGGGTGGAGCATGCGCACTGGCTCTCCCTTTCTCTATGGCTCTTTTCAGGTCGCTTGGGAACCCGAAGTGCCTCCTCCCTTTGCCTTTGTGTCCAAGAAGGAGAGAAGGACGTTGCAAGGTTTGCATTGAGGGTGTTTCTCTGGTGGGTTTGGCTTGGAAGGGGGCTCATTAAGGCCCAATTAATTAATGCACTGAGCTGAGGCGAGGCGGCGGCGGCGGCCATTTCCCCCCTCCGTCTTCCTCCTCCTCCTCGGCCTCCTTCCCCCTCGCCCCCTCCCATTGGCTGAGCCTCCCATTGGCTGAGGGGCAAAAGGAAAGGAGTTTGGGTGCTTTGCAAAAGCTTTTTTTTCTTTTCGAAAAAAACGAAGAAATAAGAAAAAACGGCCTCTCGCGATTCGAAACTGCGATATCCAGACGTGTGGACAACCAAGGTTCGATATTGCTTCAAAACAATAAAAAAAAACGAATCAATAACGGTAAACGGGGAAAACGAATTATTTGAGCAAGCCTAGTAATCAGGACTCTGATCCTGCATATGCAATGCCAGATCTGCCTGGTATAAAGTGTCAGTGTAGATCCAGCCTCTGGCCAAAATATGATTTTTTACATGTCCATATTTGCTCTAGAAACTACCACATGAGGCAATTTCAGCCAAGCTTAGAAATTGTACTCTGCCTACTCCTGAACTGATTCTGTTTTTCTCTTTTAAAATCTTCACATTCAAAAAGGCCTCAGAGAGACTGACATGCTGCAGCTACAAACCTCTTAACAACTTAAAAGAGTAACTCCCCGCCCCCAACAGTAAATTGACATACATTTGAAAGACAAATAGTTATTTTAACAATGTTCTGGTAATATCCATATCTATATTCCACAATTTATCATATCCTGGCACAATATAACATTAGATTTTACATAAGTATATGAATAAATCTATATCTATATCCATAATAAAAGTGAAAACCCATATGTGTGTTTCTCACACAGACAGCCTCCACGAATAGGCTATAGTTCCCAGTGCTGAGAAGCCAGCAAGTCACTCCTATCCACTGACATTGCGATTACAGCGAGCTCCATGAACGTGTAGCCCAACCCCTGCCAATGTCCTCCCCAAACACTACAGCCCACCACCCAAGGAATGCTTTCATTTGGGGACCATTTCATCCTAGATTTTGCTTTTTCCACCACAGACAGGCATCCCAGGGTTCTCCATTGCTGGGGAATTTGCATAATCCCACCTACTGCCCTTCCCTTTCAAATCTGTCTGCATAACAAACAGAGCACAACTGAGCAACAACTAAACTTACTGGAGGAGTTTGGGGTATTGAAGTTGTGGTTTAGCCTGCATCAAGTCAGAGAATTGTGACTCCTGCTGGGGAATGTATAGGAGTTGTAGTTCACCTACACCCAGAATGCTATGAAACCAAACAATGATGGGTCTGGACCAAACTTGCCATGCATCCCCGATATGCCCAGATTTGAATACTGGTGGGTTTGGAGGGGAATTGGCCTGGACATTTGGGAGTAGTAAGTACTGGGATTTATCATTCACCTGCAATCGAACCCCACCGATGATGGACCAGGATCAAACCTGGCACAAAGAGCCCCCATAACCAATACAACATATTGAACAAGTTTGGGGAAAAGGGAGTTATAGTTCACCTGCATCCAGAGAAACACTGACTCCCACCGACAATGGATCGGGACCAAAATTTGCATAGTGAAGCCTCATGACCAACTGAACATACTGCAGTGGTTTGTGGGAATGGGCCTTGCTTTTGGGAGTTGTAGTTCACCTGTATCCAAAGACCACTGAACCCAGCCAATGACAGATCTGGACCAAACTGGGCACACACACTGAACATTGCCTGCTGTGCATACTTAGGCGATCCTTCATAGTTCGAGGACGATTGTCTTCCATCTCTGGTGTCTTGGGGGTGGGTTCTTAGGTGGCTGAAGAGACCTATTCTTGATCTGCATGTTCTCCCGTAGTGAGGACATCGGTTTCCAGGTGGAAGGCGGTCCTGGTCAGGGTTGGCTTGACGGGTCTTCCTCTTGGCATGTTTCTCCCTTAAGCCCTCCATTCGTGCCTCTTCGAACTCCACAGCACTGCTGGTCACAGCTGACCTCCAATTAGAGCACTCAAGGGCCAGGGCTTCCCAGTTCTCAGTGTCTATGTCACAGTTTTTAAGATGGGCTTTAAGCCCATCTTTAAATCTCTTTTCCCGCCCACCAACATTACGTTTCCCATTCTTAAGTTTGGAGTAGAGTAGCTGTTTTGGGAGATGGTGATCAGGCATTCAGACAACGTGGCCAGTCCAGCAGAGTTGATAGTATAAGAGCATTGCTTCAATGCTGGTAGTCTTTGCTTCTTCCAGCACGCTGACATTTGTCCTCCTGTCTTCCCAAGAGATTTGCAGGATTTTTCTGAGGCAACTCTGATGGAAACACTCCAGGAGTTGAGTGTGATGTCTGTAGACCATCCACATTTCGCAGGCATAGAGCAGGGTTGGGAGGACAATGGCTTTATAAACAAGCACCTTGGTATCTCTACGGATGTCCCGATCCTCAAACACTCTCTGCTTCATATGGAAAAATGCTGGACTCGCAGAGCTCAGGCAGTGTTGTATTTCAGTGTCAATGTTGATTTTTGTGGAGAGGTGGCTGCCAAGGTAGCGGAAATTATCAACGTTTTCTAATGTGACACCATTAAGCTGTATTCCTGGCATTGCAGAGGGATTAGCTGGTGCCTGTTGAAAGAGCACTTTGGTTTTTCGATGTTCAATGACAGGCCGAGCTTCTCGTATGCTTCTGCAAAGGTGTTTAGAGTGGCTTGTAGGTCTTCTTCTGAGAGCGCACAGACTACGTTGTCATTGGCATATTGGAGTTCTATAATAGATGTTGTAGTGACCTTGGTTTTGGCTTTCAGTCTGCTGAGGTTAAATAGCTTGCCATCTGCAGTGGCTCCAGTCCTTCCTGGAGGGTCGTTCTCAGATGGTGAAGCTGGGGGACTCCTGCTCGGACTCCTGGCCATTGACCTGTGGGGTCCCGCAAGGTTCTATTCTGTCCCCCATGCTTTTTAATATCTACATGAAACCCCTGGGTGAGGTCATCCGGAGTTTTGGAGTTCGGTGCCATCTCTACGCGGATGACACCCAACTCTACTACTCTTTTCCACCAAAATCCAAGGAAGCCCCTCAGATACTGGACCAGTGTCTGGCCACTGTATTGGCCTGGATGAGGGTGAACAAGCTGAGACTTAATCCTGACAAGACAGAGGTCCTCCAGGTCAGTCGTATGGCTGATCGGGGTATTGGGTGGCAACCTATGCTTGACGGGATTGCACTCCCCCTGAAGGCGCAGGTCCGCAGCTTGGGGGTCCTCCTGGATTTGGGGCTGACTCTGGAGGCCCAGGTGTCGGCCGTGGCCGGGAGGGCCTTTGCACAATTAAAACTTATGTGCCAGGTGCGACCGTACCTCGAGAAGTCGGATCTGACCATGGTGGTCCATGCCTTAGTTACCTCCAGACTGGATTACAGCAATGCGCTCTACGTGGGTCTATTGTCAAGTAAGCAGACAAATCGAAACCTACAAAGATCAATCATCAAAGGCCTTTTGGAAGAGCCAAGTTTTCAGGCTCTTCCGGATGAAATATCAATCATCTTATAATTCTGCCTGCCAAGATTCTTAGCAGCTATACCCACTTTTTGAAAACAGTAGCCATAATCCTGTTGGGGAATTACAAATATGTAAGAACTGCAGTTACAGAGCTAAGCACTGACTCCATCCCATGAGCAATCTCCAATGCAATAGGGAGATGCATGATCACACTGAAATTCTCTGTCATATCAGAGATGACTTACATCATTAATGGAAATGGGCAAAGTACAAAGTGTTAGTTTTGACCTTTAAAGCCCTTTTCCTGAACAATTTGTCTTGGACACTGAAGTTCTCTGGGGTGTGGCTGGTCTACTCCAACCAGCCAGAACCCGACTGGTAAATGTCACTCAGAGGACCATTTCATCAGCCACCCCTGTGGAATAACCTGTCGGAAGAGTTCTGATAGTGAAATCAGCTGTCAGAATCCAAGACGCAACTGGAGACATATGTCTTCCAGTAGGCTTACCCATTCAGTTTTAAGTTGTGAACTTTAACCTGCATTTTATCTGTGCGTAGCTTGAGATATATATATATATATATATATATATATATATATATATATATATATATATATGTCAGCTCACCACAGCCGCTCCTGAATGAACACACGAGACTCTCTGTGATATCACCAGAAACTTTACTGCAGGAAACATAAACATCAGAAAAGCCAAGAATGGGAGACTCCGGCCAACCATCCTTTATATACCCTCCCCCTCATTTGAAAAGTCTCTTCCCGCTCAGTAAAACCCCGCGCAAATTCCCCGCCAAGTCCAGCAGCCGTTTCTTCTCCGAGTCCTGAGACGCAGGTGTCTTATCAATGTCAGTGGCCCTGAAACTCAGAGCCACATACAGGCTCTAGTAGCAGGGTTCTGACATGGCGTCCTCCTCCCCTTCGTCCTGGAAGGAAAAGATTAAACACAACTATTGTTCTCCGCTGTCCAGAGTTCCTTTATACTTTTTTAACAGGCTGCAATGGAATACCGGGTGTACCTTTCCTAGGTCCTTGGGTAGCCTCAGCTCATAGGTCACTTCGTTTATTCTTTTCGCTACCCTGAACGGCCCTATATAGCGTGGAGCCAATTTCTTAGATGGGAACCCCAATTTCAGGTTTTTTGTGCTCAGCCAAACCAGATCTCCTTCGCCCAATTTGTCCCCCTCTCTGCGCCTACGATCTGCAAAGAGCTTGTACTTCTTTTGTGTTTCCCGCAATGCCTCCACCACGGTCTGCCACCCTTGCTTAATTTTGGCCGGCCATTCCTTGTCGGTCTGGCCCTCTCCTTCCTTCCACTCGGGTAGCCTGGGGAAAGGTGCCACCTCCTGTCCGTATACTATTTCGAATGGGGCACGACCTGTGGCCGAATGTACGGCCCCGTTAAAAGCCATCTCAGCAAACGGAAGAAGGTCCGCCCAATCGTCCTGTCTATAATTGGTGTACATCCTCAAGAATTGGCACAGTGTCTGTTGGGTACGTTCGACCCCCCCGTTGGTTGCGGGATGAAAAGCCGAGCTCAGATTCCTTTCCGCTCCTAACAGCTGTAAGAATTTTCCCCAAAATTTTGCAGTGAATTGGACTCCCCGGTCGCTAATTATTTTGTCGGGACACCCATGTAGGCGATATACATGCTTCACATACAAATCAGCGAGCCTTTCAGCCGAGGGGAGTTTTGGCAGGGCCACAAAGTGTGCCTGTTTTGAGAATAGGTCTAATATTGTCCAAATGTATCTGTGGCCTCTGCTGGGGGGTAGTTCGCCTACAAAATCCATTCCCATGGCCTCATGGGCTCCACCACCTTCTGCAATAGCCCCTGGGGCTTCCCAGGGGGTGTTTTTCCCTCTGCACATAATTCACACTGCGTGACGTACCCCCTGGCGTCTTTCCTCATTCCGGGCCACCAGCATTGTTTGGCCAATAGTTTAATAGTCCTGGTGGGGCCTAGATGACCTGCACCCTTGTTATCGTGGCACTTCCTTAACATTTCTTGTCTTAAACATTCAGGAATATACAATTTCTTATTTACAAACACCAAATCCCCACACAGTTCTCCCTGTTCTTTGTTCGTTTGTAACCATTTGTCCATTCCATATGCTCGCTTCAACTCTTCCTCCCATATTTCTCCTCCCCCCGTGGAAATGGCAGTACGTTTGTTTTCTTTGGCCGCTTGTGCTCGAGTCAGTACTGCCAGGCCCCATTGCTTATCTAGGAAAAGGCTCCCCTCAGATTCCTGAATTCCTCCCCCGTGCTGAGGCATCCGAGAGAGAGCGTCAGCGAGTATGTTGTGTTTCCCCTGGAAGAACTTGAGTCTGAAATCAAAACGGCTGAAATATTGGGCCCATCTAATCTGCTTCGCTGATAGTTTACGAGGGGATCTTAGATACTGTAAATTTCTATGATCAGTCCACACCTCAAACGGTGTTCCACTTCCTTCCAGAAAGTGTCTCCAGCACTCTAGTGCTTTCAGAATCGCTAAGGCTTCTCTCTCCCAAATCGGCCAGTTTTTTTCTGTATCGCTAAACTTTTTCGACAGATAGCCACATGGCTTCAGGTTCCCCCCCTCGTCTTTCTGCAGCAGAACTGCCCCATATGCCCGGTCTGACGCATCGCAATGTAGTACAAAGGCCTTGGACATATCAGGGTGCTGTAGGACAGGCTCCTCAGTAAAACGTTTTTTAAGGGCTTCGAAAGCTTCCTGGCATTCTATTGTCCAGGTCAGTTTGGCCCCTGGGGCCTTCACTTTGGCTGTTTCTCCCCTGCCTTTAGTCTTTAACAAATCCGTTAACGGCAAAGTGAGGCGCGCAAAGTCCTTGATAAATGTTCTATAGAAGTTTGCGAACCCCAGGAAAGATTGCAGCTGCTTCCGTGTTCTGGGGGCTTCCCACCCCCTCACGTCTTCCACCTTCGCAGGGTCCATCGCCACTCCCTGGGAGGAAATCCTATACCCCAGAAAGTCTATCTGGTCTTTATTGAACTCGCACTTGGCAAGCTTCGCATACAGCTTCGCTTCCCTCAACTTTTGTAGGACTTCCCTGACTAGTTCTACGTGTTGCTCCTTAGTCCGAGACATTATCAATATGTCATCTAAAAAAATAAAGACTCCCTTGTACAATAATGGATGCAACACTTCGTTGATTAATTGCATGAACGCGGCCCCTCCCCCGCATAAACCGAATGGGAGCACACAATAATTGAATAATCCGAAGGCGCAGGAGAAGGCCGTCTTCCACCTGTCCTCTGGTTTGATCTGCAATTTATGGTAAGCCTCAATTAAATCCAATTTGGTGAATATCTGTCCCTCCGATAACTGGGCGATCAAGTCCTTCACTAAGGGTAGGGGGTATTTATTTACAGTACTGATTGCATTCAGGCCCCTGTAGTCAATGCAGAGCCTCAGCGTTTGGTCCTTTTTCCGCCTAAACAACACAGGTGCCCCTAAAGGGGAGTTCGAAGGTTCTATGAAACCCCTCGCTAGGTTTTTATCAATGTACTTTCTCAGTTCCTCCTTTTCCCTAGCCGACATCGGGTATATCTTTGCCTTGGGAAGCTCTGCTCCTGGGACTAGCTCTATTTTCACTTCAACTCTCCGCTTCGGTGGGAAATTGTCTGCTTCCTTCTCGTCAAACACGTCCACAAAATCCCGATACTCTGGGGGTAATTTATCTGCCAGTTCTGCTATTCTGATAGAGTCTTCCTCCCCCCTTTTCCCCGGCTCCCTCTCAACTTCCTGGCTCCCTTCTTCCAAATTCATCCCGAAAATCATGCTCTTATCCTCCCAGTTGATTTGCGGGTTGGCCTGCCCCAGCCACGGCATGCCTAGTATAACATTATAGCTGGCTATTTGTGATATCACAAATGACACCTTTCCTTCCCAACTCCCTATCTTACACTTTACATCTTCGGCACTGTACCTAGCTAACGATCCTGATGCTGTGGATCCGTCCAACTGCGAAAATGCTATTGGGGATTCTAGGTTCGTTCTTTCGCATCCCAATCCCTCGGCTAATTCAGGGGAAATGATGTTCCTGGAACATCCACAATCCACAAACGCTTTGCAAGTCGCTTGTTTGCTGCCATTTTCAAGCTGAATGGGGACCACTATCATAGCTTTGTCCTGACTTACCAACCCTCCCGAATGGTGCCTCATCGGTGTTTCTTCCTCGGCGCGTTTCCCTGCCACGGCTCTTGGTTTGGGCTGGCCTCCGCTTTCCCCTTTTCTCTGCCAGCACTCGGCAGCTCTGTGGCCCAACCGGCCGCACACAAAGCAGCCACTCCTGCTGGCGCTCACGTTCCCTGTCGGCTCCGCTCTCCTCCCGGCTGGGGCTGATCCCTCCTTCCGGCTCCCCTCTTTCATCTGCGGCCGTTGCTGTAGCGCTCCTCAGTGTCTCCTCGCCTGGGCCAGCGATGTCTCGACGCGCCCCGCCAGCTGAATCCATCCGCGCAGTGTGTCAGGCTCATCACGATGCACCGCCCAGGAGAGGATCTCCCGCCTGAGCCCCTCTTTAAAGAGTTCCATCTTTGTCACTGCAGACCATTCCGGCACCTTTTCGGCGAGGCATTGGAACTCCTCCGCATACTCTGATACCGACCTCTGCCCTTGGGAGACGGTCTTCAATTTCTCCCTCGCCCGGATCTGCTCCAATGGATCTCGGAAACGGGTCTCCAGGGCCCCCATAAAGCGTCGGACGGACCCCAGACATGGGTCGCGCCGCGCGTGCAGCTGAACGTACCAGCTAGCCGCTCCCCTCTTCAACACTGCACCAATGGCCCGTATCCGGCTGGATTCCGTTCTAAAAGTGTGAGCATTGTCCTCCATATAGCCCCTCACCGTGGTAAGGAAAAAATCCAGTTCAGAGGACTCTCCCCCAAACTCGATCCTTAGTTCCTCTCGTCTCGGTAGGGGTCCCTGTGGTGGCAATCCCCAATTCTCCGCCCGTCGCAAGCCCCCTTGCGGACCAGTGGGCCCCGCTGCTGTTTCTCTTTGCCCTGTGCCACGCCCGGCATTCGCCAGGGGCACTAGGGTCTCAGCTGGGAGCGTAGCCGGGATTCTCGGAGGCTTTTCCCCTTCGTCGTCACTCTCCTCCACCCGCGTCAGGCTTGTTTGGGTCTTGGGCCGGGCGCCGGGCTCCTTTCGCATTTCCCTTCCCTTCGGTGCTGGAAGGTCCGCAAAGCCCTGGCTGCTTCCCACGCTCACGTCCCACATTGAGCCAGCCCGAAGTTCCCTTCCTCTCTCTGGCTCCGCCAAAAACGCCAGGCGCTCCATCGCCCTCGACATCACTGCCAGGGTGGTCTCCATCGCCGACATCCTCTCCTCCAGAAACACCATCCTTTGTGGGCCTGGGGAAGGTGAACCTTCCTCTCCTCCGGTGCTATCTCCCCGCACCACTCCACGCCTCTGGGTTACCCCATTTGGCTGGGCATAAGCGGTGGATGACGCCAGGGCCGCCAGCTGGTGGAACTCAGCGTCCGGCTCGGGAGTGGCCCTTCCCGACCTTCCTCCTCCTGCGCCCAAGAGCTCTTCATCCTCCACTTGCATGTTACACCTCACCGCTACAGCGGGATGGTGTCTATATTCTTGGCTTAGTGTCAGCTCACCACAGCCGCTCCTGAATGAACACACGAGACTCTCTGTGATATCACCAGAAACTTTACTGCAGGAAACATAAACATCAGAAAAGCCAAGAATGGGAGACTCCGGCCAACCATCCTTTATATACCCTCCCCCTCATTTGAAAAGTCTCTTCCCGCTCAGTAAAACCCCGCGCAAATTCCCCGCCAAGTCCAGCAGCCGTTTCTTCTCCGAGTCCTGAGACGCAGGTGTCTTATCAATGTCAGTGGCCCTGAAACTCAGAGCCACATACAGGCTCTAGTAGCAGGGTTCTGACATATATATATACACACACACATACACACACACACACACACACACACACACACACTGTTGTGTTTTCTCTCTCTCTTTTAACCATGTTGAATACTGCCTCAAGCCACAAGGAGAAGCAGGTAAAATAGTGATGATGATGATGATAATAATAACAATAACAACAACACAAATAAAACATCCCCAATAAAATATAAGCTGTTCCTTTTTGTACGTTAAACATTTGCTTAATCAAAAATGTCCTTGCCAATTCACTTGGGCAGGTACAGATGTATAATCACTTATGCAGTAATTTACAGGAGATATTAGCGAATGCATTGGGATCCTTAATATCACAGTTGCAAACTGGTAACTTATTGGATGTAGGCATTTTCCAAATATATGTTGCTAGAATCTAACAGTCATCATCGCATGATTGTCAAATCATAAAGGCCCCAGGAATGAACAATTGCAGCCAGCACTCCATTGCTGGTTCAAGACCGTTACAAAAGTGAAAAATCACAAATAATAAAATTGCCATTTTTAGCCTGTGAAAACATAGGCTAAATAGGAATATCTAGAGAGACCTTTTAAAAAAAATCTTAAAAATCCCTAGGTCCTCCAGCAAAACTCTACTGTCAACTTCTATCAGAAGTCATGCTGGTGAGCATAGGGACTCCTAGAAAGAACATTTTAATCAAATCCATGAATCATCATACCCACAAAAGTCAAATCTGCAAATGTTGTGGGCCAACTGTAATTTTTGTTCTTCCCCAAATATGACATCATGCAAAAAGCTGCTTAGAAACTAGTGTTAATGCCATATGTTGGAAATGAAATTATATTACTGAAAGACTACAGCTCTTTCTGCTTCCCAGCCTAAGAGCAGGGGGTAAATTCAAGAGTAAGTGGGAACTTGTAACTAATGATGACATAATCCTCTCAAAGTCTTCAACTATACAGACATTTCATGTGTTTCATTTATTACTTATTTCAAGTCTTTCATCTAAAAGCCTTGTTAAAAATAGCCCTAGGTTATAATGTAGGCATTTTCTGTTAATGGCATTAGCCTTGGAACAGGAGTGATTAACAGCTGGTTCTCAATCTGTGTGATCTTAATCATGAGAAAGTAAGCTGTAATTGCGTGTTTAATTACTGTAAACACAGTGAGTCACCAGCTAATTAGATATGATTGATTATTGTCAACCTTATTCTTTGCTCAAGATATCAGACAAAAACATGTGATTCAATAATGCATGCTTGGAATGAACTTTCAGAATGTCACTTTCAGGTAAAACAACAGGTATTTAAAAAACCCAAAAAGTTAGCAGCACTTGATAAATGGTGGTGAACATGGTCAGTGATATTCAGGTGGATTGTACAGTAGAGTCTCACTTATCCAACACTCGCTTATCCAACGTTCTGGATTATCCAACGCTTTTTTGTAGTCAATGTTTTCAATATAACGTGATATTTTGGTGCTAATTTTGTAAATACAGTAATTACTAGGCTTGCTCAAATAATTCGTTTTCCCCGTTAACCGTTATTAATTCGTTATTTTCGTTTGTTTTGAAGCAATTTTGAAGCATTGGTTGTCCACACGTCTGGATATCGCGGTTTCGAATCGCGAGAGGCCGTTTTTCGTTATGTCGTCGTTTTTTTTGTTAGGAAAAAAAAGCTTTTGCAAATCACCCAAACTCCCACCATTCAGGCCCTTTCCTTTTGCCCCTCAGCAAAAGGGGCATCACGGGCTCAGCCAATGGGAGGGGGCGAGGGGGAAGGAGGCCGAGGAGGAGGAGGAAGACGGAGGGGGGAAATGGCCGCCGCCGCCTCGCCTCAGCTCAGGCCTGATACTCAGAGGTTTTGACGTCTGTGCGAAGCTAGGCAAGTGGGGTTTATATATCTGTGGAAGGTCCAGGGTGGGAGAAAGAACTCTTGTCTGTGGGAGGCAAGTGTGAATGTTGCAATTGGTCACCTTGATTAGCATTGAATAGCCTTGCAGCTTCAAAGCCTGGCTGCTTCCTACCTGGGGGAATCCTTTGTTGGGAGGTATTAGCTGGCCCTGATTGTTTCCTGTCTGGAATTCCCATTTTCTGGGTGTTGTTCTTTTACTGTCCTGATTTTAGCTTTTCTGTAGCTAAAAATGCATATAAAATTGATTCTATAGGGGGGATAAATGATTGGATTTCAACTCCTACAGCTTAGCTTTCTCTGCCAATAATGGTACCATATCAAACTAAACCTCCCAAGATACTGTAGCAGTGAGCCATCTTGGATATTGTAAGGGATTTATTATTATTATTATTATTATTATTATTATTATTATTATTATTATTAGACCTTGCTCCCAGGAAGGTGCCTTCGCTGTGGCTCCCAACTTATCTATCTACCTTTCCACATATTCTCCACATTGTGTGTATGTGTATGTATATTATATATACATGAGCCCCGATGGCGAAGTGTGTTAAAGCACTGAGCTGCTGAACTTGCAGACCGAAAGGTCCCAGGTTCAAATCCCGGGAGCAGAGTGAGTGCCTGCTGTTAGCTCCAGCTTCTGCCAACCTAGCAGCTTGAAAACATGCCAATGTGAGTAGATCAATAGGTACCGCTCTGGCGGGAAGGTAATGGCACTCCATGTAGTCATGCCGGCCACATGACCTTGGAGGTGTCTATGGACAACACTGGCTCTTGGGCTTAGAAATGGAGATGAGCACCAACCCCCAGAGTCAGACATGACTGAACTGAATGTCAAGGGATACCTTTACCTTTACCTATACACACACACACACACACACACACACACACATTATGCAGGGACTATATACACAGTATATATCACACACACACCAATTTAACAAAGTTTCAGCCACAAAAACAAAGTTTCTGAAGTAGAACAATGACTTTCACAGTAAAGACAACCCAATTTAACAGGAAATAAGACTTTCAAACCAGGAACAGATTTCTGCAATTATTAAAAAATGGTTTATTATAAAAGCTATGAAAATTCGCCAAAAATCAGAGGATAAGGGAAACGTTCCAAATTTTGGTGAGCTATCAGTGTTAAATGTGTTCTACCACTGTACCAAGTTGGAAGAAGATCACTCAAAAAATGAGGGTGGGAGAGTCCTGTAAAGTCCTCTCCCTCTGTGCTGTTTTTGGGAATTGCGCATGCGCGTCCGCCATTAACGAATTAATTTAGAAAATAACGAATTTTCGTTAATTTCGAATTTTTGGGGGGGCCAAATTCGGAAATACCATCAGAAACGAAAAGCTGCCCCCCTCTAGTTTTGAAACGAGTTTAGAATCAAATTTTTCGTGGATCGATCAAGCCTAGTAATTACAACATAACATTACTGCATATTGAACTACTTTTTCTGTCCAATTTGTTGTATAACATGATGTTTTGGTGCTTAATTTGTAAAATCATAACCTAATTTGATGTTTAATAGGCTTTTTCTTAATCTCTCCTTATTATCCAACATATTCGCTTATCCAACGTTCTGCCGGCCCATTTATGTTGGATAAGTGAGACTCTACTGTATCAAGTAATACAAATTCTAAACAACATAAAAGAAATAGCAGTATATCTTATTTAAAATTGGAAAGTAATTTTGAACAGCATAGAACTTAATGCTTAAAATCATTGCACTTAAGAGCTTTGATTTTGCCAATAAAATGAGATAAAAAGAAAATATTTGTTAAGTCAGAATACTGAATTTTTGTTTAAAATACTCAGATCATAAGAAATCATTTCTGAAATGTTAAGAAATGCTAGCATTTCAGCTCACTGGCCATTTACTATTGGCATTCTTATCTATCTGATTCTTAAGCACAGACAATTAATACTTTCCCATGCTCACTTATTCTGACTCGTCAGAAAGTTGTATATAATTAGCTACTACAAATTGTTTGGTATTGAAGTAAGTCAATACACTCCAAACTATCTATCTATCTCTATCATTTGTTGCAGTAGAGCCTGTGTGTTGTGACTGCACCTTCGGAGACTGTGGATGATGGTGGTGGGATCAGGAGAGGAAGGAAAAATCCTTGCGAGGAGGGCTCGTTGGAAGATTTGTACAGAAAGAGAATTAGGGATCTCAATGGGGAGTCTTCTGAGGAAGATTCAGATGGGGAGTTTGTGGAAGAAATGGATGCTGGGAACAGGTGGTGGCTGAAGAAGTGGGCACTGACTGGGCATGGGCACCGGAGATGCCTGGGGAGGAATCGGGGCCCATGGATACTGCTGACACTGGGGAAGCTTGGGTGTCTTCAGAAGCAGACCCCACTTGGGCTGCTTGGAGGAGTGAGGCTGGATCCCCAGGTGTGCACAGTGTTGGGCGTGGGCAGGTTGATTGGGATTCTGATGAAGAATTAGGCACGCCCGACCCACGAGCTTTAGCTGTGTGGAGTTCTGATTCGGATTAAGGATTTGGGACACCTGCTCTTTGGGCGTTGGTGTTTGGACACCCAGGGAAAATTGAGATAAATTGGGAATGTCACTTCACTTTGTGTGTGGCAAGGTGTTGCTGGGCGCCACTGGGACTCCTGTATGTGTTATTGAAGACTGGACTGGGACTTTGCTTCAGATCTGCTGTTGCCTCCGTTGCCTTGGCTAATTGTGCCATTCCGTTTCGTGGACCTTGAATTGATGACTACAACCCCTGGACCTTGGACTGGAATTCGACTCTTCTTCTGCCTTTGCTCTTTGATTTGTGTCTACCCATGGCTCTTGACTCCTGGCTTGCCTCCCGACCTTGCTGCTGTCTCCTTTCCTGGCCCTAGACCGACCTGGCGACGTCTCTTCTCTTGATTCCTTGAGCTCCTGGCATTGTCTGCACTCTTGAAGCGGATTATTGCTGCCCCTGCTGTTTTGACTCCGGACCGGTTTGACGACATCTCCTTGCACTGTCCCTTTAAATCCCAAAGCCTGGTGCTGGCCGCAGTAAAGGCTTGGAGCCGCTTTCTCTCCTTTTGCACCGGCTTCCAAGTTTGTTTACAAGCTACTCTCACTGGGGAGCTCCTTTGTCCAGTGTGAGTTTCTGTTTGAGGCTTTAAGTTTGAACTGCTAAGTTTGGGACTTTGGGGGTTTTGGGGGGTTTCCAAGTCTTTGCTTTGTTTTGGCTGCTTATTCCACGCCAACTCAGAACGTTTTGAGCTGAATTGAAGCACCTTTAGTTTAATTTGGATTATTTGCTTGAATAATCCGGTTTATTTGTTAAAGCATACTTTTTAATATATTTTTGTTTGGACTGCCTTAAAACACTGAAGGTTAAGTGTTTTAAGCCATCTTTTATGTTTGTGACTAGTTTTTGGGCTATTTCTTTAATAAACTCTGTTTTGCTCTCTAATTGGCGTCTGACTTTTGACACTGTGAGTAACGTTACAAACAGTAGTATGGGTGCCAGAAGGGGGAAAAGGGTTACTCGGGAGCAGGAATCTGATAATGAGCACCAGAGAAAGAGGATCCAGGACCTACTTACAGCACCTACAGATGAAGTGTCGTTTGAAGGATTCTCTGGGGATGATGCGTCAATGAGTGAAGGAGAAGAAGGAGACACCATGGATTGGACTAAGATAAGAGAAGTGCAAGTTATTTGTGAGGTGCCAACAACTAGTGATACCTTTATGGGGTTCTCTGGGAGTGAAGACTGGCAATCAGGGGATCCAACTGATTTTTAGGGAGAATCTAAGTCTTGACATGAGATGGAGGAATTGGAGGGAGAGTCAAGGGAATTCACGTGAAGAGCTGGGAGTAACTGCGGGGGATGGTGATGGGGCAGTGGTCAGTTCATCTTCTGATGGTGATTTGTAGATAAAAGTGGGTTCAGGGATGAGGGGTCTTTCCAGAAGGCAAGGTGTTGATGGGATGACTCCCATCACTGGAATTTAACCATTGAGGGCTATAACCTCTTTCACAGAAATAGAACAAAGGGGAGAGGAGGGGGAGTAGCTTTATATGTCAAAAACAGTTACGTTGCAGAAGAAATGCAAGACTGTAATCCGGGAAACCAGCTTGAAAGCATCTGGATAAGAATCAAGGGAACCGGGACTCAAAAAGATCTTGTCGTGGGTGTCTACTACAGACCTCCGAGTCAGGATGAAGGACTTGATGAAGCCTTCTGTCAACAGCTGACCAAACAGGCACAAAGAAGAGATATAGTAGTCATGGGCAATTTCAATTATCCCGATATCTGCTGGAAAACAAACTCAGCCAAGAGTACAAAGTCCAACAAATTCCTCACTTGCCTTGCAGATAATTTTATGGTCCAGAAGGTAGAAGAGGCAACAAGGGGATCAGCAACTCTTGATCTAATCTTAACAAATGTGGCAGACCTGATCAATACAGTTGAAGTGGTTGGATCCTTAGGGGCAAGTGACCATGTGCTCCTGCAGTTTGCAATACAAAGGAATGCTGAAACTAAGACAAGTCAAACACGCATTCTGGACTTTAAGAGAGCTGACTTCCAAAAAATGAAGGAATTACTGAGCGGCATTCCATGGACGCCGATATTAAAAAACAAGGGAGTTAAGGATGGATGGGAGTTTTTCAAAAGTGAAATACTCAAGGTGCAAATGCAAACAGTGCCAACAAAGAAGAAAAATAAGACAAGTGCGAAGAAGCCAGAATGGATGTCCAAAGAACTTCTAACTGAGCTAAAGCTCAAAAGTGACATGCACAAGAAGTGGAAAAGGGGAGAAATCACCAAAGAAGAATTCAAACGTATAGCCAACACCTGTAGGGAAAAGGTTCGCAAGGCTAAAGCGCAAAATGAGCTCAGGCTTGCCAGGGACATAAAAAACAACAAAAAAAGCTTTTTTGCTTACGTTGGTAGAAAAAGGAAGAAAAAGGAGGCGATAGGGCCATTGCAAGGAGAAGATGGGGTGATGGCGACAGGGGACAGGGAAAAGGCAGAATTACTTAATGCCTTCTTTGCCTCGGTCTTCTCAGAAAAAGAAAGCCATCTTCAACCTCAGCAACACGAAATGGACGAAGGATTGGGGGAAATCCAACCCCAAATAGGGAAACAAGTTGTCCAGGAACACTTGGCCTCTCTAAACGAATTCAAGTCCCCAGGGCCAGATCAGCTACACCCAAGAGTACTGAAGGAACTAGCGGAAGTTATTTCAGAACCACTGGCAATTATCTTCGAGGGTTCTTGGAGAACGGGAGAAGTCCCAGCAGATTGGAGGAGGGCGAATGTGGTCCCTATCTTCAAGAAGGGAAAAAAGAACGACCCAAACAATTACCGTCCGGTCAGCCTCACATCAATACCAGGCAAAATTCTGGAAAAGATCATTAAGGAAGTGGTCTGCGAACACTTAGAAACAAATGCGGTCATTGCTAATAGTCAACACGGATTTACCAAAAACAAGTCATGCCAGACTAATCTGATCTCTTTTTTCGATAGAGTTACGAGTTGGGTCGATACAGGGAACGCTGTGGATGTAGCGTACCTGGATTTCAGTAAGGCCTTCGACAAAGTCACCCACAACCTTCTGGCAAACAAACTAGTAAAATGTGGGCTAGACAAAACTACGGTTAGGTGGATCTGTAATTGGCTAAGCGAACGAACCCAAAGGGTGCTCACCAATGCGTCGTCTTCATCATGGAAAGAAGTGACAAGTGGAGTGCCGCAGGGCTCCGTCCTGGGCCCGGTTCTGTTCAACATCTTTATTAACGACTTAGACGAAGGGTTAGAAGGCACGATCATCAAGTTTGCAGACGACACAAAACTGGGAGGGATAGCTAACACTCCAGAAGACAGGAGCAGAATTCAAAACGATCTTGACAGACTAGAAAGATGGGCCAAAACTAACAAAATGAAGTTCAACAGGGACAAATGCAAGATACTTCACTTCGGCAGAAAAAATGGAAATCAAAGATACAGAATGGGGGACGCCTGGTTTGACAGCAGTGTGTGCGAAAAAGACCTTGGAGTCCTCGTGGACAACAAGTTAAACATGAGCCAACAATGTGATGCGGCTGCTAAAAAAGCCAATGGGATTCTGGCCTGCATCAATAGGGGAATAGCGTCTAGATCCAGGGAAGTTATGCTCCCCCTCTATTCTGCCTTGGTCAGACCACACCTGGAATACTGTGTCCAATTTTGGGCACCACAGTTGAAGGGAGATGTTGACAAGCTGGAAAGCGTCCAGAGGAGGGCGACTAAAATGATTAAGGGTCTGGAGAACAAGCCCTATGAGGAGCGGCTTAAAGAGCTGGGCATGTTTAGCCTGCAGAAGAGAAGGCTGAGAGGAGACATGATAGCCATGTACAAATATGTGAAGGGAAGTCATAGGGAAAAGGGAGCAAGCTTGTTTTCTGCTGCCCTGCAGACTAGGACACGGAACAATGGCTTCAAACTACAGGAAAGGAGATTCCACCTGAACATCAGGAAGAACTTCCTCACTGTGAGAGCTGTTCGACAGTGGAACTCTCTCCCCAGGGCCGTGGTGGAGGCTCCTTCCTTGGAGGCTTTTAAGCAGAGGCTGGATGGCCATCTGTCGGGGGTGCTTTGAATGCGATTTCCTGCTTCTTAGCAGGGGGTTGGACTAGATGGCCCATGTGGTCTCTTCCAACTCTACTATTCTATGATTCTATGATTCTATGATTCTATGTGCGTTCGTGTGCTGGGTGCTGTGTATTGGGAAAGTTTCTTGTAGTCCTGCTGCTGCCTGTTTCTTGTTCAGCATTGGACTCAGATCTGCAGTTTGGACCTGAACTGGTTTGGCTAAAGACTCTGCTTCTGCGGACACTGGAGCAACACTGTTTTGGATTCCTCCTGCTTTGACCTTGGACTTCAGCTGACCACGCTTCTCTTCTTGCAACTCCCTGTGTTAACCATTTGTGTACTGTGCCTTTTTGTTTTGCCTTAGAGTGCTTTGTTTGACTTGTTGCTCTTTGTATCTAGTTAATCTGGATTACATTTCTGTCTACCTTTTGGACCAGGTCTGGTTTGGGTTTTTGAGTTTTGACCAGTGGAACTGCATTTAAGTATCCCTGCGTCCTTTTTCTTTTGTTTCAATAAACTCTGTTTTGAAATCACTTTTAAGTCTGGCCCTTTAAGGCATCTATGATTCCAACATCATGTGTACTTTGTTGCAGAGATCTCTGAGCATCTTACAACAAAAACAACTTTAAAGCATAGAGGGTTACAGGGTCAGGTTTAAAAGATCAATGGGTTGACGCTCTGAGAATAGAATAGCTTGGTTTTCTGCGTGTCAGGATCCAGAATTCAGTGCAAGTTTCTCATTGTTGGAAGGGAATAGGGTGATGATTTTAACAAATTATCTCCTTGATCTGGTCCAATGTTATTTTCCATACTGTTAGATAAGGTCCTTTAGCTACCAGAAGAGGTTTTCAGAAGTCGTAAAGGCCTTGAAGGAGAAGGAAAAATTCACAAAGAAATCTATACTTCCTCGTTCTTTTAGATTATGAAATCCAACTCAACAAATCATAAAGGTTGAATATCCCTTATCCAAATTGTTTCCGGTGTTTCAGACCACAAGTGCTTTGGATTTCCATTTTCTTTGAATTTTGAAATACCTATATTTGCATATACGCAGAGAATGAGATATCTCAGAGCTGGGTCCCAAGTGTAAACATACATTTATGTTCTATATACACCTTATACACATAGACTGAAGGTAATTTTATACACAATATTTTTAAATTATTTTATTCATGAGAGAAAGCATGTGTACATCAAATCATTAGAAAGCAAAACTATCTTTGTCAGCTATGTGAACAAGTTCAGATTTTAGAATACTTTGGATTTTGTATGTTCAGATAAAAGATTTCAACCTGTGCGGGATTTTTTAATATAGTTTCTTTCTTAAACATAAAATCAAATTCTATAGGAAATATTTTCCACTTTTTCTCCCTCTCCTAATTGAAGATGGACATTATCATGGCTAAACTTTCTTTGGATTTACCCATCCTAACAGCATCCAAACCATTCTTCATGTTTTTAAATCAAGAAGTCCCTCTGAGCAATCAGCTATAACAATTTGTTTCATTTTATGTTGAATGCCTGTAAGGCGATAACTCTTCATTAGCAACATGAAACATATGCACCACATACATGTACCACAACTCATTTTCTACAGCATAGTTTTATTCACAGTCTCCAATATGGCAATGCAGTTGAGCCATCCTTTAAGCTACTCATGAAATCTACTTTGGAAAAAGTCTTTCAGAGATTTCACGGTTTAGCGTCTGATAGTGTCTTTCATTTTGCCTTCTTCATTGTGATTTTGCCAAAGAGGAGGTGAGTCATGTATTATCATGATGTAACTGGATTGCATTCAGCTGTTTTTTCACAAATTGTAAATAAATTGCACTTTCTATCATAGAATCATAGAATCATAGAATAGTAGAGTTGGAAGAGACCTCATGGGCCATCCAGTCCAACCCCCTGCTAAGAAGCAGGAAATCGCATTCAAAGCACCCCCGACAGATGGCCATCCAGCCTTTGTTTAAAAGCCTCCAAAGAAGGAGCCTCTACCACGGCCCGGGGGAGAGAGTTCCACTGTCGAACAGCTCTCTCAGTGAGGAAGTTCTTCCTGATGTTCAGGTGGAATCTCCTTTCCTGTAGTTTGAAGCCATTGTTCCGTGTCCTAGTCTGCAGGGCTGCAGAAAACAAGCTTGCTCCCTCCTCCCTATGACTTCCCCTCACATATTTGTACATGGCTATCATGTCTCCTCTCAGCCTTCTCTTTTGCAGGCTAAACATGCCCAGCTCTTTAAGCCACTCCTCATAGGGCTTGTTCTCCAGACCCTTAATCATTTTAGTCGCCCTCCTCTGGATGCTTTCCAGCTTGTCAACATCTCCCTTCAACTGTGGTGCCCAGAATTGGACACAGTATTCCCGGTGTGGTCTGACCAAGGCAGAATAGAGGGGGAGCAGGACTTCCCTGGATCTAGACGCTATTCCCCTATTGATGCAGGCCAGTATCCCGTTGGCTCTTTTAGCAGCCGCATCACATTGTTGGCTCATGTTTAACTTGTTGTCCACGACAACTCTAAGGTCTTTTTCACACACACTGCTATCAAGCCAGGCATCCCCCATTCTGTATCTTTGCATTCCATTTTTTCTGCCGAAGTGAAGTATCTTGCATTTGTCCCTGTTGAACTTCATTTTGTTAGTTTCGGCCCATCTCTCTAGTCTGTCAAGATCGTTTTGAATTCTGCTCCTGTCTTCTGGAGTGTTAGCTATCCCTCCCAGTTTTGTGTCGTCTGCAAACTTGATGATCGTGCCTTCTAACCCTTCGTCTAAGTCGTTAATAAAGATGTTGAACAGAAACGGGCACAGGACGGAGCCCTGCGGCACTCCACCCGTCACTTCTTTCCATGATGAAGACGACGCATTGGTGAGCACCCTTTGGGTTCGTTCGCTTAGCCAATTACAGATCCACCTAATCGTAGTTTTGTCTAGCCCACATTTTACTAGTTTGTTTGCCAGAAGGTCGTGGGGGACTTTGTCGAAGGCCTTACTGAAATCCAGGTACGCTACATCCACGGCATTCCCTGTATCGACCCAACTCGTAACTCTATCGAAAAAAGAGATCAGATTAGTCTGGCATGACTTGTTTTTGGTAAATCCGTGTTGACTATTAGCAATGACCGCATTTGTTTCTAAGTGTTCGCAGACCACTTCCTTAATGATCTTTTCCAGAATCTTGCCTGGTATCGATGTGAGGCTGACCGGACGGTAATTGTTTGGGTCGTTCTTTTTTCCCTTCTTGAAGATAGGGACCACATTCGCCCTCCTCCAATCTTCCGGGACTTCTCCTGTTCTCCAAGAACTCTCGAAGATAATTGCCAGTGGTTCTGAAATAACTTCCGCTAGTTCCTTCAATACTCTTGGATGTAGCTGATCTGGCCCTGGGGACTTGAATTCGTTTAGAGAGGCCAGGTGTTCCTGGACAACTTGTTTCCCTATTTGGGGTTGGATTTCCCCCAATCCTTCGTCCATTCCATGTTGCTGAGGTTGAAGATGGCTTTCTTTTTGTGAGAAGACCGAGGCAAAGAAGGCATTAAGCAGTTCTGCCTTTTCCCTGTCACCTGTCGCCATCACCCCATCTTCTCCTTGCAGTGGCCCTATCGCCTCCTTTTTCTTCCTTTTTCTACCAACGTAAGCAAAAAAGCCTTTTTTGTTGTTTTTTATGTCCCTGGCAAGCCTGAGCTCATTTTGCGCTTTAGCCTTGTGAAACTTTTCCCTGCAGGTGTTGGCTATACGTTTGAATTCTTCTTTGGTGATTTCTCCCCTTTTCCACTTCTTGTGCATGTCACTTTTGAGCTTTAGCTCAGTTAGAATTTCTTTGGACATCCATTCTGGCTTCTTTGCACTTGTCTTATTTTTCTTCTTTGTTGGCACTGTTTGCATTTGCGCCTTGAGTATTTCACTTTTGAAAAACTCTCATCCATCCTTACCTCCCTTGTTTTTTAATACTGGCATCCATGGAATGCCGCTCAGTAATTCCTTCATTTTTTGGAAGTCAGCTCTCTTAAAGTCCAGAATGTGTGTTTGACTTGTCTTAGTTTCAGCATTCCTTTGTACTGCGAACTGCAAGAGCACATGGTCACTTGCCCCTAAGGATCCAACCACTTCAACTGTATCGATCAGGTCTTCCACATTTGTTAAGATTAGATCAAGAGTTGCTGATCCCCTTGTTGCCTCTTCTACTTTCTGGACCATAAAATTGTCTGCAAGGCAAGTGAGGAATTTGTTGGACTTTGTACTCTTGGCTGAGTTTGTTTTCCAGCAGATATCGGGATAATTGAAATTGCCCATGACTACTATATCTCTTCTTTGTGCCTGTTTGGTCAGCTGTTGACAGAAGGCTTCATCGAGTCCTTCATCCTGACTTGGAGGTCTGTAGTAGACACCCACGACACGATCTTTTGGAGTCCCGGTTCCCTTGATTCTTGTCCAGATGCTTTCAAGCTGGTTTCCCAGATAACAGTCTTGCATTTCTTCTGCAATGTAACTGTTTTTGACATATAAAGCTACTCCCCCTCCTCTCCCCTTTGTTCTATTTCTGTGAAAGAGGTTATAGCCCTCAATGGCTACATTCCAGTGATGGGAGTCATCCCACCAGGTTTCAGTGATGCCTATGACATCGTATGTGTGGTGCTGTGCTAAGAGTTGGAGTTCGTCTTGCTTATTTCCCATGCTCTGAGCATTGGTGTAAAGACATGTAAGCCCCTGTGACCTCCCCTTGAGCTGTTTATTTGGGATTATTGTGCTTTCTGTACTTGGTCCTTGCTGGGTTTGTGCAGCCCTCCATTTAGCCTTTTGGCGGTTCCCTGTGGTCATGTCAACAGACTTCTGATCTGAAATCAAGCTGGGGGTAATAACATTTACATTTCAAGCTGGGGGTAATAACATGTCTCTCGAAGACAGTGGTTCTCAACCTGTGGGTCCCAGGGTGTTTTGGCCTACAACCCCCAGAAATCCCAGCCAGTTTACCAGCTGTTGGGATTCCTGGGAACTGAAGGCCAAAACATCTGGGGATCCACAGGTTGAGAACCACTGCCCTAAGCACTGAAGTCAGTTATAGGGGCCCTCCACAGTAGGGGCAAGACTTTGTAGAAAGACAGGGGAGAAAGTCTTTTGGCTGTGACATCCCAGTTATGAAATAATTGACCCTTGAAGGACTGATTGGTGCCAACAAGTGTATCACTCTGGTGTCAGGTCAAAACATTGATTAAAAAGCATTTGAGGTGTAATTAGTTTTCTTCTGTTTCTTCATACATGATAGTTGGTGCCATTTCTATTGCTTTAACAAGTCTTAAGTGACCTAGTTTAAAGTGATGGATAACTTAATGCATTTTCAAGCTTGTTAAATTATTGTTCATTGTCCAAAATTGATTTGAGTGCACACATAGCCACAAGATTCTCAAATATAGGACATGATATAAATATTTTAATAAAATAACAAAAGTTTAAATTTAAAAATCAGTAACCTAGTAAATTTGGATGGTCTTCTGATAACCTATATGTCTATTCAACACATAAAGGAAGCTCTTTGCAGGTTAGCTCCTTAGTGGACTGGTAAAATAAATAAAACCAGGCTAGTTGCCTTTAATAAGGTAGTAAAAGAAACATAACACAATTATGGTAGAGAAATATCCACTAACTATTGACTTGTGTCTAATAATGTCATATGGGAACCACTGGTTTGCTTCATTTTCAGAATGAGGATGCATGATAGGGTTTTTTTTTTCCAAGTCAGAGAAGAAACCACAAAACGCTTGGTTTACTTCCTTTTCAGAATGAGGATATATGATTTTTTTTTTCCAAGTCAGGGAAGAAACCACTCAGGATCTAGTATGCTTTATATAAGGGAGATCTGAATTCTGTTCTGGAGTGTTGTGATTTCTGGTATATCAGAATCTTTTTGCTTTAATTCCTCATTTTACAATTACAACAGGGATTCCCCCTTTTGTAACCCTAGGGTTTGATAACAATAAATAAATGCATGAGAGCTGTTTCAATATTAAGGTCTTCTAAGTATTTTCATAGATTAAAAACAGCATAGCATGGATTTGTGCTGTGGATGCTATTAATGGAAATGGTGGGAAATTCTTTTAAATCTCTCAAAAATCAGAAAGGTAAATAAGAGACATGGAAGCATTAGAAGCCCAGGGTTTCAAAACCAGATACCCTTGAAAACTATCACACAACAAACAAGAAACCTATAGGGGGAGGATTATATAAAAGTCAGGCTAGTAATTCCAAAGAAAGCAAGCAAAGCTAAGACGTGATGGATAAGAGATTACAGTATGTCAATAGAAAAATACTCAGTGCTATTCAGCATAATGACAGCTCATCCATATATATGACACAATTCATTGATCAAGAGAACTGCATATTTGCTATAAAACAGCTACTGAGAATTAATTTCCAAAGTGCCCTTTCCTTCTAATAGTATGCAATCAACATTACTGTATTTGCACAGAAGCAAGATAAATACAGGCAGTCCTCAAGTTATGAACAATATAGGTTCTGTAAGTTTCTTCTAAGTTGAATTTGCATGGAAGTCAGAACAGGTACATTTTCTAAGTAGAACTGTAGATACACACACACACACACACACACACACACACACACAAAAGCTTTGGATAGCATAGGGAAAGGTTAATACCTCTCCAGGGTTTGTTTAGCTGTCTGTACCCCTGTTCAGAAGATTTCACCTCACTTTCTGTCCCTGTGATAATTGGATTTTGAAAACAAAAATAATAAATAAAACTTTATTTATACCCCGCCACCATCTCCCCACGGGGAATCGGGGCAGCTTACATGGGGCAAAAGCCTGAGCAACATAATTGAACAAAATAAACAACAACATAAACACAATTCACAGTATAAAAAGATAAAAACATTAATACAATGTAAAACGAGAATATTATAACAGTTAATAATATCAGCCAACCACCAGGCACAGTTCTATCATCTACATAGGTGGAGAAACTGAAGCATCAATGCAAGAATAAAATGATGAATTAAAGTGCATAGATAATAAGGACCTAATAAAATACAGGATAGAATTATAATACTATCTGGGGCTGATTATCTAATGACTGTCTCACCAAAGGCCAATCGAAATATCCAAGTCTTTAGTTGTTTCCTGGAGGATGATAGAGAGAGAGCTAACCTAATCTCCCTGGGGAGGGAGTTGCAGAATCGGGGGGCCACGGCCGAAAAGGCTTCCTCTCTCGTCCCCACTAGACGTAATTGTGAGGAAGATGGAAGCGAGAGGAGGGCCTCCCCGGAGGATCTTGTTGTGGGAACAAGGATCAGTGATGAAGCTTCAGTTGAGAAACCTTATCCCCATGATAACTCTTCAAGGAGTGAATTTACCCTTCTGAGGGGTAGATTTCTTTCACATCCTCTTGATTCACCCCCATTTCTTAACTATGAGTCATTTGTAAAGAGAATGTTTGTAACTCAGGGATTGTCTATACAAATTTATCCCCACCTTCAAAAACTAAGATTCTCAAGGATGTATTTGGACTTCAATTCCCACAATTTTTCACAGCCTGTTAGCAATTGTGGGAATTGAAATCCAAAACACCTGAATAGCCAAAGTTTGCCCATGCCTGCTTTAGGGTTACCATAAGTTGGAAATTACATGAAAGCACACAGCAATGACAATAAGATGTAAAAATGGTTTAGAGCTCAGGTTGCATTATGAAAGGCATACTGAAATATACAAATAGGAGAATCTGTCTGTCCCATTTCATCTCATCTTACCATCCCCACCATTGGATAATGTGGAAACCACGGGTCTTAGAGATCTGAATCCGGAAGAACATGATGTTAGTTTGGTTGGTTATATTATAGACAAAGAGTTGGGCATAAGTGTTAAGGATAGGGGTGTGCAAACCTATTGGTTTTGCTCTGTTTTCATTTTAAAATTTGGGTGTCCCCTTTCTGTTTTTGGGAAGATTCCAGGAGATTGGGGGGGGGGGATTTGGATTTGTAATTCAGAACCAAGATTTCCATTTCCATTTTGGGAAGAATGTTCCTGAAAACTTAAGGGGAGGCACCCAAAAACAGAATGGAATTTGTGCTGTTTTGCACACCCCTAGTTAAAGGGTCGGACTGGATTGTCCTTGTGGTCTCTTCCAACTCTATGATTAAATGAAATCAAAACAGTAGAATACCACCATATCAGGGACAGCAGCATCAGGCATTATTTAAGGGGGAAGGGTGCGTGGGAGATAATAAGGTAGTTTTCATCTATCAAGATTCCATCTTTCTGGTTCTGCTTTCTGCTATATATCAGGAGTGATTACTTTATTCAGAAGTAAGGGTGCAGTCCCTACTGTTTTTCAGCAGGCAGTTGTGCAACTGCTGAAAAACTTCAGCTTGAATTCATCGATTTGTGGCAACCATTATCCAGTTGAATAGATACTGAGACAGGGGTGTGACTAGTCTTACATGTTGCACTCCTCCTAAAGGAACAAGGGCATATTTCGCGAGCTCTCCGAGACATTTTTTAAATTTTTAGAAGAGCAGGTAGAATTAGTGAACAGGACTATCTCCCGCCAGCCTTATTAGACGCATACATTAATTAAAAAGTCACAAATAAAAACTGGTCTCAGAAAGGCCACTTCCAGTTATAATACTCTAGGGTTTGTTTGTTTGTTTGTAAAATACATGGAAGACTATGCCATGTCTTTTACTATTAGAAAGTAAATCAGCCTTTCCTACAGCTTCCAAGACCATGACTCTAGGAGCTCAAAGAGTTAGCAAAATGGCTAGTGCCCCATTTTAGATGATACTGACCTAAGGCAAGGTTATCTTATTCAATATGCTCTTAATACACAGGTCTTTTAATTTCCTAATTTTAGAAGTGTATGAAAAATCACTGACTTGGATGTCACAAGATGAAACCATATTCTGAGGTTTATTTTGTTTAGTTTTATTTACTTCTCTTTAGTTTAAGAAGAGGCTAACAAAAGCTACCAATTATGAAAAATGAATATCTGGCTGTCGCACAGTAAGAAATCAAGGAAAAGAGAAGAATTTGCAAAAATTGCATTCATTTAAGCACTGCTCAGAAATTTTGGTAAATAAAAAAGAATATTTTTACATCTACTCCGTTGAAAAGTTGGTTGCTTTTTAAAAAAGAAGTTATAAAAAATCACTTACATATGCATAGCCTCCTAAACTTAGAACAAGGGGAATAAGAAAATTATCAAAACTTTCAAAACATGCTATTGTTAGTATTTTGAGGTTATTTCCTCAACATAGTGTGACAACTTTAATGAAAATCACATTCCGAACAGCATGACATGTGCCTCTTTCAATAGAAGCACTTTAAAATGCGTATTATCTGTCAAAAGTGCCAAGAGCACAGGTGAGAACTCAGAAGGTGAAAAAAGATGCAGATAGAATGTTAAAATATTATTTTTAGCCTAAAGTATGTATTTTTTAAAAGCACAAATATATTTTGGGTTTGAGAATACATTTGAACAACAAACATCAAGAAGACATGTACTTTTCTAAGTGGGTGTAATTAGGAAATTGCTGTGGTAATCTGGTCCTGATTTTTTTTTGTTAAGGAGGTTATTATACTCTGACAATATTGCCATTATTATTGCAATTCAATTAGTGAGTTTTCTGAAGACCTTATTTTCCTTTTGAAAGTTTTTCAAAGACGTAGGGCATTTAGTATTTTTCTATGTGCTTCTGTACAAGTTCTCATCTATCTGACCTGTGGCCCATCTATACAGATCACAGAATCTGGGGCTGATCTGAAGCATTGCAATCCCCTTCCCCTCTTCAAGTCCTGTGGATGCCTTTGCTAACATCAGGAAAGGTATAGAGTGATGGCCAGGAGCTTTCCACAGTTCCATGGCTGCTGCCATTCTACTCTCGCCACACTGCAAGCACGGGAAAAGTGGGGTTGTGATACTGGCCTATGTGAACGGTGGGGCCAGCTGACAATCAGCTACTCACACACACATTGAAGTGCAGAGCTTAACCTAATGTGGAGCAAAACCACATTAAGCATCTTTGTCTTCCATGAAGGGTGAGATGGCCCTGTGCATCATGGAAACTCCACAGAATGACTTTTTGCCCACTTCAGATAATGTGGCTTGTATAGATGGGCCCTTGATCATCACTAAGCATTTTGCCCACATGGAAATTTAGAAGCAGAAGGATACCTTTAGAATAGTGCCATTATATTGAGTGGGACTTTTTGTTGCAATGAGGGATGTAATGTGAAATTTTAGCAAATGTTTCCCACCGAGTGAAAGTCGTTAAAAATATGCAAGGTTTGAAATCTATTTGGGATTTATACTATGCAAAATTGGTATGTTTTCCCTTATTTTGCACATAAAAGAGCCTTCTTGTACAGATAATATTTCTGGATTTCATCTTCCCAGGTTGTAGTTTTAGAATTATTCAAAATTATGTTTTACAACTTCCCCACAATTTCACCACCTAATAATCTAACATGGTGCAACATGTGTTCAAATTGTCATTTTTGGCAAAGTTAGAAATCTGAGTTTTGCCATGGCATCATAATACCATCTCTGTCGACCATTCCAATCTTTTTGCAGGCAGTTATTCATTGCACCCAAAATGCGCTACATAAAAATAGAAATAATACTAAGTCCATACTAAACTGTGTATTTTTTAAATTTAAGCTCATGGACCCCATGAAACCTTTCTACAGACCTTCAAGACAGACTTGATTAAGAACCCCTGATTCAGATTTAATTTTTGAAACAGAATATGGATATAGCACATGTTGGACTATGACTCTGGACTGATTCTCTGTTTGTCTGTGGAAACCCAGTGGGTGATCTTGGGAATTCAAAAACTCTCAGCTTCAGATCAGGTCTCCTTAGGGTTACCTCTAGACAGAGGGAACTTGAAGGCATACAACCCAACAACAATGAATTAGATAACCAATGCTCTATTTAGACAGAATACAAATTCTGTATAGCCATTAAAAAGTCCTTCACTGTATTACAAAAAAAAATATCGTGTAAGTAATTTACCAGATACATAGAACATTTTTACAGTCATTGAGACAGTTAGGGCTCAGTTAGGAGTATTCTTTCTTCTTTCACTTTAGAAGACTATTTCTTATTGTTGTGTGTCGTCATACCATTTCCAATTTATAGCAACCCTAAGGTGAACCTATCATGACATTTTTGTGGCAATAAATGTGCAGAGGGGACTTGTTGCCTTTCTTTGAAATAAGGACTTCATTGCATTGATGAGGTCCTCTTGATCAATTTGCCAGCCTCTGTGGTGAATCACAAGGCAGCGGAGCAATCCCAGCGCTCTACATCCCACCCCACCGGCAGCTGACACTTCCCCATTACACATGAGAAAGCATCGACATGTGGCTTCCTCTCACAGTAGCCCCACTGTTCCAAATGGAACATAGAGTGGCTCCCGTGTTGGCAGGACAGTGTCTCACTGCTGCCCAGCTAGTCATGGAGACCTGCCGGAAGTGAGGCTACATCATGTGATGGGCAGCATGGGGTTCTGTGACTCAACTGAGGCAGAAGCAACTGGGGCACCATTCTGAATTTCCTTGTGTGGTGAGGTCCTAAGAGAGTCTGGCTTTCCTAAGGTCACCCAGTAGATTTCCATGGCTAATAGGGCATTTATGCTCCAGTCTCCGGAGTCATAATCCATATTCACTGTACTGGCTTTCTTAGGGCACTTCCAGATAGCACTAAATCACGGGTTTTAAACAAAGACAAAAAAAATCCCAGGACTACAGGAGAGGTCCACATGCAGACCTGTTAGTCCCGGGATTTCTGTCTCTGTTGTCCAGACTTGCTTTGTTCCGAGATTTAGAAGCTCCCAAGATGGCAGCTGTGGTACTTCTGCTGGAAACCTTGGAGGTTTATTATTATTATTATTACAGGATGTGGATATGCAGAGATTCGGAGATTCAGATATGCGGATCACTGCAAAAGTTCCATTCTTTGTCCTGGCCAGAGAAACTGTGCCTCCCAGATGTTTCACGAAGTATCTACCACACAAAAAGTCCTCATGGGGTAGGACCACTACTGCTCAAGTTAGCAGTACACAATCAAACAGGAAAACACACCTTTAAGCCAGAATTTTGTCATTATCGACTATTTTTACAGCCTGGCTGCCTAGCCATTTGCCCAGACAGATTTGGTTGTGTACTTGTGGCATCGAACAACAGGGTGCTGTTCCTGGGTTATACATGGCTTTTCCTATCAGCCAGCTGCATGACTTTACATTCATCTCCAGCACATCCATGTCCCAACAGCCAGTACTAAGTTTTTGCCATGACATTTACTAAACTGTACACATGTTTTCAGCATACACCCAATGAGGAACCATATGTATAACCCAGCAACCCATCCTGTTGTTTCCTGGCACAAGTACACTATGAAACCTGACTGCACAGATGACCATACAACAAGGTCTGAATAATTATAGTAATGATGGCATTCTGTTCCTGGTTTGAAAGTGTCTGTTCCTGTTTCATTGTGTATTACTTAATGTGAAAGTACTTGTTGCTCCCCAGGGACTTCATTTTTCTGCCACAAACTTCATTAAATAGGTGAAGGATGAAGTTCCTCTTCCCAGGACAAAGTTTTTGCTTTTCTACTTAAGTGTAGCCTTCTTTTTAGGAACCGATCAATCAGGAATAAGCATCTAAAACCCAGGAAAAAACCAAATAAAAAAATCTTGTGATTTCCAATTGCAGGAACATACAGTCATGCGAAGATCTGGATATTCGGCTAAAAGCCGCGATATTTCCGCACCTGGAATCTCGCGTTTTTTTACCTTTTGTAGCAGTTGCTTCCAGGTTTACAGGGAACGGCATCTGGCCACCCTCCTGTTCGCTGTGGGAGCTCCTGGGATAAACGTAACTTAGAAGGCTACAGAACAAACTATAATATAGTACTGATGTGCAGCTTTTTGCTATAATCAAATAGGAACTGGTCAGCTAGTTTTGGGGAGATTTGCTTGGAAGACTGATAGGATCAGAAATGTTTTACTTCTTTAGGAAGGTTAAGAGTTTTTTTTCTCAAGGAATTCTATCTTAAATGAGAAGAGAGAGGACAAACTTGAATAGAATCCTTCCTTTGGAAGAAGAACTAGTATAGTTATGGAATGTAACACCAACATCCCAATACTGTGAAATTGCCTGGGAATTCCATTTTGACAGCAAAGTTCTCAGAAGGCTGGAGCAGACTAGTTTATGAAGACAGATAATTAGCAGATGGTTGATATTCAGGTCATTTAATGTCTGGGGGGTCACTACCCTGGGATAGGATATAAACCAAAGGCCTTGACAATAATGTTGGGAGCTAGTTTATCCATGCACATCTTTCAAACACGGTTAATAAGAAATTACATTAAAGATCTTTGGGGAATTGTATTTCTGACCTAAATTCCTAGACCTATTTAGGCAACATGACCAATGTTTGCCCAAAAGTGCAAGTTTTCCAAGCTCTGAGATCTCCAACAGCATCCATGCATAGGTTTTAGCTGGGGCATGCATATCTTTCCTTTAATAATATGTGGCCTGTTGTTTCAAATATTTGGTGGCTACGGCTCCTATATTGCCATACAATCCAGATTATCAAAACAGACAATCCACATTATCTGCTTTGAACTGGATTATACGAGTCTACACTGTTATATAATCTAGTTCAAAGCAGATAATCTGAATTTTATATGACAGTGTAGAAAGAGCCTAGCTCTTTCTTCCTACCATGGCAAATTATGTATCACTTCTAAATGCCAGTTTATTGTTCATAACTGAAGAGATTCTGTTCCAATTCTGCACTGCTTTGTGGTTTGTGTTCCCATGTGGGCAAGCCCTTGGTTTCTCTTTAATAGCTGATGATTTTTTCTTTTAAAAATCCATGTAAACATGAGGGGTAAAGTAGGGTATAGGTGTCACTATTCAGGCACTCTCTTCTCCTGGTTCCACATCTCTGGCTCCTATTTGTCAAATGCCTCGTTATGGTTTTTTTTGCATGAAGTCTATGCCACTTAGGCTTAAATAAATACCTGACTTAAAATGAATAAGAATAATCAAATTAAATGCACCACTTTTAAGTCATTTTCTATTTGCAAAGCAAAAGACGGCCTAACCTGTAGGCAACAGACATCAGGTCAGATTTTCCTATTAATATTACAAACGAACAAAGGTTTGCGTTTAATATAGTAGAATTCAAATCAGAGTCAAATTCTTGGCAGATGTTAGAGGCAAAGGAGGTTATGGTGGATTCAAAAAGGTTGTATAAACAATCGGGCCCAAGAGTACCAAGAAGCAGAAGGCAGCAGTGTATTGACATCACACCTGAATCCTAACTAAACGAAAGCTGACCTTTTCTTCCTTCTTCCTCCAGAGACAAATTGCTTTATTTTGATTTTCTAAAATATGTCCATATTTTATTTTCTCAAATACAAAATGTGCCAGTATTTTCCACTGCTCCAGTAAAAACATTTTGCAGGGATGTACATATAGTATATCTTTTTGTTTTTCAAACATTGTTGTATAAAATGCCCAAGAAAATCAGAAATGGTTATGATTACATTAATTCCTTTTTAGTGTTAGGGCAAAAGTTCAGATCATAACTTTGTTATTATTATACCTGCAACTACAGGTAATGGTTGATATCCTGTCAGTGGCATACAGAGGTATAAGTGGACCCTATGCATTCATATGTCTACTTTTAATCACTGAAGCTGTAGGTATTCTTTCTTCTCTCTGCAGTGACCAAAGCTCCTCCAATTTACCCAGAGCCACTGAAGCCGATGGAGATTTATACTTGGAAGAGAATAAATTGCATCACATAAGTGCGTATGTCCCTGTAGCCAAATGCCAAGTGATTACATGCTTTGTTGAGGCCCACCAAGGTCCTCCAGAGATCTCAATGGCAGATGTAATTGTTTCCTGTCTGGCTATGGGCCTCTGAGTAATGTAGGGGTTCCGCATATGGAATTATACTATACTGAACAATTTACCACCTCCCATACGTACAACAGATTTCAGCCAACTTCTTTCAGTTCTCTGATGTTCACTGGCAGAAGGGAGTTTTTGGAACAAAAAAAAAACATATATGTTGTCCCAACTACCTATGGTGGGAATATTGTTTAGTGAAGATTTCACTGTTAGTGTGATTGATTCAGTTACGTGATTCAGCACAATATGTGCATTTCCACTTGGCTTTATAATAGACTCAATTACAGAAATTTAGCAGACTTCTCATTATAATGAACAGCCACAGTAAATGGAAGTTCATCATGTCATTTATTTGCTTTACATGTGAGGCTTGAAGAATACCTGATCTGTTTTATGTGCCAAGAGATGAAAGCTTTGAAAATTAATATTAGATAATGAAGTACAGAATTTTCTCATATTTTCCATTCCTAAAAATAATATAAAGGAGACTAACACTGTAAAACAGTTTAGCTTGAAACCACAGCATCAGACACTTTTGTGCCATACAAATTATTCTGGCTTTGTTTGAAGCCAGTCAAAACAATAAAATATTTCAACAATATTTAAGAGTGGAAAAAGAAATATAGAATTCTTCAGCTGCAATCCTAAACCAACAAATTGTTTTCCCGAAGCAGGCAGTTTTAGAAGCCCAAAGTGATGTACCAATTGGTTATACAGTTTATGAGACACTGCCTTCAACTAACAAACCATTGGCAAGCTGTTCAAAATCAAAACTAACTTGTTTTGTACTGCTTGTTGATCAGAATAGCTCTTTTTATACTTCACACACATTGTTAACTGGCAAACACTTGCCATTTAAATTGACTTATGCAGGTGTTTTCTTTTCAAATACTGTATATAACTTCGAAGCAGAAGGAAATGCAGATAAAAATGTGAATACATAAAAGATATTACGATGCAGATGTCTCTTGCATATACAATAAATATGTATATACAGTGTAAGTTGAGATGATTTACTTCCACTGTCCCCATTTCAGTGTATAAATTCTGGCTTAATATCTGCATAGAGAAGATGGAATATACATAGGTAAATTGAATACTGAGTTTTGAATCATGCGAATAAAATCAGTGCACTGACTTTGCACATGAAAATGTTCTGTATAGACATTTTACTAACTACATTAAAGGTTGGGTCTACACTCTACAGTCATGATTGCACTCTCCCTTTTGTGTACATTCACCTTGTGCAGGAATAACATCAGATCCATTCTTATAGGATTCGAGAAGTGGGTTTAACTACCCTCCTGAAGGCAGTCTTGAAAAGTCTACAATAATGTTACTAACACCACTTCAACCTTTTGAAATATTGGTAATTTCCTTATCCATATCCATAAGAAGTTGGAAAAGAAAGAGAACCATATTGATTTTGAAAAATATGGCAAGAAATGATGTCCACCAATTTGTTTGCAAATTGTTATTGGTGTATTGTATTAGCCCTGTACAAAAGCTGGTGATTAAATAATGAAAACAGTGACTTTAAGTGAAGAGCAAGCTTTATTAGACAACTATGTACACATGAAAGAGAGAAAGTTTGGCTCTGCTACCAATGACAACATGACTGAGATAGAGAGGAATTGATGTTGCGAGAAATATGTAGACTATATAGATAAGGATTCAATAAAGCAGAACAACAATGAAAGAACACACCAGGGAACCCTAACAATCGGTCCCAAATTCAATTGCCCCCTGTAGTTATAACGTTAATTGTGCAAGCTGGTTGCACATTTCTCCACTTTCAATATACAGAACTTGGATTCTATAGACTTGAACTCTTTCTTTGTTCAGATGGAACATAAAATGAATTGCTTCATGCGCAAAAGCAGATCTGTTTGACACAAATGCATCTGACTGTAAGCATTAAATTATAGGGGATTGACATAAAATCCATCTGCAGAAAATAAAGCAGAAAGCTTTTTTTAACCACTTTGTTGACACATTACTGGAAAATGTAATGGTAGAAAATTAGTCAAACTCACAAGACATCAAAATATACATTTGGTGAGGGCTGGGTTTGTTTGTTTTTACATATTTGAATAACTCCTTTCAGTTTGAATTCCATTTTGTTGAAATGTGGTTTCCTGTCAGTTTTGATGCATCCCTAAAATACGCATGATACTGAGAAAGCATCACATTTTAGAATAAAGCCTCAATGCCATTTCTCAAAAGCAACAAGAATCATGGCTCAGTACACTAACTTCAGAAGAGATTCACTCGTGTTTTTAAACTGGAGGCTTTGGACAAGAGACAGTTAATGGAGCCAACATGACTGCTGAAACATCATTACTAGCTGTCAGGCATGTATTTTGTTAGAAAAATCTGCAAATGTGTTATTCCAGAAAGCTAGAAAATGTAAATGATTCATCCTTATGCCCCCATTTAGCAAAGAAAAGAGCAAGCTAACAAAATGGAAAACTACAGAAGCATCTTAGAGAAACAAGTAGACATAGGGAGAAATTCAGTTTTCTACTAACTCTGCAAACACCTATACCTGGTATTCTGGTGTGAAACAATAACTATGTCTTTTGAAATTCTTAATACTTGTGCTTTTAAAAAAAATTACAACATATTACAATCTTCCAGTCATCTCCTTGGGGAAGGCGCAAAACCCATAGTAGGAGTGTACAAGATTCTGTTTTGTGATATGAGATTCGGGGAAATTTAGTGATCTGGCAGCCAAATTGCCAAAAATGGATTGGGCAGGACCCAACTGAAGCCTTAATCGGAACAGATCACATGCAGCCAGATCTTTCAGCTAAAGGGGGCAATGGGACTGAGCAGCACTCTACCGGAGCAGCCTCGCCAATCAGACCAGAGCAGGCGCCTGGCAGCGGACACCCATCCTTTCTTCCCCAGCAGCCTCCTCCATCCCTTCCCGAAGCCCCCCCCCCCCCCCCCCGCCCAGCAGAACACCTGCTTGAGGCAAATAAGGCTGAAAAGAGAGAAAGAGAAAGAGAAAAAAGGTGGGAAAAGCTTCCCAAGGTCTCTTCTCCAGAGCGGGCTCTGCTGGGAAGTTGCTTTCGCAGCAGCATTTTGTGTGACATGGGCATTAAAGAAGCTTCTGCCTTCCCTCCCAGGGCATGAAGGGAGTTGAGGTTTCTCTCTCTCTCTCTCTCTCTGTTTCTCACGTTTCTTTCTCAACCAATCAGAGGCCTGGCTGACTCTCCCATTCTCCTTCTCTCTTGTGGCACACACTGGTTGGGACTTTAATTCCCAGAACCCCCTCTTGTGGTTTATTTTTTTAATGTTATGGTAAAAAATTAAATTTTCCTCCCAAAATCAGTGGATTGGTGAAATGTTGTAAAACTTGGCAGGTATGTATTCATAAATGTGGCCTACACTTGAGGTAAGTTTCATCCCAATGGGCCTAAAATGATGGAAAACGAGCATCAAAAGTTTCCTCATTGGTGCTAATGGACCGAATCTTACCGGAACAAAAACAGCACCCCTTCCCCAATTTTGGGAATTTCCCAAAAAACAGAATGGGGGGGGGATCTGAAAATGGTAACAAAATGGTACAGTTTTTGGGTGTTGTGTACACCTCTAACCTCTGGATGGTCCCACCATCCTTATCCTTATGGATATGGATAAGGGAAGAAAGTAACACTATAATCCCAATGCAAGCATCTTTGCACTCATGAAAGTCTAATTCTTCTTTCTGATCCCCTCTCAAGCCCCAGAGTGCACTGCAGTCCAGGTTTATTCCATGTTTTAAAAATACCTGCAAAGGTTTGGATCTTACTGGAATACCCAGATTTTTGCTGGTATGGAAGAAATAGGGCCTATCTCCTGGGATCATTATTCAAGATCCCAGCAGACAATCCCCACAGTCATCTCTTTTCCCCAGAATCAGTGCCAGCCTCCTTCCCTTCCTCCAACGCCCCGATTAACCCTTAATGGGAGTCAAAGCCTCCATAAGGAGGCATAAGGCTTGCCTTAGCTTCCTGAAGCTTGAAAATGAAATTAAGAAGCTTTGGAGAGGGAGGAGCCTGCTGAGGGCTGAGGAGCCTGCTGTTCTGCTGCAAAAGAGGCCAGAAACATCTCCAGCCAGCCTGTCTGTTGCTGCCTCTGGGACTCCTTGTGAGTAGACTGCAGCCCCAGGCCCTTTCCATCTGGGTGTGACTCAGTACTTCCTAGGAAGGTACATCTATAAAGCCTGAGTCCACAAGGCCCTGGCAGGGCTGAGGAGCCTGCTGTTCTGCTGCAGAAGAGGCCATCTGGAGGAAGAAGAAGGCAGAGGAACTGACGTTAAAATCATTCTGTCTCCTGCTGCAGGCCTACTGCCCTCCTCGCTTTCCGTCAGCATTGGCTACTGAACCGAGAGTCTGTCTTACTTATTGGTCTATTTGAACGGTGTACCCATACTAGACCATTTGGCGTTGTTATTTTTCTCCCCTTTTCTGTTCTCTTCCTCCCCTGTTAAATTTATGTTGTTTTTAGTAATTATACTGTTTTTAATTGATTCTGGGCCATTAATACTTGTTGGTTAGTGTTATTGATATTTTATAGGTTTACTAGGACTAGGTTATCATGCAATTCCCTAGAAATG
Source organism: Anolis carolinensis (assembly GCF_035594765.1). Lineage (NCBI taxonomy): Eukaryota > Metazoa > Chordata > Lepidosauria > Squamata > Anolidae > Anolis > Anolis carolinensis. Next base: position 132,921,690 of record NC_085841.1, read on the forward strand.
ACCGACATTTATGGAAACCATGAAATGTCCCAATTGTGCCAGCTGATGGGAAGGTCTTTTAGCCTAGTCCTTTATCAGCTAGTAACCTTGAACGAGAAAGTAGATCTTCTTCTTAAAGGATTCTCGTTGATGGCAAATAACTTTCCTCAGCATGATACCCCTGGAGAGGAAATTAATATCATTGGACATAACTCAACGGAGATCAGTTGGCCCTCAGATATGATCGGAGAGGGAGAGATTGGACAACATAAGGGTAGCAAGGATGAAATACTAGACAATGGGGAAGCTGAGGGAGGAGGAGATCTGTCTGGTGAACAACATGGACAGGGAAAAGATGAGTGTATGGATTTTGAAACGGGAGCACCAAAGCAGATAATGAACACTTCGTTGGGGATGGACTTTCCCCTCTGGTCTGCAGGATGCCATTATGACCATCCGTTTCAACTGGAACAACTGGCATTTGATATCAAAGACTTTCAACTGAATAGAGGCAGATGGACCTCAAAAAGAGGAATTCGGAGGTCCTTGGCCCAAATTCTTTCTAGGAGCCTGAAAAAAATTAAGATTAAGACCATCTCTTGGCTTTACAAGGACTTCCAATCCTATGATCACTCGACTCGCCTCATTACCACCTTTGAGGACAAGCGGTTAATAGAAGAACTATGGGCTCTCAGGTCCCGGCTGAACTCTTGGGGTATCACCATCAGAAGGGTAATTGTAGACCCCTCAACCCACCCTCTTATGCCCAACCTGCCCTCACATATCCGAGCCCTGGCTAAGTCAAACAGAATGTTTAACCCTTTGTGCAGGTCCTCTTCCCTGGTAAATTCGCTTTCAGTTAAATCTGCTCAACCCCTCTCCATACCCTGCCCACAAGCCCTGCTTTCTAACACCTTGTCAAGCTGCTTCGAGAGATCTCCCCCTTTTGATAGGCTCTATCTGTCCCCTTCTCTAGACACTACACAAGATGGAGATCCTTGCAGCCCTTTGAATTCAGGGAGCTGACTAGGCCCTCTTAATAACATTTCAGTAGAGCCAGGATCTCTGGGGGGTGCGGTCCGGGGGGGAGGGTTCCATCGAGGTCGTGTGGAGGAGGAGGGGGTGCGGCCAACAGTTTCCCAGGGAGAAGCGCAACAGGTGTCTTGCGACCCTGGAGAAGGTTAGGTGTGGTAGCCTCCATGGCAGCCCCTCCGGGTTGAAGGTACTGCTGCTTAATGCCAGATCCATCAGTGGGAAATCTGCAATTATCCAGGACTTAATCCTGGATGAGCAGGCAGATCTGGCTTGCATCACCGAGACCTGGTTGGATGAACTGGGTGGGGTAAACCTTACCCAGCTTTGTCCTCCGGGTTTCGGGGTGCATTAGCAGGCCAGGCCTGGAGGGTGGGGAGGTGGGGTTGCAGTGGTCTTTCGGCAGTCCATCGCTCTGGTCAGATGCGCCATTCCGCAATCTGCTGGGTTTGAGTGTCTCCACTTGAAGGTGGGTACCCGGGACAGTTTGGGGATTCTGCTGGTGTACCGTCCACCCCGCGACACAGCAGTCTCCATACCTGAGCTAGCTGAGGTGGTCTCTAGCGTGGTGTTGGGCTCCCAGCGCATTTTGGTATTGGGTGACTTCAATATCCACGCTGAGGCCACCTTGACAGGTGTGGCTCAGGAATTCATGGCCTCCATGACGACCATGGGGCTGTCCCAAGTAATATCGGGTCCCACCCATCAAGCTGGTCATACACTCGACCTGGTCTTTGTTGTGGGTGACGGTTTGGTCAGAGTGGAAGAGCAAACTATTCTTCCATTGTCATGGTCTGACCATTATCTGATCAGTATAAAACTCACCGTGTCCTCAAACCTCCGCAGGGGTGGTGGACCCATTAAGATGGTTCGCCCCAGGAGACTTATGGATCCTGAGGGACTCCTGACGTCTCTTGGGGTTCTGTCTGCTATGGAGGCTGACGATCCTGTCGATGCCTTGGTCGCTCGTTATAATACCGATTTGTCCAGGGCTATTGACATGATCGCTCCCGAACGTCCCCTCTCGCTGCGTGGAGTTGCCCCGGCTCCCTGGTTCACCGGGGAGCTGGCGGAGATGAAACGTGGGAGAAGGAGACTAGAGTGGCGCTGGTGGAGAACTCGCAACGTTTCTGACCGAGCACGGTCTAAAGCCGCTATTAGGGCTTATTCCGCGGCGTTGCGGGCAGCCAGGAAGGTTTTCACGACTGCCCGCATCGCGTCTGCAACAAATAGATCTTCTGAGTTGTTCCGAGTTGTTGGGGAGCTCCTCCACCCTTCTCAGGGTGGGGGGGCACCGGACTCCTCGGCAACTCGGTGTAGCGAGTTCGCTCACCATTTTGCAGACAAAGTCGCTCAGAGTCGTTCCGACTTGGACACCAGTCTTGATGCATTGCCAGGTGAGGTAACCGAGGCATCTGTCTGTTCGATCTTGTGGGATTCGTTTCAGTTTGTGCAACCTGATGATGTGAACAAGATTCTTGGAGCGGTGAGGGCGACTACCTGTGCCCTAGATCCCTGCCCATCTTGGCTTTTAAAACAGGCCAGTGGTGGCTTAGTGGATTGGTTTGTGGCAGTAATTAATCCCTCTTTGGGGCAGGGCAAATTTCCATCTAGCCTAAAACAAGCAGTGGTAAGACCTATTCTGAAGAAGGCCTCATTGGATCCGACCAATCCTTGTAACTACAGGCCAATCTCTAACCTACCATTCTTGGGCAAGGTCTTGGAGCGGGTGGTTGCCTCTCAGCTCCAGGGATTCTTGGAAGATACGGATTTTCTGGACCAATCGCAGTCTGGCTTCAGGCCTGGGTTCAGTACCGAGACGGCTTTGGTCGCCTTGGTGGATGACCTCCGCAGGGAGCTGGACAGGGGGAGTGTGACCCTGCTGGTTCTCTTGGACATCTCAGCTGCTTTCGATACCATCGACCATGCACTCCAGTGGCTCCAGTCCTTTCTGGAGGGTCGTTCCCAGTTGGTGAAGCTGGGGGACACCTGCTCGGACCCCTGGCCATTGGCCTGTGGGGTCCTGCAAGGTTCTATTTTGTCCCCCATGCTTTTTAACATCTACATGAAACCGCTGGGAGAGGTCATCCGGAGTTTTGGAGTACGGTGCCATCTCTACGCGGATGACACCCAACTCTACTACTCTTTCCCACCTAAATCCAAGGAAGCCCCTCGGATTCTGGGCTAGTGTCTGGCCGCTGTGTTGGCCTGGATGAGGGTGAACAAACTGAGACTTAATCCTGACAAGACAGAGGTCCTCCAGGTCAGTCGTACGTCTGATCGGGGTATTGGGTGGCAACCTGTGCTTGACGGGGTCGCACTCCCCCTGAAGGCGCAGGTCCGCAGCTTGGGGGTCCTCCTGGATTCGGGGCTGACGCTTGAGGCTCAGGTGTCAGCCGTGGCCGGGAGGGCCTATGCACAATTAAAACTTGTGCGCCAGCTGCGACCATACCTTGAGAAGTCTGATCTGACCATGGTGGTCCACGCCTTAGTTACCTCTAGACTGGACTATTGCAATGCACTCTACGTGGGGCTGCCTTTGAAGACGGCCCGGAAATTACAACTAGTACAGCGTTCAGCAGCCAGGCTTCTAACCAGAGCGAATTACAGGGTGCGTTCAATGCCTCTGTTTAAGGAGCTTCACTGGCTGCCATTTACTTTCCGGGCCCAATTCAAGGTGCAGGTTATCACCTACAAAGCCCTAAACGGTTTGGGACCCACCTACCTTAGAGACCGCATCTCCCCCTACGAACCCGCACGTTCTCTTCGCTCGTCGGGGGAGGCCCGTCTCTCGCTCCCACCACCCTCGCAGTCGCGGTTGGTGGGGACGAGAGAGAGGGCCTTCTCCGTCGTGGCCCCCTGGCTTTGAAACTTGCTCCCTAGAGAGATCAGGCAGACCACTACCCTCCTCTCATTCCGTAGGAGCTTAAAAACCTGGCTCTTTCAAAAGGCCTTTGATACTTAATTTGGTGTCGGACTGATCTATCTGCCCATTTTAGAATAGCCCCATTCTCGAGGTGTTGCCAATGCTATATTGCACTTTGTCCATTTCAACTGTGAAATTACCTTCCCCATTTCGGCCCATTTCGGCCCAAGTTGCACTTCATTATGATGATGATGATTATTATTATTTCCACTCCAAGGTCTGTAGTTTCATTTTCAAGCCCCAGGAAAGTAAGGCAATCCTCTTGCCTCCCTAAGGAGGCTTTGTCTCTCTTTTTATGGGCTAAATAGTGGGTGAGGAGGGGAGGGGGACGATCCACATGCTATTGCAAATTGGCATGGCTGGATATCTGGTCACCTCTCCAAAAAAGGAGTTTTGTCTCCTATGTGACCAAGAAATGCAGAGAAAATTGTTATTTTAAATGCCATTTTTCTCTGTGATTTCGGCAATGTGGAATGCCTCTAGAAAGGGAGAGAGAGAGAGAGAGAGAGCTGGAAGGCTGTGGCAAGAGGTGTAGTTGCAGAAAACTGGGGCAACACAATTCATTACCACAGCACCACCACAAAAAAAGGAATGTAAAGGGTCCCTGTGATGGATTGGCCTACCTTGCAGGGTTGGTGTGTAAAGCCAGCTCTAGGCCTTGGTAAGAAAAGCAAAGCCAGACAAGGGTATGACTGATCAGGTAGCTCCATATATGGCAGTGGAGTCTGACTGGCTGATGGAATTGGAGGGAGTTGCCTAGCAATGAGAGGTAGGTGGTGCCAGAATGACAGAAAGAGCTATTCAGCCAGAGTTAAGTTTAGTTAGGGATTGAAGTTTGAAAAGTGAGGGTGTAGAGTGTGAAGAAGGAAGTTTTGGGAGCTATTCGTGAGAAACGTCTTTGAGAGAAAAAGTTAAATTAGCCTTTGGGGAGAAGTGCTAGAGATTGAAGAGAGCCTCTAGGGCAGGGGTCCTCAAACTTTTTAAGTGGAGGGCCAGTTCACGGTCCCTCAGATTGTTGGGGGGCCGGACTATGATGAAATAATCCAAATATGGATTGTTGTTGTTGTGTGCCTTCAAGTTGTTTCAGACTTAGGTCAACCCTAAGTCTAAACTTTAGGACAGGGGCCAAGTAAATGACATCCAGCCCACGAGCCTTAGTTTGGGGACCCCCGCTCTAGGGAATAGAGTGCTTAAGTTTAGTGCTTCTGTAAGGGAGGACTGTGAAGTTTTAAAAAGCCTCTTTTGTTCTTTTGTGAGGGAACATAATTTCTGAAGAAGTCAAGTAAAAGAATTATTCTATTTCAAGTAACCAGCCTGTTTCTTCTGTAACCAATAAGCAACCTTTTTGTTCAAGTACAAATAAACATCACAGTTCTATTTTTATTTCACCTTAAGTTTTTGTGTGCTTTCCTGTTCAACATAATAAAGAGATGCCCTGTCTGCTTATTAACCATTGCTCTATAAGACAGAGCTTCCCTTCATCTTTGGGTCTCTCTGTGTGCTGGTTCTGGTGAGTGGTGGCACATATGTTATTAATGGTGGCAGCAAAGGTACATAAAATATATTTGGTGGCAGCAAACGGCCTCACTTGCTATAGTCCCTAAACACATGAAGAAAACCTCTACCAGATTGATTAATAAGCAAGGGGTTTTGTAAATGTTGTCAGGATTCCTGCTGAAGACCTGCCATTGAATAGAAAAAGTGATTTGGGACCACTGTATGCCGAAATTTTGTTATGTATCTTATGCTTTAAATGTATTGCAAAACCTGCTGTAGCATTGTGTACTTAACAAACTAAACTGTACATGGGAATTAGAGTATTATGACAGTTTGTGGGAACTGACACTTATTACTGCTCAACACCTGGAAGATAAGGAAAGGAAGTCAGGAAGAAAAAGCTAGAAAGAGCTAGGACTCAAGATCATTTTCTCATATGAACTGGGGTTTGGGTAACGATGTAATGTTTTGATTAATTAGCCAATTATTGTTTGATTGTGAAAAATGAAACAGTAGGATGTTGTGAATCAATGAAATTATATGCAGTAAAGGTCTGCATGCAAAGCTTTTATAAGGTAAGTAACTTGTAGCAAAACTTTAGTCCTAACAACAATTTTGCGTAGATCCTTTTCAATAAGGTTATCCTTTTCCAAAAATGTGATGAGTTTTTGAGAGACAGATTAGTTTTGCACCTGACAAATGCTACCTTCAGGGTAAGGATGACCAACTATGATCTATGGGCAAACATAATTTATTGACATTTTTAAGGCACTGGAGAATAAAATGCCTAAATATATTCTATTTCACTCTATACTACATTCCACTGGATTACAGTTGTCCCTCTTCATTTGCAGGTTTCACTTTTCTAAATTTGATTATTCACAAATTTGATTAATATATTCTCTCTAGGGCCTCATCTATATTGTCATATAATCCAGTTTCTGAATCCAGATTATCTACTTTGAACTGAATTATATGGCAGTGCAGACATATAACCCAGTTCAAAGCAGATAATCTGGATTCAGAAACTGGATTATATGGCAGTGTAGATCCAGTCTAGGAATCTCTAGATCTCTCAGAGTGACTCAATCTCCATCTACACAGACACTAATTTTTCTGATTTCTTTAGGAAATTTGACTTGAAATGAACCAGTTTTGTATCAGAGCCTCTTTCTAGTGGTGGAATAGAAAATAATATAAATAAAATGCTGACTATGAATGCATTTGGGAGGAAACATGGACACAAAGATAAGAGTGATTTTCTCTTTTAAATAATATTAAATTAAATTAGAATAAATAAACAACTTAAAAAGAAAAGTAATTCAAGGAAATCTTTATAAAACTACATCTCCAGGGGAAGGGGGGGGGAGGAAACATTTATCTTATTTCTGAGGAAAATGTATGGATATTGGATATGACAACAGAGCAGGGCCGGCCCCAGTTCGCCCTCGCCCGTCTGGCCTTTTCTAGCTGGCCAGACTGCAGCGGAGGTCTAGAGGCCAATCGCGGCCTGGAGGGACCTCCGCTGCAGTCTGGCCAGCTAGAAAAGGCCAGACGGGCGAGCGGGAGTAGCGCGGGAGGCGGGGCCAACTCTGGCCCCGCCCCGCCCCCACCCAGCGTGCCCTGGCCCCGCCTCCCACGCTGCATGGGAGGTGGGGCCGGGGCACGCTGGGCAGGGGGGCGGGGCAAACTCTGGCCCCGCCTCCCACACTATTCGCCCTGGCCCTGCCTCCCACACAGCGTGGGAGGCAGGGCCAGGGCGCAGGAGGCGGGGCCGGTGGCGGGGGCGCTTTTCAGCACCCCCGCTTAACATCAAAAATTATCTCCGACCGGCCCTGCAACAGAGACATGGAATGTTTCTGTCATACAAATTGAAAATTGCTTCTAAAGGAAGAGGAGAGAAAGAAAGTGAAGCATAGAAAGATAAGAGCTTAAAAAACACACTGAAATTCATCTGATACACCACATATATATTTCTTCTATATTTGCTTATAACTCCCACTACAACTCACATTCAATATATAAATTACATCTGTATTAATTTAATTATAAACTAGAAATAATTGAACTTCATTATGTTTAGAGGGCTACTTCAGAGAGCATGAAACAGTTCATGGTTATGCAAGGATTATCTAATTTCAGTGCCATGGTCAAATACGTATGTACTAAAAAGTTAATTGCAGAGCTTCCCTAGCACACATCAAATAATTTAGTTTGACATGATTACTTTTAAACAAATAATCAGGGCAAACTCCATATATTATACTTATGAGTTTTTCCTAGCTGACGTCTGAGATGCTATCCTCCTGTCCTAGAAAAATGCCTGTTTTTTTCCCCCTGCTGCTGGGATATTATTCCATGCTACCAAGCTAATTTTTTAGACAAAATATGTAGTGGAAGAGCAGAAATAATAATTGATGAATAATCTTTTCTTTGAAAAAATATTATAGAGAAGATTTCTGGGATGTCATTTTCTGTTTGAACATAAAAGGAACCTTACAGCAGAAAGATTGATTGTCATGGACAACTCCATTAGGCAAGTACATTTTCAGAAGATTATGTTTGTGGATGATTCTATGGCCCATTTATCACTGCTTGCTACAGTATGTTTTCAGTGTGGAAATTGTGGTAATCCCTGTACTGGTTAGTGATAACAGAAATGAACAGCTGTGATCAATGCAGGTAGCAGGGCAACTATAACGAATTGGAATATAGTAATCCCTTCACATTTTCTGGTTTAACTTTGCTTTGATTATGTATTAGGGCTGTGTAAAATTATTGGTAGTCCTAGTAAGTCGGATCAAATTCATTAAATTTGTGTTTACGATGCAATATATGACATGTGGGCACGGCCTGTGCCAAAAATTTAAGAATCAAACTTATCCAATACTTTTTCATTTGAATCTTGTAAACCTTGGAAGCCTCCTAAAGTCAATGTGTTGTCGAAGGCTTTCATGGCCGGGATCACAGGGTTGTTGTATGTCTTTCAGGCTGTGTGGCCATGTTCCAGAAGTATTCTCTCCTGACGTTTCGCCCACATCTATGGCAGGCATCCTCAGAGGTTGTGAGGTATAGAATAAACTAGGTAAGGAAAGGAAAGAATATATATCTGTGGAGAGTACCAGTATTAAAAAACTCTAAAATCAAAACAGTAGATGGGAACCAACACTCTGAGGCCAGAGGACAGCTAATGACTGAACAAAGGATGCCCCCAACAAAACCTTTCCAATGCTAATTAGGGTGATTAACTGAAACATTAATGCTGGCTTCCCAGTGACACAGGACTCTTGCCACACCCTGGACTCTCCACAGATATATATTCTTTCCTTTCCTTACCTAGTTTACACTCGTTTAACAAAATTTTCACTAACAATACTTTAGAAATGCTTTAGAAATGAACTGCCCTATTATGTATTTGATTAACATGTTCTCTGTGGGAATCTAGATATATAGACCTATATTTAGAGAGAGAGAAGGGGGAGGGAGAGAGAGAAACTATATATACAGGGTGTTTGAAAAAGAACTCCCTAGTTTTAATGTAAAACACATTAAAACTAGGGAGTTCTTTTTCAAACAGAGAGAGAGGGAAAATAATGACTGGCATCGAGGCCCCTTCCACACTTCCCTATATCTCAGGAGCTTTTTTGTTGAATTCCAGGGCCAGAGAAGCAAATGGCAAAAAGAGAAGAAGGGCCTCCCTCAGGGGAACGTGCTTGCTCCTTCAATGTTTAACATTTACACAAATGATCAGCCACTGCCAGAAGGGGCAGAGAGTTTCATCTATGATAACAATCGTGCCATCACCGCACAAGCAGGGAGCTTTGAATGGTTGAACAGAAGCTCTCTGAAGCTTTAGGTGCTCTTACTGGCTATTATCAGGAAAACCAGCTGATTCCTAATCCGTCTAAAAGAAAAACGTGCATTTTTTACCTTAAGAACAGACAATCATCTTGAGCTCGGAGCGTTACCTAGAAAAGAATCCCACTGGAGCACCGCAGCACACCAAAATACTTGGATGTTACTCTGGATTGCGCTCTGACTTACAATAAGCACTGCTTGACTATCAAGCAAAAAGTGGGCATTAGAAATAATATTATATGAAAGCTGACTGGCACAACTTGGGGATCGCAACCAGACACTTGCACGTTGCTACTCTGCTGCTGAATATGCATGCCCAGTGTGGAACACATCTCATCACATTAAAATAGTAGATGTGGCCCTTAATGAGACATATTGCATTATCACAGGATGTCTACGCCCCACAGTGCTGGAGAAATTATACTGTTTAGCTAGTATTGCACCATCTGACATCTGCCAGGAAGTAGCAGCCAATAATGAAAGGACCAAGGCAGTGACATCTCCAGCCCATCCTCTGTTTGGATATCAGCCAGCACACCGCAGGAACACCTTAGCAAGCAAGAATCCAAAAGTGGCAGGCTAAAACCCAGAACCTCAAGCCATGGCTGATACCAAATGAGAGACTCCCTCCTGGGCACACAGAAAACCGGGTGACTTGGAAGGTGCTGAACAGACTGTGCTTTGGCACCATGAGATGCCGAGCCAACCTTAAGAAATGGGGCCACAGAGTGGAATCCATGACTTGTGAGTGTGGGGAAGAGCAAACCACAATGCATTCTGAGCCCTGCCATATGCACAATGGAGGGCCTTCTTTTAGCAACACCAAAGGCACTCCAACTAGCCAGCTACTGGTCAAAGGACATTTAGTGTAATGCCAAGTGTTTAACTTTGTTTGTGTTTTTAAATACATTACAACTGTACCCTCAGTTAGCTTCTGACATGATAAATAACTAGGATATGATCCCAGAATGGCTGTTTTAAACTAGGAACAGATCCTGGGATAAAGGGGCGGTGTGGAAGAGGCCTAAGCAAGTTCCACCAACCTATGGGGTATTCTTTTTTCAATGATCTAATACATATAGGTTTTATGAGGGCAGGCAAGAAACTGCGGCAAGGAAAGGTTTCCTGTGGGAGAAAAGTTTGCTTTGAATGAAAAGAGACTTGTACAATTTTGATTATGAGATCTCATGGCAACAATATCAAATTTCTTTGGATAACAGAAATAAGGCATAGCTTGGTGTCTTCAAATATCTGTTTCATGATAATGACACAGATTTTAATGTCAATGACTCTTAGGCCCCTTCTACACTGCCATATAATCCAGATTACCAAAGCAGATTATCTGTCTTGAACTGGATTATATGAATCTACACAGATATATAATCCAGGACCCTTCTATGCATGGCTAAATTGGGGTTAAAGGGGAGGGGGTTGGCTAAACAACATTTAGCCGAAGTGTGGGCAGAATTGGATTAACAGCTGAAAAGCTTATGTTAAAAGGATATGCTTAAAACCTGATTTTGCAGGAAAAATATGCACCTTTGTATGACTGTATATCCCTGCAGTCATGCAAAGCACGTGCTTTCCTTCCTTTCTCCCTGTGCGGACTGCTCCAGTGCATGTGCGCTTTTTTAAAAACCCAAAAGAGCTGATCAGCTATTTGAGCAGTCCAAACATGGAGCCACAGACACACAGGTGACTCAAGGGAAGCACAAATGATAAGCAATTAGAACTCTCTAAAACTCTTTATGTTGATAATATTAAACAGAGTTGAAAGTGGGTGAAGAGAGAGGTAAGAAATTTGCTTGTGTGTACATTAGGATATTTGCACATACGCATATGAGGCTCAGTACATAATGGAGTGAATTTTTTAAAAATCAGACTTCGACCCTCCATTTTGATCCCCTACAAAAGAAGGCTATGTGAATGGTGAGGGACTGACAGGTCTTTGTGTGTACCTGCTGTCAGGTCCTGATTTTTTTTGTCTCAGTTATAAAAAGCGCATTTTGGCACTGTCTGGAAGGGCCCCCAGTTTAAGGCAGATAATCTGAATTTTACATGGCAGTGTAGAAAGGGCTTTCGTTTGAATATTTGCCCAGAAGACCCATGACACAGATTCCTATTTAGGTATGCACTGTATTGTTAAATATCATTGTGATTTCTCTACCATGGTCCTCTGCATCATGGCTGAAGACACAGTAAATAAATTTTGATCAGGCCCCAAAATTTGGAAATACTTTGAATCTAAGCTAGTTCCATAATGCAAATGCATTAACACAACCACCAAAATGCTAGCATGCATACCAATCCAGATTATTTTATACAAAACAATATTGTCCATATTCTTAGGTTAATAGTCCCATGTACTTTATTGAGAAACGAGAGTCATTTTTAGTCCTTCTTTCCTGCGATCATAATCACACAGAGGTATAGAGCAGAACTGCCACCTCTTGTGTTTCATTCATGGGAGGGTGTCTATAAAAAGGAAACTGGTGGCATACATGTAGGTGCCCTTTGTAATTTGGATGCTAAAGATAATACTGCAGATCCTTGGGTAGGAGGGATAAAATAGTTTAAAGTATAACGTTAATTAAAATAATAGCACAGCTTCTCTGCAAGGTATAACTGAAAGGGTCAAATACCCCATTTTGGTAAAGTAGCACTTTCTTTTTGAAATAAAATGTGTATATTTTTATTTTTAGTATGGAGCAATTCTCCTTTTGTGCCCATCGTTAACAGTGTCAATCAGAGTACCAAAATGCCACAATGACATTAGTGGCAGCAACCATTGCAAAGATTTAGTTCCTATCTTGGCAAAGAAAGCTGTGATTTGCTATTGTAAAAGAGAAATGAAGGGCAAAACAATAAAACAGGAACAGACAGCAAGGAGAAATGCTTCACACCTGTCTATCCACTTTATCAGAAAGAGTGAGAAAACACTACTTTTTTTCAAGATAGGAGCAATAGAGAACATGCAACCCTATCGATTTTGGTCTACAATTCTTACCAGTCCTAAGACTAAGCAATGGTAGGGGGCAATGAGAGCTGCAGTTCAAAATTTCAACTATCCATAGCTGTCATGTCTCTTAAAATTACGCTGAAGGGCATAATCCCAATGGGAAAAGTGAGAAGCATTATATACTTCTGTTTGCAGGAGTATAAAATCTCTACATATTATACACAATAGATGCTACCTTTTTATTTAGGTTAGGTAAGAGAAGAAACCTTTTAACCATTAAACTTTTACCAAGTAACTTCTGGCCTTACAAATAATGGATATTGTAATAAGTCTCTTAATAGGGCTGTGCACAATTCCGTTTTCAAAATGGGTTCTGGCTGATACGGCTCTTTGGGCCAACCATAACAGCATGGGCACCACCACCATTTTTACAGCTGCAACAGACCATGTGGGTTCAGTACCGAGATGGCTTTGGTCGCCTTGGTGGATGACCTCCGCAGGGAGCTGGACAGGGGGAGTGTGACCCTGCTGGTTCTCTTGGACATCTCAGCGGCTTTCGATACCATCGACCATGGTATCCTTCTGGGGTGGCTCTCTGGGATGGGCCTTGGGGGTACTGCACTCCAGTGGCTCCAGTCCTTTCTGGAGGGTCGTTCCCAGTTGGTGAAGCTGGGGGACACCTGCTCGGACCCCTGGCCATTGACCTGTGGGGTCCCGCAAGGTTCTATTTTGTCCCCCATGCTTTTTAACATCTACATGAAACCGCTGGGAGAGGTCATCCGGAGTTTTGGAGTACGGTGCCATCTCTACGTGGATGACACCCAACTCTACTACTCTTTTCCACCTAAATCCAAGGAAGCCCCTCGGATTCTGGGCCAGTGTCTGGCCGCTGTGTTGGCCTGGATGAGGGTGAACAAACTGAGACTTAATCCTGACAAGACAGAGGTCCTCCAGGTCAGTCGTGCGGCCGATCGGGGTATTGGGTGGCAACCTGTGCTTGACGGGGTCGCACTCCCCCTGAAGGCGCAGGTCCGCAGCTTGGGGGTCCTCCTGGATTCGGGGCTGACGCTTGAGGCTCAGGTGTCGGCCGTGGCCAGGAGGGCCTTTGCACAACTAAAACTTGTGCGCCAGCTGCGACCATACCTCGAGAAGTCTGATCTGACCATGGTGGTCCATGCCTTAGTTACCTCCAGACTGGACTATTGCAATGCTCTCTACGTGGGGCTGCCTTTGAAGACGGCCCGGAAATTACAACTAGTACAGCGATCGGCAGCCAGGCTTCTAACTGGAGCGAATTACAGGGCACGTTCAACCCCTCTGTTTAAGGAGCTCCACTGGCTGCCGTTTACTTTCCGGGCCCAATTCAAGGTGCAGGTTATCACCTACAAAGCCCTAAACGGTTTGGGACCCACCTACCTTAGAGACCGCATCTCCCCCTACGAACCCGCACGTTCTCTTCGTTCGTCGGGGGAGGCCCTCCTCTCGCTCCCACCACCCTCGCAGTCGCGGTTGGTGGGGACGAGAGAGAGGGCCTTCTCTATCGTGGCCCCCCGGCTTTGGAACTCGCTCCCTAGAGAGATCAGGCAGGCCCCCACCCTCCTCTCCTTCCGTAGGAGCTTAAAAACCTGGCTCTTTCAAAAGGCCTTTGATACTTAATCTGGTGTCGGACTGATCTATCTGCCCATTTTATAATAGCCCCATTCTTGACGTGTTGCCAATGCTATATTGCACTTTGTCCATTTTAACTGTGAAATTACCTTCCCCATTTCGGCACATGTTGCGCGTTGCCTGGGTTCTATGAATTAGTCTCCAGTGTTAATATTGTATGTTTTATGTTGATTTTAACAATTGTTTTTACTGTAATTGATGTTTTTATTGGATAACTGTTTTATTGCTGTGTTTTGATATTTGATTGTTTTATCGGGCAAGGCCCCATGTAAGCCGCCCCAAGTCCCTTTGGGGAGATGGGGCGGGGTATAAAAATAAAGTTATTATTATTATTATGTGGCTGCTTACCATGACTACTTTCGGTTTCATTCAGCTGCACGTGGAGTGCAGAGAGGAAGCTGTGCATCCATACAGGGTCTCCCTGGGAGCCCTACCTGTTGAGTTAATTAGAACAGAAGAAAGCCATGATGTGGCTTTTAGCAAAGCTGAGCCTAAATTTTTCTGTTGCAAGCAGCCTTCAGAGAGAGACAGATCATGATCCAGTCTGCTGGTGGTCTAAATTCTCCGTGCCACTTGCAGCTCTGCATCACTTGCCTTGCTTTGTGACTCATATAGCAATAAATAAGCATTTACTTTCTACACACTTAAACTGACAACTTGGTTGCCTTTCACATGATGCAATCTTCAAATGTGGGGTAGAGATATCTTGCCATAATGAGGATGTAATTTATATATTTTTAACAGAACATCAAATGCTCCTTCAGATGGTGTGGCTCCCACAGAAATAAGTATTTTAAAAGAGTGCCTTAACTCAGCTTCATTGAAAGGGTGTTGAGGGCAAACTATCCCAGAAAAAGTGGTTTTTAAGTCTGATGCCTTAACCCGGGTCTTATTGAAGGATATTAGGGGAAACAACACTTATACCCTAAAATGATGGAAAGGGGTGCCTTGCAATTTCCCCCATTGCCACTAATGGGCCAGATCTTCCCAGAGTGAAAACTCATCTTTCGGTTGCTGGATCAAAAAACAGAATTTTGCCTGCCCAAATTCAGGAGGCTCCTGAAAAATGAATCGGGGGGAGGGCATTGAAATCCAAACACCAAAAACGACATGGGGTTTAGTCAAATTGCACACACCCATCTTTTGAAGCCCATGAATTGAGATACTAAGTAATGCTGTAAACATTTATGAAGTAACTTTCCATTCATGACACCATTTTTTCACATTAATTTTTCATACTTGTTTTGAATCATAAAAATTTTAATTTCAGAAGAATCACTAACACAGGTATGTTGCATATGCATGTTCATGAGAGTAGGTATTATAGGTAGGGCATGTGAAGATGATGCTAATGACAATGGCTTTGTGTTAGGGTACATCTACACTGAGGATTTAATGCAGTTTGACAACTCTTTACCTGCAAGGAGTTGGAGTTTTACAAAGTCTTTAGCCTTCTCTGCCAAAGACTGTTGGTGTCTCAGCAAACTACAAGTCCTAGAATTCCTCAGCATTGAGTCTTGACAGCTAAAGTGGTAACAAACTGAACTAAATCTACAGTGTAGATAGAACCCTAGCCTCCCTTTCACAGTGGAAATATGGAAGCAGCAGAAAGCATCTCTTACCACCTCATCAGATGGGATGATTTGCCCATTGAAAACTGCTTCCCTTCCCTTTTGGTCACGGAGCCCTTCACATGACATACAGGCACTCCTGGCTGGGCTCCATGCCAAAAAGGGAGGGAAAGTAGCACACGCTGCCGCTGTGGCAACATGGGATCCTTCCTATGTTGCCTTCCCTTCAGTGGGAGGAAGCCGGGCGGCAACGCTTCCCCCCATGGGATAAGGAGCGAGATAAGGTGGGCAATGCAGGGTGTGGAGCAGCAGCTTCACCCTCCCTGCTGGGAGCCCATGAATTCATCCTGATGCAAGATGAATTCATGGGCCTTTATGATAAGGTCCTTACTTTTCCCATGCTACCATGTCATCGTTATTCTAACAGGTTAGGTTAGTGATGTCAAACCAATGGCCCTCCAAGTGCTTTGAACTTCAGCTCCCAGAATTCCTGGCCTTTTGACTGGCTGGTTAGGACTTTTGGGAGTTGGAGGCTGAAACATATAGAGAGCCACAAGTCTGACAACACTGGGTTAGGGAACCTTTGCTTCAAATGCCCTAAAATACTGGGAGTGCAGAACACAGTTTTGTTGTGTTTTTATTCCCCAAACTATTTAAGCTCCAGAGGAGGCCTTTTTCTTACACCAGGAAGTAACATAAATGTTATCTTTTGGATCACTTGTTATTAGAAAAATGGCTTCCCCTGGCGCTTTTAAAAAATGGACACTGGAAGCCACAAAATAACCCTGGGAGCTACAATTTCTTCATATGTGCTCTCTGTTCTCTTTTGTTTATGGACTTCCCTTAACACCATAATTAGACACAGCCAGTAACTGTAGGTTTAAGAAAAGACAAATACTACCAGGTTTGAAAGGAGCATCTATTAAAAATTATTTGTTTTCCACTAGGGTTATAATTTCATAAATATTTGCGCAGATACATAAGATATATCAAATGAATAATTGAATAATAAATGAATAATAATATACATCACAATAAGCCATGGTTCTGATATAGCTTGAAAATAGGGAAAATAATTGTATAGAACAACATATAGGTTTGCTGTACTAATAGGTCCTAGTCACTGCTTGTTGGTCAATTCAACTTAATTGGATAGTCATTTGTACTTGTCATGGAAACAAGGTATACCTGGTGCTATCTTCATTAGTGGCAAATATACAAATGCGCCAACCTTTGTGATCATTTCAGTTTTCTATCAAAGTCACTACCAGCCCACAAAAGCTCATGGCACATCATTAGTCTTTGCACTGCCAGTAGCTAGACTAAAGGCAGCTACTACAGCAGAAAATACCCCAATAAACCTTGTATTGAACCCTTAGTTTAGGACTACTCTTACAGTCCCCCTGCTAGTATGTTTTGTAGTCTAAAATCAATTTTCCAATACCTGCATGACCTCATTGGAACCAGAACTCTAAAATGATCATCAGCACAAAATTCAGTATTAATGCCTAAAAGAGCAAGACTTGCTAAGTATTTGCAAGCTGTTCTGCAGTCCATCCTGTCTTGGGATTGCTTTCCAGATCTTGCCTGAAGCATAAGACCAAAATAGAGTCTTGGAAGATGCAAATCTACACAAATTCTTCCTGGAAACAGCATGCATCATCTTAATGATTTATTTAGAGTGCACTTTCTCCATTTTTTTAAAAAAGAAATCAAAATTTGTTGGCTGCATCAGGAAGTTCACAGAGTCTGGAAGCTTTCTACCTATTAAGATAATAACTCTCTGTGATTCATTTAAAACTAGTCAGAAAACAAGGCAACGTCTGCTTAGCTCTTCACAGCATCTCCTAACCTCAAGATAAAGTGTATGCATTTCTAGCTATTCCACTTAAGAGATAGCACCATGGAGCCATTTTACTTTTGTAATTTATACCAACACATTGCATATTATGTATGTTATCCTCCTACAAAGAATATTTATGGCGTCATTAACCCATAGAAGTGCACCAAATCCATTATTCTTCTCTGATCACCTTATAGTACACTGCATAGAGCATGTATAATGAATGCAGCCATAAAATGCTTGGAGTACAAACAGGCAATGGTTTTAAATGAGTCAGCTGTTACATGAGGAGTAGATGCTTTTGAAGTCTCTTATATAAAATAATATATAGTGAAGCTGACAAGGACCATGGCAGTTGGAATCCCTTCTGCATCATTTGCTTGTTAGACCATGAATACACATTATGTCCAGGAAGATGATCATGATAAACTGTCCTCATTTTCTAACACCCCTTCATTCTGTGACATCACTGATAACCTCTCTTCTGCAGACCTTTTCCCTGTATGAATGTCTACTGTATAAACAAGGTTTTCCAAATTCATCATGTTAAGATTGCTCATACACAAGAACAAGAAACAAAACAGAAAATTCTGGCTTATGCACAAAAATAGCATGTGTGAATCTTGTATGACTTAAGTTCCAAGCTGTGAATAGACTTCAAAAACTGCTGTTTTTACGTTCTTCTTCTAGCAGGAAGAAAACTGCTACATCTAGAGAGCCTCTACTTGGACATCTTGTCTCAAGCTAATCCAGAGGGTTGAATTTTGGATTAGCCCTGGGATGGTTTGAATGGCAGTGGAACTCTCTGCCCCGGAGTGTGGTGGAGGCTCCTTCTTTGGAGGCTTTTAAGCAGAGTCTGGATGGCCATCTGTCGGGGGTGCTTTGAATGTGATTTCCTGCTTCTTGGCAGGGGGTTGGATTGCATGGCCCATGAGGTCTCTTCCAACTCTGTTATTCTATAATTCTATAATTTGGAGCAACCTGTGACTAGGTTTAATCCGATTCAAGGTTACATTGTCGAGATACTGGGTTAGTATAGATATGTCCATACAGTGTAGGATTCATGCAGTTTGACACCACTTTAACTACCTAGACTCAATGCTGTGGTATCACGGGAGCTGTACTTAGATGAAGCACCAGGACCCTTTGGCAGAGAAGGCTATAAAATGACACCTTCCATGATTCCATAGCATTGAGCCATGACAATTAAATTGGGGTCAAACTACATTCTTCTATATATATATAAAAGATTGATGGAATCAGGGCAGCGGACAAAACAACAAAACTACAGGCCCCCCAACCTCGAAATTTGACAACACAACCCATCATCCACGGCTCTAGGTTGATACAACAAAAAGAAAAGAAAAATAAAGTCCTAATTACAGGAAGAGAAATAATTGTTTTTATCCAATTGCTGCCAGTTAGAAGGCTAAGCTCCGCCCACTTGGTCTCCTAGCAACCTACTCAGCCCAGGGGACAGGCAGGGTTAGGCCTCACTTAGGCCTCTTCCACAGATTATCTAACTTGCACTGGATTATATGGCAGTGTATACTCAAGGCCCTTCCACACAGCTATATAACCCATTTAGAATCTTATATTATCTGCTTTGAATTGGATTATCTTGACTCCACACTGCCATATAATCCACTTCAGTGTGCATTTTATTCAGTTGTGTAGAAGGGGCTTCATATAATCCAGTTCTAAGCAGATAATATAACATTATCAATATACAGTAGAGTCTCACTTATCCAACATAAACAGGCCGGCAGAACGTTGGATAAATGAATATGTTGGATAATAAGAAGGGATTCAGGAAAAGCCGATTAAACATCAAATTAGGTAATCATTATACAAATTAAGCACCAAAACATCATCTTATATAACAAATTTGACAGAAAAAGTAGTAGCAGTAATGCTATGTATTAATTACTGTATTTACAAGTTTACCACCAAAATATCACAATGAATTTAAAACACTGACTACAAAAACATTGACTACTAAAAGGCAGACTGTGTTGGATAATCTAGAACATTGGATAAGCAAATGTTGGATAAGTGAGATTCTAATGTAATATGAAATAATTACTGTGATAGAATAATACAGAACAATATAATCTCTAATACCAGGACAGTAAATAAAGAACAACACTCTGAAAGCAGGGAAATTGGAAATTCCACAAAGGAAACATTCAGGGCCAGCTAACATCTCCCAAGAAACAATTCTTCCAGAAAGGAAGCTGAGAAGGAAGTGAAGCAGTGTGTATTACCAAAGTCATTATTATTACTATTATTATTATTATTATTATTATTATTATTATTATTATTATTATTATTATTATTGTGTTGCTGTGAACTGTGAAAATGAATACAATCTGGCTCCAAGTATTCAAAAACACTAAAATCTGAATATATAAAAATTACTGTGGTATAATAAAACAGAACAATACAATCTCTAAAATCAGAACACTAAATAAAGAACAACACTCTGAAAACAGGGCAATTCCACACAGGAAACAATCAGGGCCAGCTAACACCTCCCAACAAAGTATTCCCATCACCAAAGTCTGGCAAATCCTCTGTTTTCTGAGGGCCACAGACAGTAGAAGCACATAAAATATCGCAAACAACACCACTCTGAAAACAAGGGAATTCCACACAGGAAACAATCAGGGCCAGCTAACACCTCCCAACAAGGTATTCCCATCACCAAAGTCTGGCAAATCCTCTGTTTTCTGAGGGCCACAGACAGTAGAAGCACATAAAATATCGCAAACAACACCACTCTGAAAACAAGGGAATTCCAGACAGGAAACAATCAGAGCCATCTAACACCTCCCAACAAAAAATTCACTCAGGGAGGAAACAGCCAGGCTTTAAAGCTGCAAGGCCATTACATCCTAATCATTTCCCCTAATTGCAGCATTCATACTTGCCTCCAACAGACAAAAAAAATCACAAATATTGTATATTCACAACCTTTAGGAAATAATATCCCCTGATTGCGCAGTGTGTTAAACGCTGAGCTGCTGAACTTCTGGACTGAAAGACCACAGGTTTGAATTGGGGAGAGGAGAGAGCTCCCACTGTTAGCACCAGCTTCTGCCAACCCAGAAGTTCGAAAACATGCAAATGAGAGTAGATGAATAGGTACTGCTCTGGCAGGAAGGTAACAGCGCTCCATACAGCCATGCCAGTGGCCACATAACCTTGGAGGAGTCTACGGACAACACCAGCTCTTTGGCTTAGAAATGGAGATGAGCACCAACCCCCAGAGTCAGACATGACTGGACTTAATATCAGGGGAAAACCTTTACCCTTTATCTTAACTACCACCAATTCCTCAGTACTTTATTTATCATACCACCATACTTCGCCACAGCAACGTGTGGCCGGGCACAGCTAGTAAATTATATAGGGTTGATGCCCCCTTTGAGATTAATTGCATTCCTAACATAAATAAACACATTACAATCATGTAATGAAATTTGAAAAAAATCCTTTCCTGGTTTGAAAGCATTATTCCAGTTTAATTGTGTGGTACTTTCTTTGAAAATAGTTTTTATACTCCAGAAACTTCAATTTTGTGGCTGCTACAAACTATGTTGAATTGGTTGAGATTTGATAAGATATTCATTGAAAAACTATAGCAAAATGTGCTGCAGGATGTCCCACAGAAAGTTTTCGCAGTTTAATACACTTTTCCCTGTGTTTTTATGATAGAACCAATTAGGAAATGACATTTATAACCCTGGAACAAAAATCATGTTACATAGTGTTATAGGTAAATTAAAAAATTTTGGGAAAAATATATAAATGTGCTGGCAACAGAAATGTGGTATGGTATTATATCGGCACATTTGATTTGAGCAATGATTTGTTAGTAGCATCCAGACTGCAAGCTAAAAACCAACTGTTTGTCCTTTTCCAATTATCATCTGCTGTATGGGCTACAAATGCAAAGGAGACTTAGCTCTCCTAATTCACTGCACGATTGAAATCACCTCTCCACCAAGACTATGGACTGAAGCACCATGTTATCGCCTCTTTTAATGGTCATGTTTTTACTCTGTTGAAGCTGTGATATTGATCTACTGTGATTGTTATGTATTTTATATTTGTATTTTATACTATTGTGATTGTTTAATATAATTTTTATTGAGTTTCTACAACACATCACCACTGAAATAATAATAATAAAAAAGAACAAAGAACAAACAGAAAACCCCACACATACACATTTACATACTTGTAGTACTTCCCATCATCCCTTATGGGGGTCCACTTTAAGTCAATTTTTATAATTGTTTTCCAGTCCTGATTGTATTGGTATGTCCCAATTTATTTCTTCTGTGACAAGGCGTGTTTCTTACTGCGTGTCCATATACTTTTTATATTGATCCCAGTCTGTCCTTTTTATTGGCTGTCCTCTATACATCTTCAATAAAAATGTTAGTTCATCCATATCTCTTACGTCTTCGATTTTCTCGAGCCATTCTTCCTTTCCCGGAGTTAAATGTGATTTCCAATGTTTTGCATAGATAATCCTTGCAGCTGTATTGATATATGTAAATAATTTATCGTCGTTTATGTTAAATTTTGTTTCTAAGTCTGTCAAGTTTAGTAAATAATATTCTGGTTTCATTGGAAATTTTTTCCCTAATATTTTCTGAGATTCTGTGTGTATCATTTTCCAAAATTTGCCCGCCTCGTTACATGTCCACCAAGCATGATAATACGATCCTATATGGTCTTTACATTTCCAGCAGGAGTTTTGAGTTCCCTTATACATTTTTCCTAGCTTTTGGGGTGTAATATACCACCTATGGAAAGATTTCAACCAATTCTCTTTTAAGTCCCACGCATAGGTATATTTTGTTTTTTTCCTCCATAACGTTTCCCACTCTGTCATGGTTATTGTATGACCTATGTTTTGGGCCCATTTCACCATACATCCTTTAACTTCTTCTGCAGCATTTGTCCATTCTAATAATTTATCATAGATTTTGGTTATTTCTTTCTTATCTGATTGAAGAATCTTATCCCAAAATTTCTCGTTGGAACAAAAGCCCACTTTGTTATCTATCACAAATTTTTCCTTAATTTGAGCATATTGTAACCACGTTAGGTTTCTATATCTTCTTTTTAGTTCTTCTATGGGTCTAATTTGGAATTCCTTGTTTTTCTTAATTAAAATGTCTTTATATGTAGGCCATTGTGACCAGCCTAATAGTTTCCTATTATTCTCTTCCAGTGGTGAGATCCATAGTGGGGTTTTATCGTACATATATTTTTTATATTTTTCCCAAACTTTGATCAGTGATGAACGTATAAAATGGTTTCCAAAAGTTTTTTCTATACGTTTTTTATTGTACCATATGTACGCATGCCACCCTCTTCTCAAGTCGAAGCACTCTAAGTTTAGTATATTCTCCTTTTTAAGATTACACCAATCTTTAATCCACATCAGAGCACAGGCGTCCGCATAAAGTTTTAGATTCGGTAAGCCAAATCCACCTCGATCTTTTTTCTCCGTCATTGTTGCATATCTAATTCTGGGTTTTTTGCCGTTCCATATAAATTTTGAGAGGTCTTTATTCCATTCCGCAATTGTTTTCATCGATCTAATTATGGGTAAATTTTGAAATAGGTAGAGCATTTTCGGTAAGATGTTCATCTTAATTGTTGCGATTCTTCCTAATAATGAAATGTTTAAATTCTGCCATTTTTGTAAATCTTGCTTTATTTCCTTCCACATTATTTTATAATTATTTTCTAATAATTGCGCATTCTTAGCTGTAAGCCAAATTCCTAAATATTTAATCTTTTTGGATATCGAAATTCCTGTCATATTTTGCAGTATTTCTTGATTGATTTTAGTCATATTCTTTGTTAATATCTTAGTCTTTTTTCTATTTAGATGGAAACCAGATATTTCTCCATATTCTTCAATCTTAGTTATCCACCTAGGTAGTTGTGTTTTCGGGTCTTCGATAACGCAGATAATGTCATCCGCGAATGCTCTGTATTTGAATTCGTTTTTCAAAATTTTTGTGCCCTTTAATTCTTGGTCATTTTTTAGATTTTTTAACAGAATTTCTAAAGCAAAAATAAATATCAAAGGGGATAATGGGCACCCCTGTCTAACCCCTTTTTCAATCTTGATGTTCTTTGAATGTTGACCATTAATCAGAATTTTAGCTCTTTGTTTGTCGTAAATCGTGTCCACTGCATTATAAAATTGGTGTCCAATATCAATTTCCTTAAGTAATAGCTTAAAAAAAGACCAATTCAAATTATCGAAGGCTTTTTCCGCATCAATGGAGAGCAATGCTACTTCTTTTTGATGGTTCCAGTCATAGTATTCTATTATATCCAAGATGCATCTAACATTATCTTTCATTTTCCTTCCTGGAAGAAAGCCTGTTTGTTCTGGATTAATCCAATTGTTTAAAAATTCTTTGAATCTGTTAGCCAATATGCACGTAAATATTTTATAGTCTATATTCAATAAAGATATGGGGCGATAATTTCTTACATCGGAGGTATCTTGCTCTTCCTTAGGTATTGCGATTATATCTGCATCTCTCCAAGTGTCTGGGATTTCTTTATTTTGCAATACTTCATTCATTAACCTTTTCAGGTGGGTAATTAATGTGTCCTGCATTATTTTGTAAAAATTTGCTGAGAATCCGTCCGGCCCAGGCGATTTGTTAGGCTTTAAAGAGTTAATTGCTTTCTTTATTTCATTTTCTGTGATTTCTTTATTGAGAATTTCTCTTTGTTGATCGCTAATCTTCTCTAATTTTTGGTTTCCCAAGTATTGTGATACTTTTGTCTTATCAATTTCATCGTCCTTATATAGTTGTGAATAGAATTTGTTAAATTCATGTAAGATATCCTCATCCTTGGTAATACATTCCTTGTCTTTCTTGATTAGTGTGACTTGTTGGAGTTGTTTTTTCTTACGTATTTTCCGCGCCAGCCATTTCCCTGGTTTATTGGCGTTCTCAAAATTAAATTGCTTGATAAATCTTAGTTGGTTAGCGGTCTGATCCAGTTCCATTCGACTCTTCTCTCTTTTTAAATTCTTAAGTTCTTTGTTTGCCTTACTATTATTTGGTGAGTTTTTCAGTATCTTCTCATTTCTTTCAATCTGTAAGTTTATTTCCTTCATTTTCTTCCATTTTTCTTTATTTATTCTTGCTTTTTGCTGTATTAAATGTCCCCTGATCACCGCTTTGTAAGCGTCCCAGATAGTTGCGTCTTTAATATCTGGACTGACGTTGAAGTCGAAGTATTCCTTTGATAGCTTTTTGTATCTCTCGATGTCTTCTTCTTTTTTAAACAGGTTTTCATCAAACTTCCATTTAGGTGTAACCTTTTTATAATTAATAATCATTTCCATGGGGCAGTGGTCTGATTTGTCACGGGGGATGATGGATATCTTGTCAATTTTTGTAAATATTGTTCTAGTTGTCCAAATCATGTCAATTCTTGACCATCCGGCATGTCTGTGAGAGTAAAATGTATAGTCTTTATTTAATGGGTTTTTTGCTCTCCAAACGTCTATGAGATCAAATTCTTCCTTCAACCGGATGAAATTTTTTGGTAATGAACTTAACGTATCTTTATTACTTCTTTTATTGGTTGATTTGTCCATTTTTGTGTCCAGTACCCCATTGAAGTCTCCTAAAATTATAACCTGTTCCAGGTGGGTATTTTCGATCTGTTCCTTCAAATATTTTGCAAATTGAGTCTTGGGACCATTTGGGGCATAAATGTTGCATATTAATATTTTTTGAATTCCAATTGTAATTTCCACCGCCACCACTCTCCCCTCTGAATCCTTAAATTTCAATTCTGCTGGAATATTGTTGTTTATATATGTGACCACCCCCCTTTTTTTCTTTATGTCCAATGAATAGAATTCTTTTCCGTAAACCTTGTTAACTAAGTGTGCTCCATGTCTTTGTGAAATATGTGTTTCTTGAAATGAAATAATATCAAATTTCCCTTTTTTGATTTGACGTGTGAGTGCATTTCTTTTATTTGGAGAGTTTAAACCGTTCACATTGTTTGAATAACATTTTATTTGTCGTGTGAGCTCATTCATTGTGATCATTTTCAAGTCCTAAGGTTATAATTCCAAGATCTTCTTCCACTGCCGTTTCTTCTACATCCTCTGTGATCATCTCCGGTTTTTCCACTTCCATATTTAACTCCATTACATTTGTCACTGTTTCCGATTCTGCACCTTGGGGCGAAAGAAATCTTTTCTTTTTTCTTTGTGGTAGGAATGTCTCTTGAGGTTCTGTACACTTATCCTTCATCAAATTTTTGTAGAATTCCTTTGCCTTGTCAAGTGATGTAAGCCAATATTTCTCATTGTTAAGTGTAACCATGACACCTTCTGCTTTTTCCCAACGGAATCTAATTTTGCGTTTTTTTAATTCCTCTGTAAGGAAGAAATAGTTTCTCCTTTTATTCAGTATTGGTAGGGGAATTTCTTTTAGTATTGTGATTTTATTGTCTTTATAATAGCTTGGTTGGGAGCTATTGGCCATCAATATCTCGTCCCTAACTCTCTTCTTTACGAAATGAACTATGACATCTCTCGCCACTTTGTTACGTTTGGAGTAGTTAGTTTGTATTCTGTATATTCTGTCCAGTTCAGTTTCCATTTCCTGTACTGGACGTTGTAGTATTTTTGCTGTGATCTGTGTTATTGTTTGTCTTATATTTTCGTTAGTTTCCTCTTGTATATTCCTAAATCGAAGTTGGAATTCCATCTCTTTAAGATCCATTAATTCTTGTGTTCTTTCTATTTTTAAACTTTTGTTTTGCCAGTCCTCAGCCTGTTTTTGTATTTTGGTTTGAGTCTTTTCCATGTTCCCTCTAGCTTTTTTCAGTTCAAGAATCTCTTCATGCATCTCTTTCATTTCATCTTTTATCTGAATAATATCCTCCTTTATTTCTCTTTTCATTTCCATCATCTCTTGGTGCATTTCTTTCTGAAACCTTTTTTGATCTTCCATGTTTAAGTCCCGTTTGTCTGAAAGTTTCTGGATTTCTTTTAAAATATCTTTTAGAGTTAAGTCTTCTGTTTGGGAACCTCTCCTTGCTAACCCTTTAGTATCTTTAAGATCTTGTTTGAATTTTGGCCCTGCCATCTTCTATATTGGCAATAATTACTGTACTATTCTTTTCCGTGTATGTCTATGTATTTATAAATGTGTAAATGTGTCTTTGATTGATCTTTCCGGATAAAGTCAATTTGGTATTGATACTACTGTTTCATTGCGTACAATAGTCTATCTGTATCTCTATGTATCTCTCTTACTGCTGTCCTCAGTCTTTGTTCTTCGATGTGGTCTGATTTAACTCCAAAGGTTTCTAATCTCTAATCTCCTTTCCAATGTCCTATGCCCTTAATCCTCCTCTGCCGTCTTCCTTTCTCAGTTCTGGTACCTAGGCTCTAATCTGTCCGTCTTCGAGTCCTAATTCAAGTCCTTACGATCGTTGCTGTTGCTCTACACTTCCTGATTCCTCGTCTTCCGGTCCTCCTTCTGCTTTCTTCTTCCTTCTCCCCGATCCACCCTTCCTTCCACCCTCGTCGTCCTCCTCTGCTACCTCCTCTTCCGTCTTTTCCTGTTGGGTTCTTCCGCTTCGCTCACCTCTGGTTCCACTTCGTTCCCACCGTCCTCAGCGACTCCTTGCTTGTTTAGAAGAAGGACCCTCCGTAGTCAAAACAATATGGCGTCAAGGTCAGCTGCTATTCGGTTCCTTCTTACTCCATTCCTTTCCTCACTTGTCTGCGGTCCGCGAATCCCGCGGCTTTTTTCCTAGCCCTTCGGCTCGCCTCTCCTTCGAGGGGCTGGCGTCAGAGCGTTAATAGCCGTTTGGGTACCTGCGTTCCTCCCATCGATTTGCTAGGGAGAGGGGAGATTCTTTACTCGACCCGACCGCATTACTCGATCTTGTCTGGTAATCGATTTGATTGTCTCTGTGGATGCTTCCTTATCCTCAGGTTTAGGAAAGTTTCCTTCTTTATAGTTAATCTCTCTCCTGCGTGGCTGGATTGTGCCTTGTGTGCTCAGGCATATAAGCGTCCTGAGTCTCAGCGATATTTTCCTTGTATTATATAAATATTTATCTTCTTCCAATCAGTTTAGTGTCCCCATAAGGTTTGAATTTTTTGTTAAGATTTCAGTTTCTTCCAATGTCTCTTCGTTTTGATTTAAAATGAGCCCGGCCAGCAGTCAATGCAGGGCTTGCGCCCGCTTCCCGACTCGCGGTTCGCGGACCTCCACGGCTAGATGGATCCTTCGTGTCGTACCTCTTCCAAGGTATTTCCCGCCGGATCCGTCGCCCTACGGAGGCTTGCGTCCCCCCCCGGTTCGATCCCCGGGGAGAGGGGAGCTAAAAGCTCTAACCCAACCGCTTTGTTAGTGGCTTGCTGGAGGAACTTCAGCAAGTCCGTCCTGCCGCCATCGTGGCTCACCGGAAGTCCATACTATTGTGATTGTTATGTATTTTATATTGTTGTATTTTATTGTATGTTGTTGGGCTTGGCCCCATGTGAACTGCCCCGAGTCCCTTTGGGGAGATGGGGCGGGATATAAAAATAAACTTCTTCTTCTTCTTCTTCTTCTTATTATTATTATTATAGACTGGATTATGCCTTCTAACCTGGCTTGCTGATCATTTCTGTGTATATTCTGCTTATGTGTGCATGTACATAATTGTGCACTCAAGGCTATCCCCTGTGTTGGTATAGCCTAAATATAAGATTTAGCCGTGCAACAGTTGCATTTTATTACTGGCGGGAGAGGAGTTTATTCCATTTTATAGCAAGGCTTTATTTTCCTGGTGAAGAAATGTTTGGTTTCTAAAGCTTGCACATATGTTTTCTTAACTTTTTTGGCTGGTTGACTAAAAGTGTTTCCACAGTATATGTTTTGACAAGCAATCTCTATTCAGGTGATTTGGAATGTCATTATTCTCATTACAGGAGATTGGAATGCTAAGGTGGGCAGTCAAATGATAACCGGGATCACAGGCAAGCATGGTTTAGGACAACAAAATGAAGCAGGACACAGGCTGATAGAATTTTGCCAGGAAAACTCACTGTGCATAACAAACACTCTCTTCCAACAACCTAAAAGACAACTTTACACATGGACTTCACCAGATGGTCAACACTAAAATCAGATTGACTACATCCTTTACAGCCAAAGGTGGCGGACATCCATCCAGTCGGTGAAAACAAGACCTGGAGCTGACTGTAGTTCAGATCACAAACTTCTTATTGCAAAATTTAGAATCAGACTAAAGAGAATGGGGAAAATACACAGACCAATTAGATATGATCTCACAAATATTCCCTGTGAATATGTAGTGGAGGTGAAGAATAGATTTCAGGGACTAGATTTAATAAATAGAGTCCCAGAAGAACTATGGACAGAAGTCCACAACATTATTCAGGAGGCAACAACAAAGTACGTCCCAAAGAAAAAGAAAACCAAGAAGGCAAGATGGTTGTCTGCTGAGACACTGGAAGTAGCTCAAGAAAGAAGGAAGACGATGTGATGCCTCATGGGCCTTGTAGTCCTGTGCCTAGTGTCACTGTGGTAGATGAGGATGAAAACATGGGGTTTTCTCCGGATCAACAGCCAGAGTCTTTCCAGATGCCTGATGTTCTTGTCCAAGAACCAATTAAAACTGACCTTGACAAACGCTCACCTCCCTTCGCTAGAAAGCAATCCTTCTCGGCAGATAGGGAAGAGAGAATTCGCAGGAGTGCCCGAATTGCTGCCAAGCAAGATACTGATTAGCCATGTTTCCCCTGGGAAAATCCAGAGAGTCTCACACCTGCAAGTTGGGTTTCGTTCCCTGTTCTCTAGGGAAAGAGAACGCTGGACGCCCGTTTGGCGGGAAACGAGACCCAGATAAAAGTATTGGGCTCTGTTGATTCTTTGCGGAGACAACAGGTCAGCTTCAGGAGTGAATTCATCAGGTCAGCTTCAGGAGTGAATTCATGCTTCCAGTGCGGACTTCGCTAAGCCCGCTGTTCTTGTTTCCTTGCCTTGCCTATTCAAGTATCCAGGAATTGCCTTGCCTCTAGCCACGGATTTTGTTCTTAGAATCAAGTTTTGGATTGCCTTGCTTTGTTTGAGCCACGGACCCTGTCACCTAGATTCAAGCCTCGTTCCCAGTCTTCTTGTGGATTTACCTTGTGCCTTGAA
Organism: Anolis carolinensis; assembly: GCF_035594765.1. Lineage (NCBI taxonomy): Eukaryota > Metazoa > Chordata > Lepidosauria > Squamata > Anolidae > Anolis > Anolis carolinensis. The sequence goes on from NC_085841.1 coordinate 132,951,268, forward strand.
AGACTCTGGACATTCCCCACACTATTGCCTGGCAATAGTGTGTGTTTCGGTTTATTGGATTTTATCTTTGAACTCTAATATCACTTATTGGACAAACTATTTCTGGACTATATTTGGCCTCATTTGAAAGGTCTGCTTCTGGACTATATTTTCTACTTGTTTTTATTATTCTTATATACTTCTTTAATAAAGATATTAGATAGTTATTGGCCTCCGTGTCTGGTTCTTGGTGCTCCGCTGACTAGGGTCTGACAGACGAAAGGAAACAGTGATAGGGGGAGATATGCCCAACTAAACGCACAATTCCAGAGGTTAGCCAGAAGAGACAAAGAACTATTTTTAAACAAGCAATGCATGGAAGTGGAAGAAGACAACAGAATAGGAAAGACAAGAGACCTCTTCCAGAAAATCAGAAACATCGGAGGCAAATTTCAGACAAAAATGGGGATGATCAAAAACAAAGATGGCAGGGACCTAACAGAAGCAGAAGAGATCAAGAAAAGGTGGCAAGAATATACAGAAGATCTGTATAGGAAGGATAATAATATAGAGGATAGTTTTAACGGTGTGGTGTGTGAATTAGAACCAGACATGAGGAGTGAGGTTGAATGGGCCTTAAGAAGCATTGCTAACAACAAGGCAGCAGGAGACGACAGGATCCCAGCTGAGCTGTTTAAAATCTTGGAAGGTGATGCATGCCACATGCCAGCAAATATGGAAAACACAAGATTGGCCATCAGATTGGAAAAAAAATCAATTTATATCCCCATACACAAAAAGGGAAATGCTAAAGAATGCTCAAACTTCCGTACAGTGGCACTTATTTCCCATGCCGGTAAGGTAATGCTCAAGATCCTGCAAGGAAGACTCCAGCAATACATGGAGCGAGAGTTGCCAGATGTACAAGCTGGGTTTAGAAAAGGCAGAGGAACGAGAGACCAAATTGCCAATATCCGCTGGATAATGGAGGAAGCCAGGAGTTTCAGAAAAACATCTACTTCTGCTTTATTGACTATTTTAAAGCCTTCAATTGTGTGGATCATAATAAACTGTGGCATGTTCTTGGTGGTATGGGGATACCAAGTCACCTTGTCTGTCTCCTGAGAAATCTGTATAAAGACCAAGTAGCCACAGTAAGAACAGATCACGGAACAATAGACTGGTTCAAGATTGGGAAAGGAGTACGGCAGGGCTGCATACTTTCACCCTCCCTATTCAACTTGTACGCAGAACACATCATGCAGCATGCGGGGCTTGATGAATCCAAGGCCAGAGTTAAAATTGTGGAAGAAACATTAACAACCTTAGGTATGCAGATGATACCACTCTGATGGCCGAAAGTGAGGAAGAGTTGAGGAGCCTTATCACCAGGGTGAAAGAAGAAAGTGCAAAAGCTGGGTTGCAGTTAAACATCAAGAAAACCAAGATTATGGCAACTACACCTGTTGATAACTGGCAAATAGAAGGAGAAAATATGGAGGCAGTGACAGAATTTATATTTCAAGGTGCGAAGATCACTGCAAATGCAGACTGCAGCCAGGAAATCAGAAGACGTTTACTTCTTGGGAAGAGAGCAATGGCCAACCTTGATAAAATAGTGTAGAGCAGAGACATCACACTGGCAATCAAGGTCCGCCTAGTGAAAGCAATGGTATTCCCCATAGTAACCTATGGATGCGAGAGCTGAACCATAAGGAAGGCTGAGCGAAGGAAAATAGACGCTTTTGAACTCTGGTGCTGGAGGAAAATCCTGAGAGTGCCTTGGACCGCAAGGAGAACTAACCAGTCCATCATCCAAGAAATAATGCCCAACTGCTCACTGGAGGGAAGGATACTAAAGGCAAATATGAAGTATTTTGGCCACATCATGAGAAGACAGGAAAGCTTGGAAAAGATCATGATGCTGGAGAAAGTGGAAGGAAAAAGAAAGAGCAAGAGCAAGATGGATGGACGGTATCCTTGAAGTGACTGTCATGAACTTGAAGGAACTGGGGGTGGCGACGGCCGACAGGGAACTCTGGCATGGACTGGTCCATGAGGTCACGAAGAGTCGGAAACGACTGTGTGATTAAGCAGCAGCAGCAGGAATGTCACTTTTTAGAATTCCTGATCATGACAAGGGAGTTTAAGTATAATTAAATATGTTTGATTTGGCAAGTTATAATTAATTAAGCAATTGATTAAAATGTTAGAATTTGGCAAACCATGGGATATGCAGAGAATATAATGAAAGCTATCACTGTGGTCTGTAGGGGAGCACAATCTTACTGGCTTGTTCAAAAGACCTAGTTTTGTTCCTTTAAAATGGACTTCCCCCACCCTACCCAGACTATAAAGTCCCTAATACAGTGGCCCTGTGGCATCCACTGGGGTTTCACTCCAGGATGACCATGGATACCAATGGTCTAGCAAAATTGTTCTTTATACCCAAATCAAGTTTTGGGGGGGGGGGGTTTGGAGGGGATAGGAGGGATATGGTTGAATCTATGGATAGAGAATCCATAGATACAAAGGGCTGACTGTAGGACTGTTGTCCAGGAACTGTGGTGTTACAGCACAACTGGGAACTGTCAGGCTGTGAAGGGTGCTCCAAACATAAGATTTCATCATACAACCTCTTGAATTCTGTTTGTCATTCATCTCCTTCCTTCTTTTCTTTTGTCCACTACAACCTATGTATTTAATTCACTCTCCAAATGCTGCATTCCTTAAATGTTAATAAGAAGAGATACATTTCAGAGGGACCTGATGTACCACAAATACAGCAATAAGTGGATAGCTCCACAGATGGCCTACATTATAAACACCTGGCTGGATGAAGGTGGAGAGGAGGAGTTAACCATTCTCTATTCTGACCAGCTGGGTTCTCAGTACAGCAGCAAGTGAGGCCTGAGGGGGTAGGGAGTTGGAGTTGCAGTAGTCTGTTGAGATTCTGCTGCCCTCATCACATGTCCATGTCATAGTCTACTAAACTTGAGTGTGTATATTTGAAAGTAGGCAGCCAGAAGAAAATAGGAATTCTGTTGGTATACTGCCTACAACATTCCTAATAAGTCTCCCTTATTAGGTGACAGAGTTGGTTTTGTCAGTGATAGTGGAGTCCCCCTCCCCCACCTTATTGAATTGTGAGACCTCAACATCCATGCTGAGACCAGTCTGAAAGGTGCAGCTCAAGCCTTCATGACAAGTAATATCTGGTGCCACCTATGCTGTAGAGCACACTCTGAGCTTGGTTGTTTGTGTTCGGTGGTGAACTGGGTATGGAGGGACCTCTTATAGTTCCACTGTCATAAACAGATCATTGCATTGTAGGGTTTAACTAGCTGGAACTCAGGCCCCCTCCACACAGCTGAATAGAACCCCACATTATCTGCTTTGAACTGGAATATATGTTAATGTGGACTCAGATAACCCAGTTCAAAGCAGAGATTGTAAGATTTTCTGGCTTGATATTCTGGGTTATATGGCTGTGTGGAAGAGCCCTAAGATTATCTCAATGAGAGGCAGGCTCATTAAGATAGTTTGACTATTAAATACAGTAGAGTCTCACTTATCCAACACTCGCTTATCCAATGTTCTGGATTATCCAACACATTTTTGTAGTCAATGTTTTCAATACATCGTGATATTTTGGTGCCAAGTTCGTAAATACAGTCATAACTACATAGCATTACTGCGCATTGAACTATTTTTTCTGTCAAATTTTTTGTGAAACATGTTTTGGTGCTTACTGTGTAAAATCATAACCTAATTTGATATTTAATAGGCTTTTCCTTAATTCCTCCTTATTATCCAACATATTCGCTTATCCAACGTTCTGCCAGCCCGTTTATGTTGGATAAATGAGACTCTACTGTATTTATAAATCACTATTTTAGGGCAAATACTCCTGCAAGAGAGTTTTATATACAATTAAAATAACAGGTATAAATACAAATCTGTTAACAATGAAAGTATACAACCTCCTCCTCCTAATATCTATTTAATCTATTTCTCTAGGAAATGAAGGTAACAGTGTTCAGCACTTCCTTTGTCATACAGAAAAAGCAACTTATTTTTTGCATCCAGCCTTCAACTCAGATCCCCTTTGACAAGGTATAAATTGGATGTTTGCAGGTAACAAAAGACCATGGTCCTCGAATCTAAATATTGTCAAGATTAAGTTATATGTCTGCAAAGTGCAAACTATATCAAAGTTCAGATAAAATGTAGTTGAGATAAAACAATATTAAATGTCCACACTAACCTATGCTAGTAAAAACTGTCAATCACTGAGCTATGCCAAAACCAAAACAGGCAAAATATTTTTAAAGTACTGCATTAAAGGAGAATTAATTTCTGTAGGAAAAATTGCCTTAATTATCATGTGACTCTGGGAGCAAGGGGGAAACAACTTTAAGCAATCAAACTTTCTCTCTTCCAGCAGCAAGCACAACAGACAATGACAAGTAATCATACTTCAAGGAGGTCAAATATTTTAAATTCTTCTTTAATTGCTATATTATTTCAAAATATAATAACTGTAAAACACTGTTACATGAACTAAGAATTTGGCAATGACATCTTAACCAATTAGTTCTGTTTTATGTTAGTATTTATGACTGAATAACTTAGCTCCCACAAGAAAAACTGCTTCTGAAAAGAATATTGAATAGTTCCCCTTAGTATAACTGAAAACATTTAATGAAATTGACCCCAATATAAAAGATGACTGAGGAAACCCTGCTAAAAATAACATGCTGGCAGAATGATACTCATCAGAGGTCTTTCACACCTATGGAAAGTAATACTGGCAATAGAGAAAATAGTAAAGAATATTTACTATTAGAAAATAGTCTAAAGTGGTGTTTCTCAAGTGTTGAGGAAAACCTGATAAGGAGACTTCTGAATCAATGAAAATCTTATTCTGTGCAAAATCTACATATTTTTGTGTAGAAAATAGTTTTTATGTGCACAGGAAACACTGATTAAAATCAAGTAAATTTATTCTGTAACCAGCACTGAGAACTCTGGAAAAAAAAAACCCTTGTCACAACATCCTAAAACCAATAGACGTCTCAGAATTGTTACATTGTTTTAGTTTGGCTTTGTCTTCCAACAAAGCGGTGGCTGAAATACAGAGCATGGTAGCTAAACCACTATCTTACAGAGAGGATCTTCTTTCTCACTAAGGCAAGCTCCCTCCAGGATAATGTGTCCCACTACCATTCCCAAATTTTAAAAAAAATCCTTTCAAGGCAGAACTAGAACTTTAGGCAATTCATGGCTAGTTTTTCCCATGTAAAGACAGGAGAAAAAATGCCTGATTTGACACAGAAGAGGGAAAACGGTGATGAAGAAAGGAGCAGCAGAAAGCTTGTTTTTACAAATTGTTCCCCTTTTCGATTTCATAAGAGAAAGCATCAGTTGAGTTGAAGACACTAGTTTATATAAAACAGAGTTTCTCAAACTGTGCTCCTTCAGATATTTTAGACTTCAGCTCCCACAATTCCTAACAGCTGGTAAACTGGCTGGGATTTCTGGGAGCTGAAGTCCAAAAGACTTGCAGGAGCAGAGTTTGAGAAACACTGTCATAAAAAGACATAGCACCAAGCAGAGTCTGACATTCATCCTCAGAGTTTATCAGGAAATGGGCAAATAACAGGCATTTCATAAATCTGAAATTGAAAACACTTCTGGTCCCAAACATTTAGGAAAAGGCATATTTAACCTGTAGTTATGTTTTGATTGTTATTGGACTTGTTTTACACATATTTAAAATTTATCAAATATTCTTACACTTTCACACACTTTATGAATGTTTGCCATGTATATGTGCAGTGTGATCCGCCCTGAGTCCCCTTTGGGGTGAGAAGGGCGGAATATAAATACTGTAAACAAATAAATAAATAAATAAATAAATTTTTGTCTAACAATACTACTTGGATTTTCCCCATACTACAAGCAAGCTCGAGTACCCAAAACCTTACACTATAAAATTGTGTTAGGTTTTTAAGGTATCAACAGAATCTGACAGTATGCATCAAAAAAGAGGAAGGGACACTGGGAGTGGGCCCATGGGCTACCTGTGGCCTTTGAACTTGACCTGAGCTACAACCCAAGTCCCTCTCCTAGCACTGCTGTTCTGTTGTCATCATCCTCAATAATCACATTTCTCTGTAGAAAAGGGTTTCTGTCATGTGAGCAAAACCCTATTTTTGGATTTTGCTTAAAAACAGTTCTATTGTAGCAATACATCTTCATCCCTCTGCCATTAGTTATTTTAATCTTTTTTGTACTTGATCCTTAATACTTCAAAGTGCTAAATACCTACTGTAAAATAGTATTGAAATATATTTGTTGACTGAACTCAGTAAGAACATTTCATACTCACCCATATCATTTTAATGCATTTCTATCCATTTTCAATGTGTCACTTAAAATCATGTTTTCCATTTATCAGTTTTATTAGGGGACTATGAAAAAAGTAATGATAGCCAGGAGACAGGATATACTTCAAAGGGATCAAATTAATATATTGTATGCAATAATATACAGCTTGCTTTCCTAGAAACACATTTCAATAAGAACAAAAAACCATAATATGATGAATGTCAACACTTTACTTTAACGATCACACTTCCCACAAGACAGCACAGAGTGCTTTATGTTAAGATATAATAATTTCCTGAATTCCAATCAATCCCTACTGCAAATATCAATAATAGCAATTACCAAAGCACACTAATAAAAATGTGTTGTTATATAGTGGTAGTTCATCCAAAACCTCTACAGACAACACCATTTCTAACATGAAATTTCAAGCAAATGGGGTTATATAGTTCAATGCTGCAAGCTCTGCTCAGAAGCATCAAGTGAAAAGATATATAGTGTATACCGAATTCATAATCATTTATATATTTACTAGCTGTGCCCAGCCACGCGTTGCTGTGGCGAAGTATGGTGGTATGGGAAATAAAGTATTGAGGAATTGGTGGTAGTTAAGGTAAAGGGTAAAGGTTTTCTCCTGACATTAAGTCCAGTTGTGTCCGACTGCACACTGAAGTGGATTATATGGCAGTGTGGAGTCAAGATAATTCCGTTCAAAGCAGATAATATAAGATTATAAATGGGTTATATAGCTGTGTGGAAGGGCCTTGAGTCTACACTGCCATATAATCCAGTTCAAATCAGATAATCTGTATTTTATAGGCAGTGTGGAAGAGGCCGAAGTGAGGCCTAACTGTGCCTGTCCCCTGGGCTGAGTGGATTGCTAGAAGACCAAGTGGGTGGAGCTTAGCCTTCTAACTGGCAGCAATTGGATAAAAACAATTATTCCTCTCCCTCTAATTAGGACTTTATTTTTCTTTTCTTTTTGTTGTATGAACGTAGAGGCATGGATGAGGGGTTGTGCTGCCAAGTTTAGTGTTTCGGGGATGTGTAGTTTTGTTGTTTTGTTCTAGGCCGAAATTTCATTACCCTTTTATATATATAGACTAGCTGTGCCCGGCCACGCGTTGCTGTGGCAAAGTGGTGGTGGTATTGGTTAAAAATTGTTGTGTAATTTTTATTTGAGGTTATTTGCATTTTTTAATTAATTTTATTGTAAGTTATATTTTTATTTATTATATTTTATTATTTTCTTTTATTATTTTTAGTTATTTTCTGTTATTACAGTATTTTATTGTATTAATTTTTTAGTGTTTTTTATTAATTTTTTTTGGGTTGCTAGGAGACCAAGTTGGAGGAGCTTAGTCTTCTAACTGTCAAGACCCAGGCTGCAGAGCACCAATAACCTTACACAGAGGCCAGATTCTATCTAATATCTTTATTATAGAAATATATAAAGTCAATAAAAACAAGTGAAGAATAAAGTTCAGAAGCAGACCTTCCAGATGAGGTCAAATATAGTCCAGAAATGTATTGTCCAATATAAGATATTAGAGTCCAAAGTTATAATCCACTTGACCGAAACACACACTTTGCCGAGCAATAGTGTGGGGAATGACAGAGTCTTTAAGGTCCAATGTAGCTTGACAACTAGGCTAGAAAATAACTTGATTCTTGGCTAGATCAAAGGCTTGGAACGAGGCAAACACGAAACATGAATAGAGTCCAAGGAAGTCCGTGAAAACAAGGCAAGGCTGGAAACTTGATCCGGGAAACAAGGAATTGGGGTTACGAAGTCCACACACGATCTCTCTCCTCAAGCTGAACAATTGACTCCGCAAAGTTCCCCTTGCGAGCAGCACCTATATTGGGTCTCGTTTTCCCGCCGACAGAACACTTTCCCTAGAGAACGAGAAGCGAAACCCAACTCTGTCCAGATGCATGACTCCTTAGAATTTCCCAAGGGAAGCAGACCTAATCAGCTAATTGTTTGGCAGCGATTCTCAGGCTCCGGCGATTTGCCTCCCTGGCTCCCCTATCTCTATTATAATTGTCCCTCTGGGAAAACGGGGGGGGGGGGGAATTCTGCCCAAGGCCTGTTTGGCTACATTCTTGAGGACAAACATCCTCCAGGTGGAGAGGCTCCGATTCTGGCTGAAACGGCGGAAATCCCATGTTTTCCTCTTCGTCTGCCACAATAGTACTAGGAACAGGACTACAAAGCCCATGAGTCATCACACTAACTGGCAGCAATTGGATCAAAGCAATTATTCCTCTCTCTCTAATTAGGACTTTATTTTTCTTTTCTTTTTGTTGTATCAACCTAGAGGTGTGGATGATGGGTTGTGTTGTCAAATTTCGAGGTTGGGGGGCCTGTAGTTTTGTTGTTTTGTGGGTCGCCGTGATGCCATCACTCTTTTATATATATATAGATTTATTTATTTACAGTATTTATATTCTGCCCTTCTCACTCCAAAGCGGACTCAGGGCGGATTACAATGAACATATATATGGCAAACATTCAATGCCATCAGACAAACAACATACAGTATAGACACACACAGAGGCAAATTTAACATTTCCAGCTTCATGAGGGTATGCTCGATTCCGGCCACAGGGGGAGCTGTTGCTTGATCATCCACGAGTGACACCAAGTGCTGTACTTACTCATTCCTTTCCACGTGCTGCTGGCAGTTTTATGGTGTTGTAAATTAGTTAAATTAGCCTCCCACATAAAGCATATCTAAATTTCCTAGTTGACAGATGCAACTGTCTTTTGGGCTGCTTAGGTAAACAGCAAGCCGGGCTATTTAATTGTCAGGGGCTTAACCCAACCCGGGCTTCGAACTCATGACCTCTCGGTCAGTAGTGATTTATTGCAGCTGGTTACTAGCCAACGGCGCCACAGCCCAGCTATGTTGTTGTATTTATGTATGGATGTGAAAATTGGACAGATAAAAAAACGGACAGAAAGAAAATCAACTCATTTGAAATGTCGTGCTGATGGAGAATTCTACACCTGCCATGGGCTGCTGAGAAGATAAATGGAGGAAATCAGGCCTGAACTCTCTTTAGAAGCCAAGATGACTTAAATGAAGCCATTGTTTCATGACATGACCTGCTGCAAAAGACAATATGCTGAGCAAAGTAGATTGTAATAGGAAAAGAGGAAGATCACATCACATGTGAACAGACTCAATCAAAGAAGCCATAGCCCTGAATTTGCAAGACTTGAGCAGACCACTTAGAGATCCACCTTCTTGGAAGTTATTTGTTCAGAGGGTCACCATAAGTGAAAGTTGATTTGAAGGAAAATAGCAACAACAGCTCAGAAATAAACCCCACTTGTGTGGCTTTTAATTAATTCTTGTATGGCTTTTACTTGTATGGATGCACTCACTATGTTTAAATAATATTGTGAGAACCAGTATGGCATACTGGTTTGAGTGCTATGCTATGACTCTGGAAACCAGGGTTGAAATCCTTGCTTGGCATGGAAACCTACACTTTATCAGCCTCAAAGGATGGTACAAGCAACCTCCTTTGAAAAAATCTTGCCATGAAAATCAAATTATAGGTTTGTCATAAATCAGAAACTGAAACGTTTATGTAGAACACACCTACAATTTAAACTCTATAAATTTAAAAGTAAGTTCTTTCTAGTTTTCAGAGGTACAAACAGTAATATGACTTTGCAAAATATATAGATATTTTTGTCAGCCAGCTCAGAAGTTAAATGGTGCTTATAAATATTCCTGTAATTTAAACATTAAAATGAAAAATAGAAATCAATATAATTAACAAATCCACTGATTGAGGCAAACAAACTGAAACAAAAAACACTTAAATTGTTATAGGGCATGCGACTTTCTGCGTAGGAAAATTAAATGAGTACAACAAAATTAACTTGTCTGTGCATGGCTGGACAATTTAATAACAGCAAGGACAACTGCAATTACTGATGAGGCATAGGCTATGGCTGAACTATGTGTTCTCCATGCAACAGATGTTCCTGTCATTTAATGAAAGCAGCCTGCTGTCCAAGTTGGACTAGTGGGCTTTACACTGACAGCATTTTGGTGAGAATACAGATGTGAATCAATCCACAGGTTCTGTGTATCTTTTTCCTTCCTATTCATCCTCTTCATTGTCACAGCAATTAACTGAAGGACATTTCCCCATACATTCCATTTTGTGCTGCCAAATTGTGGTAGACGGTTATGCATTTTTGACATTTAACAACTCATACAAGCCTTCCTGTCGAAAGCAATTCTCAATTCTCTGTCAGGTGTCATAAAAACTGATATAATAATGTGTTGCTCTTGTTTTCTAAAAGGATAAGCATGCAGAATGAAATTTCCATCTCTTTATAAGAAAAACAAAGAGCATATTTGTGTGGGGGGTTTGAGAGCAGACTTCAGCAAAGTTACTTATTCAGACTATAACTTCTAGTGAGTAAACTGGCTGGGCAAGGGAGAGATCTCTAGGAATTGTAGCCAAAAAGTAACTTTTCCAAGGTCTGTTTCAGGATTCCAATGACTCCATCCACACGATGATATTGCAAGCAAAAACTATTTTTGTCAATTTGTCCTGCGGCCTCTTGTAAAACTGCTCCAGAGATTTGAGGAACCCCTCTCTGTATTGATCCCAATTTATTCCTCTGTCTAAAAACTGCCTATATATCCCATAAATACTTGCAGTCAAAACAAACATACATTAATTTGCATGAATCCCCCACATCCCTTTGGTATTTGTTTATTTAAAAATCTTGCTTTTAGCTCAACACAGATGTTTAATTTTACCTGACAACATTTCTTTAGCTAGAATAGCACAATTCCCTGGATTTGTTAATTAGTAAAATTTATAAAGAAATTCTATGCCAAATTTTTCATTACCAGTATTTTAAAAATATCTGTGAGAACAGTTCATAAGTTTCATGTGACACAAAGACACCTGTAGACTAACACACGACTACACCTGACCATTGTCTTTGTTGTATAAAAATTTGCTGTTGTTACATAACTTTAATTCAATGGCAGTTTATGGCAACCCTATAATACATTTCTTATTCTGATGAGGTTGCCATTGTCATCCTCTAAGACAGTGGTTCTCAACCTGTGGGTGCCCATATGTTTTGGCCTTCAACTCCCAGAAATTCAAACAGTTGGTAAACTGGCTAGGATTTCTGGGAGTTGTAGGCCAAAACACCTGGGGATCCACAGGTTAAGAACCACTGCTCTAAGGCTAAGTGAGTGTAACATGGCCAAGGCCACTTAATAGATTTCCATGGCTGTGTACAGATTCAAGCCTAGGACCTTGACACATAGGCTGCCGGAATTGGCCAGTTTCACTGTGCCCTGGCGGTGCCCGTCCAGGGGGTGCAGGGACCCGTCACCCCACATCCGGCACTGTCCCGGCTTCCTCCCTACATCACCACATGGGGGAAGCCCCCTTGAGCCAGCTTGACCCATCTTTCCTTATGGAATGACGGGGGGTCTCGCGTTGTCTGCTGCTGGCAATTTTTTCAGCAACAGCAGGCATTTCCCCCCAGTTCAGCCACGAGACGCCCCAGAAGTACTTTTCTGGAGTGCGATGAGAGCTATTGGGTCTGGCGGGTGAATTTTTAAAAATCCATCATACCTGTCAAAATCAAGCCCATGTGAAAAGATCCCTAGTCTCCCAGAATCATAGTCCAACACTGAACACACAACAACATGCTAGCCCTTTGATGCTATACTTTAGTTTATTGGCTTATAATAAAAATGCAAATTTAGCTTATCTCCAGGTTAAAAAAGCACCAGTATATATTCGTCTCTTCCAGAAAGATTCAAATATTTGTAGATGTTGTGGCATTGGAGACTGCCATCTGGAAATGGCATGTGCAATCTCAGATAGCATCCTCACAGCCGTCCTCCACTTCCCAGTCTCAAGCAGCCCTGGGAGGTGAGATGGCATTGCCTCCCAAGCCTCCTAGCACCCTTAGTTCTCTTTCAAATGTTACTGCAAATGAGATCCTTTTACTTACTATTTATTGTTATTATGCACTATGCTGCATATCATACTAGGAGACAGACAGGATATGAATAAAATAAAACAAAACATACTGTTCAGTATAAAGCACAAGGTCCAGCCATAGCTGCTGGCTTTTATTCCAGTTCGTAGCCTTAATTTTAAAGAAGCTATACACCCACAGCAGTTTTAACAGCTTGGACAACTCCTTTACAGTTTACATTAAAATGCAGAGGAGATTATGTATCCCACTAGTATGTATGCCACCCACTGCCACTGCATAGCCCTTTCAGGTACACAAAGTGTTAGAGAATATGCCTATGTGATTTTGATTCTGTTGTGTATACCTGCCATGGGAAAGCATTTTCTGAGCTGAAATATGAAAAATGCTTTGCTAGTTAGAAGGCTGTGAGAAGTGGGTCATTACTGAATTAGCAAAATGACCAAAAAGGGATATGTATAAAATAAATCTGGTACATTCTTTGATCACAGCCGTCAACTGGAAAACAAATCCTTTTTAAACCAATTGAACCAACTAGCTGTGCCCGGCCACACGTTGCTGTGGCGTTGTCTGGTGGTGTTGGTGATAACTTGTTGAGGTAGTGGTGGTATTGAATGTCTGTTGTATGGTTGTCTTTATGCTTAGTATGCATTTGGTTGTTTGTGTACTGTGAAAGTGGTGAGGGTAGAGGGGGTCTATGTCCCTGTGTAGTATTGTATAGTATTTATACATTGTTGTGTTGTGAATGCTTGGATTGTGTCCTGCTGCATAGTAGAAAGGGTTGGGTTGGATGGCCCTTAGGGGTCTCTCCAAACTCTTGGATTATATGCTTCTATTATTATTATTATTATTATTATTATTATTATTATCATCATCATCATCATCATCATCATCTTCATCATCATCATCATTATGTAGAGGCTGGATGGCCATCTGTCAGGAGTGCTTGGATTGTGTCCTCCTGCATGGTAGAAGGAAGTTGATCTGGATGATCCTTAGCAGTCACTCCAAACCTTAGAATTGTATGTTGTTGTTGTTGTTATTAGTATTAGTATTGAGAGGCTGGGTGGCCATCTGTTGGGAGTGCTTGGATTGTATCGTCCAATGGCAGAGTTGGGTAGGACTGGATGGCCTTTAGGGGTCTCTCCTAACTGTCTGATTCTATGATTCGATTTGTATTATTACTGTGCAGCTCTTGGATGGCCATCTGTAAGGAGTGCTTGGTTTGTGTCGTCCTGCATGGTAGAAGGAAGTTGAACTGGATGATCCTTAGGGGTGTCTCCTAACCTTATGATTGTATGATATTATTATTATTATTATTATTATTATTATTATTATTATTATTATTATTATTATTATTATTATTATCAACACAACAACGTTGTATGGCACAGCAAACAAGATAGATATGCTGGATTTCGTTTCGCAAAACCACAAGTCGAACACTTCCCAAGTGTCTAGGACTGTGTGATGTATTTTCTGATGATGTGTGCAGATCCCAGTAGGGTGGCCTTTTGCAGTTGGCAGATGGTGATTTTGTCAATGTCTATTGTTTCCAAATGCTGGCTGAGATCTTTTGGCACAGCACCCAGTGTGCCCATCACCACCGGGACCACCTGTACTGGTTTCTGCCAGAGTCTTTGAAGTTCAATCTTGAGGTCCTGATAGCGGCTGAGTTTTTCCTGTTGTTTTTCATATATGCGACTGTCACCTGGGATGGCAACATCAATGATCCAAACCTTGTTCTTTTCTACAACTGTGATGTCTGGTGTGTTGTGTTCCAGAACTTTGTCAGTCTGGATTCGGAAGTCCCACAGTATCTTTGCATGTTCATTTTCCAATACTTTTGCAGGTTTGTGATCCCACCAGTTCTTTGCTGCTGGGAGGTGGTACTTGAGGCATAAGTTCCAATGGATCATTTGGGCCACATAGTTGTGCCTCTGTTTGTAGTCTGTCTGTGCGATTTTCTTACAGCAGCTGAGGATATGATCAATGGTTTCGTCGGTTTCCTTGCACAGTCTGCATTTTGGGTCATCAGCTGATTTTTCAATCTTGGCCTTAATTGCATTTGTTCTGATGGCTTGCTCCTGGGCTGCAAGGATCAGGCCTTCTGTCTCCTTCTTCAGGGTCCCATTCGTGAGCCAGAGCCAGGTCTTCTCCTTATCAGCTTTTCCTTCAATTTTGTCAAGGAACTTTCCATGCAGTGTTTTGTTGTGCCAGCTGTCAGCTCTAGTTTGTAGTGCGGTTTTCTTGTACTGGTTTTTTGTCTGCTGTGTTTTGAGGAGTTTCTGATTTTTGACTTCAATCAAAGCAGGTTCTTCACTTTGCTTGACATATTCTGCCAGGGCATGTTCTTCTTCTTTGACTGCTTGCTTTACTTGTAAGAGTCCTCTGCCCCCTGATCTTCTAGGCAGATATAGCCGGTCAACATCACTGCGAGGGTGCAGTGAATGATGAATGGTCATGAGTTTTCTTGTTTTTCTGTCCAAATTGTCCAGTTCCACCTGTGTCCAATTTATAATGCCAGCAGTATATCTTATGACAGGTATGGCCCAGGTGTTTATGGCCTTGATGGTGTTGCCTCCATTGAGCTTGCTTTTGAGAATTTTTCTGACCCTTTGTGTGTATTCTTTGCTGACCACAGTTTTCACATGTTCATGCTTGATGTTGTCCAGCTGTAGTATGCCCAGATATTTATAGGCCTCTGGCTGGTGACACTTTATTGTTTGGCCATTGGGCATATTTATGCCCTCACTTTCAATGATTTTTCCCTTCTTCAATGCCACTGTTGAACATTTGTCCAAACCAAACTCCATGTTGATATCAGTGCTAAAAATTCGGACAGTGTTGGTCAGAGACTGGATTTCAGTTTCCGTTTTCCCATATAGCTTCAGGTCATCCATGTACATCAAATGTGAAATTTTGTGAGAATTCTTAGATATTTGATAGCCGAGATTTGTTTTTTGTAAGATTGTTGACAGAGGGATCATGGCAATAATGAAAAGCAGAGGGGACAATGAATCTCCCTGGAAAATTCCTCTCCTGATGTTGACAAGTCCATAGCTTTCATTTCCAACAAACAGTTCAGTTTTCCAGTGCTCCATCATTTTTTCAATGAAGGTGCCAACTGTTTTACAAATCCCGATGGCGTCCAGGCACTTGATGATCCAGCTGTGTGGGAGTGAGTCAAAGGCCTTTTTGTAGTCAATCCACGTCATGTGAAGATTAGCTTTTCGGCTCTTACAGTTCTCCAGAATCATTTTGTCAATCAATAACTGGTCTTTTGTGCCCCTGCTTTTCCGTTTGTTGCCTTTCTGTTCATCTGGTAAGATGTTTTTTTCTTCAAGATAGTCTTGAATTCTGTCAGCTATGATGCCAGTCAGTAGTTTAAACATAGTGGGCAGACACGTTATTGGCCTGTAGTTTCCTGGTGCTGCTCCTTTTGCTGGATCCTTTTGTATCAGGTATGTTCTTCCAGTTGTTAGCCATTCACTGATACTTCCTTTCTGCAGCATCTCATTGAATTGTTGGGCCATTTTTCCATGTAAACTAATCAGATGTTTGAGCCAAAATCCATGAAGTTTATCACTACCAGGCGATGTCCAGTTCTTGACTTTTTGCACTCGTTTGCTGATCATTTCAGTTGTTATTTCCATCAGTTCCATTTTGTTCTGTGAGAATTTTCCTTCAAACTCCTTTATCCACCCAGCGTTTTTGTTGTAGTTTTTATTATTTTCCCAAAGTTCTTTCCAGAACTTTGTTGTTGCAGTTTTCTCTGGCTTTATGGTTACTGTGTCTGTTGTTTGGTTCAGACTCTGGTAGAACCGTCTTTGGTCTGATTGAAACAGTTGATTTTGTCTGTACTGGATGATTCTGGCTTCATACCTTTCAATTTTTCTGGCTGTTGCTGTAATTTGTTCTTTCACGATTTCCAAAGCTTCTTCAATTTTTCTGGTGTTCAGCCAGTACTTTCGGATCAGGTATTGCTTGATTTTGTCATTCTTCAGTTTCCTCTCTTTCATATTTTTCAGGTTACTTGCATCTGATCTAAGTTTCTTGATTTTCAACTCTAGCCTGACCTTCCACTTTGGTTTTCCAGTCGATTTTCTTTGGGGCTGCCTTGGTTGTAGGAGCCCAAGTTCTTCTGTTACTATCACTGCTGCACTGTAGGCAAACTGGTTTGTTTGTTCAATTGATGTTATTTGGACAGTGGAGAGTGCTGCATTCACATCTTTCATGAGAGGCGCCAGGTGTCTCTTGGGCACTGTTTTTAGAGTTGGGAGCCGCTGTCTTATTGCATTTGCTGCAGCATGAGCCATGATCTTATCCTTGAGCTCTTGTTGTCTTGCTGTCAAGGTTCCTGGTGGTTCAACAGATGTTTCAAGTGCTGGTTCCTCAAATTCTTGCAAAAGCGCCACACTTTCTTCTGGTTCAATCTGTTCCACCATTCCAAGTGTTGCTGGAGTCTCTGCTGCTGTCTGTGCTGTGGTCTGATGGTAATCTACTTTGCAAATTTTCTGGATTTCTTCGAGTTCAACTTCACTGAACACTTTGTTTCTGATTATGAATCTTTGTTGGTCAGCCAGTCGGGGTTATGTTATCTGTGAGTCAGGGTACTCTTGTTTCCATAGCTGATGCATCCTTTTTTGGTAGCCACGCCTTTGAGGTTCAGATTTGTAGTAGCATTTCATAATTGTGCGGTTTTCTGGCATTGTATATTTTTGCCGCTTCTGTGACTGTTCATTTGGGGTTTGGTGATTCCGTAGCCCACTTGTCGATGGATGTCCAGAATCAGCAGCATCCACCGCGGTCCTTTTTATCCTGGGCGACGACCGAGCCAGTATAGACTTCGTTTGGGTTTGATTCTCCATAATGCTAATGGGTTAGGTGCTCTTGGTTGTGCTCCTCAGCTGAGGCCTCTCTGGCTTGGTTGGACCTGCCGGTAGTTACACTACCGCCAGCACAGCCCTCAGTCATCATTGGAGCAGCTAAGCCCCCCCACCACGTCAAGGTGGCACCTGCGGGGGGGATTATTATTATTATTATTATTATTATTATTATTGAGAGGCTGGGTGGCCATCTGTTGGGTGTGTTTAGATTGTGTCCTCCATGGCAGAATTGGGTTGGACTGGATTACCACAGTAATTATTTCATATTACAGTAGAAACTCACTTATCCAACATTCGCTTATCCAGTGTTCTGGATTATCCAACACAGTCTGCCTTTTAGTAGTCAATGTTTTTATAGTCAATGTTTTAAATGCATTGTGATATTTTGGTGCTAAATTTGTAAATACAGTAATTACAACATAGCATTACTGAGCATTGAACTACTTTTTCTGTCAAATTTGTTGTATAACTTGATGTTATAACTTGAGGGCCAACAAATTGAAATTAAATCCAGACAAGACAGAGGTCCTCCTGGTCAGTCGTAAGGCTGAACAGGGAATAGGGTTACAGCCTGTGTTGGACGGGGTCGCACTCCCCCTGAAGACGCAGGTTCGCAGTCTGGGTGTGATCCTGGACTCATCGCTGAGCCTGGAGCCCCAGGTCTCAGTGGTGGCCAGGGGAGCATTCGCGCAACTGAGACTTGTGCGCCAGCTGCGCCCGTTCCTTGGGAGGTCTGACTTGGCCATGGTGGTCCACGCTCTGGTTACAGCTTGTTTGGATTACTGCAACGCTCTCTACGTAGGGTTGCCTTTGAAGACGGCCCGGAAGCTCCAACTAGTACAATGGGCGGCAGCCAGATTAATAACTGGGGCGGCATACAGGGAGCGTACCACCCCCCTGCTAAGCCAGCTCCACTGGCTGCCGATATGCTACCGAGCCCAATTCAAAGTGCTGGTCTTGACCTATAAAGCCCTAAACTGTTCTGGCCCAATTTACTTATCCGAACGTATCTCCTCATATGAGCCAGCTAGATCCCTAAGATCATCTGGAGAGGCCCTGCTCTCGGTCCCACCTGCCTCGCAGGCGTGGCTGGTGGGAACGAGGGACAGGGCCTTCTCAGTGGTGGCTCCCCGGCTGTGGAACACCCTCCCCACAAATATCCGACAAGCCCCAACTCTTCTGGGTTTCAGAAAGGCTGTGAAAACATGGCTGTGTGCACAAGCTTTTAACGAGTAATATGATAACATCGCCATGGTCCGATTGAAGGCTGAAGCATGAGGTTTTTAGACAAATGGATCTAAT
The DNA here is from genome assembly GCF_035594765.1 of Anolis carolinensis. NCBI lineage: Eukaryota > Metazoa > Chordata > Lepidosauria > Squamata > Anolidae > Anolis > Anolis carolinensis. The sequence continues at coordinate 132,969,838 of NC_085841.1, forward strand.
TTACTTATGTTTTAATTTTTATAATGTATTTTAATGATGTATTTTTATAGTTTTAATTGATTATATGTACTGTTTTTTGTTTTATTATTATGTTCTTGGCATTAAATGTTGCCAACTGTGTAAGCCGCCCTGAGTCCCCCCGGGTGAGAAGGGCGGGGTATAAATTCTGGAAATAAATAAATAAATAAATGTTTTGGTGCTTAATTTGTATAATCATTACCTAATTTGATGTTTAATCGGCTTTTCCTGAATCCCTTCTTATTATCCAACATATTCACTTATCCAACATTCTGCCGGCCTCTTTATGTTGGATAAGTGAGACTCTACTGTATATTGATAATGTTATATTATCTGCTTAGAACTAGATTATATGAGGCCCCTTCTACACAGCTGTATAAAATGCACACTGAGTGAATTATCTGGCAGTGTGGACTCAAGATAATCCAGTTCAAAGCAGATAATATAAGATTATAAATGGGTAATATAGCTGTGTGAAAGGGCCTTGAGTCTACACTGCCATATAATCCAGTTAAAATCAGATAATATGTATCTTATAGGCAGTGTAGAAGAGGCCTGAGGCCTAACTGTGCCTGTCCCCTGGGCGGAGTAGGTTGCTAGGAGACCAAATGGGCAGAGTTTAACCTTGTAACTGGCAGCAATTGGATAAAAAACAATTATTCCTTTCCCTCTAATTAGGACTTTATTTTTCTTTTCTTTTTGTTGTATGAACGTAGAGGCATGGATGAGGGGTTGTGTTGCCAAGTTTAGTGTTTCTGGGATGTGTAGTTTTGTTGTTTTGTCCAAGGCCGAAATTTTTTTATCCTTTTATATATATTAGATATACATTTCTGATTGATAAACTGTTGAAACCAAAACATTTTAAAATATCTGGAAAATAAGTAAATTCATTTACTACTGGTGGGGTTTTTCTTGCAGTAGAATACTATGCATTAAGAAGTAATCTCCATTAAATTGAGTGAGATTTATTTCAGGCAAATGTCTGTACTGCAGCTTTGTTTATTTTAAAACAATATTGCCCAGGATCATTGTTGCACTATGGTCAAAGATTTGGATGTATTCAGAAGATATGTGCATGCGTGTGTTTGTGTGTACATGTGGAAACATGATTTTGTTTTTTAAACTGCTCTACACCATGCCTCAAGCCCCTTCTACGCTGCCCTATATCTCAGGATCCGATTCTAGATTATCTGTTTATCCCAGATTTCCTGACAGTGGAAACTCATATAATCCAGTTCAAATCAAATAACCTGGGATCAGATCCTGGAATATAAAGACAGTGTAGAAGAGACCTCATTTACCACTTTTCACATTGCTTTTGGTGATTGCCTTTCCTGGTGGTTCCAGGAATGAACTGCGGTTTTGCAAAAGCATTAACATATTTATAAAAATGTATGAAATATGCACATGTCTCTTGATGTTGATGCATATTATGAATTCAGTTTAAAATCAAGAGCAATATTAAATCAGGAAGATATGGACAAAGATAAATACATGCAATATTAGTAGCAGTGATACAGAAGGTGACATCTTGCAATTCTTTTCTAAGATGTCCAGCATATTGAATACATTATTTTATCTGTCTCTGTGTTGGTTTTAATTTCTTGTAAGCCACTTTATGTCACATACCAAGGGAAAGATAAAATAGAAAAAAAATAAAACCACAGCACTATCATATTCATAAGAAACACATCTTTTACTTCTTATCTTCCGTGAGCTTTCAGATAATCACAAATGTTTTTTTAGAAGAATATAGGTCTGTTAATTTAGGAGGTGAAGCATAGATCTTATAGGAACCCAGTCTTTGGTTGCCCTAAATTTCAGCTAAAGACTGTATTTCAGATAGTATCATTTAAGAAATGGCTTTAACACACTCATTACTGAAAGTTTCTTCACCTGATCTGGTGCATGCTGGCAACTCTTTAAAACATTTGGCAGTCATGGAAGCTTCACGGGAATGTTGCACCTCAGATATAAAAGTGTAGGACTGCTTGTTTTAAAAGTGCTTTCATCTCTAAAACCCTCTCCGTGTGCGAAGCAGGTGAAGTAGCAAGCTTTGAGCTAACCACTTTCTAATGTTCTAGTTTTACAAATGGACTGAGACTTTGATATGGAGACACTTTGAAACTAGTGACCCTTCCCTTCTGTGTAAATGAGGCAGAAAACACTGTTCCTTGGTCCTTGCTCCATATTTGAACTGATTCTGAGGTCTTGGTCACATTTTGTGGATAAGAGAATGCACAAAGAAGCCATTAAAACTTAGAAGTTGTAGCAATGCAATAACCTTTATTAACACCCATCAAAGTCCTGAACTGTTGTTCCTTTCTGTTGTGTGTTCCATTTCAAAAAGACTGTATAAAATTTAGATGAACGTTCTTTTATTTTAGTGGTTTTCCAGAACAGTCTTGTCTCTTATACTAGGCCCTCTTCACTACATCACTTCACATTAACTTCTGGCCTTGTTCATGTCAGAGGTTGGCAGAATTTAAATAAGATTTCTAAAATGTGTCTTGGGTTTAAAGCAACAGCGAGTAGGAAATGAGAGCCAGTGATTCACCACATTGCTGACCAACCGTCTTATAAAAGATGATCTGAAAAAAATGTTCAAGAAACCAGTTTAAAAGGGAGGTTTGGTAAGTTATATACTGATCATGAAGGCATAAATGGAAAAAAATATATCAGAAGAGCTTGAATAAAGAGATAATATTACTGGAACATATTTCTGCGATTAAATATGCTGTCTGTGAGGAGGATGAGAGAGACATGAATATAATATATATTTTTGTATCCAGTCTTCTATTATTGAATGGGCTTTTAGTTAAAGATAACTGTAAAAGGGATTTTTCCACCTTGTCAATCTCAAGTTGTACTACAGGGTGTTTGAAAAAGAACTCCCTAGTTTTAATATATTTATACTTAAAACTAGGGAGTTCTTTTTCAAACACCCTGTACATAAAAAATGATACCTGCCAAATTATTAAATTGAAGCTTGACATCCGCAATCTGTTTTATGATAAATGCAGCACATTTTAAATTGAATGAGTAAAAGCTGCCACATGTGTGGGTTGCACAGTAACTCTGCTATTCCTATTTTTTCTCCTGCAGACATATATTTAATTCAAATTTCAGTGAATACAGCAGAAAGAGAACAAATGCATTTCAAAGAAAACTACTGAAGTGAAAAGACATCCTTTTTAAGGCTTTTCAAGGAAAGCTATCCTTAAATAGCTCTACAGCATAGTTAAGACTGGAAGAGAACAATGGCATTTGCAGTATTTTCTTGATGTCTTAACCTCGGTTGAAAGATCAGCTGCACTACAGCTCCACTCAGGCAAAGCATCTTGGACTTTTCCAGTTTCAAATCTAACTTACCACTGAAAGTTCACTTCTTATTCAAAGATATGAAGAAAAGAAATGATAACATGTGATATTTATTTATTTATTTATTTATTTATTTCCAACATTTATATACCGTCCTTCTCACCCGAAGGGACTCAGGGCGGTGTACACAATTGGCAACAATTTGATGCCTACACATAATTAAAACATAGCAATGAAAATCCAATTAAAAAATTAAAACAATATAAAAATATAAAACATATGGTTAAAAATCCATTCATCCAAAATCCTTGTGCTGTAGCCGTAAATCAGTCAGGGTCATCTTTATCATTTAATCTTCGAAAGCCTGGGCACATAGCCATGTTTTCAGGGCTTTTCTAAAACTCAAAAGGGTTGGGGCTTGTCGTATATCTCTGGGGAGAGTGTTCCACAACCAAGGAGCCACGATTGAAAAGGCCCTGTCCCTCATCCCCACCAGCCGTGCTTGTGAGGCAGGCGGGACCGAGAGCAGAGCCTCACCAGATGACTTTAGGGATCTTCTTGGCTCATAGGAGGAGATACGTTCGGACAAGTAGATTGGGCCAGAACAGTTTAGGGCTTTATAGGTTAAAACCAGCACTTTATAGGTCAAAACCAGGTTTGTTACATATTTGCTAAGGAAGGAAGGAGGGCAAGTTCCTTTCTGTTGCTGATTTTAATCAGGAAATTATAACATTTCCAAGTATGCATATATTATTCCCATTAAACAAATTTAGTAGAAACTTTTTGCATCCTGCCAACTACTTCCCTGAAAGCAGCATTGTTTTCCTTTATCTGCATATGTTATTGTTTGTTGTTGACCTGTTAAGCTGAAGCCCTAACTGGTAATGTTTGAAACCAGTAGCTTATCAGTAAGTAGCATAGCTAATGAAGGCATCCCTTTTAAAATAGTACTATAAAAATATATATTAAACATGAAATCTATATTCCCTTATTGCTGGTAAGACAACACGAGAAGGGCCCCATGTGACTGCTGTGGCAGCAGTGTAGGCTGCTTTCTCTATTCTCTCGGTACGGAGCCCAGTCGGAAGTGCCTATGTGTTGTATAATGAGATCCATGCTGAAGGTGGAGGGAAAGCAGTGTACAATGGGCAAATCGGCCCATCTGATGAGGTGGTGATGTGTGTGTGTGTGTGTGTGTGTGTGTGTGTGTATTACATCTATTGTAGGTATTTTGTAGTGTCTTATGAAGCAGATTTTTTTAAAAAATCTATATTATACAGGTTGAGTCTACCTTATTCAAAATGTTTGGGATCAGATTTTTTTAATACATTTTTCTGGATTTTGGAATACCAGTTTTTACACAAACACACACACACACACACACACAAACAATGGACAAGGACAAGGAAAGGTTCACTGAGTTTTTTTCTCAAGGGCAGTCAGTACATTTTGCCATTTTAGCAAGTAGTCAGATAAGGAGGCAACCTCTCTCCTATATAGGTCTTGTTCATATCTCTGGCTGGGTGCAGCAATGGCCAATGAGGTGCTCACCTTTGTGCCCATTTCCAGGGTGCCTGTACTGCCACACAATGCCACTGCCTGGTGTAAGGTGGGCCAGAAGCATCAAGGATATCTGCATTTTACAGCAGCCTTGTGTAAGTGGAGTCCTTCGCTCCTTCTCCTGTTCTCCTTTCCCATCAGAGATCAGGGCTGGGGGTAAAACGTTTTGGTTGTTGGAGGGTTTTGAATTTCTGGATATGGGAGACTCAAACTGTAATAATATCCATATTGCAGTGACACACGTGCATTGTTTATGTCAATATTACATTGGAAGACATTTAATATAGGGCTGTTGTTAAGGTTATACGTGGTACAGAAAATAGTAAGTAGCTTAATTATTGACTATGGTACCTTACTTTCAATATGTTACTCTTGCACGTAAACTGGCCACCAGTCTGCTACTGAACTTAGTTAAGGAGTTTGTACCAGAACGCAAAATTTAGCACAACTCGGGATTAGGAACCGCTAATTAATTACAGTTGAGCAGGGCAGAACTGATGAACCTTTGCTGCAGTATCATCACTTTGAAATTACTTCCTTCAGCACTGGCATGTTTTAGAGAATTGTTGAAAACATATATCTTAACTTTTGCTCCCCCCTACCCAGTTAGGATTTCACCAATCTTTCTTTGTAGAAAGTATTGTAGAAGTGGAGCAAGCTGCTGGGGAAAATGAATTGGGTGGTAGGAGTGAAAAATGCATGGTAGTAAAATCATCTTTTCATGCTGTTGTGTAGAAATCTTTCCCACAAAGAAAATTTGATTCTAATAGATGTGAAGACCCTGCCAAGAATGAGGAAATCTTTAAACAGACCTTCAAAATTTGTTGTTGATAGAAAATTAGACTACTTTCAAACTATCTTTCTGACTTAAGACACTCGTTATATATAATTTTGACATGTATGATCTGTCTGAATATCTTTCTCTCCCCCTCTTTCTCCTCCCCCCCCCCAAACATACATACTTATATTGAATACTCCAACTCATATCAAGATGTTCTTAAGACTTAGAATGTTTAAAAAAGATAAGGAACTATTTTATTCCACAGCTTCCACAATTTCATTTAATTACACTGCACATTAAAGAAACAGTGTTAATTTATCACTGTTACATGTGCAAGGATAAGACTAAAGTACTTATTAAGTTGTGAAATATTACACTACAAATTGTCTTTAACCTTTTTTCAATGTGGAATTTATGAAAAGGAAGTAGTGAAGATGAATGGAGAATACTTCAGTCTTTCAGAAATCAATCAAGTTTTACATATGGCTGAGACACTCCATTCAGAGTATATTTCTCTGTTCATATCAAACAGAAAAATGACGTTTTGCATTACTTTTTAATATAAATTTGTATTGTGATATATGAGAGAAAAAAATGTGCAATCTTTGAGATTCAACCATCAAAGTACAAGTATTGTTTCCCCTGTCCTGCCATCTCCCCATTGCCGGAGAAAGGTTTTACAGATATTGTGGACTGCCAAAAAGACAAATACATGGTCTTAGACAAATCAAGCTTTAACACTCTATAAAAACCAAGATGACTAAATTTGGACTGCCATGTTTTGGATATTTAATGAGAAGGCATAATTCACTAGAATAGACAACAATTCTTGGTAAAGTTGGCAACAGAAAAAGAGAAAAACCACATAACAAATTGATACATTCAATCAAGAAAGTCTGTATGACTTGAGCAGGGCTGTTCAGGATAGAGTGACTTGGAGGGCTCTCATTCATAAGCTCATCATAATTTTAAGTCAACTTGACTGCAACATTAGAAATGTTTAAAAACCTTCTGATATTTCATCATCTGTAAGCTCTTAAAAATATTAGTTAAATTACCTTAGCAAGCTTCAGGAAGTGTGGAAGTCATTCTGAATACCTTCTGCCCCAAGTCTTCCTGTATTCTTTCCCATCATGGATTCCATCATAGAACTTTCTCTAGTACTATTACTCATGATGTAGTGAATTTTGAATTATATGAGGAAATTTACAATTTGGAGAAAGTTCTTATAAAGATATTGCACATACTGTCTTATTCCAAAGTGGGGTTGGGAAGTTTTTCTATTCTAATTGTAACTCATTCCCTCCTTAGTCTTGTTTAACATTAATCAGACCCCATCTGACAAAAGGCTTCCTGTTGTTAAAAAAACTATCATGTTGGGCAATCTTATAAAATTAAATATAACAATAAATAGCCTTTTTCTTTAAAAAGTTAATCCAAAAGATTTCTCAAGCTTTCTTAGCACTCAGTGGTTAAGTTATCCAGACAAATTGTCACATTACAGCAAAAAAGCCCAGGGCAGCAAAAGCAACCATTATCTCACAAACTCTACACAGTAATCCATTTGTTGCTAGGAAACATTAGCAATCTGAGAGGATGCTATGAATGAATGTGCCTAAGCTTGAAGGAGAAACAACTTTATTAAGAACTTCAGTGATCTATAAGGAATTTTAAAGCTCAGTACGACACTACACACCATAATCATTTTGTGCAAATATTCACACACAAAAATAATTAACTTGCTCAGTCCAGCCAAAGTGCAGCAATTTTTTGCATTTATTTTACTGATGGAGGGAAAATACTTTATATACTCATGCATATGTCTTGAAATTTTAATCAAAATTTTAGATCCAAAAAGCCTGGGTGAATTTATTTGGAATAAGTATTGTGCCTTAACTCTTACCCTGTTTCCCCTAAAATAAGACATCCCCAGAAAATATGACCTAGTAGAGGTTTTGCTGAATTGCTAAATATAAGGCCTCCCCCGAAAGTAAGACCTAGCAAAGTTTTTGTTTGGAAGCATGCCCGCCGAACAGAACACCAGAGCATGCAGGATCGGTAAATGTACGTACCATAAAGTGTTGTACATGAAAATATTGGTAGTAACAAGAAATTCTTGATAGGATTCAGTTTGTCTGGTTATGCTGGTTTGTGATGACAACTACTGTACAGTATATAATAAATGTTCAATTTTTTGTTCAACAATAAATGTGAATTCTTCTTCATGGAAAAATAAGACATCCCCTGAAAATAAGACCTAGAGCATCTTTGGGAGCAAAAATTAATATAAGACACTGTCTTATTTTCGGGGAAACACGGTATTTAAAAAGGAACCAGAATCGCCTCTGCTTTGAGTGGTGAAAGACAAAACATTAGTTTTTTTTTTCTGGAATGACTCTTGACTAACTCACAGGTCATATCAGCATTCATAATTTTGGCCCTAAAACCCACCTTCGATTTATGCATGAGGTTGACTTGTACATTAGTACAGGCAGACCCTGAGTTATAAACATCCGACTTACAAACGATTCATAATTAAGAACAGGGGTGTGACAACAGGAAGTGAGAGGAATCTACCACTAGGAAGGGAAATTAATACCTGAAAGGGTTATCATAGAGAAAAGGTATCTCAACTGAAACTTTATGTTTATAGTTTTTATTCCATCTCTGTGAAACATGTATTTTAAGATCAGGCAGATGGGTTTTAACCACACAAAGGTATTAAAATTATGGGAATCTATAGGTTTTTGGGATGTGCTATCCTAATCGAATGATTATTTTAATGCTTTTCCTAACTATTTATACTTTACAGAATATTTATTGAAAATACATACATGCTAATTACAGATAATACACCTCCTCCTCCTTTGCAGCAGATCTAGTAACTTTTATGTCAGCAGAGCACTGAATTCACTTTGTATTTTAGTCTAAAGTTGAAAGGTGTGATTCAAGGTGCTGTAGGTATTTATAATCTATTTCTGAATTTTGGTGCATTGGGAAGCATGAGGGACAGGTTATGTGGACAAAGCCATGTCATTTGATGGTGGCATTGAACCTTTTTTCTCTCTCTGTTTTTGTCAAAAAAAATTTTTTTTAAATGAGGGGGGGGGGGTATCAGGGACTTTGGGGACTCATGATTTGCACTTTCCCTGGATTAAAGCAAAGCAAAGAAACTAATAAAGCTCACAATTTTCGGAATTCCCTAAGCTGCATTCTAGAGATTGGTATTGCACTGCCAGCTTCCAGCCAGCTTCCAAGTTTTCCCTCAGTTTAAGAATGAAGTACTGGTTAGCAGAATATCTGCTGACATGAAAGATCTGCTGGCACTTGTTAAGTTAGTGGCATAATAAACTGTAAGGGCCATCTGGCACCTCTAAGATTTTCTAATCTATCATTCATTGTTCATTCTATGTCAAAGAATTCAGAGGAAATCAGATAGTAGCTGGAGGCCTTTGCTAACAATATAATACTATGCATGTTTCCTCAGAAGTGCACCTCACCTAGCTTAGTGAGTGTTTATAGATTGAGTTTAAATATCATAATGCTGTTATGAAGAACAATCTAATTTACTACATTAAGATAACACACACACACACACCCTGCAAATGTCCATGCAGGATAGAACACAGAACATAGTTGGGTGCTTGCTGACTTGCTCCTCCTGCTCTCCACCAAGCAGGAAGTGGATAGTTTTGAAGATAAGGATTCAGATGAGAAGCTTTTTTCGGAGGAAGGAAAGATGAAATTCTATCTTAGCCACATCTCATAGGTATGTCTCCTGATATAAGATTGTAGCCAATATTCTAAGAATGAAAATACTAATAAAATGTCAATTTTGGCAAAACTGTGACCTCTATGTTCTCATTCATACCAAGCTCAGAAATGGATTTAGTTATTGGATACTCTACAGCTAGTATATTCAACATTTGTGTACTTAAACATTACTTTCAAGATAATTGTTTAATTAACATGTTGTTACAAGGCCTCAGTGTGATTAATTAGAGTGGCTGCTAAAAACATATATCTTGTGAAGCAAATAAGCCATTAGAAAGACAGAAGTGTAAGCTGGATATATAGATTCCTCATGACATGATAAGCTATAATAGCTATCTGGTTGCTTATGTGTATGTTTTACATTTAATGAACTGAATCCAGAGAAAACCTGCCCTTGAAGTATCACTGCAGTTAATAGACTGGATATTAACTTATGACCTCATCAGACGGGCTTACTTTGGCGACATATGCCAGTTCAGCCCTAGTTTACCCACAGAGCTCACCGGCTTCCATCTCACAACTCATTCTGGCAGGGCTCTGTGGGTCAATTAGTGTGGCGCCGGCATATGCCATTATGGTGGCAACATTGGAGGCTTCCCGTGTTGCACAGAAAGTAATCAGGGGAAGCCACATAGGGGAACGCTTCCTCCGTGGGATCAGCTTCCTGTCAAGCTGAGGGGGACGGGTTCCCCCACTCCCAAACAATGGTTGCCAGATTTGCCATGACTCTAGGAGATTCCGGCATCCCATGCAATGAAGCTTTTAATCAAAGTTTAGAACAGCTTTATCAACAACTTGGACCGTTTACTTCAGTAGGTCAGTTCTATGTATAGGCAGCCCCAAGTTACAATAAGATAGGTTCTGTTGGTTTGTTCTTAAGTTGAATTTGTATGTAAGTTGGAACTGGTACATTTTTAAGTGTAACTCCAGCCATACACACACACAAGCTTTGGATAGCACAGGGAAGGGTTAACACCGCTCTGGTGTTTGTTTTGCTATCTGTGCCCGTGTTTAGAAGATTTCACCTCACCTTTTGTCTCTGTAATAATTGGATTTTGAAAAAACTGGCTTGTTGCAGGAACAAGGATTGGTAATAAAGTTTCAGTGGACACACCACACCTTTTCTCCATGATAATTTTTCCAGTAGTGAATTCCTAGAAGTATATTTCTCTCACTTCCTGTTGTCTCACCCCTGTTCTTTACTGTGAATTGTATGTAAGTTTGAAACTCGGGACTGCCTGTATAACTAAGAATGTATCTATACTGTAGAATTAGTGCAGTTCGACACATTTTAACTGTCATGGCTCAATTGTATAGAATCTTAGGAGTTACAGTTTTACAAGATCTTTAGCCTTCTCTGCCAAAGAGTGTTGGTGTCTCACCAACCTATACATCCCAGGACTCCACTAATAAATTTTATTTAAATGCCTCATACTATCAAAAATACCCAAGTGGCACTCAATAACTAATAAATAATAACAAGAAGAAGAAGAAGAAGAGGAAGAGGAAGAGGAAGGAGAAGAAAACTTTATTTATACCCTGTCACTATCTCCCAAAAAGGATTCAGCGCAGCTTACAGAAAAACATACAGTGTCATAACCACATAAAATACAGGAACAATCACATCAACATATTAGACAATGACAATATCAGTTCACATAAAAAGCCTGTATTGATTTTAAAACTGAATAAATAATGCGGTTTCTCTGAATAGCATATTCCTTTCTTAATACAAGTATTTGTAAGCATAAGTCTTGTTCATTAACACCACTTTCCTTTTGCCACTGACCAAGAATTGCCAGAGAAGCCAAATTTCACTTCATTACAAGTAATATCCATCCAACGATTAACTTGCATATAATCAGCACTTCATCCTAATATGCTCCTTTATTGCTTCCAGTAACACTGCCTTAAGATAAAGTAGATCTCATCTCCTGCTATATCTCAGATATCCTGAACCATAATGGCAATATTTTTGATCTGAGAACATGTCCACTAGATAGGAGAAATATACTACTTTTCCTTCTACATTTTCAGTGTAAGGGCCCATCCAGACAGAGCCCAAAATGTGCAAGTTCTTCTGGAACCCAAAGATGAGAAGTGGCAGTCCCCCTTCCCAACCCTCCCCCAAAAAGCCTTTAAAATAAAGAACAGTTTACCGCCATTAGGCCTCTCTGGAGCTTCCTGGAACATACCAATGACATGGAGGAAATGGGGGGATCGCTCCTGGGGACCCCCGCTTCCTCGCACATCAGTGGTACATTCCAGGAAACTCCATAAAGATCTAATGGTGGCCCAATAAGGTTTTCTTTATTTTAAAGGCTTTTAGAGAGAGTTTTGTGGTTGCCCCATTGCAGTGCAATAGTTACAGTGCTGCAATGGAGACAACCCACAGGAAAGCCATATTTCCCCATGGGAAGCAGGTTTATTGTATGTCTGTCTGGAAACACTCTAAATCAGCTGATAGCAATCTTTCTCATTGTCCTGTGGTTATTTTTCCCCCTTAAAAGAAATAATTGGGCTGTTCTTGTTTATTACTCTTGTTACATCTTCAGTTCAGCTTCAAATCTGTAGATACATATTGTGCTTTAACTGACTAACACTGCTAAAATGTACAACATTTTCTAGAGAATGACATTAAAACATGAGTTCATCTACCAATATTTTCCCTTTAAAAATAATAATAAACAAGGTCCTTCTGCTAGCATCATGCATTTCGAATAATTCTTAAGAGACCAGAACTCTAATTGTATTTTCTTATAACTAAGATTCTGATAAAACTTCATAAAACAGAAACACCTTATAGAAAAGATTGCATATGAGACAATATGAGAAGCTGTAATGCAATTATGTGCTTTATAAGTAGGAGAATGATCTGGTTGCTCAAGTTATACTATGAAAGGAAGTGTTCAGAAACATACATCCAGAGTAGCTTGTTCAAATACATATGGGAATGCTTTAGTTAGAATGTATTTTCCCATTAGCCATTGGTCACTGAAAAGAGGATGGATGGATGGCATGGATGGAGTGAAATGAATAATATGACATAGAGTGCAGAGCTCCAAAGTGTGACTCCCACACCAGGAATGCATACATGTCTCCCCATAAAAAGCCACACCAGACTATATTTTTTCCTCTTTTCCAAATGTCAGAGAGCCAAATGCATACACTTTATTACATATAGAAGAAGCAACACCTACCTATAGAAAGATGAAGCTCACATACCCATACAATAACAGTTTTTCTGCACAAAGGAGTGGGATAGGATGTGAGCCTCAAGCTTGATGGTACTGGAAGTGGAGGCATTAGGCGACATAAACAGTTGTGGACTGTAATTCCGATCATGTGTTTCTAGTGGTACCACTAGTCATGGGAAAGGTATATCTGAGAAAGGAAACAAGGCTCTTAAGAGAATAGCTTGTGTGAATTTATTAATTTAATCATTGGATTTGTATTCTACCTTTCTCCCAATATGATGAGAATATTTACAATTTACTGTGTTGTTGTTTATTCATTCACTCAAAACTGAAATTCAAGGCTACTTACAAAAAATATTAGATTCATAAATGGCAAAAACTGCAGGAGACCACAATTGACAAAAGGTTGCTCTGGCTGATCAAGAGCTTATACTCAGACACTACAACGCAAGTAAGATGTGGTATACAAGGCAACCTCTCAAAACCAATAGCTGTCAATAGAGGGGTGCACCAGGGCTGTATCCTGGCCCCTATTCTGTTTAATTTATACCTGAATGACTTGGCCGCCCATGTTTCTCTACCAAATGGACATCCCCCTAAAATCTCATTTACCAATATACCCCTATTGCTGTACGCAGATGATGCTGCCCTCATATCCTACACCATGGTAGGACTCAAGCGAGTGCTGAGGGCATTCTATGAATACTGCGAGAAAAATCAGCTAAAGATAAACTACAGTAAAACCAAAATCATGGTTTTCTCAAAAAAGCGAGCCGGACATAACTGGTATATAGGAGAGAACATAATACAACAAGTTTCTTCCTTTAAATATCTAGGGGTGACCTTTCAGGCCTCAGGTTCCTGGGGATGTCATCGAAAAATGGCAATACAAAAATGCTTTATCCAGTAGTAAAGCTATAATATGCTTTTTCTACACAAAAGGTGGTCAATATATCCCCACTGCAATAAAGGTTTTCCAAGCAAAAGTAACTGCCCAGCTACTTTATGCAATTCCCATTTGGATCACAGCTTCTCATCTAAAGCTGAACAAGTTCAATCAGGGTTCCTTAGAAAACTGTTCGCTGCCCCCAATTGTGTTCCATCTGCTGTTTTAAGACTTGAATCAGGAACAGCCTCATTGGAATCAACAGCTTGGAGAAGGGCCCTAGGATATTGGATTGAGAGGATATACAAAGGACCTGAAGCAGGATATACATATTTGATTCAAAAAGACCTCTTCAAATCCTACGAAATCAAAGCAATAAATGAGAAGTTTAGGCAGTTGGGGCTTTCAGAGAACATACTGAGGGGTTTTTGAGTATAAAAAGACTGTGAAGATCTTAGCAGAACAAATTAGTGACATAGACAAACAGACCTCAATAACTCGGGTGCACTCCACATGCTCCCCATTGACTCTAGGCCTAACATTTAATTCTATGGGAGGTGCTAAATATCTAGAAAACTTAAATATCCCAAAATTTCGCCTTGCTTTTAGCTGGGCCAGATTTAATGCACTCAAATCAGCCATACTAGAGGGTAGACACAAAGGCACTGAATATGAACACAGAGCATGCCCTTGCAGGGAGGGTAATGTCAAAACTGTAATACATGTACTTTTTATTTGTACAATTTACAAAGATAATAGATTAAGGTTAATATCCCCTCTACTCACTAAATGGCCAGGAAGAACCCTAAATTGGTACCGCAGTTATTTACTGTCTGATCTTGACAAAAGGGTAATGGAGCAGGTGGCTAAATTTCTCTTTTCAGCGGCAAAAAGCCGTAAGTGCTTCATGAAAAATCTGTAAGTGTTGAGAATATAACAAAGAGTATCTAGGGGACGGTTTACTAATCTGTAATCAGTTTTTGTTTTAGATTATAAAGATAGCCAAATAACCAATAGAGATTGGACATATTTGTTATTAACCATAAGTCAAATGCAATGTCATAAATTACTCAAATGTTGTATTCCATCATTGTACTGTAACTTGATCTTAGCCAATGGTTTGTTGACTGAAGTAAAGGCTACTGACTGACTGATTGATAAAAAGATAGACGTACACACAAAGAAAAAAATAAAAACATATGTAAAGTTATTATCAAGGTAAAGTTAAATTATCTCTAGAAATAAAGCTAGTTAAAAATCAATAGTACAGCACAGCATCAAAAGCCTTTCCAATCAGTTCCTAAAAATCTTTGAGAAAAGAAAAATTTTCATGTGCCAATGAAAAAATTGTTTCATGTCAAATGGCAATGTAAACCAGACTGGGATCAATATTTTGAAAAGAGAAATATAAATCTCTAGATAAGTAAATAGATACGGTTTTGTGTGATGTGAAATTTGCTGGGCTACAGAAGCCTGAGACTGTCTATTGCTCTCCAATCAGAGAAATAACAAGACAACACAACTGTGTGGGTTGAACTATTGACAACTTTTATTTCAGGAATGGAGATAAAGGGCAGGGAGCATGCTTATGCTGGCCCTGCCCACAATAAGTCCTGGTTGGGACTATTTTAGGTCTCTTCCTTTGGCGGGAGGGAGCAAAGTCCTTTGCCTCATTCTGAGAGGGGGAGGGGGAGCCACCATTATATCCACAGAACTGGGACAGGAGATTCTCAAGGTCTTGTCGGTTGCTGAGGCATGATCAATATTATGCCAGACTCTGAAATCATTTGACATCATTGTTCAGCATGTGTCCACGTACACTTCACCAAGTTTCAAAAAAGAGAAGCCAGGAGGAGAGGGGAGGAACAGAGAAATAACATGGCAATGGAACGTCTCCTATCCAGGGTTAATTGATGCAATGAGGAACACTGCTCCATTGAGGAGAGCAGATGGATAATGATGGTCTAGCTACTCTGGAATGTCATTGATACTGCAAGGCAGGCAAAAAATAACTGTAGAGAAACTCTGCACAATTCTTACAATTTAAAGAACATAGCTGCTTCTCAATTACCATAAGAAGATGGTGGCTATAACACTCACCATAGAAATCCAGGGTGGTCCAAGGGGTGTGTGTGAGACTATGCACAATATCATGACATATCCTGATGCTATTATCATCTTAGATAGACTCAAAATGTGGCTGACAAAGACTTCAGCAAGAAACCATCACCTGCTGCAGTGCCCAGGGCTGTGTTTTACTGAATTCATAAAATTTTAATATAACAATGTACATTGTACAGTGACTTGTATGGATCAAAAATCATACAAAATACCATTGGACATATGGAAAATAGCTGTACTCTTCACCTTTTCTTGTAGCAAGTATTTGTTTCCACTTCGTGACCAAATGCAGTGGTATTTTATATAACAATTTTCTTATAGAGTTCTCACCTATCTTTGGGCATGAGATCAAATATCTTTCGTCAGAAAGAGAGAAGCATTTTTCTGAAAATGTTTGAACATTGTTTTTTCTGCCCTATTTGTCACACAGTGGGAGGCAGGAGACAATACATACCCTACTGTTGTCTTTTTTTTCTGTTAATGTCAAGTAACTTCCAAGCTGTCACTGTAAAAATCTCAAATAACAGTATCATCTTCCCTCATATATTAAAGGTACATCTAACTATTGTCTTCTACTAATTAATAGTTTAGTGAAAGGTAAAAGGGAAAACATATAGCAACAGCCACAGATTTTTGAAGTACTGCATTAATCCAGCCCCCCTCCCCCCCCCCCCCCCATGACACAACTCAGGAATCAGAGCATCTTTTCAGTTGTATAAAGGTCAGATGTAAGTCTTTCATCCATAATAAAAATCTTCTTTCCACTAATCAGAGCTTAATAATAAATAGGGGGAAATAATTCATGGTTTTCTTAATTGAAGGAACATACTATTTTCTTTCTACAAATCAAAAGTAAAATCTCTTCAGTAAGAGGATTTTTAAATGTGAAAAATAATAACGTGAGAAGAGCATTGTTTATTTTCTTGATCAGGCATAGAGTTTCACCCTATTCCTTAAGAATGATTTAGTTTCCCGCATAATACACACA
This sequence comes from Anolis carolinensis, assembly GCF_035594765.1. Classification (NCBI taxonomy): domain Eukaryota; kingdom Metazoa; phylum Chordata; class Lepidosauria; order Squamata; family Anolidae; genus Anolis; species Anolis carolinensis. The sequence goes on from NC_085841.1 coordinate 132,986,484, forward strand.
TACACATATGTGTAGGTAACTACAGATATCCTGGCACAAATACATGGATGGAAATAGATATATTTTATACATGCCATTTCCTTAAGTCTGAATGACGCACATACCTTAAATAGTTAACAAATCTTCCTCTATTCAACTCTGCCTGAGAACTGGGATAGAGATGAGACTATCCCCACATACAAACCAAAAAGCCAAAGGAACAATTTTTGGGAATTCCTATTTTACATGTATATTATGTGATAAGCAACAGAAATACTAGAAAAACTTTCTTAAAATGCCATGATTGTTTTTAGAAGTAAAGATGAAAGCTGTTGAAGAAAAAGTATTACTCTACCTAGGTATCTGATCTTACTGGGGTAGATTATTTTTGCTGTTGTTCCTTACATCTTCCACTGTCCTTAAATTTCTCCCTTTGCAGTGTGGCTCACTGCTTATAACTCATGAGGAAACCTCATTTTCAACTTGTACTTTTTATGTAACATATTCAATTTGGTCTTCATCTGACAATACCTAGCAGTATTTCTGAGCTAACATGAGAGAGGAGGAACACAATGTCTTTCCTCCTATTTAAAAGAGTAAGATATACAGTAGAGTCTCACTTATCCAATATAAACAGGCCGGCAGAACATTGGATAAGCGAATATGTTGGATAATAAGGAGGAATTAAGGAAACGCCTATTAAACATCAAATTAGGTTATGATTTTACAAATTAAGCACCAAAACATCATGTTATACAACAAATTTGACAGAAAAAGTAGTTCAATGTGCAGTAATGATATGTAGTAATTACTGTATTTACAAATTTAGCACCAAAATATCACAATGTATTGAAAACATTGACTACAAAAATGTGTTGGATAATCCAGAATGTTGGATAAGTGAGACTCTACTGTATTTGGTGTCAGCCTCTGCAAGGGATGGAAAGAATATTCAAAAAATTTAAAAATGGTCAAAGAATGTATTTCTTGATTGTTGAGAAATCTGATCAGATGAATTTTAGAATGACATAAATCTACACAGCTTGGGATGTCATAGTTTTATGTAAAATGTTAAGTGGTTGTTTTGTAAATAAAACAGCATTTTCTGAAAGGGAAACAGCACTTGACTATGTGAAACATACATGTATCACATTGGACCTTTTCACATGTGCTGCCAGAATTGCCGAGTATCGCCATGAATTGCAGTAATCATGACGGCACCCACCCAAAGGGTGTGGTGACCTGTTCCCCATGCCCTGCACCATCCTGGCTTTCCTCCTACCTCATCACACAGGGAAAAGCCTCTTTAAGTCAGTTCAACCCATCTTTCCCTATGGAAAGATTGGAAGCCTCCAATTGTGCACCACCAGCAATTTTCCTGTGGCAGCAGGGGGGTTGTGCTAGTTTCACCCTGAAGCCACATGGGAAGTACTTCTCCATGGTGTGATGGGAGCCATCAGGCTCTGTGCAGGGGCGGCTCAAGCCATACGCAAACTACGCATTTGCTTAAGGCGCAGTTGAGGCGTGTCCTCTAGGGGGCGCAGTTGAGGCACGTCCAGTGCACCCAAAGGCAGGGCAGCTGAGGTAACTGCAGCCCTGGAGACAGAAACGTTCCCAAAGTGTGTCCCTCCCCCTCCCCTCAGCTGACCAGCCCTGCCGCCGGGAGCCTTCGCACTCTGAGCTACTTTGTCCCCGCAGAGCTCCTGTACCCTCCGTGGTGCCCTGGCAGGGAGAAATGTTTCTGCAAGTGCGAAGGAGCTGCTGCCACTGCTGCCGCCATAAAAGGCAACAAGGGTGAGTTCCATGCATTGTGGGGAGGCGTGTGTGTGTACATGTCAGGGGGGAGATGTGAAGTGCCAGAGTGGGCAAACTCTGAGGCGTTCAAGCTCGCAAATGGCGGACGCTGGAGAGCGGCCTGCAGCAAGTTGTCTTGCTGCCATGACGACGGCAGCTAGAGGAGGATGCTGGCTAGAGGGAAGTGGGAGGGAAGCAGAGGCAGTGTCACCACCTCCTCTGGTTCCCAGGTCTGAGCTCCCAAGGCGCCTTCCCTTCTGCCACAGAATGGGAATCAGATGGCTGGAAAAAAATAGAAAGGGCTGAAACTAATCATTGAAGACAGAAATTATCAAAGGAGGGAAAGGTTAAATCTGAACTGACTATTTTGCTAAGAAATTTCCACATGTCACATTCTATTTTCTTGTTTTCTTTTTTACTGTCTATTATGTGTGTTAATATATCCTCATACAGCTGTGATGAAAATGATTATGAACCAGCTACATAATTGCTGAAATCTTCCTCTGCTTCTACTAAGTTAAATTATGGGTGTAAACAACACTGGAACATATTTAATTTCTGAGATGTCAAACTAACGGTTGAATAAGCTTTTGACCTAAACCTTATGAAGTTAAACAGTGTTTGCTTTCATGTAGGAAATCTTAAGTGAGATTCATGCGTATTTCTCTTAACAGCATATAGACTGAATTTTAGAACTAAAAACTAAATGAACCTCATTAAAATTTCAAATGACTCAGACTTTAAAAATGCTATTAGTGGATATTTTTGACAGATCAAGCTCCAAATGCAAGCCTTCATTTCAGATTACCTGCCATTTCTTTTATTATATTGGCAATCATCTAAATCAGACCATTTCAAATTGTTGTATAATGACAGGTTAGTGTGTCGGCTGAAGTATGTCGGTGTGTTACATGAACATGTGTCTCTATGAGTCTATATGAAATAACCAATAACAACTTGCATGCATTTTATGCAGCAAAGCTGCCAATTAGTATAATGCACTAGTATATTCCCCTTCCATCATGTCTGCGTATGCATACCACAGTTGAAGGGTCATACAGGTATTACACAGTATGTGTAATCAGGTCGAAAAAGCTGATTCTGCATAACTTCTGATAAAACTGAATTACTATGGCATGAAATGATACATATCTAAAATGAAGCTATGGTCTAAATACATATGAAACACAAACTTTATTGAAACTAAGCAGCTAGGATCTAGCCTAGCAAACCTTTTGTATCGTTATCCCAATACCCCCATGCATATGGGATATATTGAGCATGGTGATCAGATCATGATACAAATAAACATAACAGTTTAAATAATAAATGTAAGGCCTTCTTGCAGACTATCCTGAGAATTTCGGGAGGGGGGGCTGAAGCCCCTAACCCCCCCCCCCCCCTCGGCTACATGCCTGATGTAGACTGTTTAGCAACTTCAGAATTATATCTTCTATCTCAACTGACCTTGTATG